>NW_027464657.1:0-742000 GCF_043290135.1 Rhipicephalus microplus | reverse complement strand
CCACCGGGTGGGCTCGAAACTCCAACCTTTCGGTTAACACCCGATCGCGCTAGCCAATTGTGCCACGGAGACAGTCCTCCTCCACTCTCACCACCATGCGAACATATCTTCAAAGCTATCAGCCCAAAGAAAAAAAAGCGCCGCACCACCACCGGGTGGGCTCGAACCTCCAGCCTTTCTGTTAACAGCCGATCGCGCTAGCGAATTGCGCCACGGAGACAGTCGTGCTCCACTCTCACCACCATCAGAACATATCTTCAAAGCTATCAGCGCAAAGAAAAAAGCAACACACCACTCCCGGGAGGGCTCGAACCTCCAACCTTTCGGTTAACAGCCGATCGCGCTAGCCAATTGCGCCACGGATACAGTCGCGCCCCACTTTCACCACCATCTGAACATATCTTCAAAGCTATCAACGCAAAGAAAAAAGCAAACCACCACTCCCGGGAGCGCTCGAAACTCCAACCTTTCGGTTAACTGCCGATCGCGCTAGCCAATTGCGCCACGGAGACAATCGTGCTCCACTCTCACCACCATCAGAACATATCTTAAAAGCTATCAGCCTAAAGAAAAAAAAGCGCCGAACCACCACCGGGTGGGCTCGAACCTCCAACATTTCGGTTAACAGCTGATCGCGCTAGCCAATCGCGCCACGAAGAAAGTCGTGCTGCACTCTCACCACCATCAGAACATATCTTCAAAGCTATCAGCCCAAAGAATGAAAAGCAACACACCACTCCTGGGAGGGCTCGAACCTCCAACCTTTCAGTTAACCGCCGATCGCGCTAGCCAATTGCGCCACAGAGACAGTCATGCTCCACTCTCACCACCATCAGAACATATCTTCAAAGCTATCAGCCAAAAGAAAAAAAAGCGCCGCACCACCACCAGTTGGGCTCGAACCTCCAACTATTCGGTTAACAGCTGATCGCGCTAGCCAATCGCGCCATGAAGACAGTCGTGCTCCACTCTCACCACCATCAGAAACTATCTTCAAAGCTATTAGCCCAAAAAAAAGTGCCACACCACCACCGGGTGGGCTCGACACTCCAACCTTTCGGTTAACAGCCGATCGCGCTAGCCAATTGCGCCACGGAGACAGTCGTGCTCCAGTCTCGCCACCGTCAGAACATTTCTTCAGAGCTAACAGCCCAAAGGAGAAAAAGCGCCGCACCACCACCGGGTGGGCTCTAACCTCCAACGTTTCGGTTAACAGCCAATCGCGCTAGCCAATTTCACCACGGAGACAGTCCTGCTCCACACTCACCACCATCAGAACATATCTTCAAAGCTATCAGCCCAAAGAAAAAAAGCGCCGCACCACCACCGGGTGGGCTCGAACCTCAAATTTTTTGGTTAACAGCCGATCGCGCTAGCCAATTGCGCCACGGAGACAGTCTTGCTCCACTCTCACCACCATCAGAACATATCTTCAAAGCTATCAGCCCAAAGAAAAAAAAGCGCCGCACCACCACCGGTTGGGCTCGAACCTCCAACCCTTCGGTTAACAGCCGATCGCGCTAGCCAATTGCGCCTCAAAGACAGTCGTGCTCCACTCTCACCACCATCAGAACATATCTTCAAAGCTATCAGCGCAAAGAAAAAAAGCGACACACCAATCTCGGGAGGGCTCGAACCTCCAACCTTTCAGTTAACAGCTGATCGCGCTAGCCAATTGCGCCACGGAGACAGTCGTGCTCCACTCTCACCACCATCAGAACATATCTTCAAATCTATCAGCGCAAAGAAAAAAAAGCGACACACCGTCCCCGGGTGGGCTCAAACCTCAAAATTTTCGGTTAACAGCCGATCGCGTTAGCCATTTGCGCCACGGAGACAGTCTTGCTCCACTCTCACCACCATCAGAACATATCTTCAAAGCTATCAGCCCAAAGAATGAAAAGCAACACACCAATCCCGGGAGGGCTCGAACCTCCAACCTTTCAGTTAACAGCCGATCGCGCTAGCCAATTGCGCCACGTAGACAATCGTGCTCCACTCTCACCACCATCAGAACACATTTTAAAAGCTATCAGCCTAAAGAAAAAAAAGCACCGCACAACACCGGGTGGGCTCGAAATTCCAACCTTTCGGTTAACAGCCGATCGCGCTAGCCAATTGCGCCACGGAGACAGTCTTGCTCTACTCTCACCACCATAAGAACATATCTTCAAAGCTATCAGCGCAAAGAAAAAACCAACACACCACTCCCGGGAGGGCTCGAAACTCCAACCTTTCGGTTAACAGCCGATCGCGCTATCCAATTGCGCCACGGAGACAGTCCTGCTCCACTTTCACCACCATCAGAACATATCTTCAAAGCTATCAGCCCAAAGAAAAAAAAGCGCCGCACCACCACCGGGTGGGCTCGAAAATCCAACCTTTCGATTAACAGCCGATCACGCTAGCCAATTTCGCCACGGAGACAGTCATGCTCCACACTCACACCCATCAGAACATATCTTCAAAGCTATCAGCCCAAAGAAAAAAAAGCGCCGCACCACCACCGGGTGGGCTCGAACCTCAAATTTTTTGGTTAACAGCCGATCGCGCTAGCCAATTGCGCCACGGAGACAGTCCTGCTCCACACTCACCCCCATCAGAACATATTCAAAGCTATGAGCCCAAAGAAAAAAAGCGCCGCACCCCCACCGCATGGGCTCGAACCTCCAACCTTTCGGTTAACAGCCGATCGCGCTAGCCCATCGCGCCACGGAGACAGTCGTGCTCCACTCTCACCACCATCAGAACATATCTTCAAAGCTATCAGCGCAAAGAAAAAAGCAACACACCACTCCCGGGAGGGCTCTAACCTCCAACGTTTCGGTTAACAGCCAATCGCGCTAGCCTATTGCGCTACGGAGACAGTCCTGCTCCACTCTCACCACCATCAGACCATATCTTCAAATCTATCAGCCCGAAGAAAAAAAAGCGCCGCACCACCACCGGGTGGGCTCGAAACTCCAACCTTTCGGTTAACAGCCCATCGCGCTAGCCAATTGCGCCACGGAGACAGTCGTGCTCCACTCTCACCACCATCAGAACATATCTTCAAAGCTATCAGCGCAAAGAAAAAAAAAAGCGCCGCACCACCACCGGGTGGGCTCGAACCTCAAACACTTCGGTTAACAGCTGATCGCGCTAGCCAATCGCGCCACGAAGACAGTCGTGCTGCACTCTCACCACCATCAGTACATATCTTCAAATCTATCAGCGCAAAGGAGAAAAAGCGCCGCACCACCACCGGGTGGGCTCAAACCTCCAACGTTTAGGTTAACAGCCGATCGCGCTAGCCAATTGCGCCACGGAGACAGTCCTGCTCCACTCTCACCACCATCAGAACATATCTTCAAAGCTATAAGCCAGAATAAAAAGCGCCGCACCACCACCAGGTGGGCTCGAAATTCCAACCTTTCGGTTAACAGCCGATCGCGCTAGCCAATTGCGCCACGGAGACAGTCTTGCTCCACTCTCACCACCATCAGAACATATCTTCAAAGCTATCAGTGCAAAGAAAAAACCAACACACCACTCCCGGGAGGGCTCGAAACTCCAACCTTTCGGTTAACAGCCGACCGCGCTAGCCAATTGCGCCACGGAGACAGTCGTGCTCCACTCTCACCACCGTCAGAACATTTCTTCAGAGCTATCTGCCGAAAGGAGAAAAAGCGCCGCACCACCAACGGGTGGGCTCGAACCTCCAACGTTTCGGTTAACAGCCAATCGCGCTAGCCAATTGCGCCACGGAGACAGTCCTGCTCCACTCTCACCACCATCAGAACATATCTTCAAAGCTATCAGCCCAAAGAAAAAAAAGCGCCGCACCACCACCGGGTGGGCTCGAAAATCCAACCTTTCGATTAACAGCCGATCACGCTAGCCAATTTCGCCACGGAGACAGTCCTGCTCCACACTCACCACCATCAGATCATATCTTCAAAGCTATCAGCCCAAAGAAAAAAAGCGCCGCACCACCACCGGGTGGGCTCGAACCTCAAATTTTTTGGTTAACAGCCGTTCGCGCTAGCCAATTGCGCCACGGAGACAGTCCTGCTCCACTCTCACCACCATCAGAACATATCTTCAAAGCTATCAGCCCAAAGAAAAAAAAGCGCCGCACCACCACCGGTTGGGCTCGAACCTCCAACCCTTCGGTTAACAGCCGATCGCGCTAGCCCATCGCGCCACGGAGACAGTCGTGCTCCACTCTCACCACCATCAGAACATATCTTCAAAGCTATCAGCGCAAAGAAAAAAGCAACACACCACTCCCGGGAGGGCTCGAAACTCCAACCTATCGGTTAACAGCCAATCGCGCTAGCCCATTGCGCTACGGAGACAGTCCTGCTCCACTCTCACCACCATCAGACCATATCTTCAAATCTATCAGCCCGAAGAAAAAAAAAGCGCCGCACCACCACCGGGTGGGCTCGAAACTCCAACCTTTCGGTTAACAGCCGATCGCGCTAGCCAATTGCGCCACGGAGACAGTCTTGCTCCACTCTCACCACCATCAGAACATATCTTCAAAGCTATCAGCCCAAAGAAAAAAAAGCGCCGCACCACCACCGGTTGGGCTCGAACCTCCAACCCTTCGGTTAACAGCCGATCGCGCTAGCCAATTGCGCCTCAAAGACAGTCGTGCTCCACTCTCATCACCATCAGAACATATCTTCAAAGCTATCAGCGCAAAGAAAAAAAAGCGACACACCAATCCCGAGAGGGCTCGAACCTCCAACCTTTCAGTTAACAGCTGATCGCGCTAGCCAATTGCGCCACGGAGACAGTCGTGCTCCACTCTCACCACCATCAGAACATATCTTCAAATCTATCAGCGCAAAGAAAAAAAAGCGACACACCGTCCCCGGGTGGGCTCAAACCTCCAAATTTTCGGTTAACAGCCGATCGCGTTAGCCATTTCCGCCACGGAGACAGTCTTGCCCCACTCTCACCACCATCAGAACATATCTTCAAAGCTATCAGCCCAAAGAATGAAAAGCAACACACCAAACCCGGGAGGGCTCGAACCTCCAACCTTTCAGTTAACAGCCAATCGCGCTAGCCAATTGCGCCACGTAGACAATCGTGCTCCACTCTCAACACCATCAGAACACATTTTAAAAGCTATCAGCCTAAAGAAAAAAAAAGCACCGCACCACCACCGGGTGGGCTCGAACCTCCAACCTTTCGATTAACAGCCGATCACGCTAGCCAATTTCGCCACGGAGACAGTCCTGCTCCACACTCACCACCATCAGATCATATCTTCAAAGCTATCAGCCCAAAGAAAAAAAGCGCCGCACCACCACCGGGTGGGCTCGAACCTCAAATTTTTTGGTTAACAGCCGATCGCGCTAGCCAATTGCGCCACGGAGACAGTCTTGCTCCACTCTCACCACCATCAGAACATATCTTCAAAGCTATCAGCCCAAAGAAAAAAAAGCGCCGCACCACCACCGGTTGGGCTCGAACCTCCAACCCTTCGGTTAACAGCCGATCGCGCTAGCCAATTGCGCCTCAAAGACAGTCGTGCTCCACTCTCACCACCATCAGAACATATCTTCAAAGCTATCAGCGCAAAGAAAAAAAAGCGACACACCAATCTCGGGAGGGCTCGAACCTCCAACCTTTCAGTTAACAGCTGATCGCGCTAGCCAATTGCGCCACGGAGACAGTCGTGCTCCACTCTCACCACCATCAGAACATATCTTCAAATCTATCAGCGCAAAGAAAAAAAAGCGACACACCGTCCCCGGGTGGGCTCAAACCTCAAAATTTTCGGTTAACAGCCGATCGCGTTAGCCATTTGCGCCACGGAGACAGTCTTGCTCCACTCTCACCACCATCAGAACATATCTTCAAAGCTATCAGCCCAAAGAATGAAAAGCAACACACCAATCCCGGGAGGGCTCGAACCTCCAACCTTTCAGTTAACAGCCGATCGCGCTAGCCAATTGCGCCACGTAGACAATCGTGCTCCACTCTCACCACCATCAGAACATATCTTCAAAGCTATCAGCCCAAAGAAAAAAAAGCGCCGCACCACCACCGGGTGGGCTCGAAAATCCAACCTTTCGATTAACAGCCGATCACGCTAGCCAATTTCGCCACGGAGACAGTCATGCTCCACACTCACACCCATCAGAACATATCTTCAAAGCTATCAGCCCAAAGAAAAAAAAGCGCCGCACCACCACCGGGTGGGCTCGAACCTCAAATTTTTTGGTTAACAGCCGATCGCGCTAGCCAATTGCGCCACGGAGACAGTCCTGCTCCACACTCACCCCCATCAGAACATATTCAAAGCTATGAGCCCAAAGAAAAAAAGCGCCGCACCACCACCGCATGGGCTCGAACCTCCAACCTTTCGGTTAACAGCCGATCGCGCTAGCCCATCGCGCCACGGAGACAGTCGTGCTCCACTCTCACCACCATCAGAACATATCTTCAAAGCTATCAGCGCAAAGAAAAAAGCAACACACCACTCCCGGGAGGGCTCTAACCTCCAACGTTTCGGTTAACAGCCAATCGCGCTAGCCTGTTGCGCTACGGAGACAGTCCTGCTCCACTCTCACCACCATCAGACCATATCTTCAAATCTATCAGCCCGAAGAAAAAAAAGCGCCGCACCACCACCGGGTGGGCTCGAAACTCCAACCTTTCGGTTAACAGCCCATCGCGCTAGCCAATTGCGCCACGGAGACAGTCGTGCTCCACTCTCACCACCATCAGAACATATCTTCAAAGCTATCAGCGCAAAGAAAAAAAAAAGCGCCGCACCACCACCGGGTGGGCTCGAACCTCAAACACTTCGGTTAACAGCTGATCGCGCTAGCCAATCGCGCCACGAAGACAGTCGTGCTGCACTCTCACCACCATCAGTACATATCTTCAAATCTATCAGCGCAAAGGAGAAAAAGCGCCGCACCACCACCGGGTGGGCTCAAACCTCCAACGTTTAGGTTAACACCCGATCGCGCTAGCCAATTGCGCCACGGAGACAGTCCTGCTCCACTCTCACCACCATCAGAACATATCTTCAAAGCTATAAGCCAGAATAAAAAGCGCCGCACCACCACCAGGTGGGCTCGAAATTCCAACCTTTCGGTTAACAGCCGATCGCGCTAGCCAATTGCGCCACGGAGACAGTCTTGCTCCACTCTCACCACCATCAGAACATATCTTCAAAGCTATCAGTGCAAAGAAAAAACCAACACACCACTCCCGGGAGGGCTCGAAACTCCAACCTTTCGGTTAACAGCCGACCGCGCTAGCCAATTGCGCCACGGAGACAGTCGTGCTCCACTCTCACCACCGTCAGAACATTTCTTCAGAGCTATCTGCCGAAAGGAGAAAAAGCGCCGCACCACCAACGGGTGGGCTCGAACCTCCAACGTTTCGGTTAACAGCCAATCGCGCTAGCCAATTGCGCCACGGAGACAGTCCTGCTCCACTCTCACCACCATCAGAACATATCTTCAAAGCTATCAGCCCAAAGAAAAAAAAGCGCCGCACCACCACCGGGTGGGCTCGAAAATCCAACCTTTCGATTAACAGCCGATCACGCTAGCCAATTTCACCACGGAGACAGTCCTGCTCCACACTCACCACCATCAGAACATATCTTCAAAGCTATCAGCCCAAAGAAAAAAAGCGCCGCACCACCACCGGGTGGGCTCGAACCTCAAATTTTTTGGTTAACAGCCGATCGCGCTAGCCAATTGCGCCACGGAAGCAGTCCTGCTCCACTCTCACCACCATCAGAACATATTCAAAGCTATGAGCCCAAAGAAAAAAAAGCGCCGCACCACCACCGCGTGGGCTCGAACCTCCAACCTTTCGGTTAACAGCCGATCGCGCTAGCCCATCGCGCCACGGAGACAGTCGTGCTCCACTCTCACCACCATCAGAACATATCTTCAAAGCTATCAGCGCAAAGAAAAAAGCAACACACCACTCCCGGGAGGGCTCGAAACTCCAACCTATCGGTTAACAGCCAATCGCGCTAGCCCATTGCGCTACGGAGACAGTCCTGCTCCACTCTCATCACCATCAGAACATATCTTCAAAGCTATCAGCGCAAAGAAAAAAAAGCGACACACCAATCCCGAGAGGGCTCGAACCTCCAACCTTTCAGTTAACAGCTGATCGCGCTAGCCAATTGCGCCACGGAGACAGTCGTGCTCCACTCTCACCACCATCAGAACATATCTTCAAATCTATCAGCGCAAAGAAAAAAAAGCGACACACCGTCCCCGGGTGGGCTCAAACCTCCAAATTTTCGGTTAACAGCCGATCGCGTTAGCCATTTCCGCCACGGAGACAGTCTTGCCCCACTCTCACCACCATCAGAACATATCTTCAAAGCTATCAGCCCAAAGAATGAAAAGCAACACACCAAACCCGGGAGGGCTCGAACCTCCAACCTTTCAGTTAACAGCCAATCGCGCTAGCCAATTGCGCCACGTAGACAATCGTGCTCCACTCTCACCACCATCAGAACACATTTTAAAAGCTATCAGCCTAAAGAAAAAAAAAGCACCGCACCACCACCGGGTGGGCTCGAACCTCCAACCTTTCGATTAACAGCCGATCACGCTAGCCAATTTCGCCACGGAGACAGTCCTGCTCCACACTCACCACCATCAGATCATATCTTCAAAGCTATCAGCCCAAAGAAAAAAAGCGCCGCACCACCACCGGGTGGGCTCGAACCTCAAATTTTTTGGTTAACAGCCGATCGCGCTAGCCAATTGCGCCATGGAGACAGTCCTGCTCCACTCTCACCACCATCAGAACATATTCAAAGCTATGAGCCCAAAGAAAAAAAGCGCCGCACCACCACCGCGTGGGCTCGAACCTCCAACCTTTCGGTTAACAGCCAATCGCGCTAGCCAATTGCGCCACGTAGACAATCGTGCTCCACTCTCACCACCATCAGAACACATTTTAAAAGCTATCAGCCTAAAGAAAAAAAAAAGCACCGCACCACCACCGGGTGGGCTCGAACCTCCAACATTTCGGTTAACAGCTGATCGCGCTAGCCAATTGCGCCACGGAGACAGTCGTGCTCCACTCTCACCACAATCAGAACATATCTTCAAAGCTATCAGCTCAAAGAAAAAAGCAACACACCACTCCCGGGAGGGCTCGAAACTCCAACCTATCGGTTAACAGCCGATCACGCTAGCCGATTGCGCCACGGAGACAGTCCCGCTCCACTATCACCACCATCAGAACATATCTTCAAAGCTATCAGCCCAAAGAAAAAAAAGCGCCGCACCACCACCGGGTTGGCTCGAAACTCCAACCTTTCGGTTAACAGCCGATTGCGCTAGCCAATTGCGCCACGGAGACAGTCCTGATCCACTCTCACCACCATCAGAACAAATTTTTAAAGCTATTAGCGCAAAGAAAAAAAAGCGCAGCACCACCACCGGGTGGGCTCGAACTTGCAACCTTTCTGTTAACAGCCGATCGCGCTAGCCAATTGCGCCACGGAGACAGTCCTGCTCCACTCTCACCACCATCAGTACATATCTTCAAAGCTATCAGCCCAAAGAGAAAAAAGCGCCGCACCACCACCGGGTGGGCTCGAACCTCCAATTTTTCGGTTAACAGGCGATCGCGCTAGCCAATTGCGCCACGGAGATAGTCCTGCTCCACTCTCACCACCATCACAACATATCTTCAAAGCTATCAGCCCAAAGAAAAAAAAGCGCCGCACCACCACCGGGTGGGCTCGAAACTCCAACCTTTCGGTTAACACCCGATCGCGCTAGCCAATTGTGCCACGGAGACAGTCCTCCTCCACTCTCACCACCATGCGAACATATCTTCAAAGCTATCAGCCCAAAGAAAAAAAAGCGCCGCACCACCACCGGGTGGGCTCGAACCTCCAGCCTTTCTGTTAACAGCCGATCGCGCTAGCGAATTGCGCCACGGAGACAGTCGTGCTCCACTCTCTCCACCATCAGAACATATCTTCAAAGCTATCAGCGCAAAGAAAAAAGCAACACACCACTGCCGGGAGGGCTCGAACCTCCAACCTTTCGGTTAACAGCCGATCGCGCTAGCCAATTGCGCCACGGATACAGTCGCGCCCCACTTTCACCACTATCAGAACATATCTTCAAAGCTATCAACGCAAAGAAAAAAGCAAACCACCACTCCCGGGAGCGCTCGAAACTCCAACCTTTCGGTTAACTGCCGATCGCGCTAGCCAATTGCGCCACGGAGACAGTCTTGCTTCACTCTCACCACCATCAGAACATATCTTCAAAGCTATCAGCCCAAAGAATGAAAAGCAACACACCAATCCCGGGAGGGCTCCAACCTCCAACCTTTCAGTTAACAGCCGATCGCGCTAGCCAATTGCGCCACGGAGACAATCGTGCTCCACTCTCACCACCATCAGAACATATCTTAAAAGCTATCAGCCTAAAGAAAAAAAAGCGCCGAACCACCACCGGGTGGGCTCGAACCTCCAACATTTCGGTTAACAGCTGATCGCGCTAGCCAATCGCGCCACGAAGACAGTCGTGCTGCACTCTCACCACCATCAGAACATATCTTCAAAGCTATCAGCCCAAAGAATGAAAAGCAACACACCACTCCCGGGAGGGCTCGAACCTCCAACCTTTCAGTTAACTGCCGATCGCGCTAGCCAATTGCGCCACAGAGACAGTCATGCTCCACTCTCACCACCATCAGAACATATCTTCAAAGCTATCAGCCCAAAGAAAAAAAAGCGCCGCACCACCACCAGTTGGGCTCGAACCTCCAACTATTCGGTTAACAGCTGATCGCGCTAGCCAATCGCGCCATGAAGACAGTCGTGCTCCACTCTCAACACCATCAGAAACTATCTTCAAAGCTATTAGCCCAAAAAAAAGTGCCACACCACCACCGGGTGGGCTCGAACCTCCAACCTTTCGGGTAACAGCCGATCGCGCTAGCCCATCGCGCCACGGAGACAGTCGTGCTCCACTCTCACCACCATCAGAACATATCTTCAAAGCTATCAGCGCAAAGAAAAAAGCAACACACCACTCCCGGGAGGGCTCTAACCTCCAACGTTTCGGTTAACAGCCAATCGCGCTAGCCTATTGCGCTACAGAGACAGTCCTGCTCCACTCTCACCACCATCAGACCATATCTTCAAATCTATCAGCCCGAAGAAAAAAAAGCGCCGCACCACCACCGGGTGGGCTCGAAACTCCAACCTTTCGGTTAACAGCCGATCGCGCTAGCCAATTGCGCCACGGAGACAGTCTTGCTCCACTCTCACCACCATCAGAACATATCTTCAAAGCTATTAGCCCAAAGAAAAAAAAGCGCCGCACCACCACCGGTTGGGCTCGAACCTCCAACCCTTCGGTTAACAGCCGATCGCGCTAGCCAATTGCGCCTCAAAGACAGTCGTGCTCCACTCTCACCACCATCAGAACATATCTTCAAAGCTATCAGCGCAAAGAAAAAAAAGCGACACACCAATCCCGGGAGGGCTCGAACCTCCAACCTTTCAGTTAACAGCTGATCGCGCTAGCCAATTGCGCCACGGAGACAGTCGTGCTCCACTCTCACCACCATCAGAACATATCTTCAAATCTATCAGCGCAAAGAAAAAAAAGCGACACACCGTCGCCGGGTGGGCTCAAACCTCCTAATTTTCGGTTAACAGCCCATCGCGTTAGCCATTTGCGCCACGGAGACAGTCTTGCTCCACTCTCACCACCATCAGAACATATCTTCAAAGCTATCAGCCCAAAGAATGAAAAGCAACACACCAATCCCAGGAGGGCTCGAACCTCCAACCTTTCAGTTAACAGCCGATCGCGCTAGCCAATTGCGCCACGTAGACAATCGTGCTCCACTCTCACCACCATCAGAACACATTTTAAAAGCTATCAGCGCAAAGAAAAAAAGGCGCCGCACCACCACCGGGTGGGCTCGAACCTCCAACATTTCGGTTAACAGCTGATCGCGCTAGCCAATCGCGCCACGAAGACAGTCGTGCTGCACTCTCACCACCATCAGTACATATCTTCAAGGCTATCAGCGCAAAGAAAAAAGCGACACATCACTCCCGGGAGGGTTCGAAACTCCAACCTTTCGGTTAACAGCCGATCGCGCTAGCCAATTGCGCCACTGAGACAGTCGTGCTCCACTCTCACCACCATCAGAACATATCTTCAAAGCTATCAGCGCAAAGAAAAAAAAAGCGCCGCACCACCACCGGGTGGGCTCGAACCTCAAACACTTCGGTTAACAGCTGATCGCGCTAGCCAATCGCGCCACGAAGACAGTCGTGCTGCACTCTCACCACCATCAGTACATATCTTCAAATCTATCAGCGCAAAGGAGAAAAAGCGCCGCACCACCACCGGGTGGGCTCAAACCTCCAACGTTTAGGTTAACAGCCGATCGCGCTAGCCAATTGCGCCACGGAGACAGTCCTGCTCCACTCTCACCACCATCAGAACATATCTTCAAAGCTATAAGCCAGAATAAAAAGCGCCGCACCACCACCAGGTGGGCTCGAAATTCCAACCTTTCGGTTAACAGCCGATCGCGCTAGCCAATTGCGCCACGGAGACAGTCTTGCTCCACTCTCACCACCATCAGAACATATCTTCAAAGCTATCAGTGCAAAGAAAAAACCAACACACCACTCCCGGGAGGGCTCGAAACTCCAACCTTTCGGTTAACAGCCGACCGCGCTAGCCAATTGCGCCACGGAGACAGTCGTGCTCCACTCTCACCACCGTCAGAACATTTCTTCAGAGCTATCTGCCGAAAGGAGAAAAAGCGCCGCACCACCAACGGGTGGGCTCGAACCTCCAACGTTTCGGTTAACAGCCAATCGCGCTAGCCAATTGCGCCACGGAGACAGTCCTGCTCCACTCTCACCACCATCAGAACATATCTTCAAAGCTATCAGCGCAAAGAAAAAAGCAACACACCAATCCCGGGAGCGCTCGAAACTCCAACCTTTCGGTTAACAGCCGATCACGCTATCCAATTGCGCCACGGAGACAGTCCTGCTCCACTTTCACCACCATCAGAACATATCTTCAAAGCTATCAGCCCAAAGAAAAAAAAGCGTCGCACCACCACCGGGTGGGCTCGAAAATCCAACCTTTCGATTAACAGCCGATCACGCTAGCCAATTTCGCCACGGAGACAGTCCTGCTCCACACTCACTACCATCAGAACATATCTTCAAAGCTATCAGCCCAAAGAAAAAAAGCGCCGCACCACCACCGGGTGGGCTCGAACCTCAAATTTTTTGGTTAACAGCCAATCGCGCTAGCCCATTGCGCTACGGAGACAGTCCTGCTCCACTCTCACCACCATCAGACCATATCTTCAAATCTATCAGCCCGAAGAAAAAAAAGCGCCGCACCACCACCGGGTGGGCTCGAAACTCCAACCTTTCGGTTAACAGCCGATCGCCCTAGCCAATTGCGCCACGGAGACAGTCTTGCTCCACTCTCACCACCATCAGAACATATCTTCAAAGCTATCAGCCCAAAGAAAAAAAAGCGCCGCACCACCACCGGTTGGGCTCGAACCTCCAACCCTTCGGTTAACAGCCGATCGCGCTAGCCAATTGCGCCTCAAAGACAGTCGTGCTCCACTCTCATCACCATCAGAACATATCTTCAAAGCTATCAGCGCAAAGAAAAAAAAGCGACACACCAATCCCGAGAGGGCTCGAACCTCCAACCTTTCAGTTAACAGCTGATCGTGCTAGCCAATTGCGCCACGGAGACAGTCGTGCTCCACTCTCACCACCATCAGAACATATCTTCAAATCTATCAGCGCAAAGAAAAAAAAGCGACACACCGTCCCCGGGTGGGCTCAAACCTCCAAATTTTCGGTTAACAGCCGATCGCGTTAGCCATTTGCGCCACGGAGACAGTCTTGCCCCACTCTCACCACCATCAGAACATATCTTCAAAGCTATCAGCCCAAAGAATGAAAAGCAACACACCAATCCCGGGAGGGCTCGAACCTCCAACCTTTCAGTTAACAGCCAATCGCGCTAGCCAATTGCGCCACGTAGACAATCGTGCTCCACTCTCACCACCATCAGAACACATTTTAAAAGCTATCAGCCTAAAGAAAAAAAAAGCACCGCACCACCACCGGGTGGGCTCGAACCTCCAACCTTTCGATTAACAGCCGATCACGCTAGCCAATTTCGCCACGGAGACAGTCCTGCTCCACATTCACCACCATCAGAACATATCTTCAAAGCTATCAGCCCAAAGAAAAAAAGCACCGCACCACCACCGGGTGGGCTCGAACCTCAAATTTTTTGGTTAACAGCCGATCGCGCTAGCCAATTGCGCCACGGAGACAGTCCTGCTCCACTCTCACCACCATCAGAACATATTCAAAGCTATGAGCCCAAAGAAAAAAAGCGCCGCACCACCACCGCGTGGGCTCGAACCTCCAACCTTTCGGTTAACAGCCGATCGCGCTAGCCCATCGCGCCACGGAGACAGTCGTGCTCCACTCTCACCACCATCAGAACATATCTTCAAAGCTATCAGCTCAAAGAAAAAACCAACACACCACTCCCGGGAGGGCTCGAAACTCCAACCTATCGGTTAACAGCCGATCACGCTAGCCGATTGCGCCACGGAGACAGTCCCGCTCCACTATCACCACCATCAGAACATATCTTCAAAGCTATCAGCCCAAAGAAAAAAAAGCGCCGCACCACCACCGGGTTGGCTCGAAACTCCAACCTTTCGGTTAACAGCCGATTGCGCTAGCCAATTGCGCCACGGAGACAGTCCTGATCCACTCTCACCACCATCAGAACAAATTTTTAAAGCTATTAGCGCAAAGAAAAAAAAGCGCCGCACCACCACCGGGTGGGCTCGAACTTGCAACCTTTCTGTTAACAGCCGATCGCGCTAGCCAATTGCGCCACGGAGACAGTCCTGCTCCACTCTCACCACCATCAGTACATATCTTCAAAGCTATCAGCCCAAAGAGAAAAAAGCGCCGCACCACCACCGGGTGGGCTCGAACCTCCAATTTTTCGGTTAACAGGCGATCGCGCTAGCCAATTGCGCCACGGAGACAGTCCTGCTCCACTCTCACCACCATCAGAACATATCTTCAAAGCTATCAGCCCAAAGAAAAAAAAGCGCCGCACCACCACCGGGTGGGCTCGAAACTCCAACCTTTCGGTTAACACCCGATCGCGCTAGCCAATTGTGCCACGGAGACAGTCCTCCTCCACTCTCACCACCATGCGAACATATCTTCAAAGCTATCAGCCCAAAGAAAAAAAGCGCCGCACCACCACCGGGTGGGCTCGAACCTCCAGCCTTTCTGTTAACAGCCGATCGCGCTAGCGAATTGCGCCACGGAGACAGTCGTGCTCCACTCTCTCCACCATCAGAACATATCTTCAAAGCTATCAGCGCAAAGAAAAAAGCAACACACCACTCCCGGGAGGGCTCGAACCTCCAACCTTTCGGTTAACAGCCGATCGCGCTAGCCAATTGCGCCACGGATACAGTCGCGCCCCACTTTCACCACCATCAGAACATATCTTCAAAGCTATCAACGCAAAGAAAAAAGCAAACCACCACTCCCGGGAGCGCTCGAAACTCCAACCTTTCGGTTAACTGCCGATCGCGCTAGCCAATTGCGCCACGGAGACAGTCTTGCTTCACTCTCACCACCTTCAGAACATATCTTCAAAGCTATCAGCCCAAAGAATGAAAAGCAACACACCAATCCCGGGAGGGCTCCAACCTCCAACCTTTCAGTTAACAGCCGATCGCGCTAGCCAATTGCGCCACGGAGACAATCGTGCTCCACTCTCACCACCATCAGAACATATCTTAAAAGCTATCAGCCTAAAGAAAAAAAAGCGCCGAACCACCACCGGGTGGGCTCGAACCTCCAACATTTCGGTTAACAGCTGATCGCGCTAGCCAATCGCGCCACGAAGACAGTCGTGCTGCACTCTCACCACCATCAGAACATATCTTCAAAGCTATCAGCCCAAAGAATGAAAAGCAACACACCACTCCCGGGAGGGCTCGAACCTCCAACCTTTCAGTTAACCGCCGATCGCGCTAGCCAATTGCGCCACAGAGACAGTCATGCTCCACTCTCACCACCATCAGAACATATCTTCAAAGCCATCAGCCCAAAGAAAAAAAAGCGCCGCACCAGCACCAGTTGGGCTCGAACCTCCAACTATTCGGTTAACAGCTGATCGCGCTAGCCAATCGCGCCATGAAGACAGTCGTGCTCCACTCTCACCACCATCAGAAACTATCTTCAAAGCTATTAGCCCAAAAAAAGTGCCACACCACCACCGGGTGGGCTCGACACTCCAACCTTTCGGTTAACAGCCGATCGCGCTAGCCAATTGCGCCACGGAGACAGTCGTGCTCCAGTCTCGCCACCGTCAGAACATTTCTTCAGAGCTATCAGCCCAAAGGAGAAAAAGCGCCGCACCACCACCGGGTGGGTTCTAACCTCCAACGTTTCGGTTAACAGCCAATCGCGCTAGCCTATTGCGCTACGGAGACAGTCCTGCTCCACTCTCACCACCATCAGACCATATCTTCAAAGCTATCAGCCCAAAGAAAAAAAAGCGCCGCACCACCACCGGTTGGGCTCGAACCTCCAACCCTTCGGTTAACAGCCGATAGCGCTAGCCAATTGCGCCTCAAAGACAGTCGTGCTCCACTCTCACCACCATCAGAACATATCTTCAAAGCTATCAGCGCAAAGAAAAAAAAAGCGACACACCAATCTCGGGAGGGCTCCAACCTCCAACCTTTCAGTGAACAGCTGATCGCGCTAGCCAATTGCGCCACGGAGACAGTCGTGCTCCACTCTCACCACCATCAGAACATATCTTCAAATCTATCAGCGCAAAGAAAAAAAAGCGACACACCGTCCCCGGGTGGGCTCAAACCTCAAAATTTTCGGTTAACAGCCGATCGCGTTAGCCATTTGCGCCACGGAGACAGTCTTGCTCCACTCTCACCACCATCAGAACATATCTTCAAAGCTATCAGCCCAAAGAATGAAAAGCAACACACCAATCCCTGGAGGGCTCGAACCTCCAACCTTTCAGTTAACAGCCGATCGCGCTAGCCAATTGCGCCACGTAGACAATCGTGCTCCACTCTCACCACCATCAGAACACATTTTAAAAGCTATCAGCCTAAAGAAAAAAAGCACCGCACCAACACCGGGTGGGCTCGAACCTCCAACAATTCGGTTAACAGCTGATCGCGCTAGCCAATTGCGCCACGGAGACTGTCTTGCTCCACTCTCATCACCATCAGAACATATCTTCAAAGCTATCAGCCCAAAGAATGAAAAGCAACACACCAATCCCGGGAGGGCTCAAACCTCCAACCTTTCAGTTAACAGCCGATCCCGCTAGCCAATTGCGCCACGGAGACAATCGTGCTCCACTCTCACTACCATCAGAACATGTCTTCAAAGCTATCAGCGCAAAGAAAAAAAAGCGCCGCACCACCACCGGGTGGGCTCGAACTTCCAACATTTCGGTTAACAGCTGATCGCGCTAGCCGATCGCGCCACGAAGACAGTCGTGCTGCACTCTCACCACCATCAGTACATATCTTCAAGGCTATCAGCGCAAAGAAAAAAGTGCCACACCACCACCGGGTGGGCTCGAAACTCCAACGTTTCGGTTATCAGCCTATCGCGCTAGCCAATTGCGCCACGGAGACAGTCCTGCTCCAGTCTCACCACCATCAGAACATATCTTCAAAGCTATAAGCCAGAATAAAAAGCGCCGCACCACCACCAGGTGGGCTCGAAATTCCAACCTTTCGGTTAACAGCCGATTGCGCTAGCCAATTGCGCCAAGGAGACAGTCCTGATCCACTCTCACCACCATCAGAACAAATTTTTAAAGCTATTAGCGCAAAGAAAAAAAAGCGCAGCACCACCACCGGGTGGGCTCGAACTTGCAACCTTTCTGTTAACAGCCGATCGCGCTAGCCAATTGCGCCACGGAGACAGTCCTGCTCCACTCTCACCACCATCAGTACATATCTTCAAAGCTATCAGCCCAAAGAGAAAAAAGCGCCGCACCACCACCGGGTGGGCTCGAACCTCCAATTTTTCGGTTAACAGGCGATCGCGCTAGCCAATTGCGCCACGGAGACAGTCCTGCTCCACTCTCACCACCATCACAACATATCTTCAAAGCTATCAGCCCAAAGAAAAAAAAGCGCCGCACCACCACCGGGTGGGCTCGAAACTCCAACCTTTCGGTTAACACCCGATCGCGCTAGCCAATTGTGCCACGGAGACAGTCCTCCTCCACTATCACCACCATGCGAACATATCTTCAAAGCTATCAGCCCAAAGAAAAAAAAGCGCCGCACCACCACCGGGTGGGCTCGAACCTCCAGCCTTTCTGTTAACAGCCGATCGCGCTAGCGAATTGCGCCACGGAGACAGTCGTGCTCCACTCTCTCCACCATCAGAACATATCTTCAAAGCTATCAGCGCAAAGAAAAAAGCAACACACCACTGCCGGGAGGGCTCGAACCTCCAACCTTTCGGTTAACAGCCGATCGCGCTAGCCAATTGCGCCACGGATACAGTCGCGCCCCACTTTCACCACCATCAGAACATATCTTCAAAGCTATCAACGCAAAGAAAAAAGCAAACCACCACTCCCGGGAGCGCTCGAAACTCCAACCTTTCGGTTAACTGCCGATCGCGCTAGCCAATTGCGCCACGGAGACAGTCTTGCTTCACTCTCACCACCATCAGAACATATCTTCAAAGCTATCAGCCCAAAGAATGAAAAGCAACACACCAATCCCGGGAGGGCTCCAACCTCCAACCTTTCAGTTAACAGCCGATCGCGCTAGCCAATTGCGCCACGGAGACAATCGTGCTCCACTCTCACCACCATCAGAACATATCTTAAAAGCTATCAGCCTAAAGAAAAAAAAGCGCCGAACCACCACCGGGTGGGCTCGAACCTCCAACATTTCGGTTAACAGCTGATCGCGCTAGCCAATCGCGCCACGAAGACAGTCGTGCTGCACTCTCACCACCATCAGAACATATCTTCAAAGCTATCAGCCCAAAGAATGAAAAGCAACACACCACTCCCGGGAGGGCTCGAACCTCCAACCTTTCAGTTAACCGCCGATCGCGCTAGCCAATTGCGCCACAGAGACAGTCATGCTCCACTCTCACCACCATCAGAACATATCTTCAAAGCTATCAGCCCAAAGAAAAAAAAGCGCCGCACCACCACCAGTTGGGCTCGAACCTCCAACTATTCGGTTAACAGCTGATCGCGCTAGCCAATCGCGCCATGAAGACAGTCGTGCTCCACTCTCAACACCATCAGAAACTATCTTCAAAGCTATTAGCCCAAAAAAAGTGCCACACCACCACCGGGTGGGCTCGAACCTCCAACCTTTCGGTTAACAGCCGATCGCGCTAGCCAATCGCGCCACGGAGACAGTCGTGCTCCACTCTCACCACCATCAGAACATATCTTCAAAGCTATCAGCGCAAAGAAAAAAGCAACACACCACTCCCGGGAGGGCTCTAACCTCCAACGTTTCGGTTAACAGCCAATCGCGCTAGCCTATTGCGCTATGGAGACAGTCCTGCTCCACTCTCACCACCATCAGACCATATCTTCAAATCTATCAGCCCGAAGAAAAAAAAGCGCCGCACCACCACCGGGTGGGCTCGAAACTCCAACCTTTCGGTTAACAGCCGATCGCGCTAGCCAATTGCGCCACGGAGACAGTCTTGCTCCACTCTCACCACCATCAGAACATATCTTCAAAGCTATTAGCCCAAAGAAAAAAAAGCGCCGCACCACCACCGGTTGGGCTCGAACCTCCAACCCTTCGGTTAACAGCCGATCGCGCTAGCCAATTGCGCCTCAAAGACAGTCGTGCTCCACTCTCACCACCATCAGAACATATCTTCAAAGCTATCAGCGCAAAGAAAAAAAAGCGACACACCAATCCCGGGAGGGCTCGAACCTCCAACCTTTCAGTTAACAGCTGATCGCGCTAGCCAATTGCGCCACGGAGACAGTCGTGCTCCACTCTCACCACCATCAGAACATATCTTCAAATCTATCAGCGCAAAGAAAAAAAAGCGACACACCGTCGCCGGGTGGGCTCAAACCTCCTAATTTTCGGTTAACAGCCCATCGCGTTAGCCATTTGCGCCACGGAGACAGTCTTGCTCCACTCTCACCACCATCAGAACATATCTTCAAAGCTATCAGCCCAAAGAATGAAAAGCAACACACCAATCCCGGGAGGGCTCGAACCTCCAACCTTTCAGTTAACAGCCGATCGCGCTAGCCAATTGCGCCACGTAGACAATCGTGCTCCACTCTCACCACCATCAGAACACATTTTAAAAGCTATCAGCGCAAAGAAAAAAAGGCGCCGCACCACCACCGGGTGGGCTCGAACCTCCAACATTTCGGTTAACAGCTGATCGCGCTAGCCAATCGCGCCACGAAGACAGTCGTGCTGCACTCTCACCACCATCAGTACATATCTTCAAGGCTATCAGCGCAAAGAAAAAAGCGACACATCACTCCCGGGAGGGTTCGAAACTCCAACCTTTCGGTTAACAGCCGATCGCGCTAGCCAATTGCGCCACTGAGACAGTCGTGCTCCACTCTCACCACCATCAGAACATATCTTCAAAGCTATCAGCGCAAAGAAAAAAAAAGCGCCGCACCACCACCGGGTGGGCTCGAACCTCAAACACTTCGGTTAACAGCTGATCGCGCTAGCCAATCGCGCCACGAAGACAGTCGTGCTGCACTCTCACCACCATCAGTACATATCTTCAAATCTATCAGCGCAAAGGAGAAAAAGCGCCGCACCACCACCGGGTGGGCTCAAACCTCCAACGTTTAGGTTAACAGCCGATCGCGCTAGCCAATTGCGCCACGGAGACAGTCCTGCTCCACTCTCACCACCATCAGAACATATCTTCAAAGCTATAAGCCAGAATAAAAAGCGCCGCACCACCACCAGGTGGGCTCGAAATTCCAACCTTTCGGTTAACAGCCGATCGCGCTAGCCAATTGCGCCACGGAGACAGTCTTGCTCCACTCTCACCACCATCAGAACATATCTTCAAAGCTATCAGTGCAAAGAAAAAACCAACACACCACTCCCGGGAGGGCTCGAAACTCCAACCTTTCGGTTAACAGCCGACCGCGCTAGCCAATTGCGCCACGGAGACAGTCGTGCTCCACTCTCACCACCGTCAGAACATTTCTTCAGAGCTATCTGCCGAAAGGAGAAAAAGCGCCGCACCACCAACGGGTGGGCTCGAACCTCCAACGTTTCGGTTAACAGCCAATCGCGCTAGCCAATTGCGCCACGGAGACAGTCCTGCTCCACTCTGACCACCATCAGAACATATCTTCAAAGCTATCAGCGCAAAGAAAAAAGCAACACACCAATCCCGGGAGCGCTCGAAACTCCAACCTTTCGGTTAACAGCCGATCACGCTATCCAATTGCGCCACGGAGACAGTCCTGCTCCACTTTCACCACCATCAGAACATATCTTCAAAGCTATCAGCCCAAAGAAAAAAAAGCGTCGCACCACCACCGGGTGGGCTCGAAAATCCAACCTTTCGATTAACAGCCGATCACGCTAGCCAATTTCGCCACGGAGACAGTCCTGCTCCACACTCACTACCATCAGAACATATCTTCAAAGCTATCAGCCCAAAGAAAAAAAGCGCCGCACCACCACCGGGTGGGCTCGAACCTCAAATTTTTTGGTTAACAGCCGATCGCGCTAGCCAATTGCGCCACGGAAGCAGTCCTGCTCCACTCTCACCACCATCAGAACATATTCAAAGCTATGAGCCCAAAGAAAAAAAAGCGCCGCACCACCACCGCGTGGGCTCGAACCTCCAACCTTTCGGTTAACAGCCGATCGCGCTAGCCCATCGCGCCACGGAGACAGTCGTGCTCCACTCTCACCACCATCAGAACATATCTTCAAAGCTATCAGCGCAAAGAAAAAAGCAACACACCACTCCCGGGAGGGCTCGAAACTCCAACCTTTCGGTTAACAGCCAATCGCGCTAGCCCATTGCGCTACGGAGACAGTCCTGCTCCACTCTCACCACCATCAGACCATATCTTCAAATCTATCAGCCCGAAGAAAAAAAAGCGCCGCACCACCACCGGGTGGGCTCGAAACTCCAACCTTTCGGTTAACAGCCGATCGCCCTAGCCAATTGCGCCACGGAGACAGTCTTGCTCCACTCTCACCACCATCAGAACATATCTTCAAAGCTATCAGCCCAAAGAAAAAAAAGCGCCGCACCACCACCGGTTGGGCTCGAACCTCCAACCCTTCGGTTAACAGCCGATCGCGCTAGCCAATTGCGCCTCAAAGACAGTCGTGCTCCACTCTCATCACCATCAGAACATATCTTCAAAGCTATCAGCGCAAAGAAAAAAAAGCGACACACCAATCTCGAGAGGGCTCGAACCTCCAACCTTTCAGTTAACAGCTGATCGTGCTAGCCAATTGCGCCACGGAGACAGTCGTGCTCCACTCTCACCACCATCAGAACATATCTTCAAATCTATCAGCGCAAAGAAAAAAAAGCGACACACCGTCCCCAGGTGGGCTCAAACCTCCAAATTTTCGGTTAACAGCCGATCGCGTTAGCCATTTGCGCCACGGAGACAGTCTTGCCCCACTCTCACCACCATCAGAACATATCTTCAAAGCTATCAGCCCAAAGAATGAAAAGCAACACACCAATCCCGGGAGGGCTCGAACCTCCAACCTTTCAGTTAACAGCCAATCGCGCTAGCCAATTGCGCCACGTAGACAATCGTGCTCCACTCTCACCACCATCAGAACACATTTTAAAAGCTATCAGCCTAAAGAAAAAAAAAGCACCGCACCACCACCGGGTGGGCTCGAACCTCCAACCTTTCGATTAACAGCCGATCACGCTAGCCAATTTCGCCACGGAGACAGTCCTGCTCCACATTCACCACCATCAGAACATATCTTCAAAGCTATCAGCCCAAAGAAAAAAAGCGCCGCACCACCACCGGGTGGGCTCGAACCTCAAATTTTTTGGTTAACAGCCGATCGCGCTAGCCAATTGCGCCACGGAGACAGTCCTGCTCCACTCTCACCACCATCAGAACATATTCAAAGCTATGAGCCCAAAGAAAAAAAGCGCCGCACCACCACCGCGTGGGCTCGAACCTCCAACCTTTCGGTTAACAGCCGATCGCGCAAGCCCATCGCGCCACGGAGACAGTCGTGCTCCACTCTCACTACCATCAGAACATATCTTCAAAGCTATCAGCTCAAAGAAAAAACCAACACACCACTCCCGGGAGGGCTCGAAACTCCAACCTATCGGTTAACAGCCGATCACGCTAGCCGATTGCGCCACGGAGACAGTCCCGCTCCACTATCACCACCATCAGAACATATCTTCAAAGCTATCAGCCCAAAGAAAAAAAAGCGCCGCACCACCACCGGGTTGGCTCGAAACTCCAACCTTTCGGTTAACAGCCGATTGCGCTAGCCAATTGCGCCACGGAGACAGTCCTGATCCACTCTCACCACCATCAGAACAAATTTTTAAAGCTATTAGCGCAAAGAAAAAAAAGCGCCGCACCACCACCGGGTGGGCTCGAACTTGCAACCTTTCTGTTAACAGCCGATCGCGCTAGCCAATTGCGCCACGGAGACAGTCCTGCTCCACTCTCACCACCATCAGTACATATCTTCAAAGCTATCAGCCCAAAGAGAAAAAAGCGCCGCACCACCACCGGGTGGGCTCGAACCTCCAATTTTTCGGTTAACAGGCGATCGCGCTAGCCAATTGCGCCACGGAGACAGTCCTGCTCCACTCTCACCACCATCAGAACATATCTTCAAAGCTATCAGCCCAAAGAAAAAAAAGCGCCGCACCACCACCGGGTGGGCTCGAAACTCCAACCTTTCGGTTAACACCCGATCGCGCTAGCCAATTGTGCCACGGAGACAGTCCTCCTCCACTCTCACCACCATGCGAACATATCTTCAAAGCTATCAGCCCAAAGAAAAAAAAGCGCCGCACCACCACCGGGTGGGCTCGAACCTCCAGCCTTTCTGTTAACAGCCGATCGCGCTAGCGAATTGCGCCACGGAGACAGTCGTGCTCCACTCTCTCCACCATCAGAACATATCTTCAAAGCTATCAGCGCAAAGAAAAAAGCAACACACCACTCCCGGGAGGGCTCGAACCTCCAACCTTTCGGTTAACAGCCGATCGCGCTAGCCAATTGCGCCACGGATACAGTCGCGCCCCACTTTCACCACCATCAGAACATATCTTCAAAGCTATCAACGCAAAGAAAAAAGCAAACCACCACTCCCGGGAGCGCTCGAAACTCCAACCTTTCGGTTAACTGCCGATCGCGCTAGCCAATTGCGCCACGGAGACAGTCTTGCTTCACTCTCACCACCATCAGAACATATCTTCAAAGCTATCAGCCCAAAGAATGAAAAGCAACACACCAATCCCGGGAGGGCTCCAACCTCCAACCTTTCAGTTAACAGCCGATCGCGCTAGCCAATTGCGCCACGGAGACAATCGTGCTCCACTCTCACCACCATCAGAACATATCTTAAAAGCTATCAGCCTAAAGAAAAAAAAGCGCCGTACCACCACCGGGTGGGCTCGAACCTCCAACATTTCGGTTAACAGCTGATCGCGCTAGCCAATCGCGCCACGAAGACAGTCGTGCTGCACTCTCACCACCATCAGAACATATCTTCAAAGCTATCAGCCCAAAGAATGAAAAGCAACACACCACTCCCGGGAGGGCTCGAACCTCCAACCTTTCAGTTAACCGCCGATCGCGCTAGCCAATTGCGCCACAGAGACAGTCATGCTCCACTCTCACCACCATCAGAACATATCTTCAAAGCCATCAGCCCAAAGAAAAAAAAGCGCCGCACCACCACCAGTTGGGCTCGAACCTCCAACTATTCGGTTAACAGCTGATCGCGCTAGCCAATCGCGCCATGAAGACAGTCGTGCTCCACTCTCACCACCATCAGAAACTATCTTCAAAGCTATTAGCCCAAAAAAAGTGCCACACCACCACCGGGTGGGCTCGACACTCCAACCTTTCGGTTAACAGCCGATCGCGCTAGCCAATTGCGCCACGGAGACAGTCGTGCTCCAGTCTCGCCACCGTCAGAACATTTCTTCAGAGCTATCAGCCCAAAGGAGAAAAAGCGCCGCACCACCACCGGGTGGGTTCTAACCTCCAACGTTTCGGTTAACAGCCAATCGCGCTAGCCTATTGCGCTACGGAGACAGTCCTGCTCCACTCTCACCACCATCAGACCATATCTTCAAAGCTATCAGCCCAAAGAAAAAAAAGCGCCGCACCACCACCGGTTGGGCTCGAACCTCCAACCCTTCGGTTAACAGCCGATCGCGCTAGCCAATTGCGCCTCAAAGACAGTCGTGCTCCACTCTCACCACCATCAGAACATATCTTCAAAGCTATCAGCGCAAAGAAAAAAAAGCGACACACCAATCTCGGTAGGGCTCCAACCTCCAACCTTTCAGTGAACAGCTGATCGCGCTAGCCAATTGCGCCACGGAGACAGTCGTGCTCCACTCTCACCACCATCAGAACATATCTTCAAATCTATCAGCGCAAAGAAAAAAAAGCGACACACCGTCCCCGGGTGGGCTCAAACCTCAAAATTTTCGGTTAACAGCCGATCGCGTTAGCCATTTGCGCCACGGAGACAGTCTTGCTCCACTCTCACCACCATCAGAACATATCTTCAAAGCTATCAGCCCAAAGAATGAAAAGCAACACACCAATCCCTGGAGGGCTCGAACCTCCAACCTTTCAGTTAACAGCCGATCGCGCTAGCCAATTGCGCCACGTAGACAATCGTGCTCCACTCTCACCACCATCAGAACACATTTTAAAAGCTATCAGCCTAAAGAAAAAAAGCACCGCACCAACACCGGGTGGGCTCGAACCTCCAACAATTCGGTTAACAGCTGATCGCGCTAGCCAATTGCGCCACGGAGACTGTCTTGCTCCACTCTCATCACCATCAGAACATATCTTCAAAGCTATCAGCCCAAAGAATGAAAAGCAACACACCAATCCCGGGAGGGCTCAAACCTCCAACCTTTCAGTTAACAGCCGATCCCGCTAGCCAATTGCGCCACGGAGACAATCGTGCTCCACTCTCACTACCATCAGAACATGTCTTCAAAGCTATCAGCGCAAAGAAAAAAAAGCGCCGCACCACCACCGGGTGGGCTCGAACCTCCAACATTTCGGTTAACAGCTGATCGCGCTAGCCGATCGCGCCACGAAGACAGTCGTGCTGCACTCTCACCACCATCAGTACATATCTTCAAGGCTATCAGCGCAAAGAAAAAAGTGCCACACCACCACCGGGTGGGCTCGAAACTCCAACGTTTCGGTTATCAGCCTATCGCGCTAGCCAATTGCGCCACGGAGACAGTCCTGCTCCAGTCTCACCACCATCAGAACATATCTTCAAAGCTATAAGCCAGAATAAAAAGCGCCGCACCACCACCAGGTGGGCTCGAAATTCCAACCTTTCGGTTAACAGCCGATCTTGCTAGCCAATTGCGCCACGGAGACAGTCTTGCTCTACTCTCACCACCATAAGAACATATCTTCAAAGCTATCAGCGCAAAGAAAAAACCAACGTACCACTCCCGGGAGGGCTTGAAACTCCAACCTTTCGGTTAACAGCCGATCGCGCTATCCAATTGCGCCACGGAGACAGTCCTGCTCCACTTTCACCACCATCAGAACATATCTTCAAAGCTATCAGCCCAAAGAAAAAAAAGCGCCGCACCACCACCGGGTGGGCTCGAAAATCCAACCTTTCGATTAACAGCCGATCACGCTAGCCAATTTCGCCACGGAGACAGTCCTGCTCCACACTCACACCCATCAGAACATATCTTCAAAGCTATCAGCCCAAAGAAAAAAAGCGCCGCACCACCACCGGGTGGGCTCGAACCTCAAATTTTTTGGTTAACAGCCGATCGCGCTAGCCAATTGCGCCACGGAGACAGTCCTGCTCCACTCTCACCACCATCAGAACATATTCAAAGCTATGAGCCCAAAGAAAAAAAGCGCCGCACCACCACCGCGTGGGCTCGAACCTCCAACCTTTCGGTTAACAGCCGATCGCGCTAGCCCATCGCGCCACGGAGATAGTCGTGCTCCACTCTCACCACCATCAGAACATATCTTCAAAGCTATCAGCGCAAAGAAAAAAGCAACACACCACTCCCGGGAGGGCTCGAAACTCCAACCTATCGGTTAACAGCCGATCACGCTAGCCGATTGCGCCACGGAGACAGTCCCGCTCCACTATCACCACCATCAGAACATATCTTCAAAGCTATCAGCCCAAAGAAAAAAAAGCGCCGCACCACCACCGGGTGGGCTCGAAACTCCAACCTTTTGGTTAACAGCCGATTGCGCTAGCCAATTGCGCCACGGAGACAGTCCTGATCCACTCTCACCACCATTAGAACATATCTTCAAAGCTATCAGCCCAAAGAAAAAAAATCGCCGCACCACCACCGGGTGGGCTCGAACCTCCAACTTTTCGGTTAACAGCCGATCGCGCTAGCCAATTGCACCACGGAGACAGTCGTGCTACACTCTCACCACCATCACAACATATCTTTAAAGCTATTAGCGAAAAGAAAAAAAAGCGCCGCACACCCACCGGGTGGGCTCGAACTTGCAACCTTTCCGTTAACAGCCGATCGCGCTAGCCAATTGCGCCACGGAGACAGTCCTGATCCACTCTCACCACCATCAGAACATATCTTCAAAGCTATCAGCCCAAAGAGAAAAAAGCGCCGCACCACCACCGGGTGGGCTCGAACCTCCAATTTTTCGGTTAAAAGCCGATCGCGCTAGCCAATTGCGCCACGGAGACAGTCCTGCTCCACTCTCACCACCATCAGAACATATCTTCAAAGCTATCAGCCCAAAGAAAAAAAAGCGCCGCACCACCACCGGGTGGGCTCGAAACTCCAACCTTTCGGTTAACACCCGATCGCGCTAGCCAATTGTGCCACGGAGACAGTCCTCCTCCACTCTCACCACCATGCGAACATATCTTCAAAGCTATCAGCCCAAAGAAAAAAAGCGCCACACCACCACCGGGTGGGCTCGAACCTCCAACCTTTCTGTTAACAGCCGATCGCGCTAGCGAATTGCGCCACGGAGACAGTCGTGCTCCACTCTCACCACCATCAGAACATACCTTCAAAGCTATCAGCGCAAAGAAAAAAGCAACACACCACTCCCGGGAGGGCTCGAACCTCCAACCTTTCGGTTAACAGCCGATCGCGCTAGCCAATTGCGCCACGGATACAGTCGCGCCCCACTTTCACCACCATCAGAACATATCTTCAAAGCTATCAACGCAAAGAAAAAAGCAACCCACCACTCCCGGGAGCGCTCGAAACTCCAACCTTTCGGTTAACTGCCGATCGCGCTAGCCAATTGCGCCACGGAGACAGTCTTGCTTCACTCTCACCACCATCAGAACATATCTTCAAAGCTATCAGCCCAAAGAATGAAAAGCAACACACCAATCCCGGGAGGGCTCCAACCTCCAACCTTTCAGTTAACAGGCGATCGCGCTAGCCAAATGCGCCACGGAGACAATCGTGCTCCACTCTCACCACCATCAGAACATATCTTCAAAGCTATAAGCCAGAATAAAAAGCGCCGCACCACCACCAGGTGGGCTCGAAATTCCAACCTTTCGGTTAACAGCCGATCGCGCTAGCCAATTGCGCCACGGAGACAGTCTTGCTCTACTCTCACCACCATAAGAACATATCTTCAAAGCTATCAGCGCAAAGAAAAAACCAACACACCACTCCCGGGAGGGCTCGAACCTCCAACCTTTCGGTTAACAGCCGATCGCGCTAGCCAATTGCGCCACGGATACAGTCGCGCCCCACTTTCACCACCATCAGAACATATCTTCAAAGCTATCAACGCAAAGAAAAAAGCAACCCACCACTCCCGGGAGCGCTCGAAACTCCAACCTTTCGGTTAACTGCCGATCGCGCTAGCCAATTGCGCCACGGAGACAGTCTTGCTTCACTCTCACCACCATCAGAACATATCTTCAAAGCTATCAGCCCAAAGAAAAAAAAGCGACACACCAATCCCGAGAGGGCTCGAACCTCCAACCTTTCAGTTAACAGCTGATCGCGCTAGCCAATTGCGCCACGGAGACAGTCGTGCTCCACTCTCACCACCATCAGAACATATCTTCAAATCTATCAGCGCAAAGAAAAAAAAGCGACACACCGTCCCCGGGTGGGCTCAAACCTCCAAATTTTCGGTTAACCGCCGATCGCGTTAGCCATTTGCGCCACGGAGACAGTCTTGCCCCACTCTCACCACCATCAGAACATATCTTCAAAGCTATCAGCCCAAAGACTGAAAAGCAACACACCAATCCCGGGAGGGCTCGAACCTCCAACCTTTCAGTTAACAGCCAATCGCGCTAGCCAATTGCGCCACGTAGACAATCGTGCTCCACTCTCACCACCATCAGAACACATTTTAAAAGCTATCAGCCTAAAGAAAAAAAAGCACCGCACCACCACCGGGTGGGCTCGAACCTCCAACCTTTCGATTAACAGCCGATCACGCTAGCCAATTTCGCCACGGAGACAGTCCTGCTCCACACTCACCACCATCAGAACATATCTTCAAAGCTATCAGCCCAAAGAAAAAAAGCGCCGCACCACCACCGGGTGGGCTCGAACCTCAAATTTTTTGGTTAACAGCCGATCGCGCTAGCCAATTGCGCCACGGAGACAGTCCTCTTCCACTCTCACCACCATCAGAACATATTCAAAGCTATGAGCCCAAAGAAAAAAAGCGCCGCACCACCACCGCGTGGGCTCGAACCTCCAACCTTTCGGTTAACAGCCGATCGCGCTAGCCCATCGCGCCACGGAGACAGTCGTGCTCCACTCTCACCACCATCAGAACATATCTTCAAAGCTATCAGCTCAAAGAAAAAAGCAACACACCACTCCCGGGAGGGCTCGAAACTCCAACCTATCGGTTAACAGCCGATCACGCTAGCCGATTGCGCCACGGAGACAGTCCCGCTCTACTATCACCACCATCAGAACATATCTTCAAAGCTATCAGCCCAAAGAAAAAAAAGCGCCGCACCACCACCGGGTTGGCTCGAAACTCCAACCTTTCGGTTAACAGCCGATTGCGCTAGCCGATTGCGCCACGGAGACAGTCCTGATCCACTCTCACCACCATCAGAACAAATTTTTAAAGCTATTAGCGCAAAGAAAAAAAAGCGCCGCACCACCACCGGGTGGGCTCGAACTTGCAACCTTTCTGTTAACAGCCGATCGCGCTAGCCAATTGCGCCACGGAGACAGTCCTGCTCCACTCTCACCACCATCAGTACATATCTTCAAAGCTATCAGCCCAAAGAGAAAAAAGCGCCGCACCACCACCGGGTGGGCTCGAACCTCCAATTTTTCGGTTAACAGGCGATCGCGCTAGCCAATTGCGCCACGGAGACAGTCCTGCTCCACTCTCACCACCATCAGAACATATCTTCAAAGCTATCAGCCCAAAGAAAAAAAAGCGCCGCACCACCACCGGGGGGGCTCGAAACTCCAACCTTTCGGTTATCACCCGATCGCGCTAGCCAATTGTGCCACGGAGACAGTCCTCCTCCACTCTCACCACCATGCGAACATATCTTCAAAGCTATCAGCCCAAAGAAAAAAAAGCGCCGCACCTCCACCGGGTGGGCTCGAACCTCCAGCCTTTCTGTTAACAGCCGATCGCGCTAGCGAATTGCGCCACGGAGACAGTCGTGCTCCACTCTCTCCACCATCAGAACATATCTTCAAAGCTATCAGCGCAAAGAAAAAAGCAACACACCACTCCCGGGAGGGCTCGAACCTCCAACCTTTCGGTTAAGAGCCGATCGCGCTAGCCAATTGCGCCACCGATACAGTCGCTCCCCACTTTCACCACCATCAGAACATATCTTCAAAGCTATCAACGCAAAGAAAAAAGCAAACCACCACTCCCGGGAGCGCTCGAAACTCCAACCTTTCGGTTAACTGCCGATCGCGCTAGCCAATTGCGCCACGGAGACAGTCTTGCTTCACTCTCACCACCATCAGAACATATCTTCAAAGCTATCAGCCCAAAGAATGAAAAGCAACACACCACTCCCGGGAGGGCTCGAACCTCCAACCTTTCAGTTAACCGCCGATCGCGCTAGCCAATTGCGCCACAGAGACAGTCATGCTCCACTCTCACCACCATCAGAACATATCTTCAAAGCCATCAGCCCAAAGAAAAAAAAGCGCCGCACCACCACCAGTTGGGCTCGAACCTCCAACTATTCGGTTAACAGCTGATCGCGCTAGCCAATCGCGCCATGAAGACAGTCGTGCTCCGCTCTCACCACCATCAGAAACTATCTTCAAAGCTATTAGGCCAAAAAAAAGTGCCACACCACCACCGGGTGGGCTCGACACTCCAACCTTTCGGTTAACAGCCGATCGCGCTAGCCAATTGCGCCACGGAGACAGTCGTGCTCCAGTCTCGCCACCGTCAGAACATTTCTTCAGAGCTATCAGCCCAAAGAATGAAAAGCAACACACCAATCCCGGGAGGGCTCGAACCTCCAACCTTTCAGTTAACAGCCAATCGCGCTAGCCAATTGCGCCACGTAGACAATCGTGCTCCACTCTCACCACCATCAGAACACATTTTAAAAGCTATCAGCCTAAAGAAAAAAAAGCACCGCACCGCCACCGGGTGGGCTCGAACCTCCAACCTTTCGATTAACAGCCGATCACGCTAGCCAATTTCGCCACGGAGACAGTCCTGCTCCACACTCACCACCATCAGAACATATCTTCAAAGCTATCAGCCCAAAGAAAAAAAGCGCCGCACCACCACCGGGTGGGCTCGAACCTCAAATTTTTTGGTTAACAGCCGATCGCGCTAGCCAATTGGGCCACGGAGACAGTCCTGCTCCACTCTCACCACCATCAGAACATATTCAAAGCTATGAGCCCAAAGAAAAAAAGCGCCGCACCACCACCGCGTGGGCTCGAACCTCCAACCTTTCGGTTAACAGCCGATCGCGCTAGCCCATCGCGCCACGGAGACAGTCGTGCTCCACTCTCACCACCATCAGAACATATCTTCAAAGCTATCAGCTCAAAGAAAAAAGCAACACACCACTCCCGGGAGGGCTCGAAACTCCAACCTATCGGTTAACAGCCGATCACGCTAGCCGATTGCGCCACGGAGACAGTCCCGCTCCACTATCACCACCATCAGAACATATCTTCAAAGCTATCAGCCCAAAGAAAAAAAAGCGCCGCACCACCACCGGGTTGGCTCGAAACTCCAACCTTTCGGTTAACAGCCGATTGCGCTAGCCAATTGCGCCACGGAGACAGTCCTGATCCACTCTCACCACCATCAGAACAAATTTTTAAAGCTATTAGCGCAAAGAAAAAAAAGCGCCGCACCACCACCGGGTGGGCTCGAACTTGCAACCTTTCTGTTAACAGCCGATCGCGCTAGCCAATTGCGCCACGGAGACAGTCCTGCTCCACACTCACCACCATCAGTACATATCTTCAAAGCTATCAGCCCAAAGAGAAAAAAGCGCCGCACCACCACCGGGTGGGCTCGAACCTCCAATTTTTCGGTTAACAGGCGATCGCGCTAGCCAATTGCGCCACGGAGACAGTCCTGCTCCACTCTCACCACCATCAGAACATATCTTCAAAGCTATCAGCCCAAAGAAAAAAAAGCGCCGCACCACCACCGGGGGGGCTCGAAACTCCAACCTTTCGGTTATCACCCGATCGCGCTAGCCAATTGTGCCACGGAGACAGTCCTCCTCCACTCTCACCACCATGCGAACATATCTTCAAAGCTATCAGCCCAAAGAAAAAAAAGCGCCGCACCACCACCGGGTGGGCTCGAACCTCCAGCCTTTCTGTTAACAGCCGATCGCGCTAGCGAATTGCGCCACGGAGACAGTCGTGCTCCACTCTCTCCACCATCAGAACATATCTTCAAAGCTATCAGCGCAAAGAAAAAAGCAACACACCACTCCCGGGAGGGCTCGAACCTCCAACCTTTCGGTTGAGAGCCGATCGCGCTAGCCAATTGCGCCACGGATACAGTCGCGCCCCACTTTCACCACCATCAGAACATATCTTCAAAGCTATCAACGCAAAGAAAAAAGCAAACCACCACTCCCGGGAGCGCTCGAAACTCCAACCTTTCGGTTAACTGCCGATCGCGCTAGCCAATTGCGCCACGGAGACAGTCTTGCTTCACTCTCACCACCATCAGAACATATCTTCAAAGCTATCAGCCCAAAGAATGAAAAGCAACACACCAATCCCGGGAGGGCTCCAACCTCCAACCTTTCAGTTAACAGCCGATCGCGCTAGCCAATTGCGCCACGGAGACAATCGTGCTCCACTCTCACCACCATCAGAACATATCTTAAAAGGTATCAGCCTAAAGAAAAAAAAGCGCCGAACCATCACCGGGTGGGCTCGAACCTCCAACATTTCGGTTAACAGCTGATCGCGCTAGCCAATCGCGCCACGAAGACAGTCGTGCTGCACTCTCACCACCATCAGAACATATCTTCAAAGCTATCAGCCCAAAGAATGAAAAGCAACACACCACTCCCGGGAGGGCTCGAACCTCCAACCTTTCAGTTAACCGCCGATCGCGCTAGCCAATTGCGCCACAGAGACAGTCATGCTCCACTCTCACCACCATCAGAACATATCTTCAAAGCCATCAGCCCAAAGAAAAAAAAGCGCCGCACCACCACCAGTTGGGCTCGAACCCCCAACTATTCGGTTAACAGCTGATCGCGCTAGCCAATCGCGCCATGAAGACAGTCGTGCTCCACTCTCACCACCATCAGAAACTATCTTCAAAGCTGATAGGCCAAAAAAAAGTGCCACACCACCACCGGGTGGGCTCGACACTCCAACCTTTCGGTTAACAGCCGATCGCGCTAGCCAATTGCGCCACGGAGACAGTCGTGCTCCAGTCTCGCCACCGTCAGAACATTTCTTCAGAGCTATCAGCCCAAAGGAGAAAAAGCGCCGCACCACCACCGGGTGGGTTCTAACCTCCAACGTTTCGGTTAACAGCTAATCCCGCTAGCCTATTGCGCTAAGGAGACAGTCCTGCTCCACTCTCACCACCATCAGACCATATCTTCAAATCTATCAGCCCGAAGAAAAAAAAGCGCCGCACCACCACCGGGTGTGCTCGAAACTCCAACCTTTCGGTTAACAGCCGATCACGCTAGCCAATTGCGCCACGGAGACAGTCTTGCTCCACTCTCACCACCATCAGAACATATCTTCAAAGCTATCAGCCCAAAGAAAAAAAAGCGCCGCACCACCACCGGTTGGGCTCGAACCTCCAACCCTTCGATTAACAGCCGATCGCGCTAGCCAATTGCGCCTCAAAGACAGTCGTGCTCCACTCTCACCACCATCAGAACATATCTTCAAAGCTATCAGCGCAAAGAAAAAAAAGCGACACACCAATCTCGGGAGGGCTCCAACCTCCAACCTTTCAGTTAACAGCTGATCGCGCTAGCCAATTGCGCCACGGAGACAGTCGTTCTCCACTCTCACCACCATCAGAACATATCTTCAAATCTATCAGCGCAAAGAAAAAAAAGCGACACACCGTCCCCGGGTGGGCTCAAACCTCAAAATTTTCGGTTAACAGCCGATCGCGTTAGCCATTTGCGCCACGGAGACAGTCTTGCTCCACTCTCACCACCATCAGAACATATCTTCAAAGCTATCAGCCCAAAAAATGAAAAGCAACACACCAATCCCTGGAGGGCTCGAACCTCCAACCTTTCAGTTAACAGCCGATCGCGCTAGCCAATTGCGCCACGTAGACAATCGTGCTCCACTCTCACCACCATCAGAACACATTTTAAAAGCTATCAGCCTAAAGAAAAAAAGCACCGCACCAACACCGGGTGGGCTCGAACCTCCAACAATTCGGTTAACAGCTGATCGCGCTAGCCAATTGCGCCACGGAGACTGTCTTGCTCCACTCTCATCACCATCAGAACATATCTTCAAAGCTATCAGCCCAAAGAATGAAAAGCAACACACCAATCCCGGGAGGGCTCAAACCTCCAACCTTTCAGTTAACAGCCGATCCCGCTAGCCAATTGCGCCACGGAGACAATCGTGCTCCACTCTCACTACCATCAGAACATATCCTCAAAGCTATCAGCGCAAAGAAAAAAAAAGCCCAGCACCACCACCGGGTGGGCTCGAACCTCCAACATTTCGGTTAACAGCTGATCGCGCTAGCCGATCGCGCCACGAAGACAGTCGTGCTGCACTCTCACCACCATCAGTACATATCTTCAAGGCTATCAGCGCAAAGAAAAAAGTGCCACACCACCACCGGGTGGGCTCGAAATTCCAACCTTTCGGTTAACAGCCGATCGCGCTAGCCAATTGCGCCACGGAGACAGTCTTGCTCTACTCTCACCACCATAAGAACATATCTTCAAAGCTATCAGCGCAAAGAAAAAACCAACGTACCACTCCCGGGAGGGCTCGAAACTCCAACCTTTCGGTTAACAGCCGATCGCGCTATCCAATTGCGCCACGGAGACAGTCCTGCTCCACTTTCACCGCCATCAGAACATATCTTCAAAGCTATCAGCCCAAAGAAAAAAAAGCGCCGCACCACCACCGGGTGGGCTCGAAAATCCAACCTTTCGATTAACAGCCGATCACGCTAGCCAATTTCGCCACGGAGACAGTCCTGCTCCACACTCACACCCATCAGAACATATCTTCAAAGCTATCAGCCCAAAGAAAAAAATCGCCGCACCACCACCGGGTGGGCTAGAACCTCAAATTTTTTGGTTAACAGCCGATCGCGCTAGCCAATTGCGCCACGGAGACAGTCCTGCTCCACTCTCACCACCATCAGAACATATTCAAAGCTATGAGCCCAAAGAAAAAAAGCGCCGCACCCCCACCGCGTGGGCTCGAACCTCCAACCTTTCGGTTAACAGCCGATCACGCTAGCCAATTTCGCCACGGAGACAGTCCTGCTCCACACTCACACCCATCAGAACATATCTTCAAAGCTATCAGCCCAAAGAAAAAAATCGCCGCACCACCACCGGGTGGGCTAGAACCTCAAATTTTTTGGTTAACAGCCGATCGCGCTAGCCAATTGCGCCACGGAGACAGTCCTGCTCCACTCTCACCACCATCAGAACATATTCAAAGCTATGAGCCCAAAGAAAAAAAGCGCCGCACCCCCACCGCGTGGGCTCGAACCTCCAACCTTTCGGTTAACAGCCGATCGCGCTAGCCCATCGCGCCACGGAGACAGTCGTGCTCCACTCTCACCACCATCAGAACATATCTTCAAAGCTATCAGCGCAAAGAAAAAAGCAACACACCACTCCCGGGAGGGCTCGAAACTCCAACCTATCGGTTAACAGCCGATCACGCTAGCCGATTGCGCCACGGAGACAGTCCCGCTCCACTATCACCACCATCAGAACATATCTTCAAAGCTATCAGCCCAAAGAAAAAAAAGCTCCGCACCACCACCGGGTGGGCTCGAAACTCCAACCTTTTGGTTAACAGCCGATTGCGCTAGCCAATTGCGCCACGGAGACAGTCCTGATCCACTCTCACCACCATTAGAACATATTGTCACGATGAGTCACAAGTACTGGGGGGATTTATTGAACGACCGGGTAGCTAGCTCTAGGACGATGCGTCAGTCGTGGCTGGCTCTCGAGCAGAGAAGAACGCGATCTTCTTTTTTCCTCCAGATTTTGAGCCGCTCTTGCTGCCACCCCACTACGTGCTGGCGGCATTATCCCCCCTTCCGAAAAGAAAAAAAAACAACAAGTACCAAAAAGAGGAAAGGAAAGTACATAGCAGCACCGCGATGCTACTACATAGGCACGTGAAAAAAAAATGGAAATTCGGATGAAGTGAAAGTAAAAATTGAAGAGCGTGCCAACATAGGAAACGTCAATGAACGAGAAAGTAAGTTCGCAAAATAAACAAAAAACACAAAGAACGCTGTACGGTAAAGGAAAAGTTACGAACAACGCGCAATAAATGGCTTCATGCGCAACACATGAACGACGTCCGGCCTCAGCCGTGTCCTGCTCCGTGCATGGGGTGTTGAGTCCGGAACCACTTCGTAGTTCACGTCACTGACGCGGCGTAACACTTTATATGGGCCAAAGTACCGGCTCAGCAACTTTTCACTAAGGCCACGGCGGCGGACGGGCGTCCACACCCAAACTTGATCTCCGGGGCTGTAAAACACTTCTCTGTGGCGGGTATTATAGCGTCGTGCGTCTGCCTGCTGTTGCTGGCCGATGTGCAGTCGCGCGAGCTGCCGGGCTTCCTCGGCACGCTCTGCGAATTCTTCGGCGTCTGTTGCCAACTCGTCTTCGTCCTGACACGGTAGCATTGAGTCTAGCATGGTCTGCACTTCGCGGCCGTAGAGAAGCCGAAATGGCGTGAATCGCGTGGTCTCTTGCACGGCGGTATTATACGCGAAGGTCACGTAAGGCAAGATCCGGTCCCATGTTTTGTGCTGTACGTCGATGTACATTGAGATCATGTCTGCGAGGGTCTTATTCAGTCGTTCAGTAAGTCCGTTGGTTTGCGGGTGGTACGCAGTTGTCCTTCGGTGTCTGGTGTTGCTCAGTTTGAAAACTTCGCCCGTAAGCTGCGCCGTGAATGCCGTCCCTCTGTCCGTTATTACACTGGAAGGAGCACCGTGTCGTAACACGATGTGGCGCATGAAAAATTGTGCTACCTCAGAAGCCGTGGCTCGTGGGATCGCCTGGGTTTCAGCGTAGCGTGTCAAATAGTCGGTCGCGACGATCACCCATTTGTTGCTGTCCGCAGACATAGGAAAAGGCCCGAGAATGTCCATGCCGACTTGGTCGAACGGCGTGCAGGGTGCTTCAATGGGCTGAAGCAAACCAGCTGGCTTAACAGATGGTTGCTTTCGGCGCTGACATTCCCGACAGCTCTTGACGTACTTCTTGACGCTTGCCGAAAGTCCTGGCCAATAGTACCTCTCACTCACTCTGGCAAGTGTTCGTGAGTAGCCCAGATGACCGGATGTGGGTTCGTCATGGCAAGCGAAGAGGACGTCGTCTCGCATGTCTCGAGGAACCACCAGGAGGTAGGCACGGTTGTTCGAACGAGCGTTCTTCTTGTACAGCACACCATCTCGAAGGCAGAACGACGGCAACGAGCGAAATAAATGACGTGGTATGATTGTGTCCTGGCCCTCTAAATGATCGATGATCGGACGAATCTCTGCGTCATCCCGCTGCCGTTTACTCAAGTCTGATGAGCTAATGGCGCCCAGGAAGCCTTCGTCTTCCTCTGCTTCCTGACTGACGACATGAAGGGGCGCGCGTGACAGTGTGTCAGCGTCTTCATGCTTACGGCCGGACTTATGGACGATGGTGACGTCAAATTCCTGCAGCCGCAAGCTCCACCGTGCTAGCCGTCCTGAAGGGTCGCGCAGGCTTGCCAACCAGCAGAGGGCGTGGTGGTCCGTCACTATCTTGAAGGGACGACCATAAAGGTACGGGCGGAACTTGGTGATTGCCCACACGACTGCGAGGCACTCTTTCTCCGTAGTGGAATAATTCGCCTCAGCACGCGATAGAGAGCGGCTGGCGTAGGCTATCACTCTTTCGATGTCTTCTTGACGCTGGACGAGCACTGCACCGAGCCCAATGTTACTAGCGTCGGTATGGACCTCCGTGTTAGCATCATCGTCGAAATGAGCGAGAACGGGCGCTGATTGCATGCGCTGTCGCAGCTCATCAAAAGCTGCTTGTTGCTCGTTTTCCCAGACAAACGGTGTGTCGTCCCTTGTGAGACGAGTCAGAGGTTCTGCTATCTGTGAAAAGCCATGAATGAATCGGCGATAGTAGGCGCACAAACCAAGGAAGCGCCGGACGGCTTTCTTATCGACAGGAGCTGGTAATTCGGCAACAGCGGCAAGCTTGTCCGGATCGGGACGGATTCCTTCGGCGCTAACTACATGTCCAAGAAACTTTAGTTCTTTATAGCCGAAGTGACACTTCTGTGGCTTTAGTGTTAGGTCCGCCGATCGGATAGCCTCCAGCACGCTTCGCAGGCGCTGAAGGTGCTGCTCGAACGTGGCAGAGAAGACCACCACATCGTCAAGGTAGACCAGACAAGTCTGCCACTTCAGCCCTGTGAGGACAGTGTCCATCATTCGCTGGAAAGTCGCCGGCGCTGAACACAAGCCGAAAGGGAGTACTCGAAATTGGTATAGGCCGTCTGGAGTCACGAAGGCTGTCTTTTCGCGGTCTCGCTGATCTACCTCGATTTGCCAGTACCCGCTTTTGAGATCGAGAGAAGTGAAATAATGGGCACGACGAAGTCTATCTAGCGAATCGTCGATACGCGGTAGCGGGTACACATCCTTTTTGGTCACGTTGTTAAGCTTTCGGTAATCGACGCAGAAGCGTAGCGACCCGTCCTTCTTTTTGACAAGCACGACTGGAGATGACCACGGGCTGTTGGATGGTTCGATAACGCCATCGTCAAGCATCTCGCGAACTTGCGTACGTATCGCTTCACGTTCTTTAGCCGACACGCGGTAGGGGTGCTGGTGTATTGGGCGTGCGTCCTCGTACGTGATGATCCTGTGTTGAGTGATGGACGTCTGGCGGATCTTCGAGCAACTTGCGAAGCAAGACCTGTACTCAAACAAGAGCGCTCGCAGCGCAGTCTGGTTATCGGTGGACAGATCAGGACTGATGTCAATGTTGCTCATTGATGTGTCTGCGTTATCCACTACTTCTGACGTGAGACAGTTGGTTACGTTTGCTACTTCGTGGGCAAACGCTATCGAAGTGCCACGGAAAAGGTGTCGATGCTCGTTGCTAAAGTTGGTAACGAGCAATTCAGATCGGCCGTCACGAACGTGTATTACACTTCTCGCTACACATATGCCTTGCTGCAGGAGGTGTTCTAAATTTGTCTCGGCCACCACATCGCCATCGCTCAAACCACAGCATGTTACGTCGACTAGAACACTGGCTCGGGGAGGAAGCGTCACGCTCTGTTCAGAAATACGGAGTACGTCGACACGCATTCCGTCATCCTGCACGTTGATTGCTCGCTGGGCTGAGAACGTGACGCGGCGCTCTTGCAGATCAATGATAGCTCCATTTTCCTGTAGAAAATCAACTCCCAGAATGACGTCACGGGAGCATTCACGTAGAACAAGGCAGCTTGCTACGAATGTGTACCCTTGAATCTGTACTCTAGTTGTGCAGGCACCCAGTGGAGTAACGACATGGCCACCAGCTGTCCGAATCTGCGAGTTATGCCATGGTGTGATCACTTTCTTCAGCTGCGTTGTCAGTTTCCCGCTCAGTATGGAATAGTCTGCGCCGGTGTCCACTAACGCATTAACTACACAACCATCAATTGTTACTGCTATGTCGAGTGAAAGCCGGCTATCCTTTGCAGCAGCAGGTGATGTCGGACCAGTTTCTGTACAGTTCTGCGTCAATAGGAGGTCTTCAGCGCTTCGACGTTCAGCGACCCCGCCCCCAGAGGTCGCTTCGGCTAGTTTTCCCGGCGGGGGCTGGGAGATCGTGCGGTAGAATACCGCTGGGGCGTTGATGAAAATCGCCTCGGTGATGGCGAGCGCGACTGGCGCCCGGCAGACGGTGGTGCATGCTGCTGGGAGAGGTAGTTTTGGATGTCGCGTGGTCTCTGACCGTAACGGGGTGGCGGCGAGTACGCAGAGAAGCCGCGAAGCCCAAGACGGCGATATGGGCACTGGCGGTACAAGTGATCAGCTTCTCCGCAGTGAAAGCACAGAGGCCGGCGATCAGGTGTGCGCCAAACATCAGACTTTCGAGGAGACGTGCGCCGATCGTCGATGTACTGAACTGGTTGCACTGAACGATGGGCGACAGAAGCACCAGGGACAAAGGGCAGGGGCGGTGGCGTGTACGTGCCTTCGTAGTACGGTATGTGCTGCGCTGACTGTAGTGAAACAGCAGGAACAGGATGGACGAATAATGGCGGCGTTGCAGCAGGGCGTTTCAAGGCTTCCGCGTAGGTTGTCTCACGGCGGTATTCAGCAGGAGCTGGCACAGCTGTATCATGAGGCAAGGTGTCCCGGAGGGCCTGGTGCAGCTCATCCTTGATCACAGTTGAAATAGAGTTGACTGTAGGATGAGGTGTTACACCAGCCTTTTGTAACTCTTCACGTACTATATCACGGATGAGTTCACGTAGACAGTCGTTGTTGGTTCTAGTGGCGGTGAAAATGTCGGCAGTAGACATGCCACTGACTTGCCTGTCGTATTGGTTGGATCGCTGCTGCAGCATTTTTTCCATTGTCACGGCCTCGGACAAGAACTCCGCGACCGTCTTCGGAGGACTTCGCACGAGGCCGGCAAAAGGCTGGTCCTTGACACCGCGCATCAAGTGACGCAACTTCTTGTCCTCAGTCATTCTTGAATCGGCCCGTCGGAAGAGGCGCGTCATGTCTTCGACGTACGCGGTCACAGTTTCGTTTGGCGACTGGACGCGGGCAAGAATAGCTCGTTCAGCTCTTTCTTGGCGGTCAGTGCTGGCATATGTCTGCAGAAGTCTACGACAGAATTCGGGCCACGTCGTCAGCTGCTCCTCCCGATTTTGATACCACGTGCGAGCCCCGTCTTCGAGATAGAAGTAGACACGACCCAGTTTCGCCGCGTCGTCCCACTGATTCAAGTTGGCTACGCGCTCGAAGTCCGCCAACCAGTCCTCAACGTCTTCGCGCTCCGTACCATGGAACGTCGGCGGTGCCCGTGGGCTTTCCAACGTATAGCGGTTCGGCGACGTGCTTCCCGTGCTGGTTGCCAAGGTTTGTACCGAAGTGCTGGTCATGTTTGTTGACGTGGTGGGAGCAGTATCGTTGACTTCCGGAGGCAATCCCCTGATTCGGCGGCTGGTCCGATGCACGGGAGTGTTGACTGGCACTGGACTCGTATTAGGGCTTCCTGGGGGGGTCTGCAGCATCCGTGAGGCTACCCAGCACCTTCCACCAGTTTGTCACGATGAGTCACAAGTACTGGGGGGATTTATTGAACGACCGGGTAGCTAGCTCTAGGACGATGCGTCAGTCGTGGCTGGCTCTCGAGCAGAGAAGAACGCGATCTTCTTTTTTCCTCCAGATTTTGAGCCGCTCTTGCTGCCACCCCACTACGTGCTGGCGGCAATATCTTTAAAGCTATTAGCGAAAAGAAAAAAAAAGCGCCGCACACCCACCGGGTGGGCTCGAACTTGCAACCTTTCCGTTAACAGCCGATCGCGCTAGCCAATTGCGCCACGGAGACAGTCCTGATCCACTCTCACCACCATCAGAACATATCTTCAAAGCTATCAGCCCAAAGAGAAAAAAGCGCCGCACCACCACCGGGTGGGCTCGAACCTCCAATTTTTCGGTTAACAGCCGATCGCGCTAGCCAATTGCGCCACGGAGACAGTCCTGCTCCACTCTCACCACCATCAGACCATATCTTCAAATCTATCAGCTCGAAGAAAAAAAAGCGCCGCACCACCACCGGGTGGGCTCAAAACTCCAACCTTTCGGTTAACAGCCGATCGCGCTAGCCAATTGCGCCACGGAGACAGTCTTCCTCCACTCTCACCACCTTCAGAACATATCTTCAAAGCTATCAGCCCAAAGAAAAAAAGCGCCGCACCACCACCGGGTGGCCTCGAACCTCCAACCCTTCGGTTAACAGCCGATCGCGCTAGCCAATTGCACCACAAAGACAGTCGTGCTCCACTCTCACCACCATCAGAACATATCTTCAAAGCTATCAGCGCAAAGAAAAAAGCAACACACCACTCCCGGGAGGGCTCGAACGTCCAATTTTCGGTTAACAGCTGATCGCGCTAGCCAATTGCACCACGGAGACAGTCCTGCTCCACTCTCACCACCATCAGATTATATCTTCAAAGCTATCAGCCCAAAGAAAAAAAGCGCCGCACCACCACCGGGTGGGCTCGAACCTCCAACCTTTCGGTTAACATCCGATCGCGATAGCCATTTGCGCCACGGAGACAGTCGTGCTCCACTCTCACTACTGTCAGAACATTTCTTCAGAGCTATCAGCCCAAAGAAAAAAAAGCGCCGCACCACCACCGGGTGGGCTCGAACCTCAAACCTTTCGGTTAACAGCCGATCGCGCTAGCCAATTGCGCCACGGAGACAGTCGTGCCCCACCTTCACCACCATCAGAACATATCTTCAAAGCTATCAGCGCAAAGAAAAAAGCAACACACCACTCCCGGGAGCGCTCGAAACTCCAACCTTTCGGTTAACAGCCGATCGCGCTAGCCGATTGCGCCACGGAGACAGTCCTCCTCCACTCTCACCACCATTAGAACATATCTTCAAAGCTATCTGCCCAAAGAAAAAAAAGCGCCACACCACCACCGGGTGGGCTCGAACCTCCAACCTTGCTGTTAACAGCCGATCGCGCTAGCCAAACGCGCCACGGAGACAGTCGTGCTCCACTCTAACCACCATAAGAACATATCTTCAAAGCTATCAGCGCAAAGAAAAAAGCAACACACCACTCCCGGGAGGGCTCGAACCTCCAAGGTTTCGGTTAACAGCCGATCGCGCTAGCCAATTGCGCCACGAAGACAGTCTTGCTCCACTCTCACCACCATCAGAACATATCTTAAAAGCTATCAGCCTAAAGAAAAAGCGCCTCACCACCACTGGGTTGGCTCGAACCTCCAACATTTCGGTTAACAGCTGATCGCGCTAGCCTATCGCTCCACGAAGACAGTCGTGCTCCACTCTCACCACCATCAGAACATATCTTCAAAGCTATTAGCGCAAAGAAAAAAGCAACACACCACTCCCGGGAGGGCTCGAAACTCCAACTTTTTGGTTAACAGCCGATCGCACTAGCCAATTGCGCCATGAAGACAGTCCTGCTCCACTCTCACCACCATCAGAACATATCTTCAAAGCTATCAGCGCAAAGAAAAATAAGCGCCGCACCACCCCCGGGTGGGCTCGAACCTCCAAGCTTTCGGTTAACAGCCGATCGCGCTAGCCCACTGCGCCACGGAGACAGTCTTGCTCCACTCTCACCACCATCAGAATATATCTTCAAAGCTATCAGCCCAAAGAAAAAAAGCGCCGCACCACCATCGGTGAGCTCGAACCTCCAAGCTTTCGGTTAACAGCCGATCGCGCTAGCCCATTGCGCCACGGAAACAGTCCTGCTCCACTCTCACCACCATCAGAGCATATCATCAAAGCTATCAGCGCAAAGAAAAAAAAAGCGACACACCGTCCCCGGGTGGGCTCGAAACTCCAACCTTTCGGTTAACAGCCGATCGCGCTAACCAATTTCGCCATGAAGACAGTCCTGCTCCACTTTCACCACCATCAGAACATATCTTCAAAGCTATCAGCGCAAAGAAAAAAAAGCGACACACCGTCCCCGGGTGGGCTCGAAACTCCAAGCTTTCGGTTAACAGCCGATCGCGCAAGCCCAATGCGCCACGGAGACAGTCCTGCTCCACTCTCACCATCAGAGCATATCATCAAAGCTATCAGCGCAAAGAAAAAAAAAGCGACACACCGTCCCCGGGTGGGCTCGAAACTCCAACCTTTTGGTTAACAGCCGATCGCGCTAACCAATTGCGCCATGGAGACAGTCCTGCTCCACTCTCACCACCATCAGAACATATCTTCAAAGCTATCAGCGCAAAGAAAAAAAAGCGACACACAGCCCCGGGTGGGCTCGAAACTCCAAGCTTTCGGTTAACAGCCGATCGCGCTAGCCCATTGCGCCACGGAGACAGTCGTGCTCTACTCTCACCACCATCAGAACATATCTTCAAAGCTATCAGTGCAAAGAAAAAAAAGCGCCGCACCACCCCCGGGTGGGCTCGAACCTCCAAGCTTTCGGTTAACAGCCGATCGCGCTAGCCTATCGCTCCACGAAGACAGTCGTGCTCCACTCTCACCACCATCAGAACATATCTTCAAAGCTATTAGCGCAAAGAAAAAAGCAACACACCACTCCCGGGAGGGCTCGAAACTCCAACTTTTTGGTTAACAGCCGATCGCACTAGCCAATTGCGCCATGGAGACAGTCCTGCTCCACTCTCACCACCATCAGAACATATCTTCAGAGCTATCAGCGCGAAGAAAAAAGCGACACACCACCCCCGGGTGGGCTCGAACCTCCAACCTCTCGGTCAACAGCTGATCGCGCTAGCCAATTGCGCCACGGAGACAGTCAATGCTATACTCTCACCACCACCAGAACATATCTTCAAAGCTATCAGCCCAAAGAAAAAAAGCGCTGCACCACCACCGGGTGGGCTCGAACCTCCAAGCTTTCGGTAAACAGCCCATTGCGCCTGCCCATTGCGCCACGGAGACAGTCCTGCTCCACTCTCACCACCATGAGAACATATCTTCAAAGCTATCAGCCCAAAGAAAAAAGCGCTGCACCACCACCGGGTGGGCTCGAACCTCCAGGCTTTCGGTTAACAGCCGATCGCGCTAGCCCATTGCGCCACGGAGACAGTCCTGCTCCACTCTCACCACCATCAGAGCATATCATCAAAGCTATCAGCGCAAAGAAAAAAAAGCGACACACCGTCCCCGGGTGGGCTCGAAACTCCAACCTTTCGGTTAACAGCCGATCGCGCTAACCAATTGCGCCATGGAGACAGTCCTGCTCCACTCTCACCACCATCAGAACATATCTTCAGAGCTATCAGCGCGAAGAAAAAAGCGACACACCACCCCCGGGTGGGCTCGAACCTCCAACCTCTCGGTCAACAGCTGATCGCGCTAGCCAATTGCGCCACGGAGACAGTCAATGCTCCACTCTCACCTCCATCAGAACATATCTTCAAAGCTATCAGCCCAAAGAAAAATGCGCTGCACCACCACCGGGTGGGCTCGAACCTCCAAGCTTTCGGTAAACAGCCGATTGCGCCTGCCCATTGCGCCACGGAGACAGCCCTGCTCCACTCTCACCACCATGAGAACATATCTTCAAAGCTATCAGCCCAAAGAAAAAAAGCGCTGCACCACCACCGGGTGGGCTCGAACCTCCAACCTTTCGGTTAACGGCTGAACGTGCTAGCCAATTGCGCCACGGAGACATTCCTGCTCCACTCTTACCACCATCAGAACATACCTTCAAAGCTATCAGCCGAAAGAAAAAAAGCGCTGCACCACCACCGGGTGGGCTCGAACCTCCAAGCTATCGGTAAACAGCCGATCGCGCTAGCCAATTGCGCCACGGAGAGAGTCCTGCTCTACTCTCACCACCATCAGAACATATCTTCAAAGCTATCAGCGCAAAGAAAAAAAAGCGCCGCACCACCCCCGGGTGGGCTCGAACTTCCAAGCTTTCCGTTAACAGCCGCTCGCGCTAGCCAATTGTGCCACGGAGACAGTCGTACTCCACTCTCACCACCATCAGGACATATCTTCAAAGCTATCAGTGCAAAGAAAAAAAAGCGACACACCGTCCCCGGGTGGGCTTGAAACTCCAACATTTTGGTTAACAGCCGATCGCGCTAGCCAATTGCGCCACGGAGACAGTCTTGCTCCACTCTCACCACCATCAGAATATATCTTCAAAGCTATCAGCTCAAAGAAAAAAAAGCGCCACACCACTACCGGGTGTGTCGAAACTCCAAGCTTTCGGTTAACAGCCGATCACGCTAGCCAATTGCGCCGCGGAGACAGTCCTGCTCCACTCTAACCACCATCAGAACATATCTTCAAAGCTATCAGCCCAAAGAAAAATAAGCAACACACCACTTCCGGTAGGGCTCGAACCTCCAACCTTTCGGTTAACAGCCGATTGCGCTAGCCAATTGCGCCTCGGAGACAGTCCTGCTCCACTCTCACCACCATGAGAACATATCTTCAAAGCTATCAGCCCAAAGAAAAAAAGTGCTGCACCACCCCCGGGTGGGCTCGAACCTCCAAGCTTTCGGTAAACAGCCGATCGCGCTAGCCAATTGCGCCACGGAGACAGTCGTACTCTGCTCTCACCACCATCAGAACATATCTTCAAAGCTATCAGCACAAAGAAAAAAGCAACACACCACTCCCGGAAGGGCTCGAACCTCCAACCTTTCGGTTAACAGCCGATTTCGCTAGCCAATTGCGCCACGGAGACAGTCCTACTCCTCTCTCACCACCATCAGAACATATCTTGAAAGTATCAGCGCAAAGAAAAAAGCAACACACCCATCCCGCGAGGGCTCGAACCTCCAACCTTTCGGTTAACAGCCGACCGTGCTAGCCAATTGCGCCACGGAGACAGTCCTGCTCTACTCTCACCACCATCAGAACATATCTTCAAAGCTAGCAGCCCAAAGAAAAAAATGCGCCGCACCACCACCGGGTGGGCTCGAACCTCGAACGTTTCGGTTAAGAGTCGATCGCGCCAGCCAATTGCGCCACGGAGACAGTCGTGCTCCACTCTCACCCCCGTCAGAACATTTCTTCAGAGCTATCAGCGCGAAGAAAAAAGCGACACACCACTCCCGGAAGGGCTCAAACCTCCAACCTCTCTGTCAACAGCTGATCGCGCTAGCCAATTGCGCCACGGAGACAGTCCTGCTATACTCTCATCACCATCAGAACATATCTTCAAAGCTATCAGCGCAAAGAAAAATAAGCGCGGCACCACCTCCGGGTGGGCTCGAACCTCCAAGCTTTCGGTTAACAGCCGATCGCTCTAGCCAATTGCGCCACAGAGACAGTCGTGCTCCACACTCACCACCATCAGAACATATCTTCGAAGCTATCAGCGCAAAGAAAAAAGTGACACACCACCCCCGGGTGGGCTCGAACCTCCAACCTCTCGGTCAACAGCTGATCGCGCTAGCCAATTGCGCCACGGAGACAGTCAATGCTATACTCTCACCACCATCAGAACATATCTTCAAAGCTATCAGCGCAAAGAAAAATAAGCGCCGCACCACCCCCGGGTGGGCTCGAACCTCCAAGCTTTCGGTTAACAGCCGATCGCGCTAGCCCACTGCGCCACGGAGAAAGTCTTGCTCCACTCTCACCACCATCAGAATATATCTTCAAAGCTATCAGCCCAAAGAAAAAAAGCGCCGCACCACCACCTGGTGAGCTCGAACCTCCAAGCTTTCGGTTAACAGCCGATCGCGCTAGCCCATTGCGCCACGGAAACAGTCCTGCTCCACTCTCACTACCATCAGAGCATATCATCAAAGCTATCAGCGCAAAGAAAAAAAAAGCGACACACCGTCCCCGGGTGGGCTCGAAACTCCAACCTTTCGGTTAACAGCCGATCGCGCTAACCAATTTCGCCATGGAGACAGTCCTGCTCCACTCTCACCACCATCAGAACATATCTTCAAAGCTATCAGCGAAAGAAAAAAAAAGCGACACACCGTCCCCGGGTGGGCTCGAACCTCCAAGCTTTCGGTTAACAGCCGATCGCGCTAGCCCATTGCGCCACGGAGACAGTCCTGCTCCACTCTCACCACCATCAGAGCATAACATCAAATCTATCAGCGCAAAGAAAAAAAAGCGACACACCGTCCCCGGGTGGGCTCGAAACTCCAACCTTTCGGTTAACAGCCGATCGCGCTAACCAATTGCGCCATGGAGACAGTCCTGCTCCACTCTCACCACCATCAGAACATATCTTCAGAGCTATCAGCGCGAAGAAAAAAGCGACACACAACCCCCGGGTGGGCTCGAACCTCCAACCTCTCGGTCAACAGCTGATCGCGCTAGCCAATTGCGCCACGGAGACAGTCAATGCTATACTCTCACCACCATCAGAACATATCTTCAAAGCTATCAGCCCAAAGAAAAAAAGCGCTGCACCACCACCGGGTGGGCTCGAACCTCCAAGCTTTCGGTAAACAGCCGATCGCGCTAGCCAATTGCGCCACGGAGACAGTCGTACTCTGCTCTCACCACCATCAGAACATATCTTCAAAGCTATCAGCACAAAGAAAAAAGCAACACACCACTCCCGGAAGGGCTCGAACCTCCAACCTTTCGGTTAACAGCCGATTTCGCTAGCCAATTGCGCCACGGAGACAGTCCTACTCCTCTCTCACCACCATCAGAACATATCTTCAAAGTATCAGCGCAAAGAAAAAAGCAACACACCCATCCCGGGAGGGCTCGAACCTCCAACCTTTCGGTTAACAGCCGACCGTGCTAGCCAATTGCGCCACGGAGACAGTCCTGCTCTACTCTAACCACCATCAGAACATATCTTCAAAGCTAGCAGCCCAAAGAAAAAAATGCGCCACACCACCACCGGGTGGGCTCGAACCTCGAAAGTTTCGGTTAAGAGTCGATCGCGCCAGCCAATTGCGCCACGGAGACAGTCGTGCTCCACTCTCACCCCCGTCAGAACATTTCTTCAGAGCTATCAGCGCGAAGAAAAAAGCGACACACCACTCCCGGAAGGGCTCAAACCTCCAACCTCTCTGTCAACAGCTGATCGCGCTAGCCAATTGCGCCACGGAGACAGTCCTGCTATACTCTCACCACCATAAGAACATATCTTCAAAGCTATCAGCGCAAAGAAAAATAAGCGCGGCACCACCTCCGGGTGGGCTCGAACCTCCAAGCTTTCGGTTAACAGCCGATCGCGCTAGCCAATTGCGCCACAGAGACAGTCGTGCTCCACTCTCACCACCATCAGAACATATCTTCGAAGCTATCAGCGCAAAGAAAAAAGTGACACACCACCCCCGGGTGGGCTCGAACCTCCAACCTCTCGGTCAACAGCTGATCGCGCTAGCCAATTGCGCCACGGAGACAGTCAATGCTATACTCTCACCACCATCAGAACATATCTTTAAAGCTATCAGCGCAAAGAAAAATAAGCGCCGCACCACCCCCGGGTGGGCTCGAACCTCCAAGCTTTCGGTTAACAGCCGATCGCGCTAGCCCACTGCGCCACGGAAACAGTCCTGCTCCACTCTCACCACCATCAGAGCATATCATCAAAGCTATCAGCGCAAAGAAAAAAAAGCGACACACCGTCCCCGGGTGGGCTCGAAACTCCAACCTTTCGGTTAACAGCCGATCGCGCTAACCAATTTCGCCATGGAGACAGTCCTGCTCCACTTTCACCACCATCAGAACATATCTTCAAAGCTATCAGTGCAAAGAAAAAAAAGCGACACACCGTCCCCGGGTGGGCTCGAAACTCCAAGCTTTCGGTTAACAGCCGATCGCGCAAGCCCAATGCGCCACGGAGACAGTCCTGCTCCACTCTCACCATCAGAGCATATCATCAAAGCTATCAGCGCAAAGAAAAAAAAAGCGACACACCGTCCCCGGGTGGGCTCGAAACTCCAACCTTTTGGTTAACAGCCGATCGCGCTAACCAATTGCGCCATGGAGACAGTCCTGCTCCACTCTCACCACCATCAGAACATATCTTCAAAGCTATCAGCGCAAAGATAAAAAGCGACACACAGTCCCCGGGTGGGCTCGAAACTCCAAGCTTTCGGTTAACAGCCGATCGCGCTAGCCCATTGCGCCACGGAGACAGTCGTGCTCTACTCTCACCACCATCAGAACATATCTTCAAAGCTATCAGTGCAAAGAAAAAAAAGCGCCGCACCACCCCCGGGTGGGCTCGAACCTCCAAGCTTTCGGTTAACAGCCGATCGCGCTAGCCCATTGCGCCATGGAGACAGTCCTGCTCCACTCTCACCACCATCAGAGCATATCATCAAAGCTATCAGCGCAAAGAAAAAAAAGCGACACACCGTCCCCGGGTGGGCTCGAAACTCCAACCTTTCGGTTAACAGCCGATCGCGCTAACCAATTGCGCCATGGAGACAGTCCTGCTCCACTCTCACCACCATCAGAACATATCTTCAGAGCTATCAGCGCGAAGAAAAAAGCGACACACCACCCCCAGGTGGGCTCGAACCTCCAACCTCTCGGTCAACAGCTGATCGCGCTAGCCAATTGCGCCACGGAGACAGTCAATGCTATACTCTCACCACCATCAGAACATATCTTCAAAGCTATCAGCCCAAAGAAAAAAAGCGCTGCACCACCACCGGGTGGGCTCGAACCTCCAAGCTTTCGGTAAACAGCCGATTGCGCCTGCCCATTGCGCCACGGAGACAGTCCTGCTCCACTCTCACCACCATGAGAACATATCTTCAAAGCTATCAGCCCAAAGAAAAAAAGCGCTGCACCACCACCGGGTGGGCTCGAACCTCCAGGCTTTCGGTTAACAGCCGATCGCGCTAGCCCATTGCGCCACGGAGACAGTCCTGCTCCACTCTCACCACCATCAGAGCATATCATCAAAGCTATCAGCGCAAAGAAAAAAAAAGCGACACACCGTCCCCGGGTGGGCTCGAAACTCCAAGCTTTCGGTTAACAGCCGATCACGCTAGCCCAATTGCGCCACGGAGACAGTCCTGCTCCACTCTCACCATCATCAGAGCATATCATCAAAGCTATCAGCGCAAAGAAAAAAAAGCGACACACCGTCCCCGGGTGGGCTCGAAACTCCAACCTTTTGGTTAACAGCCGATCGCGCTAACCAATTGCGCCATGGAGACAGTCCTGCTCCACTCTCACCTCCAACAGAACATATCTTCAAAGCTATCAGCCCAAAGAAAAATGCGCTGCACCACCACCGGGTGGGCTCGATTCTCCAACCTTTCGGTTAACAGTCGATCGCGCTAGCCAATTGCGCCACGGAGACAGTCCTGCTTGACTCTCACCACCATCAGAACATATCTTCAAAGCTATCAGCCCATAGAAAAAAAAGCCCGCACCACCACCGGGTGGGCTCGAACCTCCAACCTTTCGGTTAACGGCTGAACGTGCTAGCCAATTGCGCCACGGAGACATTCCTGCTCCACTCTTACCACCATCAGAACATACCTTCAAAGCTATCAGCCGAAAGAAAAAAATCGCTGCACCACCACCGTGTGGGCTCGAACCTCCAAGCTATCGGTAAACAGCCGATCGCGCTAGCCAATTGCGCCACGGAGAGAGTCCTGCTCTACTCTCACCACCATCAGAACATATCTTCAAAGCTATCAGCGCAAAGAAAAAAAAGCGCCGCACCACCCCCGGGTAGGCTCGAACCTCCAAGCTTTCCGTTAACAGCCGATCGCCCTAGCCCATTGCGCCACGGAGACAGTCCTGCTCCACTCTCACCACCATCAGAGCATATTCTCAAAGCTATCAGCGCAAAGAAAAAAAAATCGACACACCGTCCCCGGGTGGGCTCGAAACTCCAACCTTTCGGTTAACAGCCGATCGCGCTAACCAATTGCGCCATGGAGACAGTCCCGCTCCACTCTCACCACCATCAGAACATATCTTCAAAGCTATCAGTGCAATGAAAAAAAGCGCCGCACAACCCCCGGTTGGGCTCGAACCTCCAACCTTTCTGTTTACAGCCGCTCGCGCTAGCCAATTGTGCCACGGAGACAGTCGTACTCCACTCTCACCACCATCAGGACATATCTTCAAAGCTATCAGTGCAAAGAAAAAAAAGCGACACACCGTCCCCGGGTGGGCTTGAAACTCCAACATTTTGGTTAACAGCCGATCGCGCTAGCCAATTGCGCCACGGAGACAGTCTTGCTCCACTCTCACCACCATCAGAATATATCTTCAAAGCTATCAGCTCAAAGAAAAAAAAGCGCCACACCACTACCGGGTGGGCTCGAAACTCCAAGCTTTCGGTTAACAGCCGATCACGCTAGCCAATTGCGCCGCGGAGACAGTCCTGCTCCACTCTAACCACCATCAGAACATATCTTCAAAGCTATCAGCCCAAAGAAAAATAAGCAACACACCACTTCCGGTAGGGCTCGAACCTCCAACCTTTCGGTTAACAGCCGATTGCGCTAGCCAATTGCGCCTCGGAGACAGTCCTGCTCCACTCTCACCACCATGAGAACATATCTTCAAAGCTATCAGCCCAAAGAAAAAAAGTGCTGCACCACCCCCGGGTGGGCTCGAACCTCCAAGCTTTCGGTAAACAGCCGATCGCGCTAGCCAATTGCGCCACGGAGACAGTCGTACTCTGCTCTCACCACCATCAGAACATATCTTCAAAGCTATCAGCACAAAGAAAAAAGCAACACACCACTCCCGGAAGAGCTCGAACCTCCAACCTTTCGGTTAACAGCCGATTTCGCTAGCCAATTGCGCCACGGAGACAGTCCTACTCCTCTCTCACCACCATCAGAACATATCTTCAAAGTATCAGCGCAAAGAAAAAAGCAACACACCCATCCCGGGAGGGCTCGAACCTCCAACCTTTCGGTTAACAGCCGACCGTGCTAGCCAATTGCGCCACGGAGACAGTCCTGCTCTACTCTCACCACCATCAGAACATATCTTCAAAGCTAGCAGCCCAAAGAAAAAAATGCGCCGCACCACCACCGGGTGGGCTCGAACCTCGAACGTTTCAGTTAAGAGTCGATCGCGCCAGCCAATTGCGCCACGGAGACAGTCGTGCTCCACTCTCACCCCCGTCAGAACATTTCTTCAGAGCTATCAGCGCGAAGAAAAAAGCGACACACCACTCCCGGAAGGGCTCAAACCTCCAACCTCTCTGTCAACAGCTGATCGCGCTAGCCAATTGCGCCACGGAGACAGTCCTGCTATACTCTCACCACCATCAGAACATATCTTCAAAGCTATCAGCGCAAAGAAAAATAAGCGCGACACCACCTCCGGGTGGGCTCGAGCCTCCAAGCTTTCGGTTAACAGCCGATCGCGCTAGCCAATTGCGCCACAGAGACAGTCGTGCTCCACTCTCACCACCATCAGAACATATCTTCGGAGCTATCAGCGCAAAGAAAAAAGTGACACACCACCCCCGGGTGGGCTCGAACCTCCAACCTCTCGGTCAACAGCTGATCGCGCTAGCCAATTGCGCCACGGAGACAGTCAATGCTATACTCTCACCACCATCAGAACATATCTTCAAAGCTATCAGCGCAAAGAAAAATAAGCGCCGCACCACCCCCGGGTGGGCTCGATCCTCCAAGCTTTCGGTTAACAGCCGATCGCGCTAGCCCACTGCGCCACGGAGAAAGTCTTGCTCCACTCTCACCACCATCAGAATATATCTTCAAAGCTATCAGCCCAAAGAAAAAAAGCGCCGCACCACCACCGGGTGAGCTCGAACCTCCAAGCTTTCGGTTAACAGCCGATCGCGCTAGCCCATTGCGCCACGGAAACAGTCCTGCTCCACTCTCACTACCATCAGAGCATATCATCAAAGCTATCAGCGCAAAGAAAAAAAAAGCGACACACCGTCCCCGGGTGGGCTCGAAACTCCAACCTTTCGGTTAACAGCCGATCGCGCTAACCAATTTCGCCATGGAGACAGTCCTGCTCTACTCTCACCACCATCAGAACATATCTTCAAAGCTATCAGCGCAAAGGAAAAAAAGCGACACACCGTCCCCGGGTGGGCTCGAACCTCCAAGCTTTCGGTTAACAGCCGATCGCGCTAGCCCATTGCGCCACGGAGACAGTCCTGCTCCACTCTCACCACCATCAGAGCATAACATCAAAGCTATCAGCGCAAAGAAAAAAAAGCGACACACCGTCCCCGGGTGGGCTCGAAACTCCAACCTTTCGGTTAACAGCCGATCGCGCTAAGCAATTGCGCCATGGAGACAGTCCTGCTCCACTCTCACCACCATCAGAACATATCTTCAGAGCTATCAGCGCGAAGAAAAAAGCGACACACAACCCCCGGGTGGGCTCGAACCTCCAACCTCTCGGTCAACAGCTGATCGCGCTAGCCAATTGCGCCACGGAGACAGTCAATGCTATACTCTCACCACCATCAGAACATATCTTCAAAGCTATCAGCCCAAAGAAAAAAAGCGCTGCACCACCACCGGGTGGGCTCGAACCTCCAAGCTTTCGGTAAACAGCCGATTGCGCCTGCCAATTGCGCCACGGAGACAGTCCTGCTCCACTCTCACCACCATGAGAACATATCTTCAAAGCTATCAGCCCAAAGAAAAAAAGCGCTGCACCACCACCGGTTGGGCTCGAACCTCCAGGCTTTCGGTTAACAGCCGATCGCGCTAGCCCATTGCGCCACGGAGACAGTCCTGCTCCACTCTCACCACCATCAGAGCATTTCATCAAAGCTATCAGCGCAAAGAAAAAAAAAGCGACACACCGTCCCCGGGTGGGCTCGAAACTCCAACCTTTCGGTTAACAGCCGATCGCGCTAACCAATCGCGCCATGGAGACAGTCCTGCTCCACTCTCACCACCATGAGAACATATCTTCAAAGCTATCAGCCCAAAGAAAAAAAGTGCTGCACCACCCCCGGGTGGGCTCGAACCTCCAAGCTTTCGGTAAACAGCCGATCGCGCTAGCCAATTGCGCCACGGAGACAGTCGTACTCTGCTCTCACCACCATCAGAACATATCTTCAAAGCTATCAGCACAAAGAAAAAATTAACACACCACTCCCGGAAGGGCTCGAACCTCCAACCTTTCGGTTAACAGCCGATTTCGCTAGCCAATTGCGCCACGGAGACAGTCCTACTCCTCTCTCACCACCATCAGAACATATCTTCAAAGTATCAGCGCAAAGAAAAAAGCAACACACCCATCCCGGGAGGGCTCGAACCTCCAACCTTTCGGTTAACAGCCGACCGTGCTAGCCAATTGCGCCACGGAGACAGTCCTGCTCTACTCTCACCACCATCAGAACATATCTTCAAAGCTAGCAGCCCAAAGAAAAAAAATGCGCCACACCACCACCGGGTGGGCTCGAACCTCGAACGTTTCGGTTAAGAGTCGATCGCGCCAGCCAATTGCGCCACGGAGACAGTCGTGCTCCACTCTCACCCCCGTCAGAACATTTCTTCAGAGCTATCAGCGCGAAGAAAAAAGCGACACACCACTCCCGGAAGGGCTCAAACCTCCAACCTCTCTGTCAACAGCTGATCGCGCTAGCCAATTTCGCCACGGAGACAGTCAATGCTATACTCTCACCACCATCAGAACCTATCTTCAAAGCTATCAGCGCAAAGAAAAATAAGCGCCGCACCACCCCCGGGTGGGCTCGAACCTCCAAGCTTTCGGTTAACAGCCGATCGCGCTAGCCCACTGCGCCACGGAGACAGTCTTGCTCCACTCTCACCACCATCAGAATATATCTTCAAAGCTATCAGCCCAAAGAAAAAAAGCGCCGCACCACCACCGGGTGAGCTCGAACCTCCAAGCTTTCGGTTAACAGCCGATCGCGCTAGCCCACTGCGCCACGGAAACAGTCCTGCTCCACTCTCACCACCATCAGAGCATATCATCAAAGCTATCAGCGCAAAGAAAAAAAAAGCGACACACCGTCCCCGGGTGGGCTCGAAACTCCAACCTTTCGGTTAACAGCCGATCGCGCTAACCAATTTCGCCATGGAGACAGTCCTGCTCCACTCTCACCACCATCAGAACATATCTTCAAAGCTATCAGCGCAAAGAAAAAAAAGCGACACACCGTCCCCGGATGGGCTCGAACCTCCAAGCTTTCGGTTAACAGCCGATCACGCTAGCCCATTGCGCCACGGAGACAGTCCTGCTCCACTCTCACCACCATCCGAGCATATCATCAAAGCTATCAGCGCAAAGAAAAAAAAGCGACACACCGTCCCCGGGTGGGTTCGAAACTCCAACCTTTCGGTTAACAGCCGATCGCGCTAACCAATTGCGCCATGGAGACAGTCCTGCTCCACTCTCACCACCATCAGAACATATCTTCAGAGCTATCAGCGCGAAGAAAAAAGCGACACACAACCCCCGGGTGGGCTCGAACCTCCAACCTCTCGGTCAACAGCTGATCGCGCTAGCCAATTGCGCCACGGAGACAGTCAATGCTATACTCTCACCACCATCAGAACATATCTTCAAAGCTATCAGCCCAAAGAAAAAAAGCGCTGCACCACCACCGGGTGGGCTCGAACCTCCAAGCTTTCGGTAAACAGCCGATTGCGCCTGCCAATTGCGCCACGGAGACAGTCCTGCTCCACTCTCACCACCATGAGAACATATCTTCAAAGCTATCAGCCCAAAAAAAAAGCGCTGCACCACCACCGGGTGGGCTCGAACCTCCAGGCTTTCGGTTAACAGCCGATCGCGCTAGCCCATTGCGCCACGGAGACAGTCCTGCTCCACTCTCACCACCATTAGAGCATATCATCAAAGCTATCAGCGCAAAGAAAAAAAAGCGACACACCGTCCCCGGGTGGGCTCGAAACTCCAACCTTTCGGTTAACAGCCGATCGCGCTAACCAATCGCGCCATGGAGACAGTCCTGCTCGACTCTCACCACCATCAGAACATATCTTCAAAGCTATCAGTGCAATAAAAAAAGCGCCGCACCAACCCCGGTTGGGCTCGAACCTCCAACCTTTCTCAAACAGCCACTCGCGCTAGCCAATTGTGCCACGGAGACAGTCGTACTCCACTCTCACCACAATCAGAACACATCTTCAAAGCTATCAGTGCAAAGAAAAAAAAGCGAGACACCGTCCCCGGGTGGGCTTGAAATTTCAACATTTCGGTTAACAGCCTATCGCGCTAGCCCATTGCGCCACGGAGACAGTCCTGCTCCACTCTCACCACCTTCAGAACATATCTTCGAAGCTATCAGCGCAAAGAAAAAAGTGACACACCACCCCCGGGTGGGCTCGAACCTCCAACCTCTCGGTCAACAGCTGATCGCGCTAGCCAATTGCGCCACGGAGACAGTCAATGCTATACTCTCACCACCATCAGAAAATATCTTCAAAGCTATCAGCGCAAAGAAAAATAAGCGCCGCACCACCCCCGGGTGGGCTCGAACCTCCAAGCTTTCGGTTAACAGCCGATCGCGCTAGCCCATTGCGCCACGGAGACAGTCTTGCTCCACTCTCACCACCATCAGAATATATCTTCAAAGCTATCAGCCCAAAGAAAAAAAGCGCCGCACCACCACCAGGTGAGCTCGAACCTCCAAGCTTTCGGTTAACAGCCGATCGCGCTAGCCCATTGCGCCACGGAAACAGTCCTGCTCCACTCTCACCACCATCAGAGCATATCATCAAAGCTATCAGCGCAAAAAAAAGCGACACACCGTCCCCGGGTGGGCTCGAAACTCCAACCTTTCGGTTAACAGCCGATCGCGCTAACCAATTGCGCCATGGAGACAGTCCTGCTCCACTCTCACCACCATCAGAACATATCTTCAAAGCTATCAGCGCAAAGAAAAAAAAGCGACACACCGTCCCCGGGTGGGCTCGAAACTAAAAGCTTTCGGTTAACAGCCGATCGCGCTAGCCCAATGCGCCACGGAGACAGTCCTGCTCCACTCTCACCACCATCAGAGCATATCATCAAAGCTATCAGCGCAAAGAAAAAAAAGCGACACACCGTCCCCGGGTGGGCTCGAAACTCCAACCTTTTGGTTAACAGCCGATCGCGCTAACCAATTGCGCCATGGAGACAGTCCTGCTCCACTCTCACCACCATCAGAACATATCTTCAAAGCTATCAGCGCAAAGAAAAAAAAGCGACACACCGTCCCCGGGTGGGCTCGAAACTCCAAGCTTTCGGTTAACAGCCGATCGCGCTAGCCCATTGTGCCACGGAGACAGTCGTGCTCTACTCTCACCACCATCAGAACATATCTTCAAAGCTATCAGTGCAAAGAAAAAAAAGCGCCGCACCACCCCCGGGTGGGCTCGAACCTCCAAGCTTTCGGTTAACAGCCGATCGCGCTAGCCCATTGCGCCACGGAGACAGTCCTGCTCCACTCTCACCACCATCAGAGCATATCATCAAAGCTATCAGCGCAAAGAAAAAAAAAGAGACACACCGTCCCCGGGTGGGCTCGAAACTCCAACCTTTCGGTTAACAGCCGATCGCGCTAGCTGATTGCGCCACGGAGACAGTCCTGCTCCACTCTCACCTCCATCAGAACATATCTTCAAAGCTATCAGCCCAAAGAAAAATGCGCCGCACCACCACCGGGTGGGCTCGAACCTCCAACCTTTTGGTTAACAGTCGATCGCGCTAGCCAATTGCGCCACGGAGACAGTCCTGCTTGACTCTCACCACCATCAGAACATATCTTCAAAGCTATCAGCCCATAGAAAAAAAAGCCCGCACCACCACCGGGTGGGCTCGAACCTCCAACCTTTCGGTTAACGGCTGAACGTGCTAGCCAATTGCGCCACGGAGACATTCCTGCTGCACTCTCACCACCATCAGAACATATCTTCAAAGCTATCAGCGCAAAGAAAAATAAGCGCCGCACCACCCCCGGGTGGGCTCGAACCTCCAAGCTTTCGGTTAACAGCCGATCGCGATAGCCCACTGCGCCACGGAGACAGTCTTGCTCCACTCTCACCACCATCAGAATATATCTTCAAAGCTATCAGCCCAAAGAAAAAAAGCGCCGCACCACCACCGGGTGAGCTCGAACCTCCAAGCTTTCGGTTAACAGCCGCTCGCGCTAGCCCATTGCGCCACGGAAACAGTCCTGCTCCACTCTCACTACCATCAGAGCATATCATCAAAGCTATCAGCGCAAAGAAAAAAAAAGCGACACACCGTCCCCGGGTGGGCTCGAAACTCCAACCTTTCGGTTAACAGCCGATCGCGCTAACCAATTTCGCCATGGAGACAGTCCTGCTCCACTCTCACCACCATCAGAGCATATCATCAAAGCTATCAGCACAAAGAAAAAAAAGCGACACACCGTCCCCGGGTGGGCTCGAAACTCCAACCTTTCGGTTAACAGCCGATCGCGCTAACCAATTGCGCCATGGAGACAGTCCTGCTCCACTCTCACCACCATCAGAACATATCTTCAGAGCTATCTGCGCGAAGAAAAAAGCGACACACAACCCCCGGGTGGGCTCGAACCTCCAACCTCTCGGTCAACAGCTGATCGCGCTAGCCAATTGCGCCACGGAGACAGTCAATGCTATACTCTCACCACCATCAGAACATATCTTCAAAGCTATCAGCCCAAAGAAAAAAAGCGCTGCACCACCACCGGGTGGGCTCGAACCTCCAAGCTTTCGGTAAACAGCCGATTGCGCCTGCCAATTGCGCCACGGAGACAGTCCTGCTCCACTCTCACCACCATGAGAACATATCTTCAAAGCTATCAGCCCAAAGAAAAAAAGCGCTGCACCACCACCGGGTGGGCTCGAACCTCCAGGCTTTCGGTTAACAGCCGATCGCGCTAGCCCATTGCGCCACGGAGACAGTCCTGCTCCACTCTCACCACCATCAGAGCATATCATCAAAGCTATCAGCGCAAAGAAAAAAAAGCGACACACCGTCCCCGGGTGGGCTCGAAACTCCAACCTTTCGGTTAACAGCCGATCGCGCTAACCAATTGCGCCATGGAGACAGTCCTGCTCCACTCTCACCACCATCAGAACATATCTTCAGAGCTATCAGCGCGAAGAAAAAAGCGACACACAACCCCCGGGTGGGCTCGAACCTCCAACCTCTCGGTCAACAGCTGATCGCGCTAGCCAATTGCGCCACGGAGACAGTCAATGCTATACTCTCACCACCATCAGAACATATCTTCAAAGCTATCAGCCCAAAGAAAAAAAGCGCTGCACCACCACCGGGTGGGCTCGAACCTCCAAGCTTTCGGTAAACAGCCGATTGCGCCTGCCAATTGCGCCACGGAGACAGTCCTGCTCCACTCTCACCACCATGAGAACATATCTTCAAAGCTATCAGCCCAAAGAAAAAAAGCGCTGCACCACCACCGGGTGGGCTCGAACCTCCAGGCTTTCGGTTAACAGCCGATCGCGCTAGCCCATTGCGCCACGGAGACAGTCCTGCTCCACTCTCACCACCATCAGAGCATATCATCAAAACTATCAGCGCAAAGAAAAAAAAAGCGACACACCGTCCCCGGGTGGGCTCGAAACTCCAACCTTTCGGTTAACAGCCGATCGCGCTAACCAATCGCGCCATGGAGACAGTCCTGCTCCACTCTCACCACCATGAGAACATATCTTCAAAGCTATCAGCCCAAAGAAAAAAAGTGCTGCACCACCCCCGGGTGGGCTCGAACCTCCAAGCTTTCGGTAAACAGCCGATCGCGCTAGCCAATTGCGCCACGGAGACAGTCGTGCTCCACTCTCAGCCCCGTCAGAACATTTCTTCAGAGCTATCAGCGCGAAGAAAAAAGCGACACACCACTCCCGGAAGGGCTCAAACCTCCAACCTCTCTGTCAACAGCTGATCGCGCTAGCCAATTGCGCCACGGAGACAGTCCTGCTATACTCCCACCACCATCAGAACATATCTTCAAAGCTATCAGCGCAAAGAAAAATAAGCGCGGCACCACCTCCGGGTGGGCTCGAACCTCCAACCTTTCGGTTAACAGACGACCGTGCTAGCCAATTGCGCCACGGAGACAGTCCTGCTCTACTCTCACCACCATCAGAACATATCTTCAAAGCTAGCAGCCCAAAGAAAAAAATGCGCCACACCACCACCGGGTGGGCTCGAACCTCGAACGTTTCGGTTAAGAGTCGATCGCGCCAGCCAATTGCGCCACGGAGACAGTCGTGCTCCACTCTCACCCCCGTCAGAACATTTCTTCAGAGCTATCAGCGCGAAGAAAAAAGCGACACACCACTCCCGGAAGGGCTCAAACCTCCAACCTCTCTGTCAACAGCTGATCGCGCTAGCCAATTGCGCCACGGAGACAGTCCTGCTATACTCCCACCACCATCAGAACATATCTTCAAAGCTATCAGCGCAAAGAAAAATAAGCGCGGCACCACCTCCGGGTGGGCTCGAACCTCCAAGCTTTCGGTTAACAGCCGATCGCGCTAGCCAATTGCGCCACAGAGACAGTCGTGCTCCACTCTCACCACCATCAGAACATATCTTCGAAGCTATCAGCGCAAAGAAAAAAGTGACACACCACCCCCGGGTGGGCTCGAACCTCCAACCTCTCGGTCAACAGCTGATCGCGCTAGCCAATTGCGCCACGGAGACAGTCAATGCTATACTCTCACCACCATCAGAACATATCTTCAAAGCTATCAGCGCAAAGAAAAATAAGCGCCGCACCACCCCCGGGTGGGCTCGAACCTCCAAGCTTTCGGTTAACAGCCGATCGCGCTAGCCCACTGCGCCACGGAGACAGTCTTGCTCCACTCTCACCACCATCAGAATATATCTTCAAAGCTATCAGCCCAAAGAAAAAAAGCGCCGCACCACCACCGGGTGGGCTCGAACCTCCAAGCTTTCGGTTAACAGCCGATCGCGCTAGCCCATTGCGCCACGGAAACAGTCCTGCTCCACTCTCACCACCATCAGAGCATATCATCAAAGCTATCAGCGCAAAGAAAAAAAAAGCGACACACCGTCCCCGGGTGGGCTCGAAACTCCAACCTTTCGGTTAACAGCCGATCGCGCTAACCAATTTCGCCATGGAGACAGTCCTGCTCCACTCTCACCACCATCAGAACATATCTTCAAAGCTATCAGCGCAAAGAAAAAAAAGCGACACACCGTCCCCGGGTGGGCTCGAACCTCCAAGCTTTCGGTTAACAGCCGATCGCGCTAGCCCATTGCGCCACGGAGACAGTCCTGCTTGACTCTCACCACCATCAGAACATATCTTCAAAGCTATCAGCCCATAGAAAAAAAAAGCCCGCACCACCACCGGGTGGGCTCGAACCTGCAACCTTTCGGTTAACGGCTGAACGTGCTAGCCAATTGCGCCACGGAGACATTCCTGCTCCACTCTTACCACCATCAGAACATACCTTCAAAGCTATCAACCCAAAGAAAAAAAGCGCTGCACCACCACCGGGTGGGCACGAACCTCCAAGCTTTCGGTAAACAGCCGATCGCGCTAGCCAATTGCGCCACGGAGAGAGTCCTGCTCTACTCTCACCACCATCAGAACATATCTTCAAAGCTATCAGCGCAAAGAAAAAAAAGCGCCGCACCACCCCCGGGTGCGCTCGAACCTCCAAGCTTTCGGTTAACAGCCGATCGCGCTAGCCAATTGTGCCACGGAGACAGTCGTACTCCACTCTCACCACCATCAGAACATATCTTCAAAGCTATCAGTGCAAAGAAAAAAAAGCGACAGACCGTCCCCGGGTGGGCTTGAAACTCCAACATTTCGGTTAACAGCCGATCGCGCTAGCCAATTGCGCCACGGAGACAGTCTTGCTCCACTCTCACCACCATCAGAATATATCTTCAAAGCTATCAGCTCAAAGAAAAAAAAGCACCACACCACTACCGGGTGGGCTCGAAACTCCAAGCTTTCGGTTAACAGCCGATCGCGCTAGCCAATTGCGCCGCGGAGACAGTCCTGCACCACTCTCACCACCATCAGAACATATCTTCAAAACTATCAGCCCAAAGAAAAAAAGCGCCGCACCACCACCGGGTGGGCTCGAACCTCCAACCTTTCGGTTAACAGTCGATCGCGCTAGCCAATTGCGCCACGGAGACAGTCCTGCTTCACTCTCACCACCATCAGAACATATCTTCAAAGCTATCAGCCCATAGAAAAAAATCCCGCACCACCATCGGGTCGGCTCGAACCTCAAACCTTTCGGTTAACGGCAGAACGTGCTAGCCCATTGCGCCACGGAGACATTCCTGCTCCACTCTAACCACCATCAGAACATATCTTCAAAGCTATCAGCCCAAAGAAAAAAAAGCAACACACCACTTCCGGAAGGGCTCGAACCTCCAACCTTTCGGTTAACAGCCGATTGCGCTAGCCAATTGCGCCTCGGAGACAGTCCTGCTCCACTCTCCCCACCATGAGAGCATATCTTCAAAGCTATCAGCCCAAAGAAAAAAAGTGCTGCACCACCCCCGGGTGGGCTCGAACCTCCAAGCTTTCGGTAAACAGCCGATCGCGCTAGCCAATTGCGCCACGGAGACAGTCGTACTCTGCTCTCACCATCATCAGAACATATCTTCAAAGCTATCAGCACAAAGAAAAAAGCAACACACCACTCCCGGAAGGGCTCGAACCTCCAACCTTTCGGTTAACAGCCGATTTCGCTAGCCAATTGCGCAACGAAGACAGTCCTACTCCTCTCTCACCACCATCAGAACATATCTTCAAAGTATCAGCGCAAAGAAAAAAGCAACACACTCATCCCAAAGGGCTCGAACCTCCAACCTTTCGGTTAACAGCCGACCGTGCTAGCCAATTGCGCCACGGAGACAGTCCTGCTCTACTCTCACCCCCGTCAGAACATTTCTTCAGAGCTATCAGCGCGAAGAAAAAAGCGACACACCACTCCCGGGAGGGCTCAAACCTCTAACCTCTCGGTCAACAGCTGATCGCGCTAGCCAATTTCGCCACGGAGACAGTCCTGCTATACTCTCACCACCATCAGAACATATCTTCAAAGCTATCAGCGCAAAGAAAAAAGCAACACACCCATCCCGGGAGGGCTCGAACCCCCAACCTTTCGGTTAACAGCCGACCGTGCTAGCCAATTGCGCCAGGGAGAAAGTCCTGCTCTACTCTCACCACAATCAGAACATATCTTCAAAGCTAGCAGCCCAAAGAAAAAAAAGCGCCGCACCACCACCGGGTGGGCTCGAACCTCTAACGTTTCGGTTAACAGCCGATCGCGCCAGCCAATTGCGCCACGGAGACAGTCGTGCTCCACTCTCACCCCCGTCAGAACATTTCTTCAGAGCTATCAGCGCGAAGAAAAAAGCGACACACCACTCCCGGGAGGGCTCGAAACTTCAATTTTTCGGTTGACAGCCGAACGTGCTAGCCAATTGCGCCACGGAGATAGTCGTGCTCCAATCTCACCACCGTCACAACATTTCTCCAAAGCTATCAGCTCAAAGAAAAAAAAGCGCCGCACCACCACCGGGTGGGCTCGAACCTCCAACCTTTCGGTTAACAGCCGATCGCGCTAGCCAATTGCGCCACAGAGACAGTCGTGCTCCACTCTCACCACCATCAGAACATATCTTCGAAGCTATCAGCGCAAAGAGAAAAGCGACACAACGTCCCCGGGTGGGCTCAAACCTCCAACCTCTCGGTCAACAGCTGATCGCTCTAGCCAATTGCGCCACGGAGACAGTCCTGCTATACTCTCACCACCATCAGAACATATCTTCAAAGCTATCAGCGCAAAGAACAAAAAGCGCCGCACCACCCCCGGGTGGGCTCAAACCTCCAAGCTTTCGGTTAACAGCCGATCGCGCTAACCCATTGCGCCACGGAGACAGTCAATGCTTTACTCTCACCACCATCAGAACATATCTTCAAAGCTATCAGCGCAAAGAAAAAAAAAGCGCCGCACCACCCCCGGGTGGGCTCGAACCTCCAAGCTTTCGGTTAACAGCCGATCGCGCTAACCAATTGCGCCACGGAGACAGTCCTGCTGCCCTCTCAACACCATCAGAACATATCTTCAAAGTTATCAGCCCAAAGAAAAAAAAGCGCCGCACCACCACCGGGTGGGCTCGAACCTCCAACCTTTCGGTTAACAGTCGATCGCGCTAGCCAATTGCGCCACGGGGACAGTCCTGCTTGACTCTCACCACCATCAGAACATATCTTCAAAGCTATCAGCCCATAAAAAAAAAGCCCGCAGCACCACCGGGTGGGCTCGAACCTCCAACTTTTCGGTTAACGGCTGAACGTGCTAGCCAATTGCGCCACGGAGATAGTCGTGCTCTAATCTCACCACCGTCACAACATTTCTGCAAAGCTATCAGCTCAAAGAAAAAGAAGCGCCGCACCACCACCGGGTAGGCTCGAACCTCCAACCTTTCGGTTAACAGCCGATCGCGCTAGCCAATTGCGCCACAGAGACAGTCGTGCTCCACTCTCACCACCATCAGAGCATATCCTCAAAGCTATCAGCGCAAAGAAAAAAAAAGCGACACACCGTCCCCGGGTGGGCTCGAAACTCCAACCATTCGGTTAACAGCCGATCGCGCTAACAAATTGCGCCATGGAGACAGTCCTGCTCCACTCTCACCACCATCAGAACGTATCTTCAAAGCTATCAGTGCAATGAAAAAAAGCGCCGCACCACCCCCGGTTGGGCTCGAACCTCCAACCTTTCTGTTTACAGCCGCTCGCGCTAGCCAATTGTGCCACGGAGACAGTCGTACTCCACTCTCACCACCATCAGGACATATCTTCAAAGCTATCAGTGCAAAGAAAAAAAAGCGACACACCGTCCCCGGGTGGGCTTGAAACTCCAACATTTTGGTTAACAGCCGATCGCGCTAGCCAATTGCGCCACGGAGACAGTCCTGCTCTACTCTCACCACCATCAGAACATATCTTCAAAGCTAGCAGCCCAAAGAAAAAAAAGCGCCGCACCACCACCGGGTGGGCTCGAACCTCTAACGTTTCGGTTAGCAGCCGATCGCGCCAGCCAATTGCGCCACGGAGACAGTCGTGCTCCACTCTCACCCCCGTCAGAACATTTCTTGAGAGCTATCAGCGCGAAGAAAAAAGCGACACACCACTCCCGGGAGGGCTCGAAACTTCAATTTTTCGGTTGACAGCCGAACGTGCTAGCCAATTGCGCCACGGAGATAGTCGTGCTCCAATCTCACCACCGTCACAACATTTCTCCAAAGCTATCAGCTCAAAGAAAAAAAAGCGCCGCACCACCACCGGGTGGGCTCGAACCTCCAACCTTTCGGTTAACAGCCGATCGCGCTAGCCAATTGCGCCACAGAGACAGTCGTGCTCCACTCTCACCACCATCAGAACATATCTTCGAAGCTATCAGCGCAAAGAGAAAAGCGACACAACGTCCCCGGGTGGGCTCAAACCTCCAACCTCTCGGTCAACAGCCGATTGCGCCTGCCAATTGCGCCACGGAGACAGTCCTGCTCCACTCTCACCACCATGAGAACATACCTTCAAAGCTATCAGCCCAAAGAAAAAAAGCACTGCACCACCACCGGGTGGGCTCGAACCTCCAAGCTTTCGGTAAACAGCCGATCGCGCTAGCCAATTGCGCCACGGAGACAGTCGTGCTCTACTCTCACCACCATCAGAACATATCTTCAAAGCTATCAGCGCAAAGAAAAAAAAGCGCCGCACCACCCCCGGGTGGGCTCGAACCTCCAGGCTTTCGGTTAACAGCCGATCGCGCTAGCCCATTGCGCCACAGAAACAGTCCTGCTCCACTCTCACCACCATCAGAACATATCTTCAAAGCTATCAGTGCAATGAAAAAAGCGCCGCACCACCACCGGTTGGGCTCGAACCTCCAACCTTTCTGTTAAAAGCCGCTCGCGCTAGCCAATTGTGCCACGGAGACAGTCGTACTCCACTCTCACCACCATCAGAACATATCTTCAAAGCTATCAGTGCAAAGAAAAAAAGCGAGACACCGTCCCCGGGTGGGCTTGAAATTTCAACATTTCGGTTAACAACTGATCGCGCTAGCCCATTGCGCCACGGAGACAGTCTTGCTCCACTCTCACCACCATCAGAATATATCTTCAAAGCTATCAGCCCAAAGAAAAAAAGCGCCGCACCACCACCGGGTGAGCTCGAACCTCCAAGCTTTCGGTTAACAGCCGATCGCGCTAGCCCATTGCGCCACGGAAACAGTCCTGCTCCACTCTCACCACCATCAGAGCATATCATCAAAGCTATCAGCGCAAAGAAAAAAAAAGGGACACACCGTCGCCGGGTGGGCTCGAAATTCCAACATTTCGGTTAACAGCCGATCGCGCTTACCAATTGCGCCATGGAGACAGTCCTGCTCCACTCTCACCACCATCAGAACATATCTTCAAAGCTATCAGTGCAATGAAAAAAAGCGCCGCACCACCCCCGGTTGGGCTCGAACCTCCAACCTTTCTGTTAACAGCCGCTCGCGCTAGCCAATTGTGCCACGGAGACAGTCGTACTCCACTCTCACCACCATCAGAACATATCTTCAGAGCTATCAGCGCGAAGAAAAAGCGACACACCACTCCCGGGAGGGCTCGAAACTTCAGTTTTTCGGTTGACAGCCGAACGTGCTAGCCAATTGCGCCACGGAGATAGTCGTGCTCCAATCTCACCACCGTCACAACATTTCTCCAAAGCTATCAGCTCAAAGAAAAAGAAGCGCCGCACCACCACCGGGTGGGCTCGAACCTCCAACCTTTCGGTTAACAGCCGATCGCGCTAGCCAATTGCGCCACAGAGACAGTCGTGCTCCACTCTCACCACCATCAGAACATATCTTCGAAGCTATCAGCGCAAAGAGAAAAGCGACACAACGTCCCCGGGTGGGCTCAAACCTCCAACCTCTCGGTCAACAGCTGATCGCTCTAGCCAATTGCGCCACGGAGACAGTCCTGCTATACTCTCACCACCATCAGAACATATCTTCAAAGCTATCAGCGCAAAGAACAAAAAGCGCCGCACCACCCCCGGGTGGGCTCGAACCTCCAAGCTTTCGGTTAACAGCCGATCGCGCTAGCCCATTGCGCCACGGAGACAGTCCTGCTCCACTCTCACCACCATCAGAGCATATCCTCAAAGCTATCAGCGCAAAGAAAAAAAAAGCGACACACCGTCACCGGGTGGGCTCGATACTCCAACCTTACGGTTAACAGCCGATCGCGCTAACCAATTGCGCCATGGAGACAGTCCTGCTCCACTCTCACCACCATCAGAACATATCTTCAAAGCTATCAGCCCATAGAAAAAAATCCCGCACCACCACCGGGTCGGCTCGAACCTCCAACCTTTCGGTTAACGGCAGAACGTGCTAGCCCATTGCGCCACGGAGACATTCTTGCTCCACTCTAACCACCATCAGAACATATCTTCAAATGTATCAGCCCAAAGAAAAAAAAGCAACACACCACTTCCGGGAGGGCTCGAACCTCCAACCTTTCGGTTAATAGCCGATTGCGCTAGCCAATTGCGCCTCGGAGACAGTCCTGCTCCACTCTCACCACCATGAGAACATATCTTCAAATCTATCAGCCCAAAGAAAAAAAAGCGCCGCACCACCCCCGGGTGGGCTCGAACCTCCAAGCTTTCGGTTAACAGCCGATCGCGCTAACCAATTGCGGCACGGAGACAGTCCTGCAGCCCTCTCACCACCATCAGAACATATCTTCAAAGTTATCAGCCCAAAGAAAAAAAAGCGCCGCACCACTACCGGGTGAGCTAGAAACTCCAAACTTTCGGTTAACAGCCGATCACGCTAGCCGATTGCGCCACGGAGACAGTCCTGCTCCACTCTCACCTCCATCAGAACATATCTTCAAAGCTATCAGCCCAAAGAAAAATGCGCCGCACCACCACCGGGTGGGCTCGAACCTCCAACCTTTCGGTTAACAGTCGATCGCGCTAGCCAATTGCGCCACGGAGACAGTCCTGCTTGACTCTCACCACCATCAGAACATATCTTCAAAGCTATCAGCCCATAGAAAAAAAAGCCCGCACCACCACCGGGTGGGCTCGAACCTCCAACCTTTCGGTTAACGGCTGAACGTGCTAGCCAATTGCGCCACGGAGACATTCCTGCTCCACTCTTACCACCATCAGAACATACCTTCAAAGCTATCAGCCCAAAGAAAAAAAGTGCTGCACCACCCCCGGGTGGGCTCAAACCTCCAAGCTTTCGGTAAACAGCCAATCGCGCTAGCCAATTGCGCCACGGAGACAGTCGTACTCTGCTTTCACCACCATCAGAACATATCTTCAAAGCTATCAGCACAAAGAAAAAAGCAACACACCACTCCCGGAAGGGCTCGAACCTCCAACCTTTCGGTTAACAGCCGATTTCGCTAGCCAATTGCGCCCCGGAGACAGTCCTACTCCTCTCTCACCACCATCAGAACATATCTTCAAAGTATAAGCGCAAAGAAAAAAGACACACCCATCCCGGGAGGGCTCGAACCTCCAACCTTTCGGTTAACAGCCGACCGTGCTAGCCAATTGCGCCACGGACACAGTCCTGCTCTACTCTCACCACCATCAGAACATATCTTCAAAGCTAGCAGCCCAAAGAAAAAAATGCGCCGCACCACCACCGGGTGGGCTCGAACCTCGAACGTTTCGGTTGACAGCCGATCGCGCCAGCCAATTGCGCCACGGAGACAGTCGTTCTCCACTCTCACCCCCATCAGAACATTTCTTCAGAGCTATCAGCGCGAAGAAAAAAGCGACACACCACTCCCGGGAGGGCTCAAACCTCCAACCTCTCGGTCAACAGCCGATCGCGCTAGCCCATTGCGCCACGGAGACAGTCCTGCTCCACTCTCACCACCATCAGAACATATCTTCAAAGCTATCAGCGCAAAGAAAAAAAAAAGCGCCGCACCACCCCCGGGTGGGCTCGAACCTCCAACCTTTCTGTTAACAGCCGATCGCGCTAGCCAAGTGCGCCACGGAGACAGTCGTGCTCCACTCTCACCACCATCAGAACATATCTTCGAAGCTATCAGTGCAAAGAGAAAAAAGCGACACACCGTCCCTGGGTGGGCTCGAACCTCCAACCTCTCGGCCAACAGCTGATCGCGCTAGCCAATTGCGCCACGGAGACAGTCAATGCTATACTCTCACCACCATCAGAACATATCTTCAAAGCTATCAGCCCAAAGAAAAAAAGCGCTGCACCACCACCGGGTGGGCTCGAACCTCCAAACTTTCGGTTAACAGTCAATCGCGCGAGCCAATTGCGCCACGGAGACAGTCCTGCTTGACTCTCACTGCCATCAGAACATATCTTCAAAGCTATCAGCCCATAGAAAAAAAAGCCCGCACCACCACCGGGTGGGCTCGAACCTCCAACCTTTCGGTTAACGGCTGAACGTGCTAGCCAATTGCGCCACGGAGACATTCCTTCTCCACTCTTACCACCATCAGAACATATCTTCAAAGCTATCAGCCCAAAGAAAAAAAAAGCAACACACCACTCCCGGGAGGGCTCAAACCTCCAACCTTTCGGTGTACAGCCGATTGCGCTAGCCAATTGCGCCACGGAGACAGTCCTGCTCCACTCTCACCATCATGAGAACATATCTTCAAAGCTATCAGCCCAAAGAAAAAAAGCGCTGCACCACCACCGGGTGGGTTCGAACCTCCAAGCTTTCGGTAAACAGCCGATCGCGCTAGCCAATTGCGCCACGGAGACAGTCGTGCTCTACTCTCACCACCATCAGAACATATCTTCAAAGCTATCAGCGCAAAGAAAAAAGCAACACACCACTCCCGGAAGGGCTCGAACCTCCAACTTTTCGGTTAACAGCCGATTGCGCTAGCCAATTGCGCCACGGAGACAGTCCTACTCCTCTCTCACCACCATCAGGACATATCTTCAAAGCTATCAGCGCAAAGAAAAAAGCAACACACCCATCCGGGGAGGGCTCGAACCTCCAACCTTTCGGTTAACAGCCGACCGTGCTAGCCGACTGCGCCACGGAGACAGTCCTGCTCCACTCTCACCACCATCAGAACATATCTTCAAAGCTAGCAGCCCAAAGAAAAAAAAGCGCCGCACCACCACCGGGTGGGCTCGAAACTCGAACGTTTCGGTTAACAGCCGATCGCGCCAGCCAATTGCGCCACGGAGACAGCCGTGCTCCACTCTCACCTCCGTCAGAACATTTCTTCAGAGCTATCAGCGCAAAAAAAAGCGACACACATCTCCCGGCAGGGCTCGAAACTCCAAGCTTTCGGTTAACAGTCGATCGCGCTAGCCAATTGCGCCACGGAGACAGTCCTGCACCACTCTCACCACCATCAGAACATATCTTCAAAGCTATCAGCCCAAAGAAAAAAAGCACCGCACCACCACCGGGTGGGCTCGAACCTCCAACCTTTCGGTTAACAGTCGATCGCGCTAGCCAATTGCGCCACGGAGACAGTCCTGCTTCACTCTCACCACCATCAGAACATATCTTCAAAGCTATCAGCCTATAGAAAAAAAAACCGTACCACCACCAGGTCGGCTCGAACCTCCAACCTTTCGGTTAACGGCCGAACGTGCTAGCCAATTGCGCCACGGAGACATTCCTGCTCCACTCTAACCACCATCAGAACATATCTTCAAAGCTATCAGCCCAAAGAAAAAAAAGCAACACACCACTCCCGGGAGGGCTCGAACCTCCAACCTTTCGGTGAACAGCCGATTGCGCTAGCCAATTGCGCCACGGAGACATCCTGCTCCACTCTCACCACCATGAGAACATATCTTCAAAGCTAGCAGCCCAAAGAAAAAAAAGCGCCGCAACACCACCGGGTGGGCTCGAACCTCGAACGTTTCGGTTAACAGCCGATCGCGCCAGCCAATTGCGCCACGGAGACAGTCGTGCTCCACTCTCACTCCCGTCAGAACATTTCTTCAGAGCTATCAGCGCGAAGAAAAAAGCAACACACCACTCCCGGAAGGGCTCCAACCTCCAACCTTTCGGTCAACATCCGATTGCGCTAGCCAATTGCGCCACGGAGACAGTCCTACTCCTCTCTCACCACCATCAGAACATATCTTCAAAGCTATCAGCCCAAAGAAAAAAAAGCGCCACACCACCACCGGGAGGGCTCGAACCTCCAACCTTTCGGTTAACAGCCGATCGCGCTAGCCAATTGTGCCACGGAGACAGTTCTGCTTCACACTCAACACCATCAGAACATATCTTCAAAGCTATCAGCGCAAAGAAAAAAGCAATACACCCATCCCGGGAGGGCTCGAACCTCCAACCTTTCGGTTAACAGCCGACCGTGCTAGCCAATTGCACCACGGAGACAGTCCTGCTCCACTCTCACCACCATCAGGTCATATCTTCAAAGCATCAGCCCAAAGAAAAAAAGCGCCGCACCTCCGGGTGGGCTCGAACCTCCAACTTTTCGGTTAACTGCCGATCGCGCTAGCCAATTGCGCCACGGAGACAGTCGTGCTCCACTTTCACCACCATCAGAACATTTCTCCAAAGCTATCAGCGCAAAGAAAAAAAAAGCGCCGCACCACCACCGGGTGGGCTCGAACCTCCAACCTTTCGGTTAACAGCCGATCGCGCTAGCCAATTGCGCCACGGAGACAGTCGTGCTCCACTCTCACCACCATCAGAACATATCTTCAAAGCTATCAGCGAAAAGAAAAAAGAAACACATCACTCCCGGGAGGGCTCGAAACTCCAATTTTTCGGTTAACAGCCGAACGTGCTAGCCAATTGCGCCGCCGAGACAGTCGTGCTCCACTCTCACCACCGTCAGAACATTTGTTCAGAGCTATCAGCTCAAAGAAAAAAAAGCGCCGCAGCACCACCGGGTGGGCTCGAACCTCCAAACTTTCGGTTAACAGCCGATCGCGCTAGCCAATGGCGCCACGCAGAAAGTCCTGCTCCACTCTCACCACCATCAGAACATATCTTTAAAGCTATCAGCCTAAAGAAATAAAAGCAACACACCACTTCCGGGAGGGCTCGAACCTCTAACATTTCAGTTAACAGCCGATCGCGATAGCCGATTGCGCCATGGAGACAGTCGTGCTCCAATCTCACCACCGTCAGAACATGTCTCCAAAGCTATCAGCGCAAAGAAAAAAAAGCGCCACACCACCACCGGGAGGGCTCGAACCTCCAACCTTTCGGTTAACAGCCGATCGCGCTAGCCAATTGTGCCACGGAGACAGTTTTGCTTCACACTCAACACCATCAGAACATATCTTCAAAGCTATCAGCGAAAAGAAAAAAGAAACACATCACTCCCGGGAGGGCTCGAAACTCCAATTTTTCGGTTAACAGCCAAACGTGCTAGCCAATTGCGCCGCCGAGACAGTCGTGCTCCACTCTCACCACCGTCAGAACATTTGTTCAGAGCTATCAGCTCAAAGAAAAAAAAGCGTCGCAGCACCACCGGGTGGGCTCGAACCTCCAACCTTTCGGTTAACAGCCGAACGTGCTAGCCAATTGCGCCGACGAGACAGTCGTGCTCCACTCTCACTACCGTCAGAACATTTGTTCAGAGCTATCAGCTCAAAGAAAAAAAAGCGCCGCAGCACCACCGGGTGGGCTCGAACCTCCAAGCTTTCGGAAAACAGCCGATCGCGCTAGCCAATTGCGCCACGGAGACAGTCGTGCTCTACTCTCACCACCATCAGAACATATCTTCAAAGCTATCAGCGCAAAGATAAAAGCAACACACCACTCCCGGAAGGGCTCGAACCTCCAACCTTTCGGTTAACAGCCGATCGCGCTAGCCAATTGTGCCACGGAGACAGTTCTGCTTCACACTCAACACCATCAGAACATATCTTCAAAGCTATCAGCGAAAAGAAAAAAGCAATACACCCATCCCGGGAGGGCTCGAACCTCCAACCTTTCGGTTAACAGCCGATCGTGCTAGCCAATTGCACCACGGAGACAGTCCTGCTCCACTCTCACCACCATCAGGTCATATCTTCAAAGCTAGCAGCCCAAAGAAAAAAAAGCGCCGCACCACCACCGGGTGGGCTCGAACCTCGAACGTTTCGGTTAACAGCCGATCGCGCCAGCCAATTGCGCCACGGAGACAGTCGTTCCCCACTCTCACCCCCGTCAGAACATTTCTTAAGAGCTATCAGCGCGAAGAAAAAAGCGACACACCACTCCCAGGAGGGCTCGAAACTTTAATTTTTCGGTTGACAGCCAAGCGTGCTAGCTAATTGCGCCATGAAGATAGTCGTGCTATACTCTCACCACCATCAGAACATATCTTCAAAGCATCAGCCCAAAGAAAAAAAGCGCCGCACCTCCGGGTGTGCTCGAACCTCCAACTTTTCGGTTAACTGCCGATCGCGCTAGCCAATTGCGCCACGGAGACAGTCGTGCTCCGCTTTCACCACCATCAGAACATTTCTCCAAAGCTATCAGCGCAAAGAAAAAAAAAGCGCCGCACCACCACCGGGTGGGCTCGAACCTCCAACCTTTCGGTTAACAGCCGATCGCGCTAGCCAATTGCGCCACGGAGACAGTCGTGCTCCACTCTCACCACCATCAGAACATATCTTCAAAGCTATCAGCGAAAAGAAAAAAGAAACACATCACTCCCGGGAGGGCTCGAAACTCCAATTTTTCGGTTAACAGCCGATCGCGCTAGTCATTTGCGCCACGGAGACAGTCCTGCTCCACTCCCACCACCATCAAAACATATCTTCAAAGCTATCAGCCCAAAGAAAAAAGAGTGCCGCACCACCCCCGGGTGGGCTCGAACCTCCAACATTTCGATTAACAGCCGATCGCGCTTGCCAATTGCGCAACGGAGACAGTCGTGCTCCACTCTCACCACCATCAGAACATATCTTCAAACCTATCAGCGCAAAGAAAAAAAAGCAACACACCGTCCTCGGGCCTCGGGTGGGCTCGAAACTCCAACCTTTCGGTTAGTAGCCGATCGCGCTGGCCAATTGCGCCACGGAGACAGTCGTGCTCCACTCTCACCACCATCAGAACATATCTTCAAAGCTATCAGCGAAAAGAAAAAAGAAACACATCACTCCCGGGAGGGCTCGAAACTCCAATTTTTCGGTTAACAGCCGATCGCGCTAGCCAATTGCGCCGCCGAGACAGTCGTGCTCCACTCTCACCACCGTCAGAATATTTGTTCAGAGCTATCAGCTCAAAGAAAAAAAAGCGCCGCAGCACCACCGGGTGGGCTCGAACCTCCAACCTTTCGGTTAACAGCCGATCGCGCTAGCCAATGGCGCCACGCAGAAAGTCCTGCTCCACTCTCACCACCATCAGAACATATCTTTAAAGCTATCAGCCTAAAGAAATAAAAGCAACACACCACTTCCGGGAGGGCTCGAACCTCTAACATTTCAGTTAACAGCCGATCGCGATAGCCGATTGCGCCATGGAGACAGTCGTGCTCCAATCTCACCACCGTCAGAACATGTCTCCAAAGCTATCAGCGCAAAGAAAAAAGCAACACACTACTCGCGGGAGGGCTCAAACCTCCAACCTTTCGGTTAACAGCCGATCGCGCCAGCAAATTGCGCCACGGAGACAGTCCTGCTATACTCTCACCACCATCAGAACATATCTTCAAAGCATCAGCCCAAAGAAAAAAAGCGCCGCACCTCCGGGTGGGCTCGAACCTCCAAATTTTCGGTTAACTGCCGATCGCGCTAGCCAATTGCGCCACGGAGACAGTCGTGCTCCACTTTCACCACCATCAGAACGTATCTTCAAAGCTATCAGCGAAAAGAAAAAAAAGCGACACACCGTCCCCGGGTGGGCTCAAACCTCCTACCTTTCGGTTAACAGCCGATCGCGCTAGTCATTTGCGCCACGGAGACAGTCCTGCTCCACTCCCACCACCATCAAAACATATCTTCAAAGCTATCAGCCCAAAGAAAAAAGAGTGCCGCACCACCCCCGGGTGGGCTCGAACCTCCAACATTTCGATTAACAGCCGATCGCGCTTGCCAATTGCGCAACGGAGACAGTCGTGCTCCACTCTCACCACCATCAGAACATATCTTCAAACCTATCAGCGCAAAGAAAAAAAAGCAACACACCGTCCTCGGGCCTCGGGTGGGCTCGAAACTCCAACCTTTCGGTTAGTAGCCGATCGCGCTGGCCAATTGCGCCACGGAGACAGTCCTGCTCCACTCTCACCACCATCAGAACATATCTTCAAAGCTATCAGCTCAAAGAAAAAAAAGCGCCGCACCACTCCCGGGTGGGCTCGAACCTCCAACCTTTCGGTTAACAGCCGATTGTGCTAGCAAATTGCGCCACGGAGACAGTCGTGCTCCACTCGCACCACCATCAGAACATATCTTAAAAGCTATCAGCTCAAAGAAAAAAAAGCGCCGCACCACTACCGGGTGGGCTCGAAACTCCAAGCTTTCGGTTAACAGCCAATCGCGCTAGCCAATTGCGCCACGGAGACAGTCCTGCACCACTCTCACGACCATAAGAACATATCTTCTAAGCTATAAGCCCAAAGAAAAAAAGCGCCGCACCACCACCGGGTGGGCTCGAACCTCCAACCTTTCGGTTAACAGCCGATCGCGCTAGCCAATGGCGCCACGCAGACAGTCCTGCTCCGCTCTCACCACCATAAGAACATTTCTTTAAAGCTATCAGCCTAAAGAAATAAAAGCAACACACCACTCCCGGGAGGGCTCGAACCTCTAACAATTCAGTTAACAGCCGATCGCGATAGCCGATTGCGCCATGGAGACAGTCGTGCTCCAATCTCACCACCGTCAGAACATGTCTCCAAAGCTATCAGCGCAAAGAAAAAAGCAACACACTACTCGCGGGAGGGCTCAAACCTCCAACCTTTCGGTTAACAGCCGATCGCGCTGGCAAATTGCGCCACGGAGACAGTCCTGCAATACTCTCACCACCATCAGAACATATCTTCAAAGCATCAGCCCAAAGAAAAAAAGCGCCGCACCACCAGGTGGGCTCGAACCTCCAACTTTTCGGTTAACTGCCGATCGCGCTAGCCAATTGCGCCACGGAGACAGTCGTGCTCCACTTTCACCACCATCAGAACGTATCTTCAAAGCTATCAGCGAAAAGAAAAAAAAGCGACACACCGTCCCCGGGTGGGCTCAAACCTCCTACCTTTCGGTTAACAGCCGATCGCGCTAGTCATTTGCGCCACGGAGACAGTCCTGCTCCACTCTCACCACCATCAAAACATATCTTCAAAGCTATCAGCCCAAAGAAAAAAGAGTGCCGCACCACCCCCGGGTGGGCTCGAACCTCCAACCTTTCGATTAACAGCCGATCGCGCTAGCCAATTGCGCAACGAAGACAGTCGTGCTCCACTCTCACCACCATCAGAACATATCTTCAAACCTATCAGCGCAAAGAAAAAAAAAGTAACACACCGTCCTCGGTCCTCGGGTGGGCTCGAAACTCCAACCTTTCGGTTAGTAGCCGATCGCGCTGGCCAATTGCGCCACGGAGACAGTCCTGCTCCACTCTCACCATCATCAGAACATATCTTCAAAGCTATCAGCCCAAAGAAAAAAAAGCGCCGCACCACTTCCGGGAGGGCTCGAACCTCCAACCTTTCGGTTAACAGCCGACCGTGCTAGCCAATTGCGCCACGGAGACAGTCCTGCTCTAATCTCACCACCGTCACAACATTTCTCCAAAGCTATCAGAGCAAAGAAAAAAAAGCGCCGCACCACCCCGATTGGGCTCGAACCTCCAACCTTTCGGTTAACAGCCGATCGCGCTAGCCAATTGCGCCACGGAGACAGTCCTGCTCCACTCTCACCACCATCAGAACATATCTTCAAAGCTATCAGCGCAAAGAAAAAAGCAACACACCACTCTCGGGTGGGCTCGAACCTCCAACCTTTCGGTTAACAGCCGATTGCGCTAGCAAATTGCGCCACGGAGACAGTCGTGCTCCACTCTCACTCCCGTCAGAACATTTCTTCAGAGCTATCAGCGCGAAGAAAAAAGCGACACACCACTCCCGGCAGCGCTAGAAACTTCAATTTTTCGGTTGACAGCCGAACGTGCTAGCCAATTGCGCCACGGAGATAGTCGTGCTCCAATCTCACCACCGTCACAACATTTCTCCAAAGCTATCAGCGGAAAGAAAAAAAAGCGCCGCACCACCACCGGGTGGGCTCGAACCTCCAACCTTTAGGTTAACAGCCGATCGCGCTAGCCAATTGCGCCACGGAGACAGTCGTGCTCCACTCTCACCACCATCAGAACATATCTTCAAAGCTATCAGCGCAAAGAAAAAAGCAACACACCACTCCCGGGAGGGCTCGAAACTCCAATTTTTCGGTTAACAGCCGAACGTGCTAGCCAATTTTGCCGCGGAGACAGTCGTGCTCCACTCTCAACACCGTCAGAACATTTGTTCAGAGCTATCAGCTCAAAGAAAAAAAAGCGCAGCAGCACCACCGTGTGGGCTCGCACCTCCAACCTTTCAGTTAACAGCCGATCGCGCTAGCCGATTGCGCCACGGAGACAGTCCTGCTGTACTCTCACTACCATCAGAACATATCTTCAAAGCTATCAGCTCAAAGAAAAAAAAGCGCCGCACCACTACCGGGTGGGCTCGAAACTCCAAGCTTTCGGTTAACAGCCAATCGCGCTAGCCAATTGCGCCACGGAGACAGTCCTGCACCACTCTCACTACCATAATAACATATCTTCAAAGCTATCAGCCCAAAGAAAAAAAAGCGCCGCACCACCACCGGGTGGGCTCGAACTTCCAACCTTTCGGTTAACAGCCGATCGCCCTAGCCAATTGCGCCACGGAGACAGTCCTGCTGCACTCTCACCACCATCAGATTATATCTTCAAAGCTATCAGCCTAAAGAAAAAAAGCAACACACCACTCCCGAGAGGGCTCGAACCTCCAACTTTTCAGTTAACAGCCGATGGCGATAGCCAATTGCGCCACGGAGACATTCGTGCTCCAATCTCACCACCGTCAGAACATGTTTCCAAAGCTATCAGTGCAAAGAAAAAAAGCGCCGCAGCACCACCGGGTGGGCTCGAACCTCCAACCTTTCGGTTAACAGCCGATCGCGCTAGCCAATTGCGCAACGGAGATAGTCCTGCTCCACTCTCACCACCATCAGAACATATCTTCAAAGCTATCAGCCTAAAGAAAAAAAAACCGCCACACCACCACCGGGTGGGCTCGAACCTCAAACCTTTCGGTTAACAGCCGATCGCTCTAGCCAATTGCGCCACGGAGACAGTCCTTCTCCACTCTCAACACCATCAGAATATATCTTCAAAGCTATCAGCCTAAAGAAAAAAAAAGCAACACACCACTCCCGGGAGGGCTCGAACCTCCAACCTTTCAGTTAACAGCCGATCGCGATAGCCAATTGCGCCACGGAGACAATCGTGCTCTAATCTCACCACCGTCAGAACATGTCTGCAAAGCTATCAGCGCAAAGAAAAAAGCAACACACCACTCCCGGGAGGGCTCGAACCACCAACCTTTCGGTTAACAGCCGATTGCGCTAGCAAATTGCGCCACGGAGACAGTCGTGCTCCACTCTCACCACCATCAGAACATATCTTCAAAGCTATCAGCGCAAAGAAAAAAGCAACACACCACTCCCGGGTGGGCTCGAACCTCCAACCTTTCGGTTAACAGCCGATCGCGCTAGCCAATTGCCCCACGGAGACAGTCCTGCTTTACTCTCACCACCATCAGAACATATCTTCAAAGCTATCAGTCCAAAGAAAAAAAAGCGCCGCACCACCACTGGGTGGGCTTGAACCTCCAATTTTTTGGTTAACAGCCGATCGCGCTAGCCAATTGCGCCACGGAGACAGTCCTGCTCTACTCTCACCATCGTCAGAACATACCTTCAAAGCTATCAGCCCAAAGAAAAAAAGCGCCGCACCACCACCGCGTGGGCTCGAACCTCCAACCTTTCGGTTAACAGCCGATCGCGCTAGCCAATCGCGCCACGGAGACAGTCGTGCTCCACTCTCACCACCATCAGAACATATGTCAAAGCTATCAGCGCAAAGAAAAAATCAACACACCTCTCCCAGGAGGGCTCGAAACTCCAACCTATCGGTTAACAGCCGATCGCGCTAGCCAATTGCGCCACCGAGACAGTCCTGCTCCACTCTCACCACCATGAGAACATATCTGCAAAGCTATCAGCCCAATGAAATAAAAAGCGCCGCACCACCACCGGGTGGGCTCGAACCTCCAACTTTTCGGTTAACAGCCGATCGCGATAGCCAATTGCGCCACGGAGACAATCGTGCTCTAATCTCACCACTGTCAGAACATGTCTGCAAAGCTATCAGCGCAAAGAAAAAAGCAACACACCACTCCCGGGAGGGCTCGAACCTCCAACCTTTCAGTTAACAGCCGTTCGCGATAGCCAATTGCGCCACGGAGACAATCGTGCTCCACTCTCACCACCGTCAGAACATTTGTTCAGAGCTATCAGCTCAAAGAAAAAAAAGCGCCGCAGCACCACCGGGTGGGCTCGAACCTCCAAACTTTCGGTTAACAGCCGATCGCGCTAGCCAATGGCGCCACGCAGAAAGTCCTGCTCCACTCTCACCACCATCAGAACATATCTTTAAAGCTATCAGCCTAAAGAAATAAAAGCAACACACCACTTCCGGGAGGGCTCGAACCTCTAACATTTCAGTTAACAGCCGATCGCGATAGCCGATTGCGCCATGGAGACAGTCGTGCTCCAATCTCACCACCGTCAGAACATGTCTCCAAAGCTATCAGCGCAAAGAAAAAAAAGCGCCACACCACCACCGGGAGGGCTCGAACCTCCAACCTTTCGGTTAACAGCCGATCGCGCTAGCCAATTGTGCCACGGAGACAGTTTTGCTTCACACTCAACACCATCAGAACATATCTTCAAAGCTATCAGCGAAAAGAAAAAAGAAACACATCACTCCCGGGAGGGCTCGAAACTCCAATTTTTCGGTTAACAGCCAAACGTGCTAGCCAATTGCGCCGCCGAGACAGTCGTGCTCCACTCTCACCACCGTCAGAACATTTGTTCAGAGCTATCAGCTCAAAGAAAAAAAAGCGCCGCAGCACCACCGGGTGGGCTCGAACCTCCAACCTTTCGGTTAACAGCCGAACGTGCTAGCCAATTGCGCCGACGAGACAGTCGTGCTCCACTCTCACTACCGTCAGAACATTTGTTCAGAGCTATCAGCTCAAAGAAAAAAAAGCGCCGCAGCACCACCGGGTGGGCTCGAACCTCCAAGCTTTCGGAAAACAGCCGATCGCGCTAGCCAATTGCGCCACGGAGACAGTCGTGCTCTACTCTCACCACCATCAGAACATATCTTCAAAGCTATCAGCGCAAAGAAAAAAGCAACACACCACTCCCGGAAGGGCTCCAACCTCCAACCTTTCGGTTAACAGTCGATCGCGCTAGCCAATTGCGCCACGGAGACAGTCCTGCTTCACTCTCACCACCATCAGAACATATCTTCAAAGCTATCAGCATATAGAAAAAAAAACCGTACCACCACCAGGTCGGCTCGAACCTCCAACCTTTCGGTTAACAGCCGATCGCGCTAGCCAATTGTGCCACGGAGACAGTTCTGCTTCACACTCAACACCATCAGAACATATCTTCAAAGCTATCAGCGCAAAGAAAAAAGCAATACACCCATCCCGGGAGGGCTCGAACCTCCAACCTTTCGGTTAACAGCCGATCGTGCTAGCCAATTGCACCACGGAGACAGTCCTGCTCCACTCTCACCACCATCAGGTCATATCTTCAAAGCTAGCAGCCCAAAGAAAAAAAAGCGCCGCACCACCACCGGGTGGGCTCGAACCTCGAACGTTTCGGTTAACAGCCGATCGCGCCAGCCAATTGCGCCACGGAGACAGTCGTTCCCCACTCTCACCCCCGTCAGAACATTTCTTAAGAGCTATCAGCGCGAAGAAAAAAGCGACACACCACTCCCAGGAGGGCTCGAAACTTTAATTTTTCGGTTGACAGCCAAGCGTGCTAGCTAATTGCGCCATGAAGATAGTCGTGCTATACTCTCACCACCATCAGAACATATCTTCAAAGCATCAGCCCAAAGAAAAAAAGCGCCGCACCTCCGGGTGTGCTCGAACCTCCAACTTTTCGGTTAACTGCCGATCGCGCTAGCCAATTGCGCCACGGAGACAGTCGTGCTCCGCTTTCACCACCATCAGAACATTTCTCCAAAGCTATCAGCGCAAAGAAAAAAAAAGCGCCGCACCACCACCGGGTGGGCTCGAACCTCCAACCTTTCGGTTAACAGCCGATCGCGCTAGCCAATTGCGCCACGGAGACAGTCGTGCTCCACTCTCACCACCATCAGAACATATCTTCAAAGCTATCAGCGAAAAGAAAAAAGAAACACATCACTCCCGGGAGGGCTCGAAACTCCAATTTTTCGGTTAACAGCCGAACGTGCTAGCCAATTGCGCCGCCGAGACAGTCGTGCTCCACTCTCACCACCGTCAGAATATTTGTTCAGAGCTATCAGCTCAAAGAAAAAAAAGCGCCGCAGCACCACCGGGTGGGCTCGAACCTCCAACCTTTCGGTTAACAGCCGATCGCGCTAGCCAATGGCGCCACGCAGAAAGTCCTGCTCCACTCTCACCACCATCAGAACATATCTTTAAAGCTATCAGCCTAAAGAAATAAAAGCAACACACCACTTCCGGGAGGGCTCGAACCTCTAACATTTCAGTTAACAGCCGATCGCGATAGCCGATTGCGCCATGGAGACAGTCGTGCTCCAATCTCACCACCGTCAGAACATGTCTCCAAAGCTATCAGCGCAAAGAAAAAAGCAACACACTACTCGCGGGAGGGCTCAAACCTCCAACCTTTCGGTTAACAGCCGATCGCGCCAGCAAATTGCGCCACGGAGACAGTCCTGCTATACTCTCACCACCATCAGAACATATCTTCAAAGCATCAGCCCAAAGAAAAAAAGCGCCGCACCTCCGGGTGGGCTCGAACCTCCAAATTTTCGGTTAACTGCCGATCGCGCTAGCCAATTGCGCCACGGAGACAGTCGTGCTCCACTTTCACCACCATCAGAACGTATCTTCAAAGCTATCAGCGAAAAGAAAAAAAAGCGACACACCGTCCCCGGGTGGGCTCAAACCTCCTACCTTTCGGTTAACAGCCGATCGCGCTAGTCATTTGCGCCACGGAGACAGTCCTGCTCCACTCCCACCACCATCAAAACATATCTTCAAAGCTATCAGCCCAAAGAAAAAAGAGTGCCGCACCACCCCCGGGTGGGCTCGAACCTCCAACATTTCGATTAACAGCCGATCGCGCTTGCCAATTGCGCAACGGAGACAGTCGTGCTCCACTCTCACCACCATCAGAACATATCTTCAAACCTATCAGCGCAAAGAAAAAAAAGCAACACACCGTCCTCGGGCCTCGGGTGGGCTCGAAACTCCAACCTTTCGGTTAGTAGCCGATCGCGCTGGCCAATTGCGCCACGGAGACAGTCCTGCTCCACTCTCACCACCATCAGAACATATCTTCAAAGCTATCAGCTCAAAGAAAAAAAAGCGCCGCACCACTCCCGGGTGGGCTCGAACCTCCAACCTTTCGGTTAACAGCCGATTGTGCTAGCAAATTGCGCCACGGAGACAGTCGTGCTCCACTCGCACCACCATCAGAACATATCTTAAAAGCTATCAGCTCAAAGAAAAAAAAGCGCCGCACCACTACCGGGTGGGCTCGAAACTCCAAGCTTTCGGTTAACAGCCAATCGCGCTAGCCAATTGCGCCACGGAGACAGTCCTGCACCACTCTCACGACCATAAGAACATATCTTCTAAGCTATAAGCCCAAAGAAAAAAAGCGCCGCACCACCACCGGGTGGGCTCGAACCTCCAACCTTTCGGTTAACAGCCGATCGCGCTAGCCAATGGCGCCACGCAGACAGTCCTGCTCCGCTCTCACCACCATAAGAACATTTCTTTAAAGCTATCAGCCTAAAGAAATAAAAGCAACACACCACTCCCGGGAGGGCTCGAACCTCTAACAATTCAGTTAACAGCCGATCGCGATAGCCGATTGCGCCATGGAGACAGTCGTGCTCCAATCTCACCACCGTCAGAACATGTCTCCAAAGCTATCAGCGCAAAGAAAAAAGCAACACACTACTCGCGGGAGGGCTCAAACCTCCAACCTTTCGGTTAACAGCCGATCGCGCTGGCAAATTGCGCCACGGAGACAGTCCTGCAATACTCTCACCACCATCAGAACATATCTTCAAAGCATCAGCCCAAAGAAAAAAAGCGCCGCACCACCAGGTGGGCTCGAACCTCCAACTTTTCGGTTAACTGCCGATCGCGCTAGCCAATTGCGCCACGGAGACAGTCGTGCTCCACTTTCACCACCATCAGAACGTATCTTCAAAGCTATCAGCGAAAAGAAAAAAAAGCGACACACCGTCCCCGGGTGGGCTCAAACCTCCTACCTTTCGGTTAACAGCCGATCGCGCTAGTCATTTGCGCCACGGAGACAGTCCTGCTCCACTCTCACCACCATCAAAACATATCTTCAAAGCTATCAGCCCAAAGAAAAAAGAGTGCCGCACCACCCCCGGGTGGGCTCGAACCTCCAACCTTTCGATTAACAGCCGATCGCGCTAGCCAATTGCGCAACGAAGACAGTCGTGCTCCACTCTCACCACCATCAGAACATATCTTCAAACCTATCAGCGCAAAGAAAAAAAAAGTAACACACCGTCCTCGGTCCTCGGGTGGGCTCGAAACTCCAACCTTTCGGTTAGTAGCCGATCGCGCTGGCCAATTGCGCCACGGAGACAGTCCTGCTCCACTCTCACCATCATCAGAACATATCTTCAAAGCTATCAGCCCAAAGAAAAAAAAGCGCCGCACCACTTCCGGGAGGGCTCGAACCTCCAACCTTTCGGTTAACAGCCGACCGTGCTAGCCAATTGCGCCACGGAGACAGTCCTGCTCCAATCTCACCACCGTCACAACATTTCTCCAAAGCTATCAGAGCAAAGAAAAAAAAGCGCCGCACCACCCCGATTGGGCTCGAACCTCCAACCTTTCGGTTAACAGCCGATCGCGCCAGCCAATTGCGCCACGGAGACAGTCCTGCTCCACTCTCACCACCATCAGAACATATCTTCAAAGCTATCAGCCCAAAGAAAAAAAAGCGCCGCACCACCACCGGGTGGGCTCGAACTTCCAACCTTTCGGTTAACAGCCGATCGCTCTAGCCAATTGCGCCACGGAGACAGTCCTGCTGCACTCTCACCACCATCAGATTATATCTTCAAAGCTATCAGCGCAAAGAAAAAAGCAACACACCACTCTCGGGTGGGCTCGAACCTCCAACCTTTCGGTTAACAGCCGATTGCGCTAGCAAATTGCGCCACGGAGACAGTCGTGCTCCACTCTCACTCCCGTCAGAACATTTCTTCAGAGCTATCAGCGCGAAGAAAAAAGCGACACACCACTCCCGGCAGCGCTAGAAACTTCAATTTTTCGGTTGACAGCCGAACGTGCTAGCCAATTGCGCCACGGAGATAGTCGTGCTCCAATCTCACCACCGTCACAACATTTCTCCAAAGCTATCAGCGGAAAGAAAAAAAAGCGCCGCACCACCACCGGGTGGGCTCGAACCTCCAACCTTTAGGTTAACAGCCGATCGCGCTAGCCAATTGCGCCACGGAGACAGTCGTGCTCCACTCTCACCACCATCAGAACATATCTTCAAAGCTATCAGCGCAAAGAAAAAAGCAACACACCACTCCCGGGAGGGCTCGAAACTCCAATTTTTCGGTTAACAGCCGAACGTGCTAGCCAATTTTGCCGCGGAGACAGTCGTGCTCCACTCTCAACACCGTCAGAACATTTGTTCAGAGCTATCAGCTCAAAGAAAAAAAAAGCGCAGCAGCACCACCGTGTGGGCTCGCACCTCCAACCTTTCAGTTAACAGCCGATCGCGCTAGCCGATTGCGCCACGGAGACAGTCCTGCTGTACTCTCACTACCATCAGAACATATCTTCAAAGCTATCAGCTCAAAGAAAAAAAAGCGCCGCACCACTACCGGGTGGGCTCGAAACTCCAAGCTTTCGGTTAACAGCCAATCGCGCTAGCCAATTGCGCCACGGAGACAGTCCTGCACCACTCTCACTACCATAATAACATATCTTCAAAGCTATCAGCCCAAAGAAAAAAAAGCGCCGCACCACCACCGGGTGGGCTCGAACTTCCAACCTTTCGGTTAACAGCCGATCGCCCTAGCCAATTGCGCCACGGAGACAGTCCTGCTGCACTCTCACCACCATCAGATTATATCTTCAAAGCTATCAGCCTAAAGAAAAAAAGCAACACACCACTCCCGAGAGGTCTCGAACCTCCAACTTTTCAGTTAACAGCCGATGGCGATAGCCAATTGCGCCACGGAGACATTCGTGCTCCAATCTCACCACCGTCAGAACATGTTTCCAAAGCTATCAGTGCAAAGAAAAAAAGCGCCGCAGCACCACCGGGTGGGCTCGAACCTCCAACCTTTCGGTTAACAGCCGATCGCGCTAGCCAATTGCGCAACGGAGATAGTCCTGCTCCACTCTCACCACCATCAGAACATATCTTCAAAGCTATCAGCCTAAAGAAAAAAAAACCGCCACACCACCACCGGGTGGGCTCGAACCTCAAACCTTTCGGTTAACAGCCGATCGCTCTAGCCAATTGCGCCACGGAGACAGTCCTTCTCCACTCTCAACACCATCAGAATATATCTTCAAAGCTATCAGCCTAAAGAAAAAAAAAGCAACACACCACTCCCGGGAGGGCTCGAACCTCCAACCTTTCAGTTAACAGCCGATCGCGATAGCCAATTGCGCCACGGAGACAATCGTGCTCTAATCTCACCACCGTCAGAACATGTCTGCAAAGCTATCAGCGCAAAGAAAAAAGCAACACACCACTCCCGGGAGGGCTCGAACCACCAACCTTTCGGTTAACAGCCGATTGCGCTAGCAAATTGCGCCACGGAGACAGTCGTGCTCCACTCTCACCACCATCAGAACATATCTTCAAAGCTATCAGCGCAAAGAAAAAAGCAACACACCACTCCCGGGTGGGCTCGAACCTCCAACCTTTCGGTTAACAGCCGATCGCGCTAGCCAATTGCCCCACGGAGACAGTCCTGCTTTACTCTCACCACCATCAGAACATATCTTCAAAGCTATCAGTCCAAAGAAAAAAAAGCGCCGCACCACCACTGGGTGGGCTTGAACCTCCAATTTTTTGGTTAACAGCCGATCGCGCTAGCCAATTGCGCCACGGAGACAGTCCTGCTGCACTCTCACCACCATCAGATTATATCTTCAAAGCTATCAGCGCAAAGAAAAAAGCAACACACCACTCTCGGGTGGGCTCGAACCTCCAACCTTTCGGTTAACAGCCGATTGCGCTAGCAAATTGCGCCACGGAGACAGTCGTGCTCCACTCTCACTCCCGTCAGAACATTTCTTCAGAGCTATCAGCGCGAAGAAAAAAGCGACACACCACTCCCGGCAGCGCTAGAAACTTCAATTTTTCGGTTGACAGCCGAACGTGCTAGCCAATTGCGCCACGGAGATAGTCGTGCTCCAATCTCACCACCGTCACAACATTTCTCCAAAGCTATCAGCGGAAAGAAAAAAAAGCGCCGCACCACCACCGGGTGGGCTCGAACCTCCAACCTTTAGGTTAACAGCCGATCGCGCTAGCCAATTGCGCCACGGAGACAGTCGTGCTCCACTCTCACCACCATCAGAACATATCTTCAAAGCTATCAGCGCAAAGAAAAAAGCAACACACCACTCCCGGGAGGGCTCGAAACTCCAATTTTTCGGTTAACAGCCGAACGTGCTAGCCAATTTTGCCGCGGAGACAGTCGTGCTCCACTCTCAACACCGTCAGAACATTTGTTCAGAGCTATCAGCTCAAAGAAAAAAAAAGCGCAGCAGCACCACCGTGTGGGCTCGCACCTCCAACCTTTCAGTTAACAGCCGATCGCGCTAGCCGATTGCGCCACGGAGACAGTCCTGCTGTACTCTCACTACCATCAGAACATATCTTCAAAGCTATCAGCTCAAAGAAAAAAAAGCGCCGCACCACTACCGGGTGGGCTCGAAACTCCAAGCTTTCGGTTAACAGCCAATCGCGCTAGCCAATTGCGCCACGGAGACAGTCCTGCACCACTCTCACTACCATAATAACATATCTTCAAAGCTATCAGCCCAAAGAAAAAAAAGCGCCGCACCACCACCGGGTGGGCTCGAACTTCCAACCTTTCGGTTAACAGCCGATCGCCCTAGCCAATTGCGCCACGGAGACAGTCCTGCTGCACTCTCACCACCATCAGATTATATCTTCAAAGCTATCAGCCTAAAGAAAAAAAGCAACACACCACTCCCGAGAGGTCTCGAACCTCCAACTTTTCAGTTAACAGCCGATGGCGATAGCCAATTGCGCCACGGAGACATTCGTGCTCCAATCTCACCACCGTCAGAACATGTTTCCAAAGCTATCAGTGCAAAGAAAAAAAGCGCCGCAGCACCACCGGGTGGGCTCGAACCTCCAACCTTTCGGTTAACAGCCGATCGCGCTAGCCAATTGCGCAACGGAGATAGTCCTGCTCCACTCTCACCACCATCAGAACATATCTTCAAAGCTATCAGCCTAAAGAAAAAAAAAACCGCCACACCACCACCGGGTGGGCTCGAACCTCAAACCTTTCGGTTAACAGCCGATCGCTCTAGCCAATTGCGCCACGGAGACAGTCCTTCTCCACTCTCAACACCATCAGAATATATCTTCAAAGCTATCAGCCTAAAGAAAAAAAAAGCAACACACCACTCCCGGGAGGGCTCGAACCTCCAACCTTTCAGTTAACAGCCGATCGCGATAGCCAATTGCGCCACGGAGACAATCGTGCTCTAATCTCACCACCGTCAGAACATGTCTGCAAAGCTATCAGCGCAAAGAAAAAAGCAACACACCACTCCCGGGAGGGCTCGAACCACCAACCTTTCGGTTAACAGCCGATTGCGCTAGCAAATTGCGCCACGGAGACAGTCGTGCTCCACTCTCACCACCATCAGAACATATCTTCAAAGCTATCAGCGCAAAGAAAAAAGCAACACACCACTCCCGGGTGGGCTCGAACCTCCAACCTTTCGGTTAACAGCCGATCGCGCTAGCCAATTGCCCCACGGAGACAGTCCTGCTTTACTCTCACCACCATCAGAACATATCTTCAAAGCTATCAGTCCAAAGAAAAAAAAGCGCCGCACCACCACTGGGTGGGCTTGAACCTCCAATTTTTTGGTTAACAGCCGATCGCGCTAGCCAATTGCGCCACGGAGACAGTCCTGCTCTACTCTCACCATCGTCAGAACATACCTTCAAAGCTATCAGCCCAAAGAAAAAAAGCGCCGCACCACCACCGCGTGGGCTCGAACCTCCAACCTTTCGGTTAACAGCCGATCGCGCTAGCCAATCGCGCCACGGAGACAGTCGTGCTCCACTCTCACCACCATCAGAACATATGTCAAAGCTATCAGCGCAAAGAAAAAATCAACACACCTCTCCCAGGAGGGCTCGAAACTCCAACCTATCGGTTAACAGCCGATCGCGCTAGCCAATTGCGCCACCGAGACAGTCCTGCTCCACTCTCACCACCATGAGAACATATCTGCAAAGCTATCAGCCCAATGAAATAAAAAGCGCCGCACCACCACCGGGTGGGCTCGAACCTCCAACTTTTCGGTTAACAGCCGATCGCGATAGCCAATTGCGCCACGGAGACAATCGTGCTCTAATCTCACCACTGTCAGAACATGTCTGCAAAGCTATCAGCGCAAAGAAAAAAGCAACACACCACTCCCGGGAGGGCTCGAACCTCCAACCTTTCAGTTAACAGCCGTTCGCGATAGCCAATTGCGCCACGGAGACAATCGTGCTCTAATCTCACCACCGTCAGAACATGTCTGCAAAGCTATCAGCGCAAAGAAAAAAGCAACACACCACTCCCGGGAGGGCTCGAACCTCCAACCTTTCAGTTAACAGCCGATCGCGATAGCCAATTGCGCCACGGAGACAATCGTGCTCTAATCTCACCACCGTCAGAACATGTCTGCAAAGCTATCAGCGCAAAGAAAAAAGCAACACACCACTCCTGGGAGGGCTCGAACCACCAACCTTTCGGTTAACAGCCGATTGCTCTAGCAAATTGCGCCACGGAGACAGTCGTGCTCCACTCTCACCACCATCAGAACATATCTTCAAAGCTATCAGCGCAAAGAAAAAAGCAACACACCACTCCCGGGTGGGCTCGAGCCTCCAACCTTTCGGTTAACAGCCGATCGCGCTAGCCAATTGCCCCACGGAGACAGTCCTGCTTTACTCTCACCACCATCAGAACATATCTTCAAAGCTATCAGTCCAAAGAAAAAAAAGCGCCGCACCACCACTGGTTGGGCTTGAACCTCCAATTTTTTGGTTAACAGCCGATCGCGCTAGCCAATTGCGCCACGGAGACTGTCCTGCTCTACTCTCGCCACCATCAGAACATACCTTCAAAGCTATCAGCCCAAAGAAAAAAAGCGCCGCACCACCACCGCGTGGGCTCGAACCTCCAACCTTTCGGTTAACAGCCGATCGCGCTAGCCAATCGCGCCACAAAGACAGTCGTGCTCCACTCTCACCACCATCAGAACATATGTCAAAGCTATCAGCGCAAACAAAAAATCAACACACCTCTCCCAGGAGGGCTCGAAACTCCAACCTATCGGTTAACAGCCGATCGCGCTAGCCAATTGCGCCACCGAGACAGTCCTGCTCCACTCTCACCACCATGAGAACATATCTGCAAAGCTATCAGCCCAAAGAAAAAAAAGCGCCGCACCTCCACCGGGTGGGCTCGAAACTCCAAAATTTAGGTTAACAACCGATCGCGCTAGCGAATTGCGCAACGGAGACAGTCCTGATTCACTCTCACCACCATCAGAACATATCTTCAAAGCTATCAGCACAAAGAAAAAAAGCGCCGCACCTCCACCGGGTGGGCTCGAACCTCCAACGTTTCGGTTAACAGCCGATCGCGCCAGCCTATTGCGCCACAGAGAAAGTCGTGCTGCACTCTCACCACCATCAGAACATATCTTCAAAGCTATTAGCGCAAAGAAAAAAAAGCGCCGCACCACCACCGGGTGGGCTCGAACCTCCAACCTTTCGGTTAACAGCCGATAGCGCTAGCCAATCGCGCCACGGAGACAGTCCTGCTCCACTCTCACCACCATCAGAACATACCTTCAAAGCTATCAGCCCAAAGAAAAAAAGAGCCGCACCACCACCACGTAGGCTCGAACCTCCAACCTTTCGGTTAACAGCCGATCGCGCTAGTCAATCGCGCCACGGAGACAGTCGTGCTCCACTCTCACCACCATCAGAACATATCTCAAAGCTATCAGCCCAAAGAAAAAAAAGCGCCGCACCACCACCGGCTGGGCTCGAACCTCAAATTTTTGGGTTAACAGCCGATCGCGCTAGCCAATTGCGCCACGGAGACAGTCCTGCTCCACTCTCACCACCATCAGAACATACCTTCAAAGCTATCAGCCCAAAGAAGAAAAGAGCCGCACCACCACCGCGTACGCTCGAACCTCCAACCTTTCGGTTAACAGCCGATCGCGCTAGCCAATCGCGCCACGGAGACAGTCGTGCTCCACTCTCACCACCATCAGATCATATCTCAAAGCTATCAGTGCAAAGAAAAAAAAGCGCCGCACGACCACAGGCTGGGCTCGAACCTCCAACCTTTCGGTTAACAGCCAATCGCGCTAGCCAATTGCGCCACGGAGACAGTCCTGCACCACTCTCACCACCATAAGAACATATCTTCTAAGCTATAAGCCCAAAGAAAAAAAGCGCCGCACCACCACCGGGTGGGCTCGAACCTCCAACCTTTCGGTTAACAGCCGATCGCGCTAGCCAATGGCGCCACGCAGACAGTCCTGCTCCGCTCTCACAACCATAAGAACATTTCTTTAAAGCTATCAGCCTAAAGAAATAAAAGCAACACACCACTCCCGGGAGGGCTCGAACCTCTAACAATTCAGTTAACAGCCGATCGCGATAGCCGATTGCGCCATGGAGACAGTCGTGCTCCAATCTCACCACCGTCAGAACATGTCTCCAAAGCTATCAGCGCAAAGAAAAAAGCAACACACTACTCGCGGGAGGGCTCAAACCTCCAACCTTTCGGTTACCAGCCGATCGCGCTAGCAAATTGCGCCACGGAGACAGTCCTGCAATACTCTCTTCACCATCAGAACATATCTTCAAAGCATCAGCCCAAAGAAAAAAAGCGCCGCACCACCGGGTGGGCTCGAACCTCCAACTTTTCGGTTAACTGCCGATCGGGCTAGCCAATTGCGCCACGGAGACAGTCGTGCTCCACTTTCACCACCATCAGAACGTATCTTCAAAGCTATCAGCGAAAAGAAAAAAAAGCGACACACCGTCCCCGGGTGGGCTCAAACCTCCTACCTTTCGGTTAACAGCCGATCGCGCTAGTCATTTGCGCCACGGAGACAGTCCTGCTCCACTCTCACCACCATCAAAACATATCTTCAAAGCTATCAGCCCAAAGAAAAAAGAGTGCCGCACCACCCCCGGGTGGGCTCGAACCTCCAACCTTTCGATTAACAGCCGATCGCGCTAGCCAATTGCGCAACGAAGACACTCGTGCTCCACTCTCACCACCATCAGAACATATCTTCAAACCTATCAGCGCAAAGAAAAAAAAAGTAACACACCGTCCTTGGTCCTCGGGTGGGCTCGAAACTCCAACCTTTCGGTTAGTAGCCGATCGCGCTGGCCAATTGCGCCACGGAGACAGTCCTGCTCCACTCTCACCATCATCAGAACATATCTTCAAAGCTATCAGCCCAAAGAAAAAAAAGCGCCGCACCACTTCCGGGAGGGCTCGAACCTCCAACCTTTCGGTTAACAGCCGACCGTGCTAGCCAATTGCGCCACGGAGACAGTCCTGCTCCAATCTCACCACCGTCACAACATTTCTCTAAAGCTATCAGAGCAAAGAAAAAAAAGCGCCGCACCACCCTGATTGGGCTCGAACCTCCAACCTTTCGGTTAACAGCCGATCGCGCTAGCCAATTGCGCCACGGAGACAGTCCTGCTCCACTCTCACCACCATCAGAACATATCTTCAAAGCTATCAGCCCAAAGAAAAAAAAGCGCCGGACCACCACCGGGTGGGCTCGAACTTCCAACCTTTCGGTTAACAGCCGATCGCTCTAGCCAATTGCGCCACGGAGACAGTCCTGCTGCACTCTCACCACCATCAGATTATATCTTCAAAGCTATTAGCGCAAAGAAAAAAGCAACACACCACTCTCGGGTGGGCTCGAACCTCCAACCTTTCGGTTAACAGCCGATTGCGCTAGCAAATTGCGCCACGGAGACAGTCGTGCTCCACTCTCACTCCCGTCAGAACATTTCTTCAGAGCTATCAGCGCGAAGAAAAAAGCGACACACCACTCCCGGCAGCGCTAGAAACTTCAATTTTTCGGTTGACAGCCGAACGTGCTAGCCAATTGCGCCACGGAGATAGTCGTGCTCCAATCTCACCACCGTCACAACATTTCTCCAAAGCTATCAGCGGAAAGAAAAAAAAGCGCCGCACCACCACCGGGTGGGCTCGAACCTCCAACCTTTAGGTTAACAGCCGATCGCGCTAGCCAATCGCGCCACGGAGACAGTCGTGCTCCACTCTCACCACCATCAGAACATATCTTCAAAGCTATCAGCGCAAAGAAAAAAGCAACACACCACTCCCGGGAGGGCTCGAAACTCCAACCTATCGGTTAACAGCCGATCGCGCTGGCCAATTGCGCCACGGAGACAGTCCTGCTCCACTCTCACCACCATCAGAACATATCTTCAAAGCTATCAGCCCAAAGAAAAAAAAGCGCCGCACCACAACCGGGTGGGCTCGAACCTCCAACCTTTCGGTTAACAGCCGATCGCGCTAGCCAATTGTGCCACGGAGACAGTCCTGCTCCACGCTCACCACCGTCAGAACATTTCTTCAGAGCTATCAGCCCAAAGAAAAAAAAGCGCCACACCACCACCTGGTGGGCTCGAACCTCCAAACTTTACGTTAACTACGGATCGCGCTAGCCAATTGGGCCACGGAGACAGTCGTGCTCCACTCTCACCACCTTTAGAACGTATCTTCAAAGCTATCAGCGCAAAAAAAAGCAACTCACCACTCCCGGAAGTGCTCAAACCTCCAATTTTTCGGATAACAGCCGAACGTGCTGGCCAATTGCGCCACGGAGACAGTCGTGCTCAGATCTCACCACCCTGAGAACATGTCTCTAAAGTTATCAGCGCAAAGAACAAAGCAACACACGACTCCCAGGAGGGCTCGAACCTCCAACTTTTTGGTTAACAGCCGATCGCGCTAGCCAATAGCGCCACGGAGACACTCCTGCTCCACTCTCACCACCATACGAACATATCTTCAAAGCTATCAGCCCAAAGAAAAAAAAGCGCCGCACCACCACCGGGTGGGTTCGAAACTCCAACCTTTCGGTTAACAGCCGATCGCGCTAGCCAATTGCGCCACAAAGACAGTCGTGCTCCACTCCCACCACCATCAGAACATACCTTCAAAGCTATCGGCCCAAAGAAAAAAAGCGCCGCACCACCACTGGGTGGGCTTGAACCTCCAATTTTTTGGTTAACAGCCGATCGCGCTAGCCAATTGCGCCACGGAGACAGTCCTGCTCTACTCTCACCACCATCAGAACATACCTTCAAAGCTATCAGCCCAAAGAAAAAAAGCGCCGCACCACCACCGCGTGGGCTCGAACCTCCAACCTTTCGGTTAACAGCCGATCGCGCTAGCCAAAGGCGCCACGGAGACAGTCGTGCTCCACTCTCACCACCATCAGAACATATGTCAAAGCTATCAGCGCAAAGAAAAAAGCAACACACCTCTCCCAGGAGGGCTCGAAACTCCAACCTATCGGTTAACAGCCGATCGCGCTAGCCAATTGCGCCACGGAGACAGTCCTGCTCCACTCTCACCGCCATGAGAACATATCTGCAAAGCTATCAGCCCAAAGAAAAAAAAGCGCCGCACCTCCACCGGGTGGGCTCGAAACTCCAACATTTAGGTTAACAACCGATCGCGCTAGCGAATTGCGCAACGGAAACAGTCCTGATTCACTCTCGCCACCATCAGAACATATCTTCAAAGCTATCAGCGCAAAGAAAAAAAGCGCCGCACCTCCACCGGGTGGGCTCGAACCTCCAACGTTTCGGTTAACAGCCGATTGCGCCAGCCAATTGCGCCACAGAGACAGTCGTGCTCCACTCTCACCACCATCAGAACATATCTTCAAAGCTATCAGCCCAAAGAAAAAAAAGCGCCGCACGACCACAGGCTGGGCTCGAACCTCCAACCTTTCGGTTAACAGCCGATCGCGCTAGCCAATTGCGCCACGGAGACAGTCCTGCTCCACTCTCACCACCATCAGAACATATCTTCAAAGCTATCAGCCCAAAGAAAAAAAAGCGCCGCACCACCACCGGCTGGGCTCGAACCTCAAATTTTTGGGTTAACAGCCGATCGCGCTAGCCAATTGCGCCACGGAGACAGTCCTGCTCCACTCTCACCACCATCAGAACATACCTTCAAAGCTATCAGCCCAAAGAAGAAAAGAGCCGCACCACCACCGCGTACGCTCGAACCTCCAACCTTTCGGTTAACAGCCGATCGCGCTAGCCAATCGCGCCACGGAGACAGTCGTGCTCCACTCTCACCACCATCAGATCATATCTCAAAGCTATCAGTGCAAAGAAAAAAAAGCGCCGCACGACCACAGGCTGGGCTCGAACCTCCAACCTTTCGGTTAACAGCCAATCGCGCTAGCCAATTGCGCCACGGAGACAGTCCTGCACCACTCTCACCACCATAAGAATATATCTTCTAAGCTATAAGCCCAAAGAAAAAAAGCGCCGCACCACCACCGGGTGGGCTCGAACCTCCAACCTTTCGGTTAACAGCCGATCGCGCTAGCCAATGGCGCCACGCAGACAATCCTGCTCCGCTCTCACAACCATAAGAACATTTCTTTAAAGCTATCAGCCTAAAGAAATAAAAGCAACACACCACTCCCGGGAGGGCTCGAACCTCTAACAATTCAGTTAACAGCCGATCGCGATAGCCGATTGCGCCATGGAGACAGTCGTGCTCCAATCTCACCACCGTCAGAACATGTCTCCAAAGCTATCAGCGCAAAGAAAAAAGCAACACACTACTCGCGGGAGGGCTCAAACCTCCAACCTTTCGGTTACCAGCCGATCGCGCTAGCAAATTGCGCCACGGAGACAGTCCTGCAATACTCTCTTCACCATCAGAACATATCTTCAAAGCATCAGCCCAAAGAAAAAAAGCGCCGCACCACCGGGTGGGCTCGAACCTCCAACTTTTCGGTTAACTGCCGATCGCGCTAGCCAATTGCGCCACGGAGACAGTCGTGCTCCACTTTCACCACCATCAGAACGTATCTTCAAAGCTATCAGCGAAAAGAAAAAAAAGCGACACACCGTCCCCGGGTGGGCTCAAACCTCCTACCTTTCGGTTAACAGCCGATCGCGCTAGTCATTTGCGCCACGGAGACAGTCCTGCTCCACTCTCACCACCATCAAAACATATCTTCAAAGCTATCAGCCCAAAGAAAAAAGAGTGCCGCACCACCCCCGGGTGGGCTCGAACCTCCAACCTTTCGATTAACAGCCGATCGCGCTAGCCAATTGCGCAACGAAGACACTCGTGCTCCACTCTCACCACCATCAGAACATATCTTCAAACCTATCAGCGCAAAGAAAAAAAAAGTAACACACCGTCCTTGGTCCTCGGGTGGGCTCGAAACTCCAACCTTTCGGTTAGTAGCCGATCGCGCTGGCCAATTGCGCCACGGAGACAGTCCTGCTCCACTCTCACCATCATCAGAACATATCTTCAAAGCTATCAGCCCAAAGAAAAAAAAGCGCCGCACCACTTCCGGGAGGGCTCGAACCTCCAACCTTTCGGTTAACAGCCGACCGTGCTAGCCAATTGCGCCACGGAGACAGTCCTGCTCCAATCTCACCACCGTCACAACATTTCTCCAAAGCTATCAGAGCAAAGAAAAAAAAGCGCCGCACCACCCTGATTGGGCTCGAACCTCCAACCTTTCGGTTAACAGCCGATCGCGCTAGCCAATTGCGCCACGGAGACAGTCCTGCTCCACTCTCACCACCATCAGAACATATCTTCAAAGCTATCAGCCCAAAGAAAAAAAAGCGCCGGACCACCACCGGGTGGGCTCGAACTTCCAACCTTTCGGTTAACAGCCGATCGCTCTAGCCAATTGCGCCACGGAGACAGTCCTGCTGCACTCTCACCACCATCAGATTATATCTTCAAAGCTATTAGCGCAAAGAAAAAAGCAACACACCACTCTCGGGTGGGCTCGAACCTCCAACCTTTCGGTTAACAGCCGATTGCGCTAGCAAATTGCGCCACGGAGACAGTCGTGCTCCACTCTCACTCCCGTCAGAACATTTCTTCAGAGCTATCAGCGCGAAGAAAAAAGCGACACACCACTCCCGGCAGCGCTAGAAACTTCAATTTTTCGGTTGACAGCCGAACGTGCTAGCCAATTGCGCCACGGAGATAGTCGTGCTCCAATCTCACCACCGTCACAACATTTCTCCAAAGCTATCAGCGGAAAGAAAAAAAAGCGCCGCACCACCACCGGGTGGGCTCGAACCTCCAACCTTTAGGTTAACAGCCGATCGCGCTAGCCAATTGCGCCACGGAGACAGTCGTGCTCCACTCTCACCACCATTAGAACATATCTTCAAAGCTATCAGCGCAAAGAAAAAAGCAACACACCACTCCCGGGAGGGCTCGAAACTCCAATTTTTCGGTTAACAGCCGAACGTGCTAGCCAATTTTGCCGCGGAGACAGTCGTGCTCCACTCTCAACACCGTCAGAACATTTGTTCAGAGCTATCAGCTCAAAGAAAAAAAAGCGCAGCAGCACCACCGTGTGGGCTCGCACCTCCAACCTTTCAGTTAACAGCCGATCGCGCTAGCCGATTGCGCCACGGAGACAGTCCTGCTGTACTCTCACTACCATCAGAACATATCTTCAAAGCTATCAGCTCAAAGAAAAAAAAGCGCCGCACCACTACCGGGTGGGCTCGAAACTCCAAGCTTTCGGTTAACAGCCAATCGCGCTAGCCAATTGCGCCACGGAGACAGTCCTGCACCACTCTCACTACCATAATAACATATCTTCAAAGCTATCAGCCCAAAGAAAAAAAAGCGCCGCACCACCACCGGGTGGGCTCGAACTTCCAACCTTTCGGTTAACAGCCGATCGCCCTAGCCAATTGCGCCACGGAGACAGTCCTGCTGCACTCTCACCACCATCAGATTATATCTTCAAAGCTATCAGCCTAAAGAAAAAAAGCAACACACCACTCCCGAGAGGGCTCGAACCTCCAACTTTTCAGTTAACAGCCGATGGCGATAGCCAATTGCGCCACGGAGACATTCCTGCTCCAATCTCACCACCGTCAGAACATGTTTCCAAAGCTATCAGTGCAAAGAAAAAAAGCGCCGCAGCACCACCGGGTGGGCTCGAACCTCCAACCTTTCGGTTAACAGCCGATCGCGCTAGCCAATTGCGCAACGGAGATAGTCCTGCTCCACTCTCACCACCATCAGAACATATCTTCAAAGCTATCAGCCTAAAGAAAAAAAAAACCGCCACACCACCACCGGGTGGGCTCGAACCTCAAACCTTTCGGTTAACAGCCGATCGCTCTAGCCAATTGCGCCACGGAGACAGTCCTTCTCCACTCTCAACACCATCAGAATATATCTTCAAAGCTATCAGCCTAAAGAAAAAAAAAAGCAACACACCACTCCCGGGAGGGCTCGAACCTCCAACCTTTCAGTTAACAGCCGATCGCGATAGCCAATTGCGCCACGGAGACAATCGTGCTCTAATCTCACCACCGTCAGAACATGTCTGCAAAGCTATCAGCGCAAAGAAAAAAGCAACACACCACTCCCGGGAGGGCTCGAACCACCAACCTTTCGGTTAACAGCCGATTGCGCTAGCAAATTGCGCCACGGAGACAGTCGTGCTCCACTCTCACCACCATCAGAACATATCTTCAAAGCTATCAGCGCAAAGAAAAAAGCAACACACCACTCCCGGGTGGGCTCGAACCTCCAACCTTTCGGTTAACAGCCGATCGCGCTAGCCAATTGCCCCACGGAGACAGTCCTGCTTTACTCTCACCACCATCAGAACATATCTTCAAAGCTATCAGTCCAAAGAAAAAAAAGCGCCGCACCACCACTGGGTGGGCTTGAACCTCCAATTTTTTGGTTAACAGCCGATCGCGCTAGCCAATTGCGCCACGGAGACAGTCCTGCTCTACTCTCACCATCATCAGAACATACCTTCAAAGCTATCAGCCCAAAGAAAAAAAGCGCCGCACTACCACCGCGTGGGCTCGAACCTCCAACCTTTCGGTTAACAGCCGATCGCGCTAGCCAATCGCGCCTCGGAGACAGTCGTGCTCCACTCTCACCACATTCAGAACATATGTCAAAGCTATCAGCGCAAAGAAAAAATCAACACACCTCTCCCAGGAGGGCTCGAAACTCCAACCTATCGGTTAACAGCCGATCGCGCTAGCCAATTGCGCCACCGAGACAGTCCTGCTCCACTCTCACCACCATGAGAACATATCTGCAAAGCTATCAGCCCAATGAAAAAAAAGCGCCGCACCACCACCGGGTGGGCTCGAACCTCCAACTTTTCGGTTAACAGCCGATCGCGATAGCCAATTGCGCCACGGAGACAATCGTGCTCTAATCTCACCACCGTCAGAACATGTCTGCAAAGCTATCAGCGCAAAGAAAAAAGCAACACACCACTCCCGGGAGGGCTCGAACCTCCAACCTTTCAGTTAACAGCCGTTCGCGATAGCCAATTGCGCCACGGAGACAATCGTGCTCTAATCTCACCACCGTCAGAACATGTCTGCAAAGCTATCAGCGCAAAGAAAAAAGCAACACACCACTCCCGGGAGGGCTCGAACCTCCAACCTTTCAGTTAACAGCCGATCGCGATAGCCAATTGCGCCACGGAGACAATCGTGCTCTAATCTCACCACCGTCAGAACATGTCTGCAAAGCTATCAGCGCAAAGAAAAAAGCAACACACCACTCCTGGGAGGGCTCGAACCACCAACCTTTCGGTTAACAGCCGATTGCGCTAGCAAATTGCGCCACGGAGACAGTCGTGCTCCACTCTCACCACCATCAGAACATATCTTCAAAGCTATCAGCGCAAAGAAAAAAGCAACACACCACTCCCGGGTGGGCTCGAGCCTCCAACCTTTCGGTTAACAGCCGATCGCGCTAGCCAATTGCCCCACGGAGACAGTCCTGCTTTACTCTCACCACCATCAGAACATATCTTCAAAGCTATCAGTCCAAAGAAAAAAAAGCGCCGCACCACCACTGGTTGGGCTTGAACCTCCAATTTTTCGGTTAACAGCCGATCGCGCTAGCCAATTGCGCCACGGAGACTGTCCTGCTCTACTCTCGCCACCATCAGAACATACCTTCAAAGCTATCAGCCCAAAGAAAAAAAGCGCCGCACCACCACCGCGTGGGCTCGAACCTCCAACCTTTCGGTTAACAGCCGATCGCGCTAGCCAATCGCGCCACGGAGACAGTCGTGCTCCACTCTCACCACCATCAGAACATATGTCAAAGCTATCAGCGCAAACAAAAAATCAACACACCTCTCCCAGGAGGGCTCGAAACTCCAACCTATCGGTTAACAGCCGATCGCGCTAGCCAATTGCGCCACCGAGACAGTCCTGCTCCACTCTCACCACCATGAGAACATATCTGCAAAGCTATCAGCCCAAAGAAAAAAAAGCGCCGCACCTCCACCGGGTGGGCTCGAAACTCCAACATTTAGGTTAACAACCGATCGCGCTAGCGAATTGCGCAACGGAGACAGTCCTGCTCCACTCTCACCACCATGAGAACATACCTTCAAAGCTATCAGCCCAAAGAAAAAAAGAGCCGCACCACCACCGCGTAGGCTCGAACCTCCAACCTTTCGGTTAACAGCCGATCGCGCTAGTCAATCGCGCCACGGAGACAGTCGTGCTCCACTCTCACCACCATCAGAACATATCTCAAAGCTATCAGTGCAAAGAAAAAAGCAACACATCACTCCCGGGAGGGCTCGAAACTCCAACCTATCGGTTAACAGCCGATCGCGCTGGCCAATTGCGCCACGGAGACAGTCCTGCTCCACTCTCACCACCATCAGAACATATCTTCAAAGCTATCAGCCCAAAGAAAAAAAAGCGCCGCACCAAAACCGGGTGGGCTCGAACCTCCAACCTTTCGGTTAACAGCCGATCGCGCTAGCCAATTGTGCCACGGAGACAGTCCTGCTCCACGCTCACCACCGTCAGAACATTTCTTCAGAGCTATCAGCCCAAAGAAAAAAAAGCGCCGCACCACCACCTGGTGGGCTCGAACCTCCAACCTTTACGTTAACTACGGATCGCGCTAGCCAATCGGGCCACGGAGACAGTCGTGCTCCACTCTCACCACCTTTAGAACGTATCTTCAAAGCTATCAGCGCAAAAAAAAGCAACTCACCACTCCCGGAAGTGCTCAAACCTCCAATTTTTCGGATAACAGCCGAACGTGCTGGCCAATTGCGCCACGGAGACAGTCGTGCTCAGATCTCACCACCCTGAGAACATGTCTCTAAAGTTATCAGCGCAAAGAACAAAGCAACACACGACTCCCAGGAGGGCTCGAACCTCCAACTTTTCGGTTAACAGCCGATCGCGCTAGCCAATAGCGCCACGGAGACACTCCTGCTCCACTCTCACCACCATACGAACATATCTTCAAAGCTATCAGCCCAAAGAAAAAAAAGCGCCGCACCACCACCGGGTGGGTTCGAAACTCCAACCTTTCGGTTAACAGCCGATCGCGCTAGCCAATTGCGCCACAAAGACAGTCGTGCTCCACTCCCACCACCATCAGAACATACCTTCAAAGCTATCGGCCCAAAGAAAAAAAGCGCCGCACCACCACTGGGTGGGCTTGAACCTCCAATTTTTTGGTTAACAGCCGATCGCGCTAGCCAATTGCGCCACGGAGACAGTCCTGCTCTACTCTCACCACCATCAGAACATACCTTCAAAGCTATCAGCCCAAAGAAAAAAAGCGCCGCACCACCACCGCGTGGGCTCGAACCTCCAATCTTTCGGTTAACAGCCGATCGCGCTAGCCAAAGGCGCCACGGAGACAGTCGTGCTCCACTCTCACCACCATCAGAACATATGTCAAAGCTATCAGCGCAAAGAAAAAAGCAACACACCTCTCCCAGGAGGGCTCGAAACTCCAACCTATCGGTTAACAGCCGATCGCGCTAGCCAATTGCGCCACGGAGACAGTCCTGCTCCACTCTCACCGCCTTGAGAACATATCTGCAAAGCTATCAGCCCAAAGAAAAAAAAGCGCCGCACCTCCACCGGGTGGGCTCGAAACTCCAACATTTAGGTTAACAACCGATCGCGCTAGCGAATTGCGCAACGGAAACAGTCCTGATTCACTCTCGCCACCATCAGAACATATCTTCAAAGCTATCAGCGCAAAGAAAAAAAGCGCCGCACCTCCACCGGGTGGGCTCGAACCTCCAACGTTTCGGTTAACAGCCGATTGCGCCAGCCAATTGCGCCACAGAGACAGTCGTGCTCCACTCTCACCACCATCAGAACATATCTTCAAAGCTATCAGCCCAAAGAAAAAAAAGCGCCGCACGACCACAGGCTGGGCTCGAACCTCCAACCTTTCGGTTAACAGCCGATCGCGCTAGCCAATTGCGCCACGGAGACAGTCCTGCTCCACTCTCACCACCATCAGAACATATCTTCAAAGCTATCAGCCCAAAGAAAAAAAAGCGCCGCACCACCACCGGCTGGGCTCGAACCTCAAATTTTTGGGTTAACAGCCGATCGCGCTAGCCAATTGCGCCACGGAGACAGTCCTGCTCCACTCTCACCACCATCAGAACATACCTTCAAAGCTATCAGCCCAAAGAAGAAAAGAGCAGCACCACCACCGCGTACGCTCGAACCACCAACCTTTCGGTTAACAGCCGATCGCGCTAGCCAATCGCGCCACGGAGACAGTCGTGCTCCACTCTCACCACCATCAGATCATATCTCAAAGCTATCAGTGCAAAGAAAAAAGCAACACATCACTCCCGGGAGGGCTCGAAACTCCAACATATCGGTTAACAGCCGATCGCGCTAGCCAATTGCGCCACGGAGACAGTCCTGCTCCACTCTCATCACCATCAGAACACATCTTCAAAGCTATCAGCCCCAAAAAAAGCCCCACACCACCACCGGGTGGGCTCGAACCTCCAACCTTTCGGTTAACAGCCTATCGCGCTAGCCAATTGTGCCACGGAGACAGTCCTGCTCCACGCTCACCACCGTCAGAACATTTATTCAGAGTTATCAGCCCAAAGAAAAAAAAGCGCCGCACCACCACCTGGTGGGCTCGAACCTCCAACCTTTACGTTAACAGCGGATTGCGCTAGCCAATTGGGCCACGGAGACAGTCGTGCTCCACTCTCACCACCATTAGAACATATCTTCAAAGCTATCAGCGCAAAGAAAAAAGCAACACACCACTCCCGGGAGGGCTCAAACCTCCAATTTTTCGGTTAACGGCCGAACGTGCTGGCCAATTGCGCCACGGAGACAGTCGTGCTCCGATCTCACCACTGTGAGAACTTGTCTCTAAAGTTATCAGCGCAAAGAAAAAAGCAACGCACCACTCCCAGGAGGGCTTGAACCTCCAACTTTTCGGTTTACAGCCAATCGCGCTAGCCCATTGCGCCACGGAGACACTCCTGCTCCACTCTCACCACCATCAGAACATATCTTCAAAGCTATCAGCCCAAAGAGAAAAAAGCGCCGCACCACCACTGGGTGGGCTCGAAACTCCAACCTTTCGGTTAACAGCCGATCGCGCTAGCCAATTGCGCCACAAAGACAGTCGTGCTCCACTCTCACCACCATCAGAACATATCATCAAAGCTATCGGCCCAAAGAAAAAAAGCGCCGCACCACCACCGCGTGGGCTCGAACCTCCAACCTTTCGGTTAACAGCCGATCGCGCTAGCCAATTGCGCCACGGAGACAGTCCTGCTCCACTCTCACCAACATCAGAACATATCTTCAAAGCTATAAGCCCAAAGAAAAAAAAGCGCCGCACCACCACCGGGTGGGCTCGAAACTCCACCCATTAGGTTAACAGCCGATCGCGCTAGCCAGTTGCGCCACGGAGACAGTCCTTCTCCACTCTCACCACCATCAGAACATATCTTCAAAGCTATCAGCCTAAAGAAAAAAAAGCGCCGCACCACCACCGGGTGGGCTCGAACCTCCAACGTTTTGGTTAACAGCCGATCGCGCTAGCCAATTGCGCCACGGAGCCAGTCGTGCTCCACTCTCACCACCATCAGAACATATCTTCAAAGCTATTAGCGCAAAGAAAAAAAAAGCGCCGCACCACCACCGGGTGGGCTCGAACCTGCAACCTTTCGGTTAACAGCCGATCGCGCTAGCCAATTGCCCCACGGAGACAGTCCTGCTTTACTCTCACCACCATCAGAACATTTCTTCAAAGCTATCAGTCCAAAGAAAAAAAAGCGCCGCACCACCACTGGGTGGGCTTGAACCTCCAATTTTTTGGTTAACAGCCGATCGCGCTAGCCAATTGCGCCACGGAGACAGTCCTGCTCTACTCTCACCACCATCAGAACATACCTTCAAAGCTATCAGCCCAAAGAAAAAAAGCGCCGCACCACCACCGCGTGGGCTCGAACCTCCAACCTTTCGGTTAACAGCCGATCGCGCTAGCCAATCGCGCCACGGAGACAGTCGTGCTCCACTCTCACCACCATCAGAACATATGTCAAAGCTATCAGCGCAAAGAAAAAAGCAACACACCTCTCCCAGGAGGGCTCGAAACTCCAACCTATCGGTTAACAGCCGATCGCGCTAGCCAATTGCGCCACGGAGACAGTCCTGCTCCACTCTCACCACCATGAGAACATATCTGCAAAGCTATCAGCCCAAAGAAAAAAAAGCGCCGCACCTCCACCGGGTGGGCTCGAAACTCCAACATTTAGGTTAACAACCGATCGCGCTAGCGAATTGCGCAACGGAGACAGTCCTGATTCACTCTCACCACCATCAGAACATATCTTCAAAGCTATCAGCGCAAAGAAAAAAAGCGCCGCACCTCCACCGGGTGGGCTCGAACCTCCAACGTTTCGGTTAACAGCCGATCACGCCAGCCAATTGCGCCACAGAGACAGTCGTGCTCCACTCTCACCACCATAAGAACATATCTTCAAAGCTATTAGCGCAAAGAAAAAAAGCGCCGCACCACCACCGGGTGGGCTCGAACCTCCAACCTTTCGGTTAACAGCCGATAGCGCTAGCCAATCGCGCCACGGAGACAGTCCTACTCCACTCTCACCACCATCAGAACATACCTTCAAAGCTATCAGCCCAAAGAAAAAAAGAGCCGCACCACCACCGCGTAGGCTCGAACCTCCAACCTTTCGGTTAACAGCCGATCGCGCTAGTCAATCGCGCCACGGAGACAGTCGTGCTCCACTCTCACCACCATCAGAACATATCTCAAAGCTATCAGTGCAAAGAAAAAAGCAACACATCACTCCCGGGAGGGCTCGAAACTCCAACCTATCGGTTAACAGCCGATCGCGCTAGCCAATTGCGCCACGGAGACAGTCCTGCTCCACTCTCACCACCATCAGAACATATCTTCAAAGCTATCAGCCCAAAGAAAAAAAAGCGCCGCACCACAACCGGGTGGGCTCGAACCTCCAACCTTTCGGTTAACAGCCGATCGCGCTAGCCAATTGTGCCACGGAGACAGTCCTGCTCCACACTCACCACCGTCAGAACATTTCTTCAGAGCTATCAGCCCACAGAAAAAAAAGCGCCGCACCACCACCTGGTGGGCTCGAACCTCCAACCTTTACGTTAACTACGTATCGCGCTAGCCAATTGGGCTACGGAGACAGTCGTGCTCCACTCTCACCACCTTTAGAACGTATCTTCAAAGCTATCAGCGCAAAAAAAAAGCAACTCACCACTCCCGGAAGTGCTCAAACCTCCAATTTTTCGGATAACAGCCGAACGTGCTGGCCAATTGCGCCACGGAGACAGTCGTGCTCAGATCTCACCACCCTGAGAACATGTCTCTAAAGTTATCAGCGCAATGAACAAAGCAACACACGACTCCCAGGAGGGCTCGAACCTCCAACTTTTCGGTTAACAGCCGATCGCGCTAGCCAATAGCGCCACGGAGACACTCCTGCTCCACTCTCACCACCATCAGAACATATCTTCAAAGCTATCAGCCCAAAGAAAAAAAAGCGCCGCACCACCACCGGGTGGGTTCGAAACTCCAACCTTTCGGTTAACAGCCGATCGCGCTAGCCAATTGCGCCACAAAGACAGTCGTGCTCCACTCCCACCACCATCAGAACATACCTTCAAAGCTATCGGCCCAAAGAAAAAAAGCGCCGCACCCCCACAGGGTGGGCTTGAACCTCCAATTTTTTGGTTAACAGCCGATCGCGCTAGCCAATTGCGCCACGGAGACAGTCCTGCTCTACTCTCACCACCATCAGAACATACCTTCAAAGCTATCAGCCCAAAGAAAAAAAGCGCCGCACCACCACCGCGTGGGCTCGAACCTCCAACCTTTCGGTTAACAGCCGATCGCGCTAGCCAATCGCGCCACGGAGACAGTCGTGCTCCACTCTCACCACCATCAGAACATATGTCAAAGCTATCAGCGCAAAGAAAAAAGCAACACACCTCTCCCAGGAGGGCTCGAAACTCCAACCTATCGGTTAACAGCCGATCGCGCTAGCCAATTGCGCCACGGAGACAGTCCTGCTCCACTCTCACCACCATGAGAACATATCTGCAAAGCTATCAGCCCAAAGAAAAAAAAGCGCCGCACCTCCACCGGGTGGGCTCGAAACTCCAACATTTAGGTTAACAACCGATCGCGCTAGCGAATTGCGCAACGGAAACAGTCCTGATTCACTCTCACCACCATCAGAACATATCTTCAAAGCTATCAGCGCAAAGAAAAAAAGCGCCGCACCTCCACCGGGTGGGCTCGAACCTCCAACGTTTCGGTTAACAGCCGATCGCGCCAGCCTATTGCGCCACAGAGACAGTCGTGCTGCACTCTCACCACCATCAGAACATATCTTCAAAGCTATTAGCGCAAAGAAAAAAAAAGCGCCGCACCACCACCGGGTGGGCTCGAACCTCCAACCTTTCGGTTAACAGCCGATAGCGCTAGCCAATCGCGCCACGGAGACAGTCCTGCTCCACTCTCACCACCATCAGAACATACCTTCAAAGCTATCAGCCCAAAGAAAAAAGGAGCCGCACCACCACCGCGTAGGCTCGAACCTCCAACCTTTCGGTTAACAGCCGATCGCGCTAGTCAATCGCGCCACGGAGACAGTCGTGCTCCACTCTCACCACCATCAGAACATATCTCAAAGCTATCAGTGCAAAGAAAAAAGCAACACATCACTCCCGGGAGGGCTCGAAACTCCAACCTATCGGTTAACAGCCGATCGCGCTAGCCAATTGCGCCACGGAGACAGTCCTGCTCCACTCTCACCACCATCAGAACATATCTTCAAAGCTATCAGCCCAAAGAAAAAAAAGCGCCGCACCACAACCGGGTGGGCTCGAACCTCCAACCTTTCGGTTAACAGCCGATCGCGCTAGCCAATTGTGCCACGGAGACAGTCCTGCTCCACGCTCACCACCGTCAGAACATTTCTTCAGAGCTATCAGCCCAAAGAAAAAAAAGCGCCGCACCACCACCTGGTGGGCTCGAACCTCCAACCTTTACGTTAACTACGGATCGCGCTAGCCAATTGGGCCACGGAGACAGTCGTGCTCCACTCTCACCACCTTTAGAACGTATCTTCAAAGCTATCAGCGCAAAAAAAAGCAACTCACCACTCCCGGAAGTGCTCAAACCTCCAATTTTTCGGATAACAGCCGAACGTGCTGGCCAATTGCGCCACGGAGACAGTCGTGCTCAGATCTCACCACCCTGAGAACATGTCTCTAATGTTATCAGCGCAAAGAACAAAGCAACACACGACTCCCAGGAGGGCTCGAACCTCCAACTTTTCGGTTAACAGCCGATCGCGCTAGCCAATAGCGCCACGGAGACACTCCTGCTCCACTCTCACCACCATACGAACATATCTTCAAAGCTATCAGCCCAAAGAAAAAAAAGCGCCGCACCACCACCGGGTGGGTTCGAAACTCCAACCTTTCGGTTAACAGCCGATCGCGCTAGCCAATTGCGCCACAAAGACAGTCGTGCTCCACTCCCACCACCATCAGAACATACCTTCAAAGCTATCGGCCCAAAGAAAAAAAGCGCCGCACCACCACTGGGTGGGCTTGAACCTCCAATTTTTTGGTTAACAGCCGATCGCGCTAGCCAATTGCGCCACGGAGACAGTCCTGCTCTACTCTCACCACCATCAGAACATACCTTCAAAGCTATCAGCCCGAAGAAAAAAAGCGCCGCACCACCACCGCGTGGGCTCGAACCTCCAACCTTTCGGTTAACAGCCGATCGCGCTAGCCAATCGCGCCACGGAGACAGTCGTGCTCCACTCTCACCACCATCAGAACATATGTCAAAGCTATCAGCGCAAAGAAAAAAGCAACACACCTCTCCCAGGAGGGCTCGAAACTCCAACCTATCGGTTAACAGCCGATCGCGCTAGCCAATTGCGCCACGGAGACAGTCCTGCTCCACTCTCACCACCATCAGAACATATCTTCAAAGCTATCAGTGCAAAGAAAAAAGCAACACATCACTCCCGGGAGGGCTCGAAACTCCAACCTTTAGGTTAACAGCCGATCGCGCTAGCCAATCGCGCCACGGAGACAGTCCTGCTCTACTCTCACCACCATCAGAACATATCTTCAAAGCTATCAGCCCAAAGAAAAAAAAGCGCCGCACCACAACCGGGTGGGCTCGAACCTCCAACGTTTCGGTTAACAGCTGATCGCGCTAGCCAATTGTGCCACGGAGACAGTCGTGCTCCACTCTCACCACCATTAGAACATATCTTCAAAGCTATCAGCGCAAAAAAAAAGCAACTCACCACTCCCGGAAGTGCTCAAACCTCCAATTTTCGGATAACAGCCGAACGTGCTGGCCAATTGCGCCACGGAGACAGTCGTGCTCCACTCTCACCACCATCAGAACATATCTTCAAAGCTATCAGCCCAAAGAAAAAAAGCGCCGCACCACCGGGTGGGCTCGAAACTCCACCCTTTAGGTTAACAGCCGATCGCGCTAGCCAATTGCGCCACGGAGACAGTCCTGCTCCACTCTCACCACCATCAGAACATATCTTCAAAGCTATCAGCCTAAAGGAAAAAAAGCGCCGCACCACCGGGTGGGCTCGAACCTCCAACGTTTTGGTTAACAGCCGCTCGCGCTAGCCAATTGCGCCACGGAGACAGTAGTGCTCCACTCTCACCACCATCAGAACATAACTTCAAAGCTATTAGCGCAAAGAAAAAAAAAGCGCCGCACCACCACCGGGTGGGCCCGAACCTCCAACCTTTCGGTTAACAGCCGATCGCGCTAGCCAATTGCCCCACGGAGACAGTCCTGCTCCACTCTCACCACCATCAGAACATACCTTCAAAGCTATCAGCCCAAAGAAAAAAAGCGCCGCACCACCACCGCGTGGGCTCGAACCTCCAACCTTTCGGTTAACAGCCGATCGCGCTAGCCAATCGCGCCACGGAGAAAGTCGTTCTCCACTCTCACCACCATCAGAACATATGTCAAAGCTATCAGCGCAAAGAAAAAAGCAACACACCTCTCCCAGGAGGGCTCGAAACTCCAACCTATCGGTAAACAGCCGATCGCGCTAGCCAATTGCGCCACGGAGACAGTCCTGCTCCACTCTCACCACCATCAGAACATATCTGCAAAGCTATCAGCCCAAGCAAAAAAAAGCGCCGCACCTCCACCGGGTGGGCTCGAAACTCCAACATTTAGGTTAACAACCGATCGCGCTAGCCAATTGCGCAACGGAGACAGTCCTCATTCATTCTCACCACCATCAGAACATATCTTCAAAGCTATCAGCGCAAAGAAAAAAAAGCGCCGCACCGCCACCGGGTGGGCTCGAACCTCCAACGTTTCGGTTAACAGCCGATCGCGCCAGCCAATTGCGCCACGGAGACAGTCGTGCTCCACTCTCACCACCATCAGAACATATCTTCAAAGCTATTAGCGCAAAGAAAAAAAAGCGCCGCACCACCACCGGGTGGGCTCGAACCTCCAACCTTTCGGTTAACAGCCGATCGCGCTAGCCAATCGCGCCACGGAGACAGTCCTGCTCCACTCTCACCACTATCAGAACATATCTTCAAAGCTATCAGCCCAAAGAAAAAAAAGCGCCGCACGACCACAGGCTGGGCTCGAACCTCCAATTTTTCGGTTAACAGCCGATCGCGCTAGCCAATTGGGCCACGGAGACAGTCCTGCTCCACTCTCACCACCATCAGAACATATCTTCAAAGTTATCAGCCCAAAGAAAAAAAGCGCCGCACGACCACCGGGTGAGCTCGAAACTCCAAACTTTCGGTTAACAGCCGATCGCGCTAGCCAATTGCGCCACAAAGACAGTCGTGCTCCACTCTCACCACCATCAGAACATACATTCAAAGCTATCGGCCCAAAGAAAAAAAGCGCCGCACCACCACCACGTGAGCTCGAACCTCCAACCTTTCGGTTAACAGCCGATCGCGCTAGCCAATTGCGCCACGGAGACAGTCCTGCTCAACTCTCACCACCATCAGAACATATCTTCAAAGCTATCAGCCCAAAGAAAAAAAAAGCGCCGCACCACCACCGGGTGGGCTCGAAACTCCACCCTTTAGGTTAACAGCCGATCGCGCTAGCCAATTGCGCCACGGAGACAGTCCTGCTCCACTCTCACCACCATCAGAACATATCTTCAAAGCTATCAGCCTAAAGAAAAAAAAGCGCCGCACCACCACCGGGTGGGCTCGAACCTCCAACGATTTGGTTAACAGCCGATCGCGCTAGCCAATTGCGCCACGAAGACACTCCTGCTCCACTCTCACAACCATCAGAACATAACTTCAAAGCTATCAGCCCAAAGAAAAAAAGCGCCACACCACCACCGCGTGGGCTCGATCTCGAACCTTTCGGTTAACAGCTGATCGCGCTAGCCGATTGCGCCATGGAGATTGTCGTGCTCCACTCTCACCACCATCAGAACATATCTTCAAAGCTATCAGCCCAAAGAAAAAAAAGCGCCGCACCACCACCGGGTGGGCTCGAAACTCCACCCTTTAGGTTAACAGCCGATCGCGCTAGCCAATTGCGCCACGGAGACAGTCCTGCTCCACGCTCACCGCCATCAGAACATATCTTCAAAGCTATCAGCCTAAAGAAAAAAAAGCGCCGCACAACAACCGGGTGGGCTCGAACCTCCAACGTTTTAGTTAACAGCCGATCGCTCTAGCCAATTGCGCCACGGAGACAGTCGTGCTCCACTCTCACCACCATCTGAACATATCTTCAAAGCTATTAGCGCAAAGAAAAAAAAAGCGCCGCACCACCACCGGGTGGGCTCGAACCTCCAACCTTTCGGTTAACAGCCGATCGCGCTAGCCAATTGCGCCACGGAGACAGTCCTGCTCCACTCTCACCACCATCAGAACATATCTTCAAAGCTATCAGCCCAAAGAAAAAAAAGCGCCGCACCACCACCGGGTGGGCTCGAACCTCCAATTTTTTGGTTAACAGCCGATCGCGCTAGCCAATTGCGCCACGGAGACAGTCCTGCTCCACTCTCACTACCATGAGAAGATACCTTCAAAGCTATCAGCCCAAAGAAAAAAAGCGCCGCACCACCACCGCGTGGGCTCGAACCTCAAACCTTTCGGTTAACAGCCGATCGCGCTAGCCAATTGCGCCACGGAGACAGTCCTGCTCCACTCTCACCACCGTCAGAACATATCTTCAAAGCTATCAGCCCAAAGAAAAAAAAAGCGCCGCACCACCACCGGGTGGGCTCGAACCTCCAACCTTTCGGTTAACAGCCGATAGCGCTAGCCAATCGCGCCACGGAGACAGTCCTGCTCCCCTCTCACCACCATCAGAACATATCTTCAAAGCTATCAGCCCAAAGAAAAAAAAAGCGCCGCACGACCACAGGCTGGGCTCGAACCTCCAATTTTTGGGTTAACAGCCAATCGCGCTAGCCAATTGCGCCACGGAGACAGTCCTGCTCCACTCTCACCACCATCAGAACATACATTCAAAGCTATCAGCCCAAAGAAGAAAAGAGCCGCACCACCACCGCGTAGGCTCGAACCTCCAACCTTTCGGTTAACAGCCGATCGCGCTAGCCAATCGCGCCACGGAGACAGTCCTGCTCCACGCTCACCACCGTCAGAACATTTCTTCAGAGCTATCAGCACAAAGAAAAAAAACCGCCGCACCACCACCTCGTGGGCTCGAACCTCCAACCTTTACGTTAACAGCGGATCGCGCTAGCCAATTGGGCCACGGAGACAGTCGTGCTCCACTCTCACCACCATTAGAACATATCTTCAAAGCTATCAGCGCAAAAAAAAGCAACTCACCACTCCCGGAAGTGCTCAAACCTCCAATTTTTCGGATAACAGCCGAACGTGCTGGCCAATTGTGCCACGGAGACAGTCGTGCTCAGATCTCACCACCCTGGGAACATGTCTCTAAAGTTATCAGCGCAAAGAAAAAAGCAACACACCACTCCCAGGAGGGCTCGAACCACCAACCTTTCGGTTAACAGCCGATCGCGCTAGCCAATTGCGCCACGGAGACAGTCCTGCTCCACTCTCACCGCCATCAGAACATATCTTCAAAGCTATCAGCCTAAAGAAAAAAAAGCGCCGCACCACCACCGGGTGGGCTCGAACCTCCAACGTTTTGGTTAACAGCCGCTCGCGCTAGCCAATTGCGCCACGGAGACAGTCGTGCTCCACTCTCACCACCATCAGAACATAACTTCAAAGCTATTAGCGCAAAGAAAAAAAAGCGCCGCACCACCACCGGGTGGGCCCGAACCTCCAACCTTTCGGTTAACAAGCCGATCGCGCTAGCCAATTGCCCCACGGAGACAGTCCTGCTCCACTCTCACCACCATCAGAACATATCTTCAAAGCTATCAGCCCAAAGAAAAAAAAGCGACGCACCACCACCGGGTGGGCTCGAACCTCAAATTTTTTGTTTAACAGCCGATCGCGCTAGCCAATTGCGCCACGGAGACAGTCCTGCTCCACTCTCACCACCATCAGAACATACCTTCAAAGCTATCAGCCCAAAGAAAAAAAGCGCCGCACCACCACCGCGTGGGCTCGAACCTCCAACCTTTCGGTTAACAGCCGATCGCGCTAGCCAATCGCGCCACGGAGACAGTCGTTCTCCACTCTCACCACCATCAGAACATATGTCAAAGCTATCAGCGCAAAGAAAAAAGCAACACACCTCTCCCAGGAGGGCTCGAAACTCCAACCTATCGGTTAACAGCCGATCGCGCTAGCCAATTGCGCCACGCAGACAGTCCTGCTCCACTCTCACCACCATCAGAACATATCTGCAAAGCTATCAGCCCAAGGAAAAAAAAGCGCCGCACCTCCACCGGGTGGGCTCGAAACTCCAACATTTAGGTTAACAACCGATCGCGCTAGCCAATTGCGCAACGGAGACAGTCCTGATTCACTCTCACCACCATCAGAACATATCTTCAAAGCTATCAGCGCAAAGAAAAAAAAGCGCCGCACCTCCGCCGGGTGGGCTCGAACCTCCAACGTTTCGGTTAACAGCCGATCGCGCCAGCCAATTGCGCCACGGAGACAGTTGTGCTCCACTCTCACCACCATCAGAACATATCTTCAAAGCTATTAGCGCAAAGAAAAAAAAGCGCCGCACCACCACCGGGTGGGCTCGAACCTCCAACCTTTCGGTTAACAGCCGATCGCGCTAGCCAATCGCGCCACGGAGACAGTCCTGCTCCACTCTCACCACCATCAGAACATATCTTCAAAGCTATCAGCCCAAAGAAAAAAAAGCGCCGCACGACCACAGGATGGGCTCGAACCTCCAATTTTTCGGTTAACAGCCGATCGCGCTAGCCAATTGGGCCACGGAGACAGTCCTGCTCCACTCTCACCACCATCAGAACATATCTTCAAAGTTATCAGCCCCAAGAAAAAAAGCGCTGCACCACCACCGGGTGAGCTCGAAACTCCAAACTTTCGGTTAACAGCCGATCGCGCTAGCCAATTGCGCCACAAAGACAGTCCTGCTCCCCTCTCACCACCATCAGAACATATCTTCAAAGCTATCAGCCCAAAGAAAAAAAAAGCGCCGCACGACCACAGGCTGGGCTCGAACCTCCAATTTTTGGGTTAACAGCCAATCGCGCTAGCCAATTGCGCCACGGAGACAGTACTGCTCCACTCTCACCACCATCAGAACATACCTTCAAAGCTATCAGCCCAAAGAAGAAAAGAGCCGCACCACCACCGCGTAGGCTCGAACCTCCAACCTTTCGGTTAACAGCCGATCGCGCTAGCCAATCGCGCCACGGAGACAGTCCTGCTCCACGCTCACCACCGTCAGAACATTTCTTCAGAGCTATCAGCACAAAGAAAAAAAACCGCCGCACCACCACCTCGTGGGCTCGAACCTCCAACCTTTACGTTAACAGCGGATCGCGCTAGCCAATTGGGCCACGGAGACAGTCGTGCTCCACTCTCACCACCATTAGAACATATCTTCAAAGCTATCAGCGCAAAAAAAAGCAACTCACCACTCCCGGAAGTGCTCAAACCTCCAATTTTACGGATAACAGCCGAACGTGCTGGCCAATTGCGCCACGGAGACAGTCGTGCTCAGATCTCACCACCCTGGGAACATGTCTCTAAAGTTATCAGCGCAAAGAAAAAAGCAACACACCACTCCCAGGAGGGCTCGAACCACCAACCTTTCGGTTAACAGCCGATCGCGCTAGCCAATTGCGCCACGGAGACAGTCCTGCTCCACTCTCACCGCCATCAGAACATATCTTCAAAGCTATCAGCCTAAAGAAAAAAAAGCGCCGCACCACCACCGGGTGGGCTCGAACCTCCAACATTTTGGTTAACAGCCGCTCGCGCTTGCCAATTGCGCCACGGAGACAGTCGTGCTCCACTCTCACCACCATCAGAACATAACTTCAAAGCTATTAGCGCAAAGAAAAAAAAGCGCCGCACCACCACCGGGTGGGCCCGAACCTCCAACCTTTCGGTTAACAAGCCGATCGCGCTAGCCAATTGCCCCACGGAGACAGTCCTGCTCCACTCTCACCACCATCAGAACATATCTTCAAAGCTATCAGCCCAAAGAAAAAAAAGCGACGCACCACCACCGGGTGGGCTCGAACCTCAAATTTTTTGTTTAACAGCCGATCGCGCTAGCCAATTGCGCCACGGAGACAGTCCTGCTCCACTCTCACCACCATCAGAACATACCTTCAAAGCTATCAGCCCAAAGAAAAAAAGCGCCGCACCACCACCGCGTGGGCTCGAACCTCCAACCTTTCGGTTAACAGCCGATCGCGCTAGCCAATCGCGCCACGGAGACAGTCGTTCTCCACTCTCACCACCATCAGAACATATGTCAAAGCTATCAGCGCAAAGAAAAAAGCAACACACCTCTCCCAGGAGGGCTCGAAACTCCAACCTATCGGTTAACAGCCGATCGCGCTAGCCAATTGCGCCACGCAGACAGTCCTGCTCCACTCTCACCACCATCAGAACATATCTGCAAAGCTATCAGCCCAAGGAAAAAAAAGCGCCGCACCTCCACCGGGTGGGCTCGAAACTCCAACATTTAGGTTAACAACCGATCGCGCTAGCCAATTGCGCAACGGAGACAGTCCTGATTCACTCTCACCACCATCAGAACATATCTTCAAAGCTATCAGCGCAAAGAAAAAAAAGCGCCGCACCTCCGCCGGGTGGGCTCGAACCTCCAACGTTTCGGTTAACAGCCGATCGCGCCAGCCAATTGCGCCACGGAGACAGTCGTGCTCCACTCTCACCACCATCAGAACATATCTTCAAAGCTATTAGCGCAAAGAAAAAAAAGCGCCGCACCACCACCGGGTGGGCTCGAACCTCCAACCTTTCGGTTAACAGCCGATCGCGCTAGCCAATCGCGCCACGGAGACAGTCCTGCTCCACTCTCACCACCATCAGAACATATCTTCAAAGCTATCAGCCCAAAGAAAAAAAAGCGCCGCACGACCACAGGATGGGCTCGAACCTCCAATTTTTCGGTTAACAGCCGATCGCGCTAGCCAATTGGGCCACGGAGACAGTCCTGCTCCACTCTCACCACCATCAGAACATATCTTCAAAGTTATCAGCCCCAAGAAAAAAAGCGCTGCACCACCACCGGGTGAGCTCGAAACTCCAAACTTTCGGTTAACAGCCGATCGCGCTAGCCAATTGCGCCACAAAGACAGTCGTGCTCCACTCTCACCACCATCAGAACATACCTTCAAAGCTATCGGCCCAAAGAAAAAAAGCGCCGCACCACCACCACGTGAGCTCGAACCTCCAACCTTTCGGTTAACAGCTGATCGCGCTAGCCAATTGCGCCACGGAGACAGTCCTGCTCAACTCTCACCACCATCAGAACATATCTTCAAAGCTATCAGCCCAAAGAAAAAAAAAGCGCCGCACCACCACTGGGTGGGCTCGAAACTCCAACCTTTCGGTTAACAGCCGATCGCGCTAGCCAATCGCGCCACGGAGACAGTCCTGCTCCACTCTCACCACCATCAGAACATATCTTCAAAGCTATCAGCCCAAAGAAAAAAAAGCGCCGCACGACCACAGGATGGGCTCGAACCTCCAATTTTTCGGTTAACAGCCGATCGCGCTAGCCAATTGGGCCACGGAGACAGTCCTGCTCCACTCTCACCACCATCAGAACATACCTTCAAAGCTATCGGCCCAAAGAAAAAAAGCGCCGCACCACCACCACGTGAGCTCGAACCTCCAACCTTTCGGTTAACAGCCGATCACGCTAGCCAATTGCGCCACGGAGACAGTCCTGCTCAACTCTCACCACCATCAGAACATATCTTCAAAGCTATCAGCCCAAAGAAAAAAAAAGCGCCGCACCACCACCGGGTGGGCTCGAAACTCCACCCTTTAGGTTAACAGCCGATCGCGCTAGCCAATTGCGCCACGAAGACACTCCTGCTCCACTCTCACAACCATCAGAACATAACTTCAAAGCTATCAGCCCAAAGAAAAAAAGCGCCACACCACCACCGCGTGGGCTCGATCTCGAACCTTTCGGTTAACAGCTGATCGCGCTAGCCAATTGCGCCACGGAGAGAGTCGTGCTCCACTCTCACCACCATCAGAACATATCTTCGAAGCTATCAGCCCAAAGAAAAAAAAGCGCCGCACCACCACCGGGTGGGCTCGAAACTCCACCCTTTAGGTTAACAGCCGATCGCGCTAGCCAATTGCGCCACGGAGACAGTCCTGCTCCACTCTCACCACCATCAGAACATATCTTCAAAGCTATCAGCCTAAAGAAAAAAAAGCGCCGCACAACAACCGGGTGGGCTCGTACCTCCACCGTTTTGGTTAACAGCCGATCGCTCTAGCCAATTGCGCCACGGAGACAGTCGTGCTCCACTCTCACCACCATCTGAACATATCTTCAAAGCTATTAGCGCAAAGAAAAAAAAAGCGCCGCACCACCACCGGGTGGGCTAGAACCTCCAACCTTTCGGTTAACAGCCGATCGCGCTAGCCAATTGCGCCACGGAGACAGTCCTGCTCCACTCTCACCACCATCAGAACATATCTTCAAAGCTATCAGCCCAAAGAAAAAAAAGCGCCGCACCACCACCGGGTGGGCTCGAACCTCCAATTTTTTGGTTAACAGCCGATCGCGCTAGCCAATTGCGCCACGGAGACAGTCCTGCTCCACTTTCACCACTATGAGAATATACCTTTAAAGCTATCAGCCCAAAGAAAAAAAGCGCCGCACCACCACTGCGTGGGCTCGAACCTCCAACCTTTCGGTTAAAAGCCGATCGCGCTAGCCAATTGCGCCACGGAGACAGTCCTGCTCCACTCTCACCACCATCAGAACATATCTTCAAAGCTATCAGCCCAAAGAAAAAAAAGCGCCGCACCACCACCGGGTGGGCTCGAACCTCCAATTTTTTGGTTAACAGCCGATCGCGCTAGCCAATTGCGCCACGGAGACAGTCCTGCTCCACTCTCACTACCATGAGAAGATACCTTCAAAGCTATCAGCCCAAAGAAAAAAAGCGCCGCACCACCACCGCGTGGGCTCGAACCTCAAACCTTTCGGTTAACAGCCGATCGCGCTAGCCAATTGCGCCACGGAGACAGTCCTGCTCCACTCTCACCACCGTCAGAACATATCTTCAAAGCTATCAGCCCAAAGAAAAAAAAAGCGCCGCACCACCACCGGGTGGGCTCGAACCTCCAACCTTTCGGTTAACAGCCGATAGCGCTAGCCAATCGCGCCACGGAGACAGTCCTGCTCCCCTCTCACCACCATCAGAACATATCTTCAAAGCTATCAGCCCAAAGAAAAAAAAAGCGCCGCACGACCACAGGCTGGGCTCGAACCTCCAATTTTTGGGTTAACAGCCAATCGCGCTAGCCAATTGCGCCACGGAGACAGTCCTGCTCCACTCTCACCACCATCAGAACATACCTTCAAAGCTATCAGCCCAAAGAAGAAAAGAGCCGCACCACCACCGCGTAGGCTCGAACCTCCAACCTTTCGGTTAACAGCCGATCGCGCTAGCCAATCGCGCCACGGAGACAGTCCTGCTCCACGCTCACCACCGTCAGAACATTTCTTCAGAGCTATCAGCACAAAGAAAAAAAACCGCCGCACCACCACCTCGTGGGCTCGAACCTCCAACCTTTACGTTAACAGCGGATCGCGCTAGCCAATTGGGCCACGGAGACAGTCGTGCTCCACTCTCACCACCATTAGAACATATCTTCAAAGCTATCAGCGCAAAAAAAAGCAACTCACCACTCCCGGAAGTGCTCAAACCTCCAATTTTTCGGATAACAGCCGAACGTGCTGGCCAATTGTGCCACGGAGACAGTCGTGCTCAGATCTCACCACCCTGGGAACATGTCTCTAAAGTTATCAGCGCAAAGAAAAAAGCAACACACCACTCCCAGGAGGGCTCGAACCACCAACCTTTCGGTTAACAGCCGATCGCGCTAGCCAATTGCGCCACGGAGACAGTCCTGCTCCACTCTCACCGCCATCAGAACATATCTTCAAAGCTATCAGCCTAAAGAAAAAAAAGCGCCGCACCACCACCGGGTGGGCTCGAACCTCCAACGTTTTGGTTAACAGCCGCTCGCGCTAGCCAATTGCGCCACGGAGACAGTCGTGCTCCACTCTCACCACCATCAGAACATAACTTCAAAGCTATTAGCGCAAAGAAAAAAAAGCGCCGCACCACCACCGGGTGGGCCCGAACCTCCAACCTTTCGGTTAACAAGCCGATCGCGCTAGCCAATTGCCCCACGGAGACAGTCCTGCTCCACTCTCACCACCATCAGAACATATCTTCAAAGCTATCAGCCCAAAGAAAAAAAAGCGACGCACCACCACCGGGTGGGCTCGAACCTCAAATTTTTTGTTTAACAGCCGATCGCGCTAGCCAATTGCGCCACGGAGACAGTCCTGCTCCACTCTCACCACCATCAGAACATACCTTCAAAGCTATCAGCCCAAAGAAAAAAAGCGCCGCACCACCACCGCGTGGGCTCGAACCTCCAACCTTTCGGTTAACAGCCGATCGCGCTAGCCAATCGCGCCACGGAGACAGTCGTTCTCCACTCTCACCACCATCAGAACATATGTCAAAGCTATCAGCGCAAAGAAAAAAGCAACACACCTCTCCCAGGAGGGCTCGAAACTCCAACCTATCGGTTAACAGCCGATCGCGCTAGCCAATTGCGCCACGCAGACAGTCCTGCTCCACTCTCACCACCATCAGAACATATCTGCAAAGCTATCAGCCCAAGGAAAAAAAAGCGCCGCACCTCCACCGGGTGGGCTCGAAACTCCAACATTTAGGTTAACAACCGATCGCGCTAGCCAATTGCGCAACGGAGACAGTCCTGATTCACTCTCACCACCATCAGAACATATCTTCAAAGCTATCAGCGCAAAGAAAAAAAAGCGCCGCACCTCCGCCGGGTGGGCTCGAACCTCCAACGTTTCGGTTAACAGCCGATCGCGCCAGCCAATTGCGCCACGGAGACAGTTGTGCTCCACTCTCACCACCATCAGAACATATCTTCAAAGCTATTAGCGCAAAGAAAAAAAAGCGCCGCACCACCACCGGGTGGGCTCGAACCTCCAACCTTTCGGTTAACAGCCGATCGCGCTAGCCAATCGCGCCACGGAGACAGTCCTGCTCCACTCTCACCACCATCAGAACATATCTTCAAAGCTATCAGCCCAAAGAAAAAAAAGCGCCGCACGACCACAGGATGGGCTCGAACCTCCAATTTTTCGGTTAACAGCCGATCGCGCTAGCCAATTGGGCCACGGAGACAGTCCTGCTCCACTCTCACCACCATCAGAACATATCTTCAAAGTTATCAGCCCCAAGAAAAAAAGCGCTGCACCACCACCGGGTGAGCTCGAAACTCCAAACTTTCGGTTAACAGCCGATCGCGCTAGCCAATTGCGCCACAAAGACAGTCCTGCTCCCCTCTCACCACCATCAGAACATATCTTCAAAGCTATCAGCCCAAAGAAAAAAAAAGCGCCGCACGACCACAGGCTGGGCTCGAACCTCCAATTTTTGGGTTAACAGCCAATCGCGCTAGCCAATTGCGCCACGGAGACAGTCCTGCTCCACTCTCACCACCATCAGAACATACCTTCAAAGCTATCAGCCCAAAGAAGAAAAGAGCCGCACCACCACCGCGTAGGCTCGAACCTCCAACCTTTCGGTTAACAGCCGATCGCGCTAGCCAATCGCGCCACGGAGACAGTCCTGCTCCACGCTCACCACCGTCAGAACATTTCTTCAGAGCTATCAGCACAAAGAAAAAAAACCGCCGCACCACCACCTCGTGGGCTCGAACCTCCAACCTTTACGTTAACAGCGGATCGCGCTAGCCAATTGGGCCACGGAGACAGTCGTGCTCCACTCTCACCACCATTAGAACATATCTTCAAAGCTATCAGCGCAAAAAAAAGCAACTCACCACTCCCGGAAGTGCTCAAACCTCCAATTTTACGGATAACAGCCGAACGTGCTGGCCAATTGCGCCACGGAGACAGTCGTGCTCAGATCTCACCACCCTGGGAACATGTCTCTAAAGTTATCAGCGCAAAGAAAAAGCAACACACCACTCCCAGGAGGGCTCGAACCACCAACCTTTCGGTTAACAGCCGATCGCGCTAGCCAATTGCGCCACGGAGACAGTCCTGCTCCACTCTCACCGCCATCAGAACATATCTTCAAAGCTATCAGCCTAAAGAAAAAAAAGCGCCGCACCACCACCGGGTGGGCTCGAACCTCCAACATTTTGGTTAACAGCCGCTCGCGCTAGCCAATTGCGCCACGGAGACAGTCGTGCTCCACTCTCACCACCATCAGAACATAACTTCAAAGCTATTAGCGCAAAGAAAAAAAAGCGCCGCACCACCACCGGGTGGGCCCGAACCTCCAACCTTTCGGTTAACAAGCCGATCGCGCTAGCCAATTGCCCCACGGAGACAGTCCTGCTCCACTCTCACCACCATCAGAACATATCTTCAAAGCTATCAGCCCAAAGAAAAAAAAGCGACGCACCACCACCGGGTGGGCTCGAACCTCAAATTTTTTGTTTAACAGCCGATCGCGCTAGCCAATTGCGCCACGGAGACAGTCCTGCTCCACTCTCACCACCATCAGAACATACCTTCAAAGCTATCAGCCCAAAGAAAAAAAGCGCCGCACCACCACCGCGTGGGCTCGAACCTCCAACCTTTCGGTTAACAGCCGATCGCGCTAGCCAATCGCGCCACGGAGACAGTCGTTCTCCACTCTCACCACCATCAGAACATATGTCAAAGCTATCAGCGCAAAGAAAAAAGCAACACACCTCTCCCAGGAGGGCTCGAAACTCCAACCTATCGGTTAACAGCCGATCGCGCTAGCCAATTGCGCCACGCAGACAGTCCTGCTCCACTCTCACCACCATCAGAACATATCTGCAAAGCTATCAGCCCAAGGAAAAAAAAGCGCCGCACCTCCACCGGGTGGGCTCGAAACTCCAACATTTAGGTTAACAACCGATCGCGCTAGCCAATTGCGCAACGGAGACAGTCCTGATTCACTCTCACCACCATCAGAACATATCTTCAAAGCTATCAGCGCAAAGAAAAAAAAGCGCCGCACCTCCGCCGGGTGGGCTCGAACCTCCAACGTTTCGGTTAACAGCCGATCGCGCCAGCCAATTGCGCCACGGAGACAGTCGTGCTCCACTCTCACCACCATCAGAACATATCTTCAAAGCTATTAGCGCAAAGAAAAAAAAGCGCCGCACCACCACCGGGTGGGCTCGAACCTCCAACCTTTCGGTTAACAGCCGATCGCGCTAGCCAATCGCGCCACGGAGACAGTCCTGCTCCACTCTCACCACCATCAGAACATATCTTCAAAGCTATCAGCCCAAAGAAAAAAAAGCGCCGCACGACCACAGGATGGGCTCGAACCTCCAATTTTTCGGTTAACAGCCGATCGCGCTAGCCAATTGGGCCACGGAGACAGTCCTGCTCCACTCTCACCACCATCAGAACATATCTTCAAAGTTATCAGCCCCAAGAAAAAAAGCGCTGCACCACCACCGGGTGAGCTCGAAACTCCAAACTTTCGGTTAACAGCCGATCGCGCTAGCCAATTGCGCCACAAAGACAGTCGTGCTCCACTCTCACCACCATCAGAACATACCTTCAAAGCTATCGGCCCAAAGAAAAAAAGCGCCGCACCACCACCACGTGAGCTCGAACCTCCAACCTTTCGGTTAACAGCCGATCGCGCTAGCCAATTGCGCCACGGAGACAGTCCTGCTCAACTCTCACCACCATCAGAACATATCTTCAAAGCTATCAGCCCAAAGAAAAAAAAAGCGCCGCACCACCACCGGGTGGGCTCGAAACTCCAACCTTTCGGTTAACAGCCGATCGCGCTAGCCAATCGCGCCACGGAGACAGTCCTGCTCCACTCTCACCACCATCAGAACATATCTTCAAAGCTATCAGCCCAAAGAAAAAAAAGCGCCGCACGACCACAGGATGGGCTCGAACCTCCAATTTTTCGGTTAACAGCCGATCGCGCTAGCCAATTGGGCCACGGAGACAGTCCTGCTCCACTCTCACCACCATCAGAACATACCTTCAAAGCTATCGGCCCAAAGAAAAAAAGCGCCGCACCACCACCACGTGAGCTCGAACCTCCAACCTTTCGGTTAACAGCCGATCGCGCTAGCCAATTGCGCCACGGAGACAGTCCTGCTCAACTCTCACCACCATCAGAACATATCTTCAAAGCTATCAGCCCAAAGAAAAAAAAAGCGCCGCACCACCACCGGGTGGGCTCGAAACTCCACCCTTTAGGTTAACAGCCGATCGCGCTAGCCAATTGCGCCACGAAGACACTCCTGCTCCACTCTCACAACCATCAGAACATAACTTCAAAGCTATCAGCCCAAAGAAAAAAAGCGCCACACCACCACCGCGTGGGCTCGATCTCGAACCTTTCGGTTAACAGCTGATCGCGCTAGCCAATTGCGCCACGGAGAGAGTCGTGCTCCACTCTCACCACCATCAGAACATATCTTCGAAGCTATCAGCCCAAAGAAAAAAAAGCGCCGCACCACCACCGGGTGGGCTCGAAACTCCACCCTTTAGGTTAACAGCCGATCGCGCTAGCCAATTGCGCCACGGAGACAGTCCTGCTCCACTCTCACCACCATCAGAACATATCTTCAAAGCTATCAGCCTAAAGAAAAAAAAGCGCCGCACAACAACCGGGTGGGCTCGTACCTCCACCGTTTTGGTTAACAGCCGATCGCTCTAGCCAATTGCGCCACGGAGACAGTCGTGCTCCACTCTCACCACCATCTGAACATATCTTCAAAGCTATTAGCGCAAAGAAAAAAAAAGCGCCGCACCACCACCGGGTGGGCTAGAACCTCCAACCTTTCGGTTAACAGCCGATCGCGCTAGCCAATTGCGCCACGGAGACAGTCCTGCTCCACTCTCACCACCATCAGAACATATCTTCAAAGCTATCAGCCCAAAGAAAAAAAAGCGCCGCACCACCACCGGGTGGGCTCGAACCTCCAATTTTTTGGTTAACAGCCGATCGCGCTAGCCAATTGCGCCACGGAGACAGTCCTGCTCCACTTTCACCACTATGAGAATATACCTTTAAAGCTATCAGCCCAAAGAAAAAAAGCGCCGCACCACCACTGCGTGGGCTCGAACCTCCAACCTTTCGGTTAACAGCCGATCGCGCTAGCCAATTGCGCCACGGAGACAGTCCTGCTCCACTCTCACCACCATCAGAACATATCTTCAAAGCTATCAGCCCAAAGAAAAAAAAGCGCCGCACCACCACCGGGTGGGCTCGAAACTCCACCCTTTAGGTTAAGAGCCGATCGCGCTAGCCAATTGCGCCAAGAAGACACTCCTGCTCCACTCTCACAACCATCAGAACATAACTTCAAAGCTATCAGCCCAAAGAAAAAAAGCGCCACACCACCACCGCGTGGGCTCAATCTCGAACCTTTCGGTTAACAGCTGATCGCGCTAGCCAATCGCGCCACGGAGAGAGTCGTGCTCCACTCTCACCACCATCCGAACATATCTTCAAAGCTATCAGCCCAAAGAAAAAAAAGCGCCGCACGACCAAAAGCTGGGCTCGAACCTCCAATTTTTCGGTTAACAGCCGATCGCGCTTGCCAATTGCGCCACGGAGACAGTCCTGCTCCACTCTCACCACCATCAGAACATATCTTCAAAGCTATCAGCCCAAAGAAAAAAAAGCGCCGCACCACCACCGGGTGGGCTCGAAACTCCACCCTTTAGGTTAACAGCCGATCGCGCCAGCCAATTGCGCCACGGAGACAGTTCTGCTCCGCTCTCACCACCATCAGAACATATCTTCAAAGCTATCAGCCTAAAGAAAAAAAAGTGCCGCACAACAACCGGGTGGGCTCGAACCTCCAACGTTTTCGTTAACGGCCGATCGCGCTAGCCAATTGCGCCACGGAGACAGTCGTGCTCCACTCTCACCGCCATCAGAACATATCTTCAAAGCTATTAGCGCAAAGAAAAAAAAGTGCCGAACCACCACCGGGTGGGCTCGAACCTCCAACCTTTCGGATAACAGCCGATCGCGCTAGCCAATTGCGCCACGGAGACAGTCCTGCTCCACTCTCACCACCATCAGAACATATCTTCAAAGCTATCACCCCAAAGAAAAAAAACCGCCGCACCACCACCGGGTGGGCTCGAACCTCCAAGTTTTTGGTTAACAGCCGATCGCGCTAGCCAATTGCGCCACGGAGACAGTCCTGCTCCACTCTCACCACCATGAGAACATACCTTCAAAGCTATCAGCCCAAAGAAAAAAAGTGCCGCACCACCACCGCGTGGGCTCGAACCTCCAACCTTTCGGTTAACAGCCGACCGCGCTAGCCAATCGCGCCATGGAGACAGTCGTGCTCCACTCTCACCACCATCAGAACATATCTTCAAAGCTATCAGCCCAAAGGAAAAAAAGCGCCGCACGACCACAGGCTGGGCTCGAACCTCCAAGTTTTTGGTTAACAGCCGATCGCGCTAGCCAATTGCGCCACGGAGACAGTCCTGCTCCACTCTCACCACCATCAGAACATAACTTCAAAGCTATCAGCCCAAAGAAAAAAAGCGCCACACCACCACCGCGTGGGCTCGATCTCGAACCTTTCGGTTAACAGCTGATCGCGCTAGCCAATTGCGCCACGGAGAGAGTCGTGCTCCACTCTCACCACCATCAGAACATATCTTCAAAGCTATCAGCCCAAAGAAAAAAAAGCGCCGCACCACCACCGGGTGGGCTCGAAACTCCACCCTTTAGGTTAACAGCCGATCGCGCTAGCCAATCGCGCCACCGAGACAGTCGTGCTCCACTCTCACCACCATCAGAACATATGTCAAAGCTATCACCGCAAAGAAAAAAGCAACACACCGCTCCCGGGAGGGCTCGAAACCCCAACCTATCGGTTAACAGCCGATCACACTAGCCAATTGCGCCACGGAGACAGTCCTGCTCCACTCTCACCACCATCAGAACATATCTTGAAAGCTATCAGCCCATAGAAAAAAAAGCGCCGCACCACCACCGGGTGGGCTCGAAACTCCAACATTTAGGTTAACAACCGATCGCGCTAGCCAATTGCGCCACGGAGACAGTCCTGATTCACTCTCAACACCATCAGAACATATCTTCAAAGCTATCAGCGCAAAGAAAAAAAGCGCCGCACCTCCACCGGGTGGGCTCGAACCTCCAACGTTTCGGTGAACAGCCGATCGCACCAGCCAATTGCGCCACGGAGACGGTCGTGCTCCACTCTCACCACCATCAGAACATATCTTCAAAGCTAACAGCCCAAAGAAAAAAAAGCGCCGCACCACCACCGGATGGGCTCGAAACTCCAACCTTTCAGTTAACAGCCGATCGCGCTAGCCACTTGCGCCACAAAGACAGTCGTGCTCCACTCTCACCACCATCTGAACAAACCTTCAAAGCTATCGGCCCAAAGAAAAATAGTGCCGCACCACCACCGCATGGGCTCGAACCTCCAACCATTCGGTTAACAGCCGATCGCGCTAGCCAATTACGCCACGGAGACAGTCCTGCTCCACTCTCACCACCATCAGAACATATCTTCAAAGCTATCAGCCCAAAGAAAAAAAAGCGCCGCACCACCACCGGGTGGGCTCGAAACTCCACCCTTTAGGTTAACAGCCGATCGCGCTAGCCAATTGCGCCACGGAGACAGTCGCGCTCCACTCTCACCACCATCAGAACATATCTTCAAAGCTATCAACGCAAACAAAAAAAAGCGACACACCACTCCCGGGAGGGCTCGAACCTCCAACCTTTCAGTTAACAGCCGATCGCGCTAGCCAATCGCGCCACGGAGACAGTCGTGCACCACTCTCACCACCATCAGAACATATCATAAAAGCTATCAGTCGAAAGAAAAACAAGCGCCGCACCACCACCGGGTGGGCTCGAAACTACAACCTTTCGGTTAACAGCCGATCGCGCTAGCCAATTGCGCCACGGAGACAGTCCTGCTCCACTCTCACCACCATCAGAACATATCTTCAAAGCTATCAGCCCAAAAAAAACAAGCGCCACACCCCCACCTGGTGGGCTCGAACCTCCAACCTTTTAGTTGACAGCCGATCGCGCTAGCCAATTGCGCCACAAACACAGTCGTGCTCCACTCTCACCACCATCAGAACATATCTTCAAAGCTAATAGCACAAAGAAAAAAAAAGCGACACACCGTCTCCGGGAGGGCTCAAACCTCCAACCTTTCGGTTAACAGCCGATCGCGCTAGCCAATTGCGCCACGGAGACAGTCCTGCTCCACTCTCACCACCATCAGAACATATCTTCAAAGCTATCAGCCCAAAGAATGAAAAGCAACACACCACTCCCGGGAGGGCTCGAACCTCCAACCTATCGGTTAACAGCCGATCGCGCTAGCCAATTGCGCCACGGAGACAGTCCTGCTCCACTTTCACCACCATCAGAACATATCTTCAAAGCTATCAGCCCAAACAAAAGCGCCACACCATCACCGGGGGGGGCTCGAATCTTCAACCTTTCGGTTAACAGCCGATCGCGCTAGCCAATTGCGCCACGGAGACAGTCCTGCTCCACTCTCACCACCATCAAAACATATCTTTAAAGCCATCAGCGCAAAGAAAAAAGTGCCGCACCACCACCGCGTGGGCTCGAACCTCCAACCTTTCGGTTAACAGCCGACCGCGCTAGCCAATCGCGCCATGGAGACAGTCGTGCTCCACTCTCACCACCATCAGAACATATCTTCAAAGCTATCAGCCCAAAGGAAAAAAAGCGCCGCACGACCACAGGCTGGGCTCGAACCTCCAAGTTTTTGGTTAACAGCCGATCGCGCTAGCCAATTGCGCCACGGAGACAGTCCTGCTCCACTCTCACCACCATCAGAACATAACTTCAAAGCTATCAGCCCAAAGAAAAAAAGCGCCACACCACCACCGCGTGGGCTCGATCTCGAACCTTTCGGTTAACAGCTGATCGCGCTAGCCAATTGCGCCACGGAGAGAGTCGTGCTCCACTCTCACCACCATCAGAACATATCTTCAAAGCTATCAGCCCAAAGAAAAAAAAGCGCCGCACCACCACCGGGTGGGCTCGAAACTCCACCCTTTAGGTTAACAGCCGATCGCGCTAGCCAATCGCGCCACCGAGACAGTCGTGCTCCACTCTCACCACCATCAGAACATATGTCAAAGCTATCACCGCAAAGAAAAAAGCAACACACCGCTCCCGGGAGGGCTCGAAACCCCAACCTATCGGTTAACAGCCGATCACACTAGCCAATTGCGCCACGGAGACAGTCCTGCTCCACTCTCACCACCATCAGAACATATCTTGAAAGCTATCAGCCCATAGAAAAAAAAGCGCCGCACCACCACCGGGTGGGCTCGAAACTCCAACATTTAGGTTAACAACCGATCGCGCTAGCCAATTGCGCCACGGAGACAGTCCTGATTCACTCTCAACACCATCAGAACATATCTTCAAAGCTATCAGCGCAAAGAAAAAAAGCGCCGCACCTCCACCGGGTGGGCTCGAACCTCCAACGTTTCGGTGAACAGCCGATCGCACCAGCCAATTGCGCCACGGAGACGGTCGTGCTCCACTCTCACCACCATCAGAACATATCTTCAAAGCTAACAGCCCAAAGAAAAAAAAGCGCCGCACCACCACCGGATGGGCTCGAAACTCCAACCTTTCAGTTAACAGCCGATCGCGCTAGCCACTTGCGCCACAAAGACAGTCGTGCTCCACTCTCACCACCATCTGAACAAACCTTCAAAGCTATCGGCCCAAAGAAAAATAGTGCCGCACCACCACCGCATGGGCTCGAACCTCCAACCTTTCGGTTAACAGCCGATCGCGCTAGCCAATTACGCCACGGAGACAGTCCTGCTCCACTCTCACCACCATCAGAACATATCTTCAAAGCTATCAGCCCAAAGAAAAAAAAGCGCCGCACCACCACCGGGTGGGCTCGAAACTCCACCCTTTAGGTTAACAGCCGATCGCGCTAGCCAATTGCGCCACGGAGACAGTCGCGCTCCACTCTCACCACCATCAGAACATATCTTCAAAGCTATCAGCGCAAACAAAAAAAAAGCGACACACCACTCCCGGGAGGGCTCGAACCTCCAACCTTTCAGTTAACAGCCGATCGCGCTAGCCAATCGCGCCACGGAGACAGTCGTGCACCACTCTCACCACCTTCAGAACATATCTTAAAAGCTATCAGTCGAAAGAAAAACAAGCGCCGCACCACCACCGGGTGGGCTCGAAACTACAACCTTTCGGTTAACAGCCGATCGCGCTAGCCAATTGCGCCACGGAGACTGTCCTGCTCCACTCTCACCACCATCAGAACATATCTTCAAAGCTATCAGCCCAAAAAAAACATGCGCCACACCCCCACCTGGTGGGCTCGAACCTCCAACCTTTTAGTTGACAGCCGATCGCGCTAGCCAATTGCGCCACAAACACAGTCGTGCTCCACTCTCACCACCATCAGAACATATCTTCAAAGCTAATAGCACAAAGAAAAAAAAAGCGACACACCGTCTCCGGGAGGGCTCAAACCTCCAACCTTTCGGTTAACAGCCGATCGCGCTAGCCAATTGCGCCACGGAGACAGTCCTGCTCCACTCTCACCACCATCAGAACATATCTTCAAAGCTATCAGCCCAAAGAATGAAAAGCAACACACCACTCCCGGGAGGGCTCGAACCTCCAACCTATCGGTTAACAGCCAATCGCGCTAGCCAATTGCGCCACAGAGACAGTCCTGCTCCACTTTCACCACCATCAGAACATATCTTCAAAGCTATCAGCCCAAAAAAAAGCGCCACACCATCACCGGGGGGGGCTCGAATCTTCAACCTTTCGGTTAACAGCCGATCGCGCTAGCCAATTGCGCCACGGAGACAGTCCTGCTCCACTCTCACCACCATCAAAACATATCTTTAAAGCTATCAGCGCAAAGAAAAAAGCAACACACCACCACCGGGTGGGCTCGAACCTCCAACCTTTCGGGTAACAGCCGATCGCGCTAGCCATTTGCGCCACGGAGACAGTCGTGCTCCACTCTAACCACCGTCACAACATTTCTTCAGAGCTATCAGCCCGAAGAAAAAAAAGCGCCGCACCACCACCGGGTGGGCTCGAACCTCCCACCTTTTGGTTGACAGCCGATCGCGCTAGCCAATTGCGCCACGGAGAGAGTCGTGCTCCACTCTCACCACCATCAGAACATATCTTCAAAGCTAATAGCGCGAAGAAAAAAAAGCGACCCACCGTCTCCGGGTGGGCTCAAACCTCCAACCTTTCGGTTAACAGCCGATCGCGCTAGCCAATCGCGCCACGGAGACAGTCGTGCTCCACTCTCACCACCATCAGAACATATCTTCAAACCTATCAGCCCAAAGAAAAAAAAGTGCCGCACCACCACCGGGTGGGCTAGAAACTCCAACCTTTCGGTTGACAGCCCACCACGGTAGCCAATTGCGCCATGGAGACAGTCCTGCTCCACTTTCTCCACCATCAGAACATACCTTCAAAGCTATCAGCCCAAAGGAAAAAAGCGCCGCCCCACCACCGCGTGGGCTCGAACCTCCAACCTTTCGGTTAACAGCCGATCGCGCCAGCCAATCGCGCCACGAAGACAGTCGTTCTCCACTCTCACCACCATCAGAACATATGTCAAAGCTATCAGCGCAAAGAAAAAAGCAACACACCGCTCCCGGGAGGGCTCGAAACTCCAACCTATCGGTTAACAGCCGATCGCGCTAGCCAATTGCGCCACCGAGACAGTCCTGCTCCACTGTCACCACCATCAGAACATATCTTCGAAGCTATCAGACCAAAGAAAAAAAAGCGCCGCACCACCACCGGGTGGGCTCGAAACTCCAACATTTAGGTTAACAACCGATCGCGCTAGCCAATTGCGCCACGGAGACAGTCCTGATTCATTCGCACCACCATCAGAACATAACTTCAAAGCTATCAGCGCAGAGAAAAAAAAGCGCCGCACCTCCACCGGGTGGGCTCGAACCTCCAACGTTTCGGTTAACAGCCGATCGCGCCAGCCAATTGCGCCACGGAGACAGTCGTGCTCCACTCTCACCACCATCAGAACATATCTTCAAAGCTATTAGCGCAAAGAAAAAAAAGCGCCTCACCACCACCGGGTGGGCTCGAACCTCCAACCTTTTGGTTAACAGCCGATCGCGCTAGCCAATTGCGCCACGGAGACAGTCCTGCTCCACTCTCACCACCTTCAGAACATATCTTCGAAGCTATCAGCCCAAAGAAAAAAAAAGCGCCGCACGACCACAGGCTGGGCTCAAACCTCCAATTTTTCGGTTAACAGCCGATCGCGCTAGCCAATTGCGCCACGGAGACAGTCCTGCTCCACTCTCACCACCATCAGAACATATCTTCAAAGCTATCAGCCCAAAGAAAACAAAGCGCCGCACCACCACCGGGTGGGCTCGAAACATCAACCTTTCGGTTAACAGCCGATCGCGCTAGCCAATTGCGCCACAAAGACAGTCGTGCTCCACACTCACCACCATCAGAACATATCTTCAAAGCTAATAGCGCAAAGAAAAAAAAGCGACACACCGTCTCCGGGTGGGCTCAAACCTCCAACCTTTCGATTAACAGCCGGTCGCGCTAGCCAATTGCGCCACGGAGACAGTCCTGCTCCACTCTCACCACCATGAGAACATATCTTCAAAGCTATCAGCCCAAAGAATGAAAAGCAACACACCATTCCCGGGAGGGCTCGAACCTCCAACCTATCGGTTAACAGCCGATCGCGCTAGCCAATTGCGCCACGGAGACAGTCCTGCTCCACTTTCACCACCATCAGAACATATCTTCAAAGCTATCAGCCCAAAAAAAAGCGCCACACCATCACCGGGGGGGCTCGAATCTTCAACCTTTCGGTTAACAGCCGATCGCGCTAGCCAATTGCGCCACGGAGACAGTCTTGCTCCACTTTCACCACCATCAGAACATATCTTCAAAGCTATCAGCCGAAAGAAAAAAAAGCGCCGCACCACCACCGGGTGGGCTCGAACCTCTAACTTTTCGGTTAACAGCCGATCGCGCTAGCCAATTGCGCCACGGAGACAGTCCTGCTCCACTCTCACCACCATCAGAACATATCTTCAAAGCTATCAGCGCAAAGAAAAAAGCAACACACCACCACCGGGTGGGCTCGAACCTCCAACCTTTCGGTTAACAGCCGATCGCGCTAGCCATTTGCGCCAAGGAGACAGTCGTGCTCCACTCTCACCACCGTCAGAACATTTCTTCAGAGCTATCAGCCCAAAAAAAATGCGCCGCACCACCACTGGGTGGGCTCGAACCTCCCACCTTTCGGTTGACAGCCGATCGCGCTAGCCAATTGCGCCACGGAGAGAGTCGTGCTCCACTCTCACCACCATCAGAACATATCTTCAAAGCTAATAGCGCGAAGAAAAAAAAGCGACCCACCGTCTCCGGGTGGGCTCGAACCTCCAACCTTTCGGTTAACAGCCGATCGCGCTAGCCAATCGCGCCACGGAGACAGTCGTGCTCCACTCTCACCACCATCAGAACATATCTTCAAACCTATCAGCCCAAAGAAAAAAAAGTGCCGCACCACCACCGGGTGGGCTCGAAACTCCAACCTTTCGGTTAACAGCCGATCGCGCCAGCCAATCGCGCCACAGAGACAGTCGTTCTCCACTCTCACCACCATCAGAACATATGTCAAAGCTATCAGCGCAAAGAAAAAAGCAACACACCGCTCCCGGGAGGGCTCGAAACTCCAACCTATCGGTTAACAGCCGATCGCGCTAGCCAATTGCGCCACCGAGACAGTCCTGCTCCACTGTCACCACCATCAGAACATATCTTCGAAGCTATCAGACCAAAGAAAAAAAAGCGCCGCACCACCACCGGGTGGGCTCGAAACTCCAACATTTAGGTTAACAACCGATCGCGCTAGCCAATTGCGCCACGGAGACAGTCCTGATTCACTCTCACCACCATCAGAACATATCTTCAAAGCTATCAGCGCAGAGAAAAAAAAGCGCCGCACCACCACCGGGTGGGCTCGAACCTCCAACCTTTCGGTTAACAGCCGATCGCGCTAGCCAATTGCGCCACGGAGACAGTCCTGCTCCACTCTCACCACCATCAGAAAATATCTTCAAAGCTATCAGCCCAAAGAAAAAAAAGCGCCGCACGACCACAGGCTGGGCTCAAACCTCCAATTTTTCGGTTAACAGCCGATCGCTCTAGCCAATTGCGCCACGGAGACAGTCCTGCTCCACTCTCACCACCATCAGAACATATCTTCAAAGCTATCAGCCCAAAGAAAAAAAAGCGCCGCACCACCACCGGGTGGGCTCGAAACTTCAACCTTTCGGTTAACAGCCGATCGCGCTAGCCAATTGCGCCACAAAGACAGTCGTGCTCCACACTTACCACCATCAGAACATATCTTCAAAGCTAATAGCGCAAAGAAAAAAAAGCGACACACCGTCTCCGGGTGGGCTCAAACCTCCAACCTTTCGATTAACAGCCGATCGCGCTAGCCAATTGCGCCACGGAGACAGTCCTGCTCCACTCTCACCACCATGGAACATATCTTCAAAGCTATCAGCCCAAAGAATGAAAAGCAACACACCACTCCCGGGAGGGCTCGAACCTCCAACCTATCGGTTAACAGCCGATCGCGCTAGCCAATTGCGCCACGGAGACAGTCCTGCTCCACTTTCACCACCATCAGAACATATCTTCAAAGCTATCAGCCCAACAAAAAGCGCCACACCATCACCGGGGGGGCTCGAATCTTCAACCTTTCGGTTAACAGCCGATCGCGCTAGCCAGTTGCGCCACGGAGACAGTCCTGCTCCACTCTCACCACCATCAGAACATATCTTCAAAGCTATCAGCCGAAAGAAAAAAAAGCGCCGCACCACCACCGGGTGGGCTCGAACCTCTAACTTTTCGGTTAACAGCCGATCGCGCTAGCCAATTGCGCCACGGAGACAGTCCTGCTCCACTCTCACCACCATCAGAACATATCTTCAAAGCTATCAGCGCAAAGAAAAAAGCAACACACCACCACCGGGTGGGCTCGAACCTCCAACCTTTCGGTTAACAGCCGATCGCGCTAGCCATTTGCGCCACGGAGACAGTCGTGCTCCACTCTCACCACCGTCAGAACATTTCTTCAGAGCTATCAGCCCAAAAAAAAGCGCCGCACCACCACCGGGTGGGCTCGAACCTCGCACATTTCGGTTGACAGCCGATCGCGCTAGCCAATTGCGCCACGGAGAGAGTCGTGCTCCACTCTCACCACCATCAGAACATATCTTCAAAGCTATTAGCGCAAAGAAAAAAAAGCGCCGCACCACCACCGGGTGGGCTCGAACCTCCAACCTTTCGGTTAACAGCCGATCGCGCTAGCCAATTGCGCCACGGAGACAGTCCTGCTCCACTCTCACCACCATCAGAACATATCTTCAAAGCTATCAGCCCAAAGAAAAAAAAGCGCCGCACGACCACAGGCTGGGCTCAAACCTCCAATTTTTCGGTTAACAGCCGATCGCTCTAGCCAATTGCGCCACGGAGACAGTCCTGCTCCACTCTCACCACCATCACAACATATCTTCAAAGCTATCAGCCCAAAGAAAAAAAAGCACCGCACCACCACCGGGTGGGCTCGAACCTCTAACTTTTCGGTTAACAGCCGATCGCGCTAGCCAATTACGCCACGGAGACAGTCCTGCTCCACTCTCACCACCATCAGAACATATCTTCAAAGCTATCAGCGCAAAGAAAAAAGCAACACACCACCACCGGGTGGGCTCGAACCTCCAACCTTTCGGTTAACAGCCGATCGCGCTAGCCATTTGCGCCACGCAGACAGTCGTGCTCCACTCTCACCACCGTCAGAACATTTCTTCAGAGCTATCAGCCCAAAAAAAAGCGCCGCACCACCACCGGGTGGGCTCGAACCTCCCACATTTCGGTTGACAGCCGATCGCGCTAGCCAATTGCGCCACGGAGAGAGTCGTGCTCCACTCTCACCACCATCAGAACATATCTTTAAAGCTAATAGCGCGAAGAAAAAAAAAGCGACCCACCGTCTCCGGGTGGGCTCAAACCTCTAACCTTTCGGTTAACAGCCGATCGCGCCAGCCAATCGCGCCACGGAGACAGTCGTTCTCCACTCTCACCACCATCAGAACATATGTCAAAGCTATCAGCGCAAAGAAAAAAGCAACACACCACTCCCGGGAGGGCTCGAAACTCCAACCTATCGGTTAACAACCGATCGCGCTTGCCAATTGCGCCACGGAGACAGTCCTGATTCACTCTCACCACCATCAGAACATATCTTCAAAGCTATCAGCGCAGAGAAAAAAAAGCGCCGCACCTCCACCGGGTGGGCTCGAACCTCCAACCTTTCGGTTAACAGCCGATCGCGCTAGCGGATTGCGCCACGGAGACAGTCCTTCTCCACTTTCACCACCATCAGAACATATCTTCAAAGCTATCAGCCCAAAAAAAAGCGCCACACCATCACCGGGGGGGCTCGAATCTTCAACCTTTCGGTTAACAGCCGATCACGCTAGCCAATTGCGCCACGGAGACAGTCCTGCTCCACTCTCACCACCATCAGAACATATCTTCAAAGCTATCAGCCGAAAGAAAAAAAAGCGCCGCACCACCACCGGGTGGGCTCGAACCTCTAACTTTTCGGTTAACAGCCGATCGCGCTAGCCAATTGCGCCACGGAGACAGTCCTGCTCCACTCTCACCACCATCAGAACATATCTTCAAAGCTATCAGCGCAAAGAAAAAAGCAACACACCACCACCGGGTGGGCTCGAACCTCCAACCTTTCGGTTAACAGCCGATCGCGCTAGCCATTTGCGCCACGGAGACAGTCGTGCTCCACTCTCACCACCGTCAGAACATTTCTTCAGAGCTATCAGCCCAAAGAAAAAAAAGCGCCGCACCACCACCGGGTGGGCTCGAACCTCCCACCTTTCGGTTGACAGCCGATCGCGCTAGCCAATTGCGCCACGGAGAGAGTCGTGCTCCACTCTCACCACCATCAGAACATATCTTTAAAGCTAATAGCGCGAAGAAAAAAAAGCGACCCACCGTCTCCGGGTGGGCTCAAACCTCTAACCTTTCGGTTAACAGCCGATCGCGCTAGCCAATCGCGCCACGGAGACAGTCGTGCTCCACTCTCATCACCATCAGAACATATCTTCAAACCTATCAGCCCAAAGAAAAAAAAGTGCCGCACCAACACCGGGTGGGCTCGAAACTCCAACCTTTCGAGTAACAGCCCACCACGGTAGCCAATTGCGCCACAAAGACAGTCCTTCTCCACACTCACCACCATCAGAACATATCTTCAAAGAAATCAGCCCAAAGAAAAAACAGCGCCGCACCACCACCGGGTGGGCTCGAACCTCCAATTTTTGGGTTAACAGCCGATCGCGCTAGCCAATTGCGCCATGGAGACATTCTGCTCCACTTTCACCACCATCAAAACATACCTTCAAAGCTATCGGCCCAAAGAAAAATAGCGCCGCACCACCACCGCATGGGCTCGAACCTCCAACCTTTCGGTTACCAGCCGATCGCGCTAGCCAATTGCGCCACGGAGACAGTCCTGCTCCACTCTCACCACCATCAGAACATATCTTCAAAGCTATCAGCCCAAAGAAAAAAAAGCGCCGCACCACCACCGGGTGGGCTCGAAACTCCAACCTTTCGGTTAACAGCCGATCGCGCTAGCCAATTGCGCCACGGAGACAGTCCTGCTCCACTCTCACCACCATCAGAACATATCTTCAAAGCTATCAGCCCAAAGAAAAAAAAGCGCCGCACGACCACAGGCTGGGCTCAAACCTCCAGTTTTTCGGTTAACAGCCGATCGCGCTAGCCAATTGAGCCATGGAGACAGTCCTGCTCCACTCTCACCACCATCAGAACATATCTTCAAAGCTATCAGCCCAAAGAAAAAAAAGCGCCGCACCACCACCGGGTGGGCTCGAAACTTCAACCTTTCGGTTAACAGCCGATCGCGCTAGCCAATTGCGCCACAAAGACAGTCGTGCTCCACACTCACCACCATCAGAACATATCTTCAAAGCTAATAGCGCAAAGAAAAAAAAGCGACACACCGTCTCCGGGTGGGCTCAAACCTCCAACCTTTCGATTAACAGCCGATCGCGCTAGCCAATTGCGCCACGGAGACAGTCCTGCTCCACTCTCACCACCATGAGAACATATCTTCAAAGCTATTAGCGCAAAGAAAAAAAAGCGCCGCACCACCACCGGGTGGGCTCGAACCTCCAACCTTTCGGTTAACAGCCGATCGCGCTAGCGGATTGCGCCACGGAGACAGTCCTTCTCCACTTTCACCACCATCAGAACATATCTTCAAAGCTATCAGCCCAAAAAAAAGCGCCACACCATCACCGGGGGGGCTCGAATCTTCAACCTTTCGGTTAACAGCCGATCACGCTAGCCAATTGCGCCACGGAGACAGTCCTGCTCCACTCTCACCACCATCAGAACATATCTTCAAAGCTATCAGCCGAAAGAAAAAAAAGCGCCGCACCACCACCGGGTGGGCTCGAACCTCTAACTTTTCGGTTAACAGCCGATCGCGCTAGCCAATTGCGCCACGGAGACAGTCCTGCTCCACTCTCACCACCATCAGAACATATCTTCAAAGCTATCAGCGCAAAGAAAAAAGCAACACACCACCACCGGGTGGGCTCGAACCTCCAACCTTTCGGTTAACAGCCGATCGCGCTAGCCATTTGCGCCACGGAGACAGTCGTGCTCCACTCTCACCACCGTCAGAACATTTCTTCAGAGCTATCAGCCCAAAGAAAAAAAAGCGCCGCACCACCACCGGGTGGGCTCGAACCTCCCACCTTTCGGTTGACAGCCGATCGCGCTAGCCAATTGCGCCACGGAGAGAGTCGTGCTCCACTCTCACCACCATCAGAACATATCTTTAAAGCTAATAGCGCGAAGGAAAAAAAGCGACCCACCGTCTCCGGGTGGGCTCAAACCTCTAACCTTTCGGTTAACAGCCGATCGCGCTAGCCAATCGCGTCACGGAGACAGTCCTGCTCCACTCTCACCACCATGAGAACATATCTTCAAAGCTATCAGCCCAAAGAATGAAAAGCAACACACCACTCCCGGGAGGGCTCGAACCTCCAACCTATCGGTTAACAGCCGATCGCGCTAGCCAATTGCGCCACGGAGACAGTCCTGCTCCACTTTCACCACCATCAGAACATATCTTCAAAGCTATCAGCCCAACAAAAAGCGCCACACCATCACCAGGGGGGCTCGAATCTTCAACCTTTCGGTTAACAGCCGATCGCGCTAGCCAATTGCGCCACGGAGACAGTCCTGCTCCACTCTCACCACCATCAGAACATATCTTCAAAGCTATCAGCCGAAAGAAAAAAAAGCGCCGCACCACCACCGGGTGGGCTCGAACCTCTAACTTTTCGGTTAACAGCCGATCGCGCTAGCCAATTGCGCCACGGAGACAGTCCTGCTCCACTCTCACCACCATCAGAACATATCTTCAAAGCTATCAGCGCAAAGAAAAAAGCAACACACCACCACCGGGTGGGCTCGAACCTCCAACCTTTCGGTTAACAGCCGATCGCGCTAGCCATTTGCGCCACGGAGACAGTCGTGCTCCACTCTCACCACCGTCAGAACATTTCTTCAGAGCTATCAGCCCAAAAAAAAGCGCCGCACCACCACCGGGTGGGCTCGAACCTCCCACATTTCGGTTGACAGCCGATCGCGCTAGCCAATTGCGCCACGGAGAGAGTCGTGCTCCACTCTCACCACCATCAGAACATATCTTCAAAGCTATTAGCGCAAAGAAAAAAAAGCGCCGCACCACCACCGGGTGGGCTCGAACCTCCAACCTTTCGGTTAACAGCCGATCGCGCTAGCCAATTGCGCCACGGAGACAGTCCTGCTCCACTCTCACCACCATCAGAACATATCTTCAAAGCTATCAGCCCAAAGAAAAAAAAGCGCCGCACGACCACAGGCTGGGCTCAAACCTCCAATTTTTCGGTTAACAGCCGATCGCTCTAGCCAATTGCGCCACGGAGACAGTCCTGCTCCACTCTCACCACCATCACAACATATCTTCAAAGCTATCAGCCCAAAGAAAAAAAAGCACCGCACCACCACCGGGTGGGCTCGAACCTCTAACTTTTCGGTTAACAGCCGATCGCGCTAGCCAATTGCGCCACGGAGACAGTCCTGCTCCACTCTCACCACCATCAGAACATATCTTCAAAGCTATCAGCGCAAAGAAAAAAGCAACACACCACCACCGGGTGGGCTCGAACCTCCAACCTTTCGGTTAACAGCCGATCGCGCTAGCCATTTGCGCCACGGAGACAGTCGTGCTCCACTCTCACCACCGTCAGAACATTTCTTCAGAGATATCAGCCCAAAAAAAAGCGCCGCACCACCACCGGGTGGGCTCGAACCTCCCACATTTCGGTTGACAGCCGATCGCGCTAGCCAATTGCGCCACGGAGAGAGTCGTGCTCCACTCTCACCACCATCAGAACATATCTTTAAAGCTAATAGCGCGAAGAAAAAAAAAAGCGACCCACCGTCTCCGGGTGGGCTCAAACCTCTAACCTTTCGGTTAACAGCCGATCGCGCCAGCCAATCGCGCCACGGAGACAGTCGTTCTCCACTCTCACCACCATCAGAACATATGTCAAAGCTATCAGCGCAAAGAAAAAAGCAACACATCACTCCCGGGAGGGCTCGAAACTCCAACCTATCGGTTAACAACCGATCGCGCTAGCCAATTGCGCCACGGAGACAGTCCTGATTCACTCTCACCACCATCAGAACATATCTTCAAAGCTATCAGCGCAGAGAAAAAAAAGCGCCGCACCACCACCGGGTGGGCTCGAACCTCTAACTTTTCGGTTAACAGCCGATCGCGCTAGCCAATTGCGCCACGGAGACAGTCCTGCTCCACTCTCACCACCATCAGAACATATCTTCAAAGCTATCAGCGCAAAGAAAAAAGCAACACACCACCACCGGGTGGGCTCGAACCTCCAACCTTTCGGTTAACAGCCGATCGCGCTAGCCATTTGCGCCACGGAGACAGTCGTGCTCCACTCTCACCACCGTCAGAACATTTCTTCAGAGCTATCAGCCCAAAGAAAAAAAAGCGCCGCACCACCACCGGGTGGGCTCGAACCTCCCACCTTTCGGTTGACAGCCGATCGCGCTAGCCAATTGCGCCACGGAGAGAGTCGTGCTCCACTCTCACCACCTTCAGAACATATCTTTAAAGCTAATAGCGCGAAGAAAAAAAAGCGACCCACCGTCTCCGGGTGGGCTCAAACCTCTAACCTTTCGGTTAACAACCGATCGCGCTAGCCAATTGCGCCACGGAGACAGTCCTGATTCACTCTCACCACCATCAGAACATATCTTCAAACCTATCAGCCCAAAGAAAAAAAAGTGCCGCACCAACACCGGGTGGGCTCGAAACTCCAACCTTTCGAGTAACAGCCCACCACGGTAGCCAATTGCGCCACAAAGACAGTCCTTCTCCACACTCACCACCATCAGAACATATCTTCAAAGAAATCAGCCCAAAGAAAAAACAGCGCCGCACCACCACCGGGTGGGCTCGAACCTCCAATTTTTGGGTTAACAGCCGATCGCGCTAGCCAATTGCGCCATGGAGACATTCTGCTCCACTTTCACCACCATCAAAACATACCTTCAAAGCTATCGGCCCAAAGAAAAATAGCGCCGCACCACCACCGCATGGGCTCGAACCTCCAACCTTTCGGTTACCAGCCGATCGCGCTAGCCAATTGCGCCACGGAGACAGTCCTGCTCCACTCTCACCACCATCAGAACATATCTTCAAAGCTATCAGCCCAAAGAAAAAAAAGCGCCGCACCACCACCGGGTGGGCTCGAAACTCCAACCTTTCGGTTAACAGCCGATCGCGCTAGCCAATTGCGCCACGGAGACAGTCCTGCTCCACTCTCACCACCATCAGAACATATCTTCAAAGCTATCAGCCCAAAGAAAAAAAAGCGCCGCACGACCACAGGCTGGGCTCAAACCTCCAGTTTTTCGGTTAACAGCCGATCGCGCTAGCCAATTGCGCCACGGAGACAGTCCTGCTCCACTCTCACCACCATCAGAACATATCTTCAAAGCTATCAGCCCAAAGAAAAAAAAGCGCCGCACCACCACCGGGTGGGCTCGAAACTTCAACCTTTCGGTTAACAGCCGATCGCGCTAGCCAATTGCGCCACAAAGACAGTCGTGCTCCACACTCACCACCATCAGAACATATCTTCAAAGCTAATAGCGCAAAGAAAAAAAAGCGACACACCGTCTCCGGGTGGGCTCAAACCTCCAACCTTTCGATTAACAGCCGATCGCGCTAGCCAATTGCGCCACGGAGACAGTCCTGCTCCACTCTCACCACCATGAGAACATATCTTCAAAGCTATTAGCGCAAAGAAAAAAAAGCGCCGCACCACCACCGGGTGGGCTCGAACCTCCAACCTTTCGGTTAACAGCCGATCGCGCTAGCGGATTGCGCCACGGAGACAGTCCTTCTCCACTTTCACCACCATCAGAACATATCTTCAAAGCTATCAGCCCAAAAAAAAGCGCCACACCATCACCGGGGGGGCTCGAATCTTCAACCTTTCGGTTAACAGCCGATCACGCTAGCCAATTGCGCCACGGAGACAGTCCTGCTCCACTCCCACCACCATCAGAACATATCTTCAAAGCTATCAGCCGAAAGAAAAAAAAGCGCCGCACCACCACCGGGTGGGCTCGAACCTCTAACTTTTCGGTTAACAGCCGATCGCGCTAGCCAATTGCGCCACGGAGACAGTCCTGCTCCACTCTCACCACCATCAGAACATATCTTCAAAGCTATCAGCGCAAAGAAAAAAGCAACACACCACCACCGGGTGGGCTCGAACCTCCAACCTTTCGGTTAACAGCCGATCGCGCTAGCCATTTGCGCCACGGAGACAGTCGTGCTCCACTCTCACCACCGTCAGAACATTTCTTCAGAGCTATCAGCCCAAAGAAAAAAAAGCGCCGCACCACCACCGGGTGGGCTCGAACCTCCCACCTTTCGGTCGACAGCCGATCGCGCTAGCCAATTGCGCCACGGAGAGAGTCGTGCTCCACTCTCACCACCATCAGAACATATCTTTAAAGCTAATAGCGCGAAGAAAAAAAAGCGACCCACCGTCTCCGGGTGGGCTCAAACCTCTAACCTTTCGGTTAACAGCCGATCGCGCTAGCCAATCGCGTCACGGAGACAGTCGTGCTCCACTCTCATCACCATCAGAACATATCTTCAAACCTATCAGCTCAAAGAAAAAAAAGTGCCGCACCAACACCGGGTGGGCTCGAAACTCCAACCTTTCGAGTAACAGCCCACCACGGTAGCCAATTGCGCCACAAAGACAGTCCTTCTCCACACTCACCACCATCAGAACATATCTTCAAAGAAATCAGCCCAAAGAAAAAACAGCGCCGCACCACCACCGGGTGGGCTCGAACCTCCAATTTTTGGGTTAACAGCCGATCGCGCTAGCCAATTGCGCCATGGAGACAGTCCTGCTCCACTTTCACCACCATCAAAACATACCTTCAAAGCTATCGGCCCAAAGAAAAATAGCGCCGCACCACCACCGCATGGGCTCGAACCTCCAACCTTTCGGTTAGCAGCCGATCGCGCTAGCCAATTGCGCCACGGAGACAGTCCTGCTCCACTCTCACCACCATCAGAACATATCTTCAAAGCTATCAGTCCAAAGAAAAAAAAGCGCCGCACCACCACCGGGTGGGCTCGAAACTCCACCCTTTAGGTTAACAGCCGATCGCGCTAGCCAATTGCGCCACGGAGACAGTCGCGCTCCACTCTCACCACCATCAGAACATATCTTCAAAGCTATCAGCGCAAACAAAAAAAAGCGACACACCACTCCCGGGAGGGCTCGAACCTCCAACCTTTCAGTTAACAGCCGATCGCGATAGCCAATCGCGCCATGGAGAAAGTCGTGCACCACTCTCACCACCATCAGAACATATCTTAAAAGCTATCAGTCCAAAGAAAAACAAGCGCCGCACCACCACCGGGTGGGCTCGAAACTACAACCTTTCGGTTAACAGCCGATCGCACTAGCCAATTGCGCCACGGAGACAGTCCTGCTCCACTCTCACCACCATCAGAACATATCTTCAAAGCTATCAGCCCAAAAAAAAAAACAAGCGCCACACCCCCACCGGGTGGGCTCGAACCTCCAACCTTTTGGTTGACAGCCGATCGCGCTAGCCAATTGCGCCACAAACACAGTCGTGCTCCACTCTCACCACCATCAGAACATATCTTCAAAGCTAATAGCGCAAAGAAAAAAAAGCGACACACCGTCTCCGGGTGGGCTCAAACCTCCAACCTTTCGGTTAAGAGCCGATCGCGCTAGCCAATTGCGCCACGGAGACAGTCCTCTTCCACTTTCACCACCATCAGAACATATCTTCAAAGCTATCAGCCCAAAAAAAAGCGCCACACCATCAGCGGGGGGGCTCGAATCTTCAACCTTCCGGTAACAAGCCGATCGCGCTAGCCAATTGCGCCACGGAGACAGTCCTGCTCCACTCTCACCACCATCAGAACATATCTTCAAAGCTATCAGCGCAAAGAAAAAAGCAACACACCACCACCGGGTGGGCTCGAACCTCCAACCTTTCGGGTAACAGCCGATCGCGCTAGCCATTTGCGCCACGGAGACAGTCGTGCTCCACTCTCACCACCGTCAGAACATTTCTTCAGAGCTATCAGCCCGAAGAAAAAAAAGCACCGCACCACCACCGGGTGGGCTCGAACCTCCCACCTTTTGGTTGACAGCCGATCGCGCTAGCCAATTGCGCCACGGAGAGAGTCGTGCTCCACTCTCACCACCATCAGAACATATCTTCAAAGCTAATAGCGCGAAGAAAAAAAAAGCGACCCACCGTCTCCGGGTGGGTTCAAACCTCCAACTTTTCGGTTAACAGCCGATCGCGCTAGCCAATCGCGCCACGGAGACAGTCGTGCTTCACTCTCACCACCATCAGAACATATCTTCAAACCTATCAGCCCAAAGAAAAAAAAGTGCCGCACCACCACCGGGTGGGCTCGAAACTCCAACCTTTCGGTTAACAGCCCACCACGGTAGCCAATTGCGCCACAAAGACAGTCCTTCTCCACACTCACCACCATCAGAACATATCTTCAAAGCTATCAGCCCAAAGAAAAAACAGCGCCGCACCACCACCGGGTGGGCTCGAACCTCCAATTGTTTGGTTAACAGCCGATCGCGCTAGCCAATTGCGCCATGGAGACAGTCCTGCTCCACTTTCACCACCATCAGAACATACCTTCAAAGCTATCAGCCCAAAAAAAAAGCGCCGCACCACCACCGCGTGGGCTCGAAACTGCAACCTTTCGGTTAACAGCCGATCGCGCCAGCCAATCGCGCCACGGAGACAGTCGTTCTCCACTCTCACCACCATCAGAACATATGTCAAAGCTATCAGCGCAAAGAAAAAAGCAACACACTGCTCCCGGGAGGGCTCGAAACTCCAACCTATCGGTTAACAGCCGATCGCGCTAGCCAATTGCGCCACCTAGACAGTCCTGCTCCACTGTCACCACCATCAGAACATATCTTCGAAGCTATCAGACCAAAGAAAAAAAAGCGCCGCACCACCACCGGGTGGGCTCGAAACTCCAACATTTAGGTTAACAACCGATCGCGCTAGCCAATTGCGCCACGGAGACAGTCCTGATTCACTCTCACCACCATCAGAACATATCTTCAAAGCTATCAGCGCAGGGAAAAAAAGCACCGCACCTCCACCGGGTGGGCTCGAACCTCCAACGTTTCGGTTAACAGCCGATCGCGCCAGCCAATTGCGCCACGGAGACAGTCGTGCTCCACTCTCACCACCATCAGAACATATCTTCAAAGCTATTAGCGCAAAGAAAAAAAAGCGCCGCACCACCACCGGGTGGGCTCGAACCTCCAACCTTTCGGTTAATAGCCGATCGCGCTAGCCAATTGCGCCACGGAGACAGTCCTGCTCCACTCTCACCACCATCAGAACATATCTTCAAAGCTATCAGCCCAAAGAAAAAAAAGCGCCGCACGACCACAGGCTGGGCTCGAACCTCCAATTTTTCGGTTAACAGCCGATCGCGCTAGCCAATTGCGCCACGGAGACAGTCCTGCTCCACTCTCACCACCATCAGAACATATCTTCAAAGCTATCAGCCCAAAGAAAAAAAAGCGCCGCACCACCACCGGGTGGGCTCGAAACTTCAACCTTTCGGTTAACAGCCGATCGCGCTAGCCAATCGCGCCACAAAGACAGTCGTGCTCCACACTCACCACCATCAGAACATATCTTCAAAGCTAATAGCGCAAAGAAAAAAAAAGCGACACACCGTCTCCGGGTGGGCTCAAACCTCCAACCTTTCGATTAACAGCCGATCGCGCCAGCCAATTGCGCCACGGAGACAGTCCTGCTCCACTCTCACCACCATCAGAACATATCTTCAAAGCTCTCAGCCCAAAGAATGAAAAGCAACACACCACTCCCGGGAGGGCTCGAACCTCCAACCTATTGGTTAACAGCCGATCGCGCTAGGCAATTGCGCCACGGAGACAGTCCTGCTCAACTTTCACCACCATCAGAACATATCTTCAAAGCTATCAGCCCAAAAAAAAGCGCCACACCATCACCGGGGGGGCTCGAATCTTCAACCTTTCGAGTAACAACCGATCGCGCTAGCCAATTGCGCCACGGAGACAGTCCTGCTCCACTCTCACCACCATCAGAACATATCTTCAAAGCTATCAGCCGAAAGAAAAAAAAGCGCCGCACCACCACCGGGTGGGCTCGAACCTCTAACTTTTCGGTTAACAGCCGATCGCGCTAGCCAATTGCGCCACGGAGACAGTCCTGCTCCACTCTCACCACCGTACGAACATATCTTCAAAGCTATCAGCGCAAAGAAAAAAGCAACACACCACCACCGGGTGGGCTCGAACCTCCAACCTTTCGGTTAACAGCCGATCGCGCTAGCCATTTGCGCCACGGAGACAGTCGTGCTCCACTCTCACCACCGTCAGAACATTTCTTCAAAGCTATCAGCGCAGAGAAAAAAAAGCGCCGCACCTCCACCGGGTGGGCTCGAACCTCCAACGTTTCGGTTAACAGCCGATCGCGCCAGCCAATTGCGCCATGGAGACAGTCGTGCTCCACTCTCACCACCATCAGAACATATCTTCAAAGCTATTAGCGCAAAGAAAAAAAGCGCCGCACACCACCGGGTGGGCTCGAACCTCCAACCTTTCGGTTAACAGCCGATCGCGCTAGCCAATTGCGCCACGGAGACAGTCCTGCTCCACTCTCACCACCATCAGAACATATCTTCAAAGCTATCAGCCCAAAGAAAAAAAGGCGCCGCACGACCACAGGCTGGGCTCAAACTTCGAATTTTTCGGTTAACAGCCGATCGCACTAGCCAATTCCGCCACGGAGACAGTCCTGCTCCACTCTCACCACCATCAGAACATATCTTCAAAGCTATCAGCCCAAAGAAGAAAAAGCGCTGCACCACCACCGGGTGGGCTCGAAACTTCAACCTTTCGGTTAACAGCCGATCGCGCTAGCCAATTGCGCCACAAAGACAGTCGTGCTCCACTCTCACCACCATCAGAACATATCTTCAAAGCTAATATAGCAAAGAAAATAAAAGCGACACACCGTCTCCGGGAGGGCTCAAACCTCCAACCTTTCAGTTAACAGCCGATCGCGCTAGCCAATTGCGCCACGGAGGCAGTCGTGCTCTACTCTCACCACCATCAGAACTTATCTTAAAAGCTATCAGCTTAAAGAAAAAAAAGCGCCGCAGCACCACCGGGTGGGCTCGAACCTCCAACCTTTCAGTTAACAGCCGATCGCGCTAGCCAATTGCGCCACGGTGGCAGTCGTGCTCCACTCTCACCACCATCAGAACTTTTCTTAAAAGCTATCAGCCTAAAGAAAAAAAAGCGCCGCAGCACCACCGCGTGGGCTCGATGTCGAACCTTTCGGTTAACAGCTGATCGCGCTAGCCAATTGCGCCACGGCGAGAGTCGTGCTCCACTCTCACCACCATCAGAACACATCTTCAAAGCTATCAGCGCAAAATAAAAAGCAACACACCACTCCCGGGAGGGCTCGAAACTTCAAACTATCGGTTAACAGCCGATCGCGCTAGCCAATTGCGCCACAAAGACAGTCGTGCTCCACTCTCACCACCATCAGAACATATCTTCAAAGCTAATAGCGCGAAGAAAAAAGCAACACACCAATCCCGGGAGGGCTCAAACCTCCAACATTTCGGTTAACAGCCGATCGCGCTAGCCATTTGCGCCACGGAGACAGTCCTGCTCCACTCTCACCACCGTCAGAACATTTCTTCAGAGCTATCAGCCCAAAAAAAAGCGCCGCAGCACCACCGGGTGGGCTCGAACCTCCAACCATTCGGTTAACAGCCGATCGTGCTAGCCAATTGCGCCACGGAGACAGTCGTGCCCCACATTCACCACCATCAGAACTTATCTTCAAAGCTATCAGCGCAAAGAAAAAAGCAACACACCACTCCCGGGAGGGCTCGAAACACCAATTTTTTGGTTACCAGCCGATCGCGCTGGCCAATTGCGCCACGGAGACAGTCCTGCTCCACTCTCACCACCATCAGAACATAACTTCAAAGCTATCAGCCCAAAGAAAAAAAGCGCCGCACCACCACCACTTGGGCTCGAACCTCCCACCTTTCGGTTGACAGCCGATGGCGCTAGCCAATTGCGCCACGGAGAGAGTCGTGCTCTACTCTCACCACCATCAGAACATATCTTCAAAGCTAATAGCGCGAAGAAAAAAAAGCGACCCACCGTCTCCGGGTGGGCTCAAACCTCCAACCTTTCGGTTAACAGCCGATCGCGCTAGCCATTTGCGCCACGGAGACAGTCGTGCTCCACTCTCACCACCGTCAGAACATTTCTTCAAAGCTATCAGCGCAGAGAAAAAAAAGCGCCGCACCTCCACCGGGTGGGCTCGAACCTCCAACGTTTCGGTTAACAGCCGATCGCGCCAGCCAATTGCGCCATGAAGACAGTCGTGCTCCACTCTCACCACCATCAGAACATATCTTCAAAGCTATTAGCGCAAAGAAAAAAAAGCGCCGCACACCACCGGGTGGGCTCGAACCTCCAACCTTTCGGTTAACAGCCGATCGCGCTAGCCAATTGCGCCACGGAGACAGTCCTGCTCCACTCTCACCACCATCAGAACATATCTTCAAAGCTATCAGCCCAAAGAAAAAAAGGCGCCGCACGACCACAGGCTGGGCTCAAACTTCGAATTTTTCGGTTAACAGCCGATCGCACTAGCCAATTCCGCCACGGAGACAGTCCTGCTCCACTCTCACCACCATCAGAACATATCTTCAAAGCTATCAGCTCAAAGAAGAAAAAGCGCCGCACCACCACCGGGTAGGCTCGAAACTTCAAACTTTCGGTTAACAGCCGATCGCGCTAGCCAATTGCGCCACAAAGACAGTCGTGCTCCACTCTCACCACCATCAGAACATATCTTCAAAGCTAATATAGCAAAGAAAATAAAAGCGACACACCGTCTCCGGGAGGGCTCAAACCTCCAACCTTTCAGTTAACAGCCGATCGCGCTAGCCAATTGCGCCACGAAAGCAGTCGTGCTCCACTCTCACCACCATCAGAACTTATCTTAAAAGCTATCAGCCTAAAGAAAAAAAAGCGCCGCACCACCACCGGGTGGGCTCGAACCTCCAACCTTTCAGTTAACAGCCGATCGCGCTAGCCAATTGCGCCACGGTGGCAGTCGTACTCCACTCTCACCACCATCAGAACTTTTCTTAAAAGCTATCAGCCTAAAGAAAAAAAAAGCGCCGCAGCACCACCGGGTGGGCTCGAACCTCCATCATTTTAGTTAACAGCTGATCGCGCTAGCCGATTGCGCCACGGAGACAGTCCTGCTCCACACTCACCACCATCAGAACATATCTTCAAAGCTATCAGCTCAAAGAAAAAAAAGCGCCGCACCACCACCGGGTTGGCTCGAACCTTCAATTTTTTGGTTAACAGCCGATCGCGCTAGCCAATTGCGCCACGGAGACACTCCTGCTCCACTCTCACAACCATCAGAACATAACTTCAAAGCTATCAGCCCAACAAAAAAAAGCGCCGCACCACCACCACGTGGGCTCGATCTCGAACCTTTCGGTTAACAGCTGATCGCGCTAGCCAATTGCGCCACGGAGAGAGTCGTGCTCCACTCTCACCACCATCAGAACACATCTTCAAAGCTATCAGCGCAAAGAAAAAAGCAACACACCACTCCCGAGAGGGCTCGAAACTTCAACCTATGGGTTAACAGCCGATCGCGCTAGCCAATTGCGCCACAAAGACAGTCGTGCTCCACTCTCACCACCATCAGAACATATCTTCAAAGCTAATAGCGCGAAGAAAAAAAGCAACACACCAATCCCGGGAGGGCTCGAACCTCTAACTTTTCGGTTAACAGCCGATCGCGCTAGCCATTTGCGCCACGGAGACAGTCCTGCTCCACTCTCACCACCGTCAGAACTTTTCTTCAGAGCTATCAGCCCAAAGAAAAAAAATCGCTGCAGAACCACCGGGTGGGTTCGAACCTCCAACCATTCGGCTAACAGCCGATCATGCTAGCCAATTGCGCCTCGGAGACAGTCGTGCCCCACTTGCACCACCATCAGAACTTATCTTCAAAGCTAACAGCGCAAAGAAAAAAGCAACACACCACTCCCAGGAGGGCTCGAAACTCCAATTTTTTGGTTAACAGCCAATCGCGCTGGCCAATTGCGCCGCGGAGACAGTCCTGCTCCACTCTCACCACCATTAGAACATAACTTCAAAGCTATCAGCCCAAAGAAAAAAAGCGCCGCACCACCACCGCTTGGGCTCGAACCTCCAACCTTTCGGTTAACAGCCGATCGCGCTAGCCAATTGCGCCACGGAGACAGTCGTGCTCCACTCTCACCATCATCAGTACATATCTTCAAAGCTATCAGCGCAAAGAAAAAAGCAACACACCACTCCCGGGAGGGCTCGAAACTCCAACCTATCGGGTAACTGCCGATCGCGCTAGCCAATCGCGCCACGGAGACAGCCCTGCTCCACTCTCACCACCATCAAAACATATCTTCAAAGCTATCAGCCCAAAGAAAAAAAAAGCGCCGCAACACCACCGGGTGGGCTCGAAACTCCAACCTTTCGGTTAACAGCCGATCGCGCTAGCCAATTGCGCCACGGAGACAGTCCTGCTCCACTCTCACCACCATCAGAACATATCTTCAAAGCTATCAGCCCAAAAAAAGCGCCGCACCATCACCGGGGGGGCTCGAATCTTCCACCTTTCGGTTAACAGCCGATCGCGCTATCCAATTGCGCCTCGGAGACAGTCCTGCTCCACTCTCACCACTATCAGAACATATCTTCAATACTATCAGCCGAAAGAAAAAAAAAGCGCCACACCACCACCGGGTGGGCTCGAACCTCTAACTTTTCGGTTAACAGCCGATCGCGCTAGCCAATTGCGCCACGGAGACAGTCGTGCTCCACTCTCACCACCGTCAGAACATTTCTTCAGAGCTATCAGCCCAAAGAAAAAAAAGCACCGCACCACCACCGGGTGGGCTCGAACCTCCCACCTTTCGGTTGACAGCCGATCGCGCTAGCCAATTGCGCCATGGAGAAAGTCGTGCTCCACTCTCACCACCATCAGAACATATCTTCAAAGCTAATAGCGCGAAGAAAAAAAAGCGCCCACCGTCTCCGGGTGGGCTCAAACCTCCAACCTTTCGGTTAACAGCCGATCGCGCTAGCCAATCGCGCCACGGAGACAGTCGTGCTCCACTCTCACCACCATCAGAACATATCTTCAAACCTATCAGCCCAAAGAAAAAAAAGTGCCGCACGACCACCGGGTGAACTCGAAACTCCAACCTTTCGGTTAACAGCCCACCACGGTAGCCAATTGCGCCACAAAGACAGTCCTTCTCCACACTCACCACCATCAGAACATATCTTCAAAGCTATCAGCCCAAAGAAAAAAAAGCGCCGCACCACCACCGGGTGGGCTCGAACCTCCAATTTTTTGGTTAACAGCCGATCGCGCTAGCCAATTGCGCCACGGAGACAGTCCTGCTCCACTTTCACCACCATCAGAACATACCTTCAAAGCTATCAGCCCAAAGAAAAAAAGCGCCGCACCACCACCGCGTGGACTCGAACCTCCAACCTTTCGGTTAACAGCCGATCGCGCTAGCCAATCGCGCCACGGAGACAGTCGTTCTCCACTCTCACCACCATCAGAACATATGTCAAAGCTATCAGCGCAAAGAAAAGAGCAACACACCGCTCCCGGGAGGGCTCGAAACTCCAGCCTATCGGTTAACAGCCGATCGCGCTAGCCAATTGCGCGACGGAGACAGTCCTGCTCCACTGTCACCACCATCAGAACATATCTTCAAAGCTATCAGACCAAAGAAAAAAAAGCGCCGCACCACCACCGGGTGGGCTCGAAACTCCAACATTTAGGTTAACAACCGACCGCGCTAGCCAATTGCGCCACGGAGACAGTCCTGATTCACTCTCACCACCATCAGAACATATCTTCAAAGCTATCAGCGCAAAGAAAAAAAAAAGCGCCGCACCTCCACCGGGCGGGCTCGAACCTCCAACGTTTCGGTTAACAGCCGATCGCGCCAGCCAATTGCGCCACGGAGACAGTCGTGCTCCACTCTCACCACCATCAGAACATATCTTCAAAGCTATTAGCGCAAAGAAAAAATAGCGCTGCACCACCACCGGGTGGGCTCGAACCTCCAACCTTTCGGTTAACAGCCGATCGCGCTAGCCATTTGCGCCACGGAGACAGTCCTGCTCCACTCTCACCACCATCAGAACATATCTTCAAAGCTATCAGCCAAAGAAAAAAAGCGCCGCACGACCACAGGCTGGGCTCGAACCTCCAATTTTTCGGTTAACAGCCGATCGCGCTAGCCAATTGCGCCACGGAGACAGTCCTCCTCCACTCTCACCACCATCAGAACATATCTTCAAAGCTATCAGCCCAAAGAAAAAAAAGCGCCCCACCACCACCGCGGGGGCTCGAAACTTCAACCTTTCGGTTAACTGCCGATCGCGCTAGCCAATTGCGCCACAAAGACAGTCGTGCTCCACTTTCACCACCTTCAGAACATATCTTCAAAGCTATCAGCCCAAAGAATGAAAAGAAACACACCAATCCCAGGAGGGCTCAAACCTCCAACCTTTCAGTTAACAGCCGATCGCGCTAGCCAATTGCGCCACGGAGACAATCGTGCTCCACTCTCACCAACATCAGAACATATTTTGAAAGCTATCAGCCTAAAGAAAAAAAAGCGCCGCACCACCACCGGGTGGGCTCGAACCTCCAACATTTTGGTTAACAGCTGATTGCGCTAGCCAATCGCGCCACGAAGACAGTCGTGCTCAACTCTCACCACCATAAGAACATAACTTCAAAGCTATCAGCGCAAAGAAAAAAAAGCGACACACCGTCCCCGGGTGGGCTCTAACCTCCAACCTTTAGGTTAACAGCCGATCGCGCTAGCCAATTGCGCCACGGAGACAATCGTGCTCCACTCTCACCACCATCAGAACATAGTTTAAAAGCTATCAGCCTTTCGGTTAACAGCGGATCGCGCTAGCCAATTGCGCCACGGAGACAGTCGTGCTCAACTCTCACCACCGTCAGAACATTTCTTCAGAGCTATCAGTCCAAAGAAAAAAAAGCGCCGCACCACCGCCGGGTGGGCTCGAACCTCCCACCTTTCGGTTGACAGCCGATCGCGCTAGCCAATTGCGCCACGGAGAGAGTCGTGCTCCACTCTCACCACCATCAGAACATATCTTCAAAGCTAATAGCGCGAAGAAAAAAAAGCGCCCACCGTCTCCGGGTGGGCTCAAACCTCCAACCTTTCGGTTAACAGCCGATCGCGCTAGGCAATCGCGCCACGGAGACAGTCGTGCTCCACTCTCCCTACCATCAGAACATATCTTCAAACCTATCAGCCCAAAGAAAAAAAAGTGCCGCACCACCACCGGGTGAACTCGAAACTCCAACCTTTCGGTTAACAGCCCACCACGGTAGCCAATTGCGCCACAAAGACAGTCCTTCTCCACACTCACCACCATCAGAACATATCTTCAAAGCTATCAGCCCAAAGAAAAAAAGCGCCACACCACCACCGGGTGGGATCGAACCTCCAACTTTTTGGTTAACAGCCGATCGCGCTAGCCAATTGCGCCACGGAGACAGTCCTGCTCCACTTTCACCACCATCAGAACATACCTTCAAAGCTATCAGCCCAAAGAAAAAAAGCGCCGCACCACCACCGCGTGGGCTCGAACCTCCAACCTTTCGGTTAACAGCCGATCGCGCTAGCCAATCGCGCCACGGAGACAGTCGTTCTCCACTCTCACCACCATCAGAACATATGTCAAAGCTATCAGCGCAAAGAAAAAAGCAACACACCGCTCCCGGGAGGGCTCGAAACTCCAACCTATCGGTTAACAGCCGATCGCGCTAGCCAATTGCGCCACGGAGACAGTCCTGCTCCACTGTCACCACCATCAGAACATATCTTCAAAGCTATCAGACCAAAGAAAAAAAAGCGCCGCACCACCACCGGGTGGGCTCGAAACTCCAACATTTAGGTTAACAACCGACCGCGCTAGCCAATTGCGCCACGGAGACAGTCCTGATTCACTCTCACCACCATCAGAACATATCTTCAAAGCTATCAGCCCAAAGAAAAAAAAGCGCCGCACCACCACCGCGGGGGCTCGAAACTTCAACCTTTCGGTTAACAGCCGATCGCGCTAGCCAATTGCGCCACAAAGACAGTCGTGCTCCACTCTCACCACCTTCAGAACATATCTTCAAAGCTATCAGACCAAAGAATGAAAAGCAACACACCAATCCCAGGAGGGCTCAAACCTCCAACCTTTCAGTTAACTGCCGATCGCGCTAGCCAATTGCGCCACGGAGACAATCGTGCTCCACTCTCACCAACATCAGAACATATTTTGAAAGCTATCAGCCTAAAGAAAAAAAGCGCCGCACAACCACCGGGTGGGCTCGAACCTCCAACATTTTGGTTAACAGCTGATCGCGCTAGCCAATCGCGCCACGAAGACAGTCGTGTTCCACTCTCACCACCATCAGAACATAGTTTAAAAGCTATCAGCCTAAAGAAAAAAAAGCGCCACACCACCACGGGGTGGGCTCGAACTTCCAACATTTTGGTTAACAGCTGATCGCGCTAGCCAATCGCGCCACGAAGACAGTCGTGCTCCACTCTCACCACCATAAGAACATAACTTCAAAGCTATAAGCGCAAAGAAAAAAAAGCGACACACCGTCCCCGGGTGGGCTCAAACCTCCAACCTTTCGGTTAACAGCCGATCGCGCTAGCCAATTGCGCCACGGAGACAGTCGTGCTGCAGTCTCACCACCTTCAGAACATATCTTCAAAGCTATCAGCCCAAAGAATGAAAAGCAACACACCAATCCCAGGAGGGCTCAAACCTCCAACCTTTCAGTTAACAGCCGATCGCGCTAGCCAATTGCGCCACATAGACAGTCGTGCTCCACTCTCACCACCGTCAGAACATTTCTTCAGAGCTATCAGCCCAAAGAAAAAAAAGCGCCGCACCACCACAGGGTTGGCTCGAACCTCCCACCTTTCGGTTGACAGCCGATCGCGCTAGCCAATTGCGCCACGGAGAGAGTCGTGCTCCACTCTCACCACCATCAGAACATATCTTCAAAGCTAATAGCGCGAAGAAAAAAAAGCGCGCACCGTCTCCGGGTGGGCTCAAACCTCCAACCTTTCGGTTAACAGCCGATCGCGCTAGCCAATCGCGCCACAGAGACAGTCGTGCTCCACTCTCACCACCATCAGAACATATCTTCAAACCTATCAGCCCAAAGAAAAAAAGTGCCGCACCACCACCGGGTGAACTCGAAACTCCAACCTTTCGGTTAACAGCCCACCACGGTAGCCATTTGCGCCACAAAGACAGTCCTTCTCCACACTCACCACCATCAGAACATATCTTCAAAGCTATCAGCGCAAAGAAAAAAAAAGCGCCGCACCTCCACCGGGTGGGCTCGAACCTCCAACGTTTCGGTTAACAGCCGATCGCGCCAGCTAATTGCGCCACGGAGACAGTCGTGCTCCACTCTCACCACCATCAGAACATATCTTCAAAGCTATTAGCGCAAAGAAAAAAAAGCGTTGCACCACCACCGGGTGGGCTCGAACCTCCAACCTTTCGGTTAACAGCCGATCACGCTAGCCATTTGCGCCACGGAGACAGTCCTGCTCCACTCTCACCACCATCAGAACATATCTTCAAAGCTATCAGGCAAAGAAAAAAAAGCGCCGCACGACCACAGGCTGGGCTCGAACCTCCAATTTTTCGGTTAATAGCCGATCGCGCTAGCCAATTGCGCCACGGAGACAGTCCTGCTCCACTCTCACCACCATCAGAACATATCTTCAAAGCTATCAGCCCAAAGAAAAAAAAAGCGCCGCACCACCACCGGGTGGGCTCGAAACTTCAACCTTTCGGTTAACAGCCGATCGCGCTAGCCAATTGCGCCACAAAGACAGTCGTGCTCCACTCTCACCACCTTCAGAACATATCTTCAAAGCTATCAGCCCAAAGAATGAAAAGCAACACACCAATTCCAGGAGGGCTCAAACCTCCAACCTTTCAGTTAACTGCCGATCGCGCTAGCCAATTGCGCCATGGAGACAATCGTGCTCCACTCTCACCAACATCAGAACATATTTTGAAAGCTATCAGCCTAAAGAAAAAAAAGCGCCGCACCACCACCGGGTGGGCTCGAACCTCCAACATTTTGGTTAACAGCTGATCGCGCTAGCCAATCGCGCCACGAAGACAGTCGTGCTCCACTCTCACTACCATAAGAACATATCTTCAAAGCTATCAGCGCAAAAAAAAGCGACACACCGTCCCCGGGTGGGCTCAAACCTCCAACCTTTCGGTTAACAGCCGATCGCGCTAGCCAATTGCGCCACGGAGACAGTCGTGCTGCAGTCTCACCACCTTCAGAACATATCTTCAAAGCTATCAGCCCAAAGAATGAAAAGCAACACACCAATCCCAGGAGGGCTCAAACCTCCAACCTTTCAGTTAACAGCAGATCGCGCTAGCCAATTGCGCCACGGAGACAGTCGTGCTCCACTCTCACCACCATCAAAACATATCTTCAAAGCTATCAGCGCAAAGAAAAAAAAGCGCCGCACCACCACCGGGTGGGCTCAAACCTCCAACATTTCGGTTAACAGCTGATCGTGCTAGCCAATTTCGCCACAAAGACAGTCCTGCTCCACTCTCACCACCATCAGAACATATCTTCAAAGCTATCAGCGCAAAGAAAAAAAAGCGCCGCACCACCACTGGGGGGGCTCGAACCTCCAACCTTTCGGATAACAGCCGATCGCGCTAGCCACTTGCGCCACAGAGACAGTCGTGCTCCACTCTCACCACCATCAAAACATATCTTCAAAGCTATAAGCGCAAAGAAAAAAAAAGCGCCGCACCACCACCGGGTGGGCTCGAACCTCCAACATTTCGGTTAACAGCCGATCGTGCTAGCCAATTGCGCCACAAAGACAGTCGTGCTCCACTCTCACCACCATCAGAACATATCTTCAAAGCTATCAGCGCAAAGAAAAAAAAAGCGACACACCGTCTTTGGGTGGGCTCAAACCTCCAACTTTTCGGTTAACAGCCGATCGCGCTAGCCAATTGCGCCACGGAGACAGTCTTGCTCCACTCTCACCACCATCAGAACATATCTTCAAAGCTATCAGCCCAAAGAATGAAAAGCAACACACCACTCCCAGGAGGGCTCGAAACTCCAACCTTTCGGTTAACAGCCGATCGCGCTAGCCAATTGCGCCACGGAGACAGTCCAGCTCCACTCTCACCACCATCAGAACATGTCTTCAAAGCTATCAGCCCAAAAAAAAGTGACACACCACCACCGGGTGTGCTCGAAACTCGAACCTTTCGGTTAACAGCCGATCGCGCTAGCCAAATGCGCCACGGAGACAGTCGTGCTCTACTCTCACCACCGTCAGAACATTTCTTAAGAGCTATCAGCCCAAAGGAGAAAAAGCGCCGCACCACCACCGGGTGGGCTAGAACCTCCAACTTTTCGGTTAACAGCCGATCGCGCTAGCCAATTACGCCACGGATACAGTCCTGCTCCACTCTCACCACCATCAGAACATATCTTCAAAGTTATCAGCCCAAAGAAAAAAAAGCACCGCACCACCACCGGGTGGACACGAACCTCCAGCCTTCGGTTAACAGCCGATCGCGCTAGCCAGTTGCGCGATGGAGACAGTCGTGCTTCACTCTCACCACCATCAGAACATATCTTAAAAGCTATCAGCGCAAAGAAAAAAACAACACACCACTCCCGGGAGGGCTCGAAACTCCAACCTTTCGGTTAATAGCCGATCGCGCTAGCCAATTGCGCCACAGAGACAGTCGTGCTCCACTCTCACCACCATCAGAACATATCTTCAAAGCTATCAGCGCAAAGAAAAAAAGCGACACACCGTCCCCAGGTGGGCTCAAACCTCCAACCTTTTGGTTAACAGCCGATCGCGCTAGCCAATTGCGCCTCGGAGACAGTCTTGCTTCACTCTCACCACTTTCAGAACATATCTTCAAAGCTATCAGCCCAAAGAATGAAAAGCAACACACCAATCCCAGGAGGGCTCAAACCTCCAACCTTTCAGTTAACAGCCGATCGCGCTAGCCAATTGCGCCATGGAGACAAACGTGCTCCACTCTCACCAACATCAGAACATATTTTAAAAGCTATCAGCCTAAAGAAAAAAAAGCGCCGTACCACCACCGGGTGGGCTCGAACCTCCAACATTTCGGTTAACAGCTGATCGCGCTAGCCAATCGCGCCACGAAGACTGTCGTGCTCCACTCTCACCACCATCAGAACATATCTTCAAAGCTATCAGCGCAAAGAAAAAAAAAGCGCCGCACCACCACCGGGTGGGCTCGAACCTCTAACATTTCGGTTAACAGCTGATCGCGCTAGCAAATCGCGCCACGAAGACAGTCGTGCTGCACTCTCACCACCATCAGTACATATCTTCAAAGCTATCAGCGCAAAGAAAAAAGCAACACATCACTCCCGGGAGGGTTTGAAACTCCAAACTTTTGGTTAACAGCCGATCGCGCTAGCCAATTGCGCCACTGAGACAGTCGTGCTCCACTCTCACCACCATCAGAACATATCTTCAAAGCTATCAGCGCAAAGAAAAAAAAGCGCCGCACCACCACCGGGTGGGCTCGAACCTCCAACATTTCGGTTAACAGCTGATCGCGCTAGCCAATCGCGCCACGAAGACAGTCGTGCTGCACTCTCACCACCCTCAGTACATATCTTCAAAGCTATCAGCGCAAAGAAAAAAGCAACACATCACTCCCGGGAGGGCTCGAACCTCCAACCTTTCGGTTAACAGCCGATCGCTCTAGCCATTTGCGCCACGGAGACAGTCGTGCTCCACTCTCACCACCATCAGAACATATCTTCAAATCTATCAGCGAAGAGAAAAAAAAGCGACACACCGTCCTCGGGTGGGCTCAAACCTCCAAATTTTTGGTTAACAGCCGATCGCGTTAGCCAGTTGCGCCACGGAGACAGTCTTGCTCCACTCTCACGCTCCACTCTCACCACCATCAGAACATATCTTTAAAGCTATCAGGCCAAAGAATGAAAAGCAACACACCAATCCTGGGAGGGCTCGAACCTCCAACTTTTCAGTTAACAGCCGATCGTGCTAGCCAATTGCGCCACGGAGACAATCGTGCTCCACTCTCACCACCATCAGAACACATTTTAAAAGCTATCAGCCTAAAGAAAAAAAAGCACCGCACCACCACCGGGTGGGCTCGTACCTCCAACAATTCGGTTAACAGCTGATCGCGCTAGCCAATTGCGCCACGGAGACAGTCTTGCTCCACTCTCACCACCATCAGAACATATCTTCAAAGCTATCAGCCCAAAGAATGAAAAGCAACACACCAATCCCAGGAGGGCTCAAACCTCCAACCTTACAGTTAACAGCCGATCGCGCTAGCAAATTGCGCCACGAAGACAGTCGTGCTCCACTCTCACCACCATCAGAACATATCTTCAAAGCTATCAGCGCAAAGAAAAAAAAGCGCCGCACCACCACCGGGTTGGCTCGAACCTCCAACCTTTCGGTTAACAGCTGATCACGCTAGCCAATCGCGCCACGAAGACAGTCGTGCTGCACTCTCACCACCATCAGTACATATCTTCAAAGCTATCAGCGCAAAGAAAAAAGCAACACATCACTCCCGGGAGGGCTCGAACCTCCAACCTTTCGGTTAACAGCCGATCGCGCTAGCCAATTGCGCCACTGAGACAGTCCTGCTCCACTCTCACCACCATCAGAACATATTTTAAAAGCTATCAGCCTAAAGAAAAAAAAGCGCCACACCACCACTGGGGGGGCTCGAACCTCCAACCTTTCGGTTAACAGCCGATCGCGCTAGCCAATTGCGCCACGGAGACAGTCGTGCTCCACTCTCACCACCATCAAAACATATATTCAAAGCTATCAGCGCAAAGAAAAAAAAGCGCCGCACCACCACCGGGTGGGCTCGAACCTCCAACATTTCGGTTAACAGCCGATCGTGATAGCCAATTGCGCCACAAAGACAGTCGTGCTCCACTCTCACCACTATCAGAACATATCTTCAAAGCTATCAGCGCAAAGAAAAAAAAAGCGACACACCGTCCCAGGGTGGGCTCAAACCTCCAACTTTTCGGTTAACAGCCGATCGCGCTAGCCAATTCCGCCACGGAGACAGTCCTGCTCCACGCTCACCACCATCAGAACATATCTTCAAAGCTATCAGCGCAAAGAAAAAAAAAAGCGACACACCGTCCCCGGGTGGGCTCAAACCTCCAACTTTTCGGTTAACAGCCGATCGAGCTAGCCAATTGCGCCACGGAGACAGTCCTGCTCCACTCTCACCACCATCAGAACATATCTTCAAAGCTATCAGCCCAAAGAATGAAAAGCAACACACCACTCGCAGGAGGGCTCGAAACTCCAACCTTTCGGTTAACAGCCGATCGCGCTAGCCAATTGTGCCACGGAGACAGTCCTGCTCCACTCTCACCACCATCAGAACATGTCTTCAAAGCTATCAGCCCAAAAAAAGTGACACACCACCACCGGGTGGGCTCGAATCTCGAACCTTTCGGTTAACAGCCGATCGGTCTAGCCAAATGCGCCATGGAGACAGTCGTGCTCCACTCTCACCACCGTCAGAATATTTCTTCAGAGCTATCAGCCCAAAGGAGAAAAAGCGCCGCACCACCACCGGGTGAGCTAGAACCTCCAACTTTTCGGTTAACAGCCGATCGCGCTAGCCAATTACGCCACGGAGACAGTCTTGCATCCACTCTCACCACCATCAGAACATATCTTCAAAGCTATTAGCCCAAAGAAAAAAAAGCACCGCACCACCACCGGGTGGACACGAACCTCCAACCTTCGGTTAACAGCCGATCGCGCTAGCCAATTGCGCGACGGAGACAGTCGTGCTTCACTCTCACCACCATCAGAACATATCTTAAAAGCTATCAGCGCAAAGAAAAAAACAACACACCACTCCCGGGACGGCTCGAAACTCCAACCTTTCGGTTAACAGCCGATCGCGCTAGCCAATTGCGCCACGGAGACAGTCGTGCTCCACTCTCACCAACATCAGAACATATTTTAAAAGCTATCAGCCTAAAGAAAAAAAAGCGCCGCACCACCACCGGGTGGGCTCGAACCTCCAACATTTCTGTTAACAGCTGATCGCGCTATCCAATCGCGCCACGAAGACAGTCGTGCTCCACTCTCACCACCATCAGAACATATCTTCAAAGCTATCAGCGCAAAGAAAAAAAAGCGCCGCACCACCACCGGGTGGGCTCGAACCTCTAACATTTCCGTTAACAGCTGATCGCGCTAGCAAATCGCGCCACGAAGACAGTCGTGCTGCACTCTCACCACCATCAGTACATATCTTCAAAGCTATCAGCGCAAAGAAAAAAGCAACACATCACACCCGGGAGGGTTCGAAACTCCAAACTTTTGGTTAACAGCCGATCGCGCTAGCCAATCGCGCCACTGAGACAGTCGTGCTCCACTCTCACCACCATCAGAACATATCTTCAAAGCTATCAGCGCAAAGAAAAAAAAGCGCCGCACCACCACCGGGTGGGCTCGAACCTCCAACATTTCGGTTAACAGCTGATCGCGCTAGCCAATCGCGCCACGAAGACAGTCGTGCTGCACTCTCACCACCCTCAGTACATATCTTCAAAGCTATCAGCGCAAAGAAAAAAGCAACACATCACTCCCGGGAGGGCTCGAAACTCCAACCTTTCGGTTAACAGCCGATCGCGCTAGCCTTTTGCGCCACTGAGACAGTCCTGCTCCACTCTCGCCACCATCAGAACATATCTTCAAAGCTACCAGCCCAAAAAAAGTGCCACACCACCAACGGGTGGGCTCGAAACTCCAACGTTTCGGTTAACAGCCTATCGCGCTAGCCAACTGCGCCACGGAGACAGTCGTGCTCCCCTCTCACCACCGTCAAAACATATCTTCAAAGCTATATGCCCAGAAAAAAAAGCGCCGCACCACCACCGGGTGGGCTCGAAATTCCAACCTTTCGGTTAACAGCCGATCGCGCTAGCCAATTGCGCCACGGAGACAGTCCTGCTCCACTCTCACCACCATCAGAACATATCTTCAAAGCTATCAGCCCAAAGAATGAAAAGCAACACACCACTCGCAGGAGGGCTCGAAACTCCAACCTTTCGGTTAACAGCCGATCGCGCTAGCCAATTGTGCCACGGAGACAGTCCTGCTCCACTCTCACCACCATCAGAACATGTCTTCAAAGCTATCAGCCCAAAAAAAAGTGACACACCACCACAGGGTGGGCTCGAAACTCGAACCTTTCGGTTAACAGCCGATCGGGCTAGCCAAATGCGCCATGGAGACAGTCGTGCTCCACTCTCACCACCGTCAGAATATTTCTTCAGAGCTATCAGCCCAAAGGAAAAAAAGCACCGCACCACCACCGGGTGGACACGAACCTCCAACCTTCGGTTAACAGCCGATCGCGCTAGCCAATTGCGCGACGGAGACAGTCGTGCTTCACTCTCACCACCATCAGAACATATCTTAAAAGCTATCAGCGCAAAGAAAAAAACAACACACCACTCCCGGGAGGGCTCGAAACTCCAACCTTTCGGTTAACAGCCGATCGCGCTAGCCAATTGCGCCACGGAGACAGTCGTGCTCCACTATCACCACCATCAGAACATATCTTCAAAGCTATCAGCGCAAAGAAAAAAAAGCGACACACCGTCCCCGGGTGGGCTCAAACCTCCAACCTTTCGGTTAACAGCCGATCGCGCTAGCCAATTGCGCGACGGAGACAGTCGTGCTTCACTCTCACCACCATCAGAACATATCTTAAAAGCTATCAGCGCAAAGAAAAAAACAACACACCACTCCCGGGAGGGCTCGAAACTCCAACCTTTCGGTTAACAGCCGATCGCGCTAGCCAATTGCGCCACGGAGACAGTCGTGCTCCACTATCACCACCATCAGAACATATCTTCAAAGCTATCAGCGCAAAGAAAAAAAAGCGACACACCGTCCCCGGGTGGGCTCAAACCTCCAACCTTTCGGTTAACAGCCGATCGCCTAGCCAATTGCGCCACGGAGACAGTCTTGCTTCACTCTCACCACCTTCAGAACATATCTTCAAAGCTATCAGCCCAAAGAATGAAAAGCAACACACCAATCCCAGGAGGGCTCAAACCTCCAACCTTTCAGTTAACAGCCGATCGCACTAGCCAATTGCGCCACGGAGACAATCGTGCTCCACTCTCACCAACATCAGAACATATTTTAAAAGCTATCAGCCTAAAGAAAAAAAAGCGCCGCACCACCACCGGGTGGGCTCGAACCTCCAACATTTCGGTTAACAGCTGATCGCGCTAGCCAATCGCGCCACGAAGACAGTCGTGCTCAACTCTCACCACCATCAGAACATATCTTCAAAGCTATCAGCGCAAAGAAAAAAAAGCGCCGCACCACCACCGGGTGGGCTCGAACCTCTAACATTTCGGTTAACAGCTGATCGCGCTAGCAAATCGCGCCACGAAGACAGTCGTGCTGCACTCTCACCACCATCAGTACATATCTTCAAAGCTATCAGCGCAAAGAAAAAAGCAACACATCACACCCGGGAGGGTTCGAAACTCCAAACTTTTGGTTAACAGCCGATCGCGCTAGCCAATCGCGCCACTGAGACAGTCGTGCTCCACTCTCACCACCATCAGAACATATCTTCAAAGCTATCAGCGCAAAGAAAAAAAAGCGCCGCACCACCACCGGGTGGGCTCGAACCTCCAACATTTCGGTTAACAGCTGATCGCGCTAGCCAATCGCTCCACGAAGACAGTCGTGCTGCACTCTCACCACCCTCAGTACATATCTTCAAAGCTATCAGCGCAAAGAAAAAAGCAACACATCACTCCCGGGAGGGCTCGAAACTCCAACCTTTCGGTTAACAGCCGATCGCGCTAGCCTTTTGCGCCACTGAGACAGTCCTGCTCCACTCTCGCCACCATCAGAACATATCTTCAAAGCTATCAGCCCAAAAAAAAGTGCCACACCACCAACGGGTGGGCTCGAAACTCCAACGTTTCGGTTAACAGCCTATCGCGCTAGCCAACTGCGCCACGGAGACAGTCGTGCTCCACTCTCACCACCGTCAAAACATATCTTCAAAGCTATATGCCCAGAAAAAAAAGCGCCGCACCACCACCGGGTGGGCTCGAAATTCCAACCTTTCGGTTAACAGCCGATCGCGCTAGCCAATTGCGCCACGTCGACAGTCTTGCTCCACTCTCACCACCATCAGAACAATCTTCAAAGCTATCAGCCCCAAAAAAAAGCGCCGCACCGCCACCGGTTGGGCACGAACCTCAAACTCTTCCGTTAACAGCCGATCGCGTTAGCCATTTGCGCCACGGAGACAGTCTTGCTCCACTCTCACCACCATCAGAACATATCTTCAAAGCTATCAGCCCAAAGAATGAAAAGCAACACACCAATCCCGGGAGGGCTCGAACCTCCAACCTTTCAGTTATCAGTCGATCGCTCTAGCCAATTGCGTCACGGAGACAGTCGTGCTCCACTCTCACCACCATCAGAACATATCTTCAAATCTATCAGCGCAAAGAAAAAAAAGCGACACACCGTCCTCGAGTGGGCTCAAACCTCCAAATTTTCGGTTAACAGCCGATCGCGTTAGCCAGTTGCGCCACGGAGACAGTCTTGCTCCACTCTCACGCTCCATTCTCACCACCATCAGAACATATCTTTAAAGCTATCAGCCCGAAGAAGGAAAAGCAACACACCAATCCCGGGAGGGCTCGAACCTCCAACCTTTCAGTTAACAGCCGATCGCGCTAGCAAATTGCGCCACGAAGACAGTCGTGCTCCACTCTCACCACCATCAGAACATATCTTCAAAGCTATCAGCGCAAAGAAAAAAAAGCGCCGCACCACCACCGGGTGGGCTCGAACCTCCAACATTTCGGTTAACAGCTGATCGCGCTAGCCAATTGCGCCACGGAGACAGTCTTGCTCCACTCTCACCACCATCAGAACATATCTTCAAAGCTATCAGCCCAAAGAATGAAAAGCAACAAACCAATCCCAGGAGGGCTCAAACCTCCAACCTTACAGTTAACAGCCGATCGCGCTAGCAAATTGCGCCACGAAGACAGTTGTGCTCCACTCTCACCACCATCAGAACATATATTCAAAGCTATCAGCGCAAAGAAAAAAAAGCGCCGCACCACCACCGGGTGGGCTCGAACCTCCAACATTTCGGTTAACAGCCGATCGTGCTAGCCAATTGCGCCACAAAGACAGTCGTGCTCCACTCTCACCACCATCAGAACATATCTTCAAAGCTATCAGCGCAAAGAAAAAAAAAGCGACACACCGTCCAAGGGTGGGCTCAAACCTCCAACTTTTCGGTTAACAGCCGATCGCGCTAGCCAATTCCGCCACGGAGACAGTCCTGCTCCACGCTCACCACCATCAGAACATATCTTCAAAGCTATCAGCGCAAAGAAAAAAAAAGCGACACACCGTCCCCGGGTGGGCTCAAACCTCCAACTTTTCGGTTAACAGCCGATCGAGCTAGCCAATTGCGCCACGGAGACAGTCCTGCTCCACTCTCACCACCATCAGAACATATCTTCAAAGCTATCAGCCCAAAGAATGAAAAGCAACACACCACTCCCAGGAGGGCTCGAAACTCCAACCTTTCGGTTAACAGCCGATCGCGCTAGCCAATTGTGCCACGGAGACAGTCCTGCTCCACTCTCACCACCATCAGAACATGTCTTCAAAGCTATCAGCCCAAAAAAAGTGACACACCACCACCGGGTGGGCTCGAAACTCGAACCTTTCGGTTAACAGCCGATCGGGCTAGCCAAATGCGCCATGGAGGCAGTCGTGCTCCACTCTCACCACCGTTAGAATATTTCTTCAGAGCTATCAGCCCAAAGGAGAAAAAGCGCTGCACCACCACCGGGTGAGCTAGAACCTCCAACTTTTCGGTTAACAGCCGATCGCGCTAGCCAATTACGCCACGGAGACAGTCTTGCTCCACTCTCACCACCATCAGAACATATCTTCAAAGCTATCAGCCCAAAGAAAAAAAAGCACCGCACCACCACCGGGTGGACACGAACCTCCAACCTTCGGTTAACAGCCGATCGCGCTAGCCAATTGCGCGACGGAGACAGTCGTGCTTCACTGTCACCACCATCAGAACATATCTTAAAAGCTATCAGCGCAAAGAAAAAAACAACACACCTTTCCCGGGAGGGCTCGAAACTCCAACCTTTCGGTTAACAGCCGATCGCGCTAGCCAATTGCGCCACGGAGACAGTCGTGCTCCACTCTCACCACCATCAGAACATATCTTCAAAGCTATCAGCGCAAAGAAAAAAAAGCGACACATCGTCCCCGGGTGGGCTCAAACCTCCAACCTTTCGGTTAACAGCCGATCGCCTAGCCAATTGCGCCACGGAGACAGTCTTGCTTCACTCTCACCACCTTCAGAACATATCTTCAAAGCTATCAGCCCAAAGAATGAAAAGCAACACACCAATCCCAGGAGGGCTCAAACCTCCAACCTTTCAGTTAACAGCCGATCGCGCTAGCCAATTGCGCCACGGAGACAATCGTGCTCCACTCTCACCAACATCAGAACATATTTTAAAAGCTATCAGCCTAAAGAAAAAAAAGCGCCGCACCACCACCGGGTGGGCTCGAACCTCCAACATTTCGGTTAACAGCTGATCGCGCTACCAATCGCGCCACGAAGACAGTCGTGCTCCACTCTCACCACCATCAGAACATATCTTCAAAGCTATCAGGGCAAAGAAAAAAAAGCGCCGCACCACCACCGGGTGGGCTCGAACCTCTAACATTTCGGTTAACAGCTGATCGCGCTAGCAAATCGCGCCACGAAGACAGTCGTGCTGCACTCTCACCACCATCAGTACATATCTTCAAAGCTATCAGCGCAAAGAAAAAAGCAACACATCACACCCGGGAGGGTTCGAAACTCCAAACTTTTGGTTAACAGCCGATCGCGCTAGCCAATCGCGCCACTGAGACAGTCGTGCTCCACTCTCACCACCATCAGAACATATCTTCAAAGCTATCAGCGCAAAGAAAAAAAAGCGCCGCACCACCACCGGGTGGGCTCGAACCTCCAACATTTCGGTTAACAGCTGATTGCGCTAGCCAATCGCGCCACGAAGACAGTCGTGCTGCACTCTCACCACCCTCAGTACATATCTTCAAAGCTATCAGCGCAAAGAAAAAAGCAACACATCACTCCCGGGAGGGCTCGAAACTCCAACCTTTCGGTTAACAGCCGATCGCGCTAGCCTTTTGCGCCACTGAGACAGTCCTGCTCCACTCTCGCCACCATCAGAACATATCTTCAAAGCTATCAGCCCAAAAAAAAGTGCCACACCACCAACGGGTGGGCTTGAAACTCCAACGTTTCGGTTAACAGCCTATCGCGCTAGCCAACTGCGCCACGGAGACAGTCGTGCTCCACTCTCACCACCGTCAAAACATATCTTCAAAGCTATATGCCCAGAAAAAAAAGCGCCGCACCACCACCGGGTGGGCTCGAAATTCCAACCTTTCGGTTAACAGCCGATCGCGCTAGCCAATTGCGCCACGGAGACAGTCTTGCTCCACTCTCACCACCATCAGAACAATCTTCAAAGCTATCAGCCCCAAAAAAAAGCGCCGCACCGCCACCGGTTGGGCACGAACCTCAAACTCTTCGGTTAACAGCCGATCGCGTTAGCCATTTGCGCCACGGAGACAGTCTTGCTCCACTCTCACCACCATCAGAACATATCTTCAAAGCTATCAGCCCAAAGAATGAAAAGCAACACACCAATCCCGGGAGGGCTCCAACCTCCAACCTTTCAGTTATCAGTCGATCGCTCTAGCCAATTGCGTCACGGAGACAGTCGTGCTCCACTCTCACCACCATCAGAACATATCTTCAAATCTATCAGCGCAAAGAAAAAAAAGCGACACACCGTCCTCGAGTGGGCTCAAACCTCCAAATTTTCGGTTAACAGCCGATCGCGTTAGCCAGTTGCGCCACGGAGACAGTCTTGCTCCACTCTCACGCTCCATTCTCACCACCATCAGAACATATCTTTAAAGCTATCAGCCCAAAGAAGGAAAAGCAACACACCAATCCCGGGAGGGCTCGAACCTCCAACCTTTCAGTTAACAGCCGATCGCGCTAGCCAATTGCGCCAAGGAGACAATCGTGCTCCACTCTCACCATCATCAGAACACATTTTAAAAGCTATCAGCCTAAAGAAAAAAAAGCACCGCACCACCACCGGGTGGGCTCGTACCTCCAACAATTCGGTTAACAGCTGATCGCGCTAGCCAATTGCGCCACGGAGACAGTCTTGCTCCACTCTCACCACCATCAGAACATATCTTCAAAGCTATCAGCCCAAAGAATGAAAAGCAACACACCAATCCCAGGAGGGCTCAAACCTCCAACCTTACAGTTAACAGCCGATCGCGCTAGCAAATTGCGCCACGGAGACAATCGTGCTCCACTCTCACCACCATCAGAACATATTTTAAAAGCTATCAGCCTAAAGAAAAAAAAGCGCCGCACCACCACCGTGTGGACTCAAACCTCCACCCTTTCGGTTAACAGCCGATCGAGCTAGCCAATTGCGCCACGGAGACAGTCCTGCTCCACTCTCACCACCATCAGAACATATCTTCAAAGCTATCAGCCCAAAGAATGAAAAGCAACACACCACTCCCAGGAGGGCTCGAAACTCCAACCTTTCGGTTAACAGCCGATCGCGCTAGCCAATTGCGCCACGGAGACAGTCGTGCTCCACTCTCACCACCATCAGAACATATCTTCAAAGCTATCAGCGCAAAGAAAAAAAAGCGACACACCGTCCCCGGGTGGGCTCAAACCTCCAACCTTTCGGTTAACAGCCGATCGCCTAGCCAATTGCGCCACGGAGACAGTCTTGCTTCACTCTCACCACCTTCAGAACATATCTTCAAAGCTATCAGCCCAAAGAATGAAAAGCAACACAACAATCCCAGGAGGGCTCAAACCTCCAATCTTTCGGTTAACAGCCGATCGCGCTAGCCAATTGCGCCACTGAGACAGTCCTGCTCCACTCTCACCACCATCAGAACATATCTTCAAAGCTATCAGCGCAAAGAAAAAAAAGCGCCGCACCACCACCGGGTGGGCTCGAACCTCCAACATTTCGGATAACAGCTGAACGCGCTAGCCAATCGCGCCACGAAGACAGTCGTGCTGCACTCTCACCACCATCAGTACATATCTTCAAAGCTTTCAGCGCAAAGAAAAAAGCAACACATCACTCCCGGGAGGGCTCAAAACTCCAACCTTTTGGTTAACAACCGATCGCGCTAGCCAATTGCGCCACTGAGACAGTCCTGCTCCACTCTCACCACCCTCAGAACATATCTTCAAAGCTATCAGCCCAAAAAAAAGTGCCACACCACCACCGGGTGGGCTCGAAACTCCAACGTTTCGGTTAACAGCCTATCGCGCTAGCCAATTGCGCCACGGAGACAGTCGTGCTCCAATCTCAACACCGTCAGAACATTTCTTCAGAGCTATCAGCCCAAAGGAGAAAAAGCGCCGCACCACCACCGGGTGGGCTTGAACCTCCATTTTTTCGGTTAACAGCCGATCGCGCTAGCCAATTACGCCACGGAGACAGTCCTCCTCCCCTCTCACCACCATCAGAACATATCTTCAAAGCTATCAGCCCAAAGAATGGAATGCAACACACCACTCCCGGGAGGGCTCGAACCTCCAACCTTTCGGTTAACAGCCGATCGCGCTAGCCAATTGCGCCACTGAGACAGTCCTGCTCCACTCTCACCACCATCAGAACATATCTTCAAAGCTATCAGCCCAAAGAATGAAAAGCAACACACCAATCCCGGGAAGGCTCGAACCTCCAACCTTTCAGTTATCAGCCGATTGCTCTAGCCATTTGCGCCACGGAGACAGTCGTGCTCCACTCTCACCACCATCAGAACATATCTTCAAATCTATCAGCGCAAAGAAAAAAAAAGCGACACACCGTCCTCGGGTGGGCTCAAACCTCCAAAGTTTCGGTTAACAGCCGATCGCGTTAGCCAGTTGCGCCACGGAGACAGTCTTGCTCCACTCTTACGGTCCACTCTCACCACCATCAGAACATATCTTTAAAGCTATCAGCCCAAAGAATGAAAAGCAACACACCAATCCCGGGAGGGCTCGAACCTCCAACTTTTCAGTTAACAGCCGATCGCGCTAGCCAATTGCGCCACGGACACAATCGTGCTCCACTCTCACCACCATCAGAACACATTTTAAAAGCTATCAGCCTAAAGAAAAAAAAGCACCGCACCACCACCGGGTGGGCTCGTACCTCCAACAATTCGGTTAACAGCTGATCGCGCTAGCCAATATCGCCACGGAGACAGTCTTGCTCCAATCTCACCACCATCAGAACATATCTTCAAAGCTATCAGCCCAAAGAATGAAAAGCAACACACCAATCCCAGGAGGGCTCAAACCTCCAACCTTACAGTTAACAGCCGATCGCGCTAGCAAATTGCGCCACGAAGACAGTCGTGCTCCACTCTCGCCACCATCAGAACATATCTTCAAAGCTATCAGCGCAAAGAAAAAAAAGCGCCGCACCACCACCGGGTGGGCTCGAACCTCCAACATTTCGGTTAAAAGCTGATCACGCTAGCCAATCGCGCCACGAAGACAGTCGTGCTGCACTCTCACCACCATCAGTACATATCTTCAAACCTATCAGCGCAAAGAAAAAAGCAACACATCACTCCCGGGAGGGCTCGAACCTCCAACCTTTCGGTTAACAGCCGATCGCGCTAGCCAATTGCGCCACTGAGACAGTCCTGCTCCACTCTTACCACCATCAGAACATATTTTAAAAGCTATCAGCCTAAAGAAAAAAAAGCGCCGCACCACCACTGGGGGGGCTCGAACCTCCAACCTTTCGGATAACAGCCGATCGCGCTAGCCAATTGCGCCACGGAGACAGTCGTGCTCCACTCTCACCACCATCAAAACATATATTCAAAGCTATCAGCGCAAAGAAACAAAAGCGCCGCACCACCACCGGGTGGGCTCGAACCTCCAACATTTCGGTTAACAGCCGATCGTGCTAGCCAATTGCGCCACAAAGACAGTCGTGCTCCACTCTCACCACCATCAGAACATATCTTCAAAGCTATCAGCGCAAAGAAAAAAAAAGCGACACACCGTCCCAGGGTGGGCTCAAACCTCCAACTTTTCGGTTAACAGCCGATCGCGCTAGCAAATTGCGCCACGGAGACAGTCCTGCTCCACTCTCACCACCATCAGAACATATCTTCAAAGCTATCAGCCCAAAGAATGAAAAGTAACACACCACTCCCAGGAGGGCTCGAAACTCCTACCTTTCGGTTAACAGCCGATCGCGCTAGCCAATTGCGCCACGGAGACAGTCCTGCTCCACTCTCACCACCATCAGAACATGTCTTCGGAGCTATCAGCCCTCCAAAAAAGTGACACACCACCACCGGGTGGGCTCGAAACTCGAACCTTTCGGTTAACAGCCGATCGCGCTAGCCAAATGCGCCACTGAGACAGTCGTGCTCCACTCTCACCACCGTCAGAACATTTCTTCAGAGCTATCAGCCTAAAGAAAAAAAAGCGCCGCACCACCACCGTGTGGGCTCAAACCTCCAACCTTTCGGTTAACAGCCGATCGCGCTAGCCAATTGCGCCACAAAGACAGTCGTGCTCCACTCTCACCACCATCAGAACATATCTTAAAGCTACCAGCGCAAAGAAAAAGAAGCGCCGCACCACCACCGGGTGGGCTCGAACCTCCAACATTTCGGTTAACAGCTGATCGCGCTAGCCAATCGCGCCACGAAGACAGTCGTGCTGCACTCTCACCACCATCAGTACATATCTTCAAAGCTATCAGCGCAAAGAAAAAAGCAACACATCACTCCTGGGAGGGCTCGAAACTCCAACCTTTCGGTTAACAGCCGATCGCGCTAGCCAATTGCGCCACGGAGACAGTCCAGCTCCACTCTCACCACCATCAGAACATGTCTTCAAAGCTATCAGCCCAAAAAAAGTGACACACCACCACCGGGTGTGCTCGAAACTCGAACCTTTCGGTTAACAGCCGATCGCGCTAGCCAAATGCGCCACGGAGACAGTCGTGCTCTACTCTCACCACCGTCAGAACATTTCTTAAGAGCTATCAGCCCAAAGGAGAAAAAGCGCCGCACCACCACCGGGTGGGCTAGAACCTCCAACTTTTCGGTTAACAGCCGATCGCGCTAGCCAATTACGCCACGGATACAGTCCTGCTCCACTCTCACCACCATCAGAACATATCTTCAAAGCTATCAGCCCAAAGAAAAAAAGCACCGCACCACCACCGGGTGGACACGAACCTCCAACCTTCGGTTAACAGCCGATCGCGCTAGCCAGTTGCGCGATGGAGACAGTCGTGCTTCACTCTCACCACCATCAGAACATATCTTAAAAGCTATCAGCGCAAAGAAAAAAACAACACACCACTCCCGGGAGGGCTCGAAACTCCAACCTTTCGGTTAACAGCCGATCGCGCTAGCCAATTGCGCCACGGAGACAGTCGTGCTCCACTCTCACCACCATCAGAACATAGCTTCAAAGCTATCAGCGCAAAGAAAAAAAGCGACACACCGTCCCCGGGTGGGCTCAAACCTCCAACCTTTCGGTTAACAGCCGATCGCGCTAGCCAATTGCGCCTCGGAGACAGTCTTGCTTCACTCTCACCACCTTCAGAACATATCTTAAAAGCTATCAGCCCAAAGAATGAAAAGCAACACCCCAATCCCAGGAGGGGTCAAACCTCCAACCTTTCAGTTAACAGCCGATCACGCTAGCCAATTGCGCCACGGAGACAATCGTGCTCCACTCTCACCAACATCAGAACATATTTTAAAAGCTATCAGCCTAAAGAAAAAAAAGCGCCGTACCACCACCGGGTGGGCTCGAACCTCCAACATTTCGGTTAACAGCTGATCGCGCTAGCCAATCGCGCCACGAAGACAGTCGTTCTCCACTCTCACCACCATCAGAACATATCTTCAAAGCTATCAGCGCAAAGAAAAAAAAAGCGCCGCACCACCACCGGGTGGGCTCGAACCTCTAACATTTCGGTTAACAGCTGATCGCGCTAGCAAATCGCGCCACGAAGACAGTCGTGCTGCACTCTCACCACCATCAGTACATATCTTCAAAGCTATCAGCGCAAAGAAAAAAGCAACACATCACTCCCGGGAGGGTTTGAAACTCCAAACTTTTGGTTAACAGCCGATCGCGCTAGCCAATTGTGCCACTGAGACAGTCGTGCTCCACTCTCACCACCATCAGAACATATCTTCAAAGCTATCAGCGCAAAGAAAAAAAAGCGCCGCACCACCACCGGGTGGGCTCGAACCTCCAACATTTCGGTTAACAGCTGATCGCGCTAGCCAATCGCGCCACGAAGACAGTCGTGCTGCACTCTCACCACCCTCAGTACATATCTTCAAAGCTATCAGCGCAAAGAAAAAAGCAACACATCACTCCCGGGAGGGCTCGAACCTCCAACCTTTCGGTTAACAGCCGATCGCGCTAGCCAATTGCGCCACTGAGACAATCGTGCTCCACTCTCACCACCATCAGAACACATTTTAAAAGCTATCAGCCTAAAGAAAAAAAAGCACCGCACCACCACCGGGTGGGCTCGTACCTCCAACAATTCGGTTAACAGCTGATCGCGCTAGCCAATTGCGCCACGGAGACAGTCTTGCTCCACTCTCACCACCATCAGAACATATCTTGAAAGCTATCAGCCCAAAGAATGAAAAGCAACACACCAATCCCAGGAGGGCTCAAACCTCCAACCTTACAGTTAACAGCCGATCGCGCTAGCAAATTGCGCCACGAAGACAGTCGTGCTCCACTCTCACCACCATCAGAACATATCTTCAAAGCTATCAGCGCAAAGAAAAAAAAGCGCCGCACCACCACCGGGTGGGCTCGAACCTCCAACATTTCGGTTAACAGCTGATCGCGCTAGCCAATCGCGCCACGAAGACAGTCGTGCTGCACTCTCACCACCATCAGTACATATCTTCAAAGCTATCAGCGCAAAGAAAAAAGCAACACATCACTCCCGGGAGGGCTCGAACCTCCAACCTTTCGGTTAACAGCCGATCGCGCTAGCCAATTGCGCCACTGAGACAGTCCTGCTGCACTCTCACTACCATCAGAACATATTTTAAAAGCTATCAGCCTAAAGAAAAAAAAGCGCCGCACCACCACTGGGGGGGCTCGAACCTCCAACCTTTCGGTTAACAGCCGATCGCGCTAGCCAATTGCGCCACGGAGACAGTCGTGCTCCACTCTCACCACCATCAAAACATATATTCAAAGCTATCAGCGCAAAGAAAAAAAAGCGCCGCACCACCACCGGGTGGGCTCGAACCTCCAACATTTCGGTTAACAGCCGATCGTGCTAGCCAATTGCGCCACAAAGACAGTCGTGCTCCACTCTCACCACCATCAGAACATATCTTCAAAGCTATCAGCGCAAAGAAAAAAAAGCGACACACCGTCCCAGGGTGGGCTCAAACCTCCAACTTTTCGGTTAACAGCCGATCGCGCTAGCCAATTCCGCCACGGAGACAGTCCTGCTCCTCGCTCACCACCATCAGAACATATCTTCAAAGCTATCAGCGCAAAGAAAAAAAAAGCGACACACCGTTCCCGGGTGGGCTCAAACCTCCAACTTTTCGGTTAACAGCCGATCGAGCTAGCCAATTGCGCCACGGAGACAGTCCTGCTCCACTCTCACCACCATCAGAACATATCTTCAAAGCTATCAGCCCAAAGAATGAAAAGCAACACACCACTCCCAGGAGGGCTCGAAACTCCAACCTTTCGGTTAACAGCCGATCGCGCTAGCCAATTGTGCCACGGAGACAGTCCTGCTCCACTCTCACCACCATCAGAACATGTCTTCAAAGCTATCAGCCCAAAAAAAAGTGACACACCACCACCGGGTGGGCTCGAAACTCGAACCTTTCGGTTAACAGCCGATCGGGCTAGCCAAATGCGCCATGGAGACAGTCGTGCTCCACTCTCACCACCGTCAGAATATTTCTTCAGAGCTATCAGCCCAAAGGAGAAAAAGCGCCGCACCACCACCGGGTGAGCTAGAACCTCCAACTTTTTCGTTTAACAGCCGATCGCGCTAGCCAATTACGCCACGGAGACAGTCTTGCTCCACTCTCACCACCTTCAGAACATATCTTCAAAGCTATCAGCCCAAAGAATGAAAAGCAACACACCAATCCCAGGAGGGCTCAAACCTCCAACCTTTCAGTTAACAGCCGATCGCGCTAGCCAATTGCGCCACGGAGACAATCGTGCTCCACTCTCACCAACATCAGAACATATTTTAAAAGCTATCAGCCTAAAGAAAAAAAAAGCGCCGCACCACCACCGGGTGGGCTCGAACCTCCAACATTTCGGTTAACAGCTGATCGCGCTAGCCAATCGCGCCACGAAGACAGTCGTGCTGCACTCTCACCACCATCAGTACATATCTTCAAAGCTATCAGCGCAAAGAAAAAAGCAACACATCACACCCGGGAGGGTTCGAAACTCCAAACTTTTGGTTAACAGCCGATCGCGCTAGCCAATCGCGCCCCTGAGACAGTCGTGCTCCATTCTCACCACCATCAGAACATATCTTCAAAGCTATCAGCGCAAAGAAAAAAAAGCGCCGCACCACCACCGGGTGGGCTCGAACCTCCAACATTTCGGTTAACAGCTGATCGCGCTAGCCAATCGCGCCACGAAGACAGTCGTGCTGCACTCTCACCACCCTCAGTACATATCTTCAAAGCTATCAGCGCAAAGAAAAAAGCAACACATCACTCCCGGGAGGGCTCGAAACTCCAACCTTTCGGTTAACAGCCGATCGCGCTAGCCTTTTGCGCCACTGAGACAGCCCTGCTCCACTCTCGCCACCATCAGAACATATCTTCAAAGCTATCAGCCCAAAAAAAGTGCCACACCACCAACGGGTGGGCTCGAAACTCCAACGTTTCGGTTAACAGCCTATCGCGCTAGCCAACTGCGCCACGGAGACAGTCGTGCTCCACTCTCACCACCGTCAAAACATATCTTCAAAGCTATATGCCCAGAAAAAAAAGCGCCGCACCACCACCGGGTGGGCTCGAAATTCCAACCTTTCGGTTAACAGCCGATCGCGCTAGCCAATTGCGCCACGGAGACAGTCTTGCTCCACTCTCACCACCATCAGAACAATCTTCAAAGCTATCAGCCCCAAAAAAAAGCGCCGCACCGCCACCGGTTGGGCACGAACCTCAAACTCTTCGGTTAACAGCCGATCGCGTTAGCCATTTGCGCCACGGAGACAGTCTTGCTCCACTCTCACCACCTTCAGAACATATCTTCAAAGCTATCAGCCCAAAGAATGAAAAGCAACACACCAATCCCGGGAGGGCTCGAACCTCCAACCTTTCAGTTATCAGTCGATCGCTCTAGCCAATTGCGTCACGGAGACAGTCGTGCTCCACTCTCACCACCATCAGAACATATCTTCAAATCTATCAGCGCAAAGAAAAAATAGCGACACACCGTCCTCGAGTGGGCTCAAACCTCCAAATTTTCGGTTAACAGCCGATCGCGTTAGCCAGTTGCGCCACGGAGACAGTCTTGCTCCACTCTCACGCTCTATTCTCACCACCATCAGAACATATCTTTAAAGCTATCAGCCCAAAGAAGGAAAAGCAACACACCAATCCCGGGAGGGCTCGAACCTCCAACCTTTCAGTTAACAGCCGATCGCGCTAGCCAATTGCGCCACGGAGACAATCGTGCTCCACTCTCACCACCATCAGAACACATTTTAAAAGCTATCAGCCTAAAGAAAACAAAGCACCGCACCACCACCGGGTGGGCTCGTACCTCCAACAATTCGGTTAACAGCTGATCGTGCTAGCCAATTGCGCCACGGAGACAGTCTTGCTCCACTCTCACCACCATCAGAACATATCTTCAAAGCTATCAGCCCAAAGAATGAAAAGCAACACACCAATCCCAGGAGGGCTCAAACCTCCAACCTTACAGTTAACAGCCGATCGCGCTAGCAAATTGCGCCACGGAGACAATCGTGCTCCACTCTCACCACCATCAGAACATATTTTAAAAGCTATCAGCCTAAAGAAAAAAAAGCGCCGCACCACCACCGGGTGGGCTCGAACCTCCAACATTTCGGTTAACAGCTGATCGCGCTAGCCAATCGCGCCATGAAGACAGTCGTGCTGCACTCTCACCACCCTCAGTACATATCTTCAAAGCTATCAGCGCAAAGAAAAAAGCAACACATCACTCCCGGGAGGGCTCGAACCTCCAACCTTTCGGTTAACAGCCGATCGCGCTAGCCAATTGCGCCACTGAGACAATCGTGCTCCACTCTCACCACCATCAGAACACATTTTAAAAGCTATCAGCCTAAAGAAAAAAAAGCACCGCACCACCACCGGGTGGGCTCGTACCTCCAACAATTCGGTTAACAGCTGATCGCGCTAGCCAATTGCGCCACGGAGACAGTCTTGCTCCACTCTCACCACCATCAGAACATATCTTCAAAGCTATCAGCCCAAAGAATGAAAAGCAACACACCAATCCCAGGAGGGCTCAAACCTCCAACCTTACAGTTAACAGCCGATCGCGCTAGCAAATTGCGCCACGAAGACAGTCGTGCTCCACTCTCACCACCATCAGAACATATCTTCAAAGCTATCAGCGCAAAGAAAAAAAAGCGCCGCACCACCACCGGGTGGGCTCGAACCTCCAACATTTCGGTTAACAGCTGATCGCGCTAGCCAATCGCGCCACGAAGACAGTCGATCTGCACTCTCACCACCATCAGTACATATCTTCAAAGCTATCAGCGCAAAGAAAAAAGCAACACATCACTCCCGGGAGGGCTCGAACCTCCAACCTTTCGGTTAACAGCCGATCGCGCTAGCCAATTGCGCCACTGAGACAGTCCTGCTCCACTCTCACCACCATCAGAACATATTTTAAAAGCTATCAGCCTAAAGAAAAAAAAGCGCCGCACCACCACTGGGGGGGCTCGAACCTCCAACCTTTCGGTTAACAGCCGATCGCGCTAGCCAATTGCGCCACGGAGACAGTCGTGCTCCACTCTCACCACCATCAAAACATATATTCAAAGCTATCAGCGCAAAGAAAAAAAAGCGCCGCACCACCACCGGGTGGGCTCGAACCTCCAACATTTCGGTTAACAGCCGATCGTGCTAGCCAATTGCGCCACAAAGACAGTCGTGCTCCACTCTCACCACCATCAGAACATATCTTCAAAGCTATCAGCGCAAAGAAAAAAAAGCGACACACCGTCCCAGGGTGGGCTCAAACCTCCAACTTTTCGGTTAACAGCCGATCGCGCTAGCCAATTCCGCCACGGAGACAGTCCTGCTCCACGCTCACCACCATCAGAACATATCTTCAAAGCTATCAGCGCAAAGAAAAAAAAAGCGACACACCGTTCCCGGGTGGGCTCAAACCTCCAACTTTTCGGTTAACAGCCGATCGAGCTAGCCAATTGCGCCACGGAGACAGTCCTGCTCCACTCTCACCACCATCAGAACATATCTTCAAAGCTATCAGCCCAAAGAATGAAAAGCAACACACCACTCCCAGGAGGGCTCGAAACTCCAACCTTTCGGTTAACAGCCGATCGCGCTAGCCAATTGTGCCACGGAGACAGTCCTGCTCCACTCTCACCACCATCAGAACATGTCTTCAAAGCTATCAGCCCAAAAAAAGTGACACACCACCACCGGGTGGGCTCGAAACTCGAACCTTTCGGTTAACAGCCGATCGGGCTAGCCAAATGCGCCATGGAGACAGTCGTGCTCCACTCTCACCACCGTCAGAATATTTCTTCAGAGCTATCAGCCCAAAGGAGAAAAAGCGCCGCACCACCACCGGGTGAGCTAGAACCTCCAACGTTTCGGTTAACAGCCGATCGCGCTAGCCAATTACGCCACGGAGACAGTCTTGCTCCACTCTCACCACCTTCAGAACATATCTTCAAAGCTATCAGCCCAAAGAATGAAAAGCAACACACCAATCCCAGGAGGGCTCAAACCTCCAACCTTTCAGTTAACAGCCGATCGCGCTAGCCAATTGCGCCACGGAGACAATCGTGCTCCACTCTCACCAACATCAGAACATATTTTAAAAGCTATCAGCCTAAAGAAAAAAAAGCGCCGCACCACCACCGGGTGGGCTCGAACCTCCAACATTTCGGTTAACAGCTGATCGCGCTAGCCAATCGCGCCACGAAGACAGTCGTGCTGCACTCTCACCACCATCAGTACATATCTTCAAAGCTATCAGCGCAAAGAAAAAAGCAACACATCACACCCGGGAGGGTTCGAAACTCCAAACTTTTGGTTAACAGCCGATCGCGCTAGCCAATCGCGCCCCTGAGACAGTCGTGCTCCATTCTCACCACCATCAGAACATATCTTCAAAGCTATCAGCGCAAAGAAAAAAAAGCGCCGCACCACCACCGGGTGGGCTCGAACCTCCAACATTTCGGTTAACAGCTGATCGCGCTAGTCAATCGCGCCACGAAGACAGTCGTGCTGCACTCTCACCACCCTCAGTACATATCTTCAAAGCTATCAGCGCAAAGAAAAAAGCAACACATCACTCCCGGGAGGGCTCGAAACTCCAACCTTTCGGTTAACAGCCGATCGCGCTAGCCTTTTGCGCCACTGAGACAGTCCTGCTCCACTCTCGCCACCATCAGAACATATCTTCAAAGCTATCAGCCCAAAAAAAAGTGCCACACCACCAACGGGTGGGCTCGAAACTCCAACGTTTCGGTTAACAGCCTATCGCGCTAGCCAACTGCGCCACGGAGACAGTCGTGCTCCACTCTCACCACCGTCAAAACATATCTTCAAAGCTATATGCCCAGAAAAAAAAGCGCCGCACCACCACCGGGTGGGCTCGAAATTCCAACCTTTCGGTTAACAGCCGATCGCGCTAGCCAATTGCGCCACGGAGACAGTCTTGCTCCACTCTCACCACCATCAGAACAATCTTCAAAGCTATCAGCCCCAAAAAAAAGCGCCGCACCGCCACCGGTTGGGCACGAACCTCAAACTCTTCGGTTAACAGCCGATCGCGTTAGCCATTTGCGCCACGGAGACAGTCTTGCTCCACTCTCACCACCTTCAGAACATGTCTTCAAAGCTATCAGCCCAAAGAATGAAAAGCAACACACCAATCCCGGGAGGGCTCGAACCTCCAACCTTTCAGTTATCAGTCGATCGCTCTAGCCAATTGCGTCACGGAGACAGTCGTGCTCCACTCTCACCACCATCAGAACATATCTTCAAATCTATCAGCGCAAAGAAAAAATAGCGACACACCGTCCTCGAGTGGGCTCAAACCTCCAAATTTTCGGTTAACAGCCGATCGCGTTAGCCAGTTGCGCCACGGAGACAGTCTTGCTCCACTCTCACGCTCTATTCTCACCACCATCAGAACATATCTTTAAAGCTATCAGCCCAAAGAAGGAAAAGCAACACACCAATCCCGGGAGGGCTCGAACCTCCAACCTTTCAGTTAACAGCCGATCGCGCTAGCCAATTGCGCCACGGAGACAATCGTGCTCCACTCTCACCACCATCAGAACACATTTTAAAAGCTATCAGCCTAAAGAAAAAAAAGCACCGCACCACCACCGGGTGGGCTCGTACCTCCAACAATTCGGTTAACAGCTGATCGCGCTAGCCAATTGCGCCACGGAGACAGTCTTGCTCCACTGTCACCACCATCAGAACATATCTTCAAAGCTATCAGCCCAAAGAATGAAAAGCAACACACCAATCCCAGGAGGGCTCAAACCTCCAACCTTACAGTTAACAGCCGATCGCCCTAGCAAATTGCGCCACGGAGACAATCGTGCTCCACTCTCACCACCATCAGAACATATTTTAAAAGCTATCAGCCTAAAGAAAAAAAAGCGCCGCACCACCACCGGGTGGGCTCGAACCTCCAACATTTCGGTTAACAGCTGATCGCGCTAGCCAATCGCGCCACGAAGACAGTCGTGCTGCACTCTCACCACCCTCAGTACATATCTTCAAAGCTATCAGCGCAAAGAAAAAAGCAACACATCACTCCCGGGTGGGCTCGAACCTCCAACATTTCGGTTAACAGCTGATCGCGCTAGCCAATCGCGCCACGAAGACAGTCGTGCTGCACTCTCACCACCATCAGTACACATCTTCAAAGCTATCAGCGCAAAGAAAAAAGCGACACATCACTCCCGGGAGGGTTCGAAACTCCAATCTTTCGGTTAACAGCCGATCGCGCTAGGCAATTGCGCCACTGAGACAGTCGTGCTCCACTCTCACCACCATCAGAACATATCTTCAAAGCTATCAGCGCAAAGAAAAAAAAGCGCCGCACCACCACCGGGTGGGCTCAAACCTCCAACATTTCGGATAACAGCTGATCGCGCTAGACAATCGCGCCACGAAGACAGTCGTGCTCCAATCTCAACACCGTCAGAACATTTCTTCAGAGCTATCAGCCCAAAGAAGAAAAAGCGCCGCACCACCACCGGGTGGGCTTGAACCTCCATTTTTTCGGTTAACAGCCGATCGCGCTAGCCAATTACGCCACGGAGACAGTCCTCCTCCCCTCTCACCACCATCAGAACATATCTTCAAAGCTATCAGCCCAAAGAATGGAAAGCAACACACCACTCCCGGGAGGGCTCGAACCTCCAACCTTTCGGTTAACAGCCGATCGCGCTAGCCAATTGCGCCACTGAGACAGTCCTGCTCCACTCTCACCACCATCAGAACATATCTTCAAAGCTATCAGCCCAAAGAATGAAAAGCAACACACCAATCCCGGGAGGGCTCGAACCTCCAACCTTTCAGTTATCAGCCGATCGCTCTAGCCATTTGCGCCACGGAGACAGTCGTGCTCCACTCTCACCACCATCAGAACATATCTTCAAATCTATCAGCGCAAAGAAAAAAAAGCGACACACCGTCCTCGGGTGGGCTCAAACCTCCAAGTTTTCGGTTAACAGCCGATCGCGTTAGCCAGTTGCGCCACGGAGACAGTCTTGCTCCACTTTCACGCTCTATTCTCACCACCATCAGAACATATCTTTAAAGCTATCAGCCCAAAGAAGGAAAAGCAACACACCAATCCCGGGAGGGCTCGAACCTCCAACTTTTCAGTTAACAGCCGATCGCGCTAGCCAATTGCGCCACGGACACAATCGTGCTCCACTCTCACCACCATCAGAACACATTTTAAAAGCTATCAGCCTAAAGAAAAAAAAGCACCGCACCACCACCGGGTGGGCTCGTACCTCCAACAATTCGGTTAACAGCTGATCGCGCTAGCCAATTGCGCCACGGAGACAGTCTTGCTCCACTCTCACCACCATCAGAACATATCTTCAAAGCTATCAGCCCAAAGAATGAAAAGCAACACACCAATCCCAGGAGGGCTCAAACCTCCAACCTTACAGTTAACAGCCGATCGCGCTAGCAAATTGCGCCACGAAGACAGTCGTGCTCCACTCTCGCCACCATCAGAACATATCTTCAAAGCTATCAGCGCAAAGAAAAAAAAAGCGCCGCACCACCACCGGGTGGGCTCGAACCTCCAACACTTCGGTTAAAAGCTGATCACGCTAGCCAATCGCGCCACGAAGACAGTCGTGCTGCACTCTCACCACCATCAGTACATATCTTCAAAGCTATCAGCGCAAAGAAAAAAGCAACACATCACTCCCGGGAGGGCTCGAACCTCCAACCTTTCGGTTAACAGCCGATCGCGCTAGCCAATTGCGCCACTGAGACAGTCCTGCTCCACTCTTACCACCATCAGAACATATTTTAAAAGCTATCAGCCTAAAGAAAAAAAAGCGCCGCACCACCACTGGGGGGGCTCGAACCTCCAACCTTTCGGATAACAGCCGATCGCGCTAGCCAATTGCGCCACGGAGACAGTCGTGCTCCACTCTCACCACCATCAAAACATATATTCAAAGCTATCAGCGCAAAGAAAAAAAAGCGCCGCACCACCACCGGGTGGGCTCGAACCTCCAACATTTCGGTTAAAAGCTGATCACGCTAGCCAATCGCGCCACGAAGACATTCGTGCTGCACTCTCACCACCATCAGTACATATCTTCAAAGCTATCAGCGCAAAGAAAAAAGCAACACATCACTCCCGGGAGGGCTCGAACCTCCAACCTTTCGGTTAACAGCCGATCGCGCTAGCCAATTGCGCCACTGAGACAGTCCTGCTCCACTCTTACCACCATCAGAACATATTTTAAAAGCTATCAGCCTAAAGAAAAAAAAGCGCCGCACCACCACTGGGGGGGCTCGAACCTCCAACCTTTCGGATAACAGCCGATCGCGCTAGCCAATTGCGCCACGGAGACAGTCGTGCTCCACTCTCACCACCATCAGAACATATCTTCAAAGCTATCAGCGCAAAGAAAAAAAAGCGCCGCACCACCACCGGGTGGGCTCGAACCTCGAACATTTCGGATAACAGCTGATCGCGCTAGCCAATCGCGCCACGAAGACAGTCGTGCTGCACTCTCACCACCATCAGTACATATCTTCAAAGCTTTCAGCACAAAGAAAAAAGCAACACATCACTCCCGGGAGGGCTCAAAACTCCAACCTTTCGGTTAACAACCGATCGCGCTAGCCAATTGCGCCACTGAGACAGTCCTGCTCCACTCTCACCACCCTCGGAACATATCTTCAAAGCTATCAGCCCAAAAAAAAGTGCCACACCACCACCGGGTGGGCTCGAAACTCCAACGTTTCGGTTAACAGCCTATCGCGCTAGCCAATTGCGCCACGGAGACAGTCGTGCTCCAATCTCAACACCGTCAGAACATTTCTTCAGAGCTATCAGGCCAAAGGAGAAAAAGCGCCGCCCCACCACCGGGTGGGCTTGAACCTCCATTTTTTCGGTTAACAGCCGATCGCGCTAGCCAATTACGCCACGGAGACAGTCCTCCTCCCCTCCACCACCATCAGAACATATCTTCAAAGCTATCAGCCGAAAGAATGGAAAGCAACACACCACTCCCGGGAGGGCTCGAACCTCCAACCTTTCGGTTAACAGCCGATCGCGCTAGCCAATTGCGCCACTGAGACAGTCCTGCTCCACTCTCACCACCATCAGAACATATCTTCAAAGCTATCAGCCCAAAGAATGAAAAGCAACACACCAATCCCGGGAGGGCTCGAACCTCCAACCTTTCAGTTATCAGCCGATCGCTCTAGCCAATTGCGCCCCGGAGACAGTCGTGCTCCACTCTCACCACCATCAGAACATATCTTCAAATCTATCAGCGCAAAGAAAAAAAGCGACTCACCGTCCTCGCGTGGGCTCAAACCTCCAAATTTTCGGTTAACAGCCGATCGCGTTAGCCAGTTGCGCCACGGAGACAGTCTTGCTCCACTCTCACGCTCCACTCTCACCACCATCAGAACATATCTTTAAAGCTATCAGCCCAAAGAATGAAAAGCAACACACCAATCCCGGGAGGGCTCGAACCTCCAACCTTTCAGTTAACAGCCGATCGCGCTAGCCAATTGCGCCACGGAGACAATCGTGCTCCACTCTCACCACCATCAGAACACATTTTAAAAGCTATCAGCCTAAAGAAAAAAAAAGCACCGCACCACCACCGGGTGGGCTCGTACCTCCAACAATTCGGTTAACAGCTGATCGCGCTAGCCAATTGCGCCACGGAGAAAGTCTTGCTCCACTCTCACCACCATCAGAACATATCTTCAAAGCTATCAGCCCAAAGAATGAAAAGCAACACACCAATCCCAGGAGGGCTCAAACCTCCAACCTTACAGTTAACAGCCGATCGCGCTAGCAAATTGCGCCACGAAGACAGTCGTGCTCCACTCTCACCACCATCAGAACATATCTTCAAAGCTATCAGCGCAAAGAAAAAAAAGCGCCGCACCACCACCGGGTGGGCTCGAACCTCCAACATTTCGGTTAACAGCTGATCGCGCTAGCCAATCGCGCCACGAAGACAGTCGTGCTGGACTCTCACCACCATCAGTACATATCTTCAAAGCTATCAGCGCAAAGAAAAAAGCGACACATCACTCCCGGGAGGGTTCGAAACTCCAACCTTTCGGTTAACAGCCGATCGCGCTAGCCAATTGCGCCACTGAGACAGTCGTGCTCCACTCTCACCACCATCAGAACATATCTTCAAAGCTATCAGCGCAAAGAAAAAAAAGCGCCGCACCTCCACCGGGTGGGCTCGAACCTCCAACATTTCGGTTAACAGCTGATCGCGCTAGCCAATCGCGCCACGAAGACAGTCGTGCTGCACTCTCACCACCATCAGTACATATCTTCAAAGCTATCAGCGCAAAGAAAAAAGCAACACACCACTCCCGGGAGGGTTCGAACCTCCAACCTTTCGGTTAACAGCCGATCGCGCTAGCCAATTGCGCACTGAGACAGTCCTGCTCCACTCTCACCACCATAAGAACATATTTTAAAAGCTATCAGCCTAAAGAAAAAAAAAGCGCCGCACCACCACTGGGGGGGCTCGAACCTCCAACCTTTCGGTTAACAGCCGATCGCGCTAGCCAATTGCGCCACGGAGACAGTCGTGCTCCACTCTCACCACCATCAAAACATATCTTCAAAGCTATCAGCGCAAAGAAAAAAAAGCGCCGCACCACCACCGGGTGGGCTCGAACCTCCAACATTTCGGTTAACAGCCGATCGTGCTAGCCAATTGCGCCACAAAGACAGTCGTGCTCCACTCTCACCACCATCAGAACATATCTTCAAAGCTATCAGCGCAAAGAAAAAAGAAGCGACACACCGTCCCCGGGTGGGCTCAAACCTCCAACTTTTCGGTTAACAGCCGATCGCGCTAGCCAATTGCGCCACGGAGACAGTCTTGCTCCACTCTCACCACCATCAGAACATATCTTCAAAGCTATCAGCCCAAAGAATGAAAAGCAACACACCAATCCCAGGAGGGCTCAAACCTCCAACCTTACAGTTAACAGCCGATCGCGCTAGCAAATTGCGCCACGAAGACAGTCGTGCTCCACTCTCGCCACCATCAGAACATATCTTCAAAGCTATCAGCGCAAAGAAAAAAAAAGCGCCGCACCACCACCGGGTGGGCTCGAACCTCCAACACTTCGGTTAAAAGCTGATCACGCTAGCCAATCGCGCCACGAAGACAGTCGTGCTGCACTCTCACCACCATCAGTACATATCTTCAAAGCTATCAGCGCAAAGAAATAAGCAACACATCACTCCCGGGAGGGCTCGAACCTCCAACCTTTCGGTTAACAGCCGATCGCGCTAGCCAATTGCGCCACTGAGACAGTCCTGCTCCACTCTCACCACCATCAGAACATATCTTCAAAGCTATCAGCCCAAAGAATGAAAAGCAACACACCAATCTCCGGAGGGCTCAAACCTCCAACCTTACAGTTAACAGCCGATCGCGCTAGCAAATTGCGCCACGAAGACAATCGTGCTCCACTCTCACCACCATCAGAACATATTTTAAAAGCTATCAGCCTAAAGAAAAAAAAAGCGCCGCACCACCACCGTGTGGGCTCAAACCTCCAACCTTTCGGTTAACAGCCGATCGCGCTAGCCAATTGCGCCACAAAGACAGTCGTGCTCCACTCTCACAACCATCAGAACATATCTTCTAAGCTATCAGCGCAAAGAAAAAAAGCGACACACCGTCCTCGGGTGGGCTCAAACCTCCAACCTTTCGGTTAACAGCCGATCGCGCTAGCCAATTGCGCCACGGAGACAGTCTTGCTTCACTCTCACCACCTTCAGAACATATCTTCAAAGCTATCAGCCCAAAGAATGAAAAGCAACACACCAATCCCAGGAGGGCTCAAACCTCCAACCTTTCAGTTAACAGCCGATCGCGCTAGCCAATTGCGCCACGGAGACAATCATGCTCCACTCTCACCACCATCAGAACATATTTTAAAAGCTATCAGCCTAAAGAAAAAAAAGCGCCGAACCACCACCGGGTGGGCTCGAACCTCCAACATTTTGGTTAACAGCTGATCGCGCTAGCCAATGGCGCCACAAAGACAGTCGTGCTCCACTCTCACCACCATCAGAACATATCTTCAAAGCTATCAGCGCAAAGAAAAAAAAGCGCCGCACCACCACCGGTTGGGCTCGAACCTCCAACATTTCGGTTAACAGCTGATCGCGCTAGCCAATCGCGCCACGAACACAGTCGTGCTGCACTCTTCCCACCATCAGAACATATCTTTAAAGCTATCAGCCCAAAGAATGAAAAGCATTACACCAATACCGGGAGGGCTCGAACCTCCAGCCTTTCAGTTAACCGCCGATCGCGCTAGCCAATTGCGCCACGGAGACAATCGTGCTCCACTCTCACCACCATCAGAACACATTTTAAAAGCTATCAGCCTAAAGAAAAAAAAGCACCGCACCACCACCGGGTGGGCTCGTACCTCCAACAATTCGGTTAACAGCTGATCGCGCTAGCCAATTGCGCCACGGAGACAGTCTTGCTCCACTCTCACCACCATCAGAACATATCTTCAAAGCTATCAGCCCAAAGAATGAAAAGCAACACACCAATCTCCGGAGGGCTCAAACCTCCAACCTTACAGTTAACAGCCGATCGCGCTAGCAAATTGCGCCACGAAGACAATCGTGCTCCACTCTCACCACCATCAGAACATATTTTAAAAGCTATCAGCCTAAAGAAAAAAAAAGCGCCGCACCACCACCGTGTGGGCTCAAACCTCCAACCTTTCGGTTAACAGCCGATCGCGCTAGCCAATTGCGCCACAAAGACAGTCGTGCTCCACTCTCACAACCATCAGAACATATCTTCTAAGCTATCAGCGCAAAGAAAAAAAGCGACACACCGTCCTCGGGTGGGCTCAAACCTCCAACCTTTCGGTTAACAGCCGATCGCGCTAGCCAATTGCGCCACGGAGACAGTCTTGCTTCACTCTCACCACCTTCAGAACATATCTTCAAAGCTATCAGCGCAAAGAATGAAAAGCAACACACCAATCCCAGGAGGGCTCAAACCTCCAACCTTTCAGTTAACAGCCGATCGCGCTAGCCAATTGCGCCACGGAGACAATCATGCTCCACTCTCACCACCATCAGAACATATTTTAAAAGCTATCAGCCTAAAGAAAAAAAAGCGCCGAACCACCACCGGGTGGGCTCGAACCTCCAACATTTTGGTTAACAGCTGATCGCGCTAGCCAATGGCGCCACAAAGACAGTCGTGATCCACTCTCACCACCATCAGAACATATCTTCAAAGCTATCAGCGCAAAGAAAAAAAAGCGCCGCACCACCACCGGTTGGGCTCGAACCTCCAACATTTCGGTTAACAGCTGATCGCGCTAGCCAATCGCGCCACGAAGACAGTCGTGCTGCACTCTGCCCACCATCAGAACATATCTTTAAAGCTATCAGCCCAAAGAATGAAAAGCATTACACCAATCCCGGGAGGGCTCGAACCTCCAGCCTTTCAGTTAACCGCCGATCGCGCTAGCCAATTGCGCCACGGAGACAATCGTGCTCCACTCTCACCACCATCAGAACACATTTTAAAAGCTATCAGCCTAAAGAAAAAAAAGCACCGCACCACCACCGGGTGGGCTCGTACCTCCAACAATTCGGTTAACAGCTGATCGCGCTAGCCAATTGCGCCACGGAGACAGTCTTGCTCCACTCTCACCACCATCAGAACATATCTTCAAAGCTATCAGCCCAAAGAATGAAAAGCAACACACCAATCCCAGGAGGGCTCAAACCTCCAACCTTTCAGTTAACAGCCGATTGCGCTAGCCAATTGCGCCACGGAGACAATCGTGCTCCACTCTCACCACCATCAGAACATATTTTAAAAGCTATCAGCCTAAAGAAAAAAAAAGCGCCGCTCCACCACCGGGTTGGCTCGAACCTCCAACATTTCGGTTAACAGCTGATCGCGCTAGCCAATCGCGCCACGAAGACAGTTGTGCTCCACTCTCACCACCATCAGAACATATCTTCAAAGCTATCAGCGCAAAGAAAAAAAAGCGCCGCACCACCACCGGGTGGGCTCGAACCTCCAACATTTCGGTTAACAGCTGATCGCGCTAGCCAATCGCGCCACGAAGACAGTCGTGCTGCACTCTCACCACCATCAGTACATAACTTCAAAGCTATCAGCGCAAAGAAAAAAGCGACACATCACTCCCGGGAGGGTTCGAAACTCCAACCTTTCGGTTAACAGCCGATCGCGCTAGCCAATTGCGCCACTGAGACAGTCGTGCTCCACTCTCACCACCATCAGAACATATCTTCAAAGCTATCAGCGCAAAGAAAAAAAAGCGCCGCACCACCACCGGGTGGGCTCGAACCTCCAACATTTCGGTTAACAGCTGGTCGCGCTAGCCAATCGCGCCACGAAGACAGTCGTGCTGCACTCTCACCACCATCAGTACATATCTTCAAAGCTATCAGCGCAAAGAAAAAAGCAACACATCACTCCCGGGAGGGCTCGAAATTCCAACTTTTCGGTTAACAACCGATCGCGCTAGCCAATTGCGCCACTGAGACAGTCCTGCTCTACTCTCACCACCATCAGAACATATCTTCAAAGCTCTCAGCCCAAAAAAAAGTGCCACACCACCACCGGGTGGGCTCGAAACTCCAACGTTTCGGTTAACAGCCTATCGCGCTAGCCAATTGCGCCACGTAGACAGTCGTGCTCCACTCTCACCACCGTCAGAACGTTTCTTCAGAGCTATCAGCCCAAAGGAGAAAAAGCGCCGCACCACCACCGGGTGGGCTAGAACCTCCAACTTTTCGGTTAACAGCCGGTCGCGCTAGCCAATTACGCCACGGAGACAGTCCTGCTCCACTCTCACCACCATCAGAACATATCTTCAAAGCTATCAGCCCAAAGAACGAAAAGCAACACACCAATCCCCGGAGGGCTCAAACCTCCAACCTTACAGTTAACAGCCGATCGCGCTAGCAAATTGCGCCACGGAGACAATCGTGCTCCACTCTCACCACCATCAGAACATATTTTAAAAGCTATCAGCCTAAAGAAAAAAAAGCGCCGCACCACCACCGTGTGGGCTCAAACCTCCAACCTTTCGGTTAACAGCCGATCGCGCTAGCCAATTGCGCCACAAAGACAGTCGTGCTCCACTCTCACCACCATCAGAACATATCTTCAAAGCTATCAGCGCAAAGAAAAAAAAGCGACACACCGTCCCCAGTTGGGCTCAAACCTCCAACCTTTCGGTTAACAGCCAATCGCGCTAGCCAATTGCGCCATGGAGACAGTCTTGCTTCACTCTCACCACCTTCAGAACATATCTTCAAAGCTATCAGCCCAAAGAATGAAAAGCAACTCACCAATCCCAGGAGGGCTCAAACCTCCAACCTTTCAGTTCACAGCCGATTGCGCTAGCCAATTGCGCCACGGAGACAATCGTGCTCCACTCTCACCACCATCAGAACATATTTTAAAAGCTATCAGCCTAAAGAAAAAAAAGCGCCGCACCACCACTGGGTGGGCTCGAACCTCCAACATTTTGGTTAACAGCTGATGGCGCTAGCCAATCGAGCCACGAAGACAGTCGTGCTCCACTCTCACCACCATCAGAACATATCTTCAAAGCTATCAGCGCAAAGAAAAAAAAGCGCCGCACCACCACCGGGTGGGCTCGAACCTCCAACATTTCGGTTAACAGCTGATCGCGCTAGCTAATCGCGCCACGAAGACAGTCGTGCTGCACTCTCCCCACCATCAGAACATATCTTTAAAGCTATCAGCCCAAAGAATGAAAAGCAACACACCAATCCCGGGAGGGCTCGAACCTCCAGCCTTTCAGTTAACCGCCGATCGCGCTAGCCAATTGCGCCACGGAGACAATCGTGCTCCACTCCCACCACCATCAGAACACATTTTAAAAGCTATCAGCCTAAAGAAAAAAAAGCACCGCACCACCACCGGGTGGGCTCGTACCTCCAACAATTAGGTTAACAGCTGATCACGCTAGCCAATTGCGCCACGGAGACAGTCTTGCTCCACTCTCACCACCATCAGAACATATCTTCAAAGCTATCAGCCCAAAGAATGAAAAGCAACACACCAATCCCAGGAGGGTTCAAACCTCCAACCTTACAGTTAACAGCCGATCGCGCTAGCAAATTGCGCCACGGAGACAATCGTGCTCCACTCTCACCACCATCAGAACATATTTTAAAAGCTATCAGCCTAAAGAAAAAAAAGCGCCGCACCACCACCGTGTGGGCTCAAACCTCCAACCTTTCGGTTAACAGCCGATCGCGCTAGCCAATTGCGCCACAAAGACAGTCGTGCTCCACTCTCACCACCATCAGAACATATCTTCAAAGTATCAGCGCAAAGAAAAAAAAGCGACACACCGTCCCCGGGTGGGCTCAAACCTCCAACCTTTTGGTTAACAGCCGATCGCGCTAGCCAATTGCGCCACGGAGACAGTCTTGCTTCACTCTCACCACCTACAGAACATATCTTCAAAGCTATCAGCCCAAAGAATGAAAAGCAACACACCAATCCCGGGAGGGCTCAAACCTCCAACCTTTCAGTTAACAGCCGATTGCGCTAGCCAATTGCGCCACGGAGACAATCGTGCTCCACTCTCACCACTATCAGAACATATTTTAAAAGCTATCAGCCTAAAGAAAAAAAAGCGCCGCTCCACAACCGGGTGGGCTCGAACCTCCAACATTTCGGTTGACAGCTGATCGCGCTAGCCAATCGCGCCACGAAGACAGTCGTGCTGCACTCTCACCACCATCAGTACATAACTTCAAAGCTATCAGCGCAAAGAAAAAGCGACACATCACTTCCGGGAGGGTTCGAAACTCCAACCTTTCGGTTAACAGCCGATCGCGCTAGCCAATTGCGCCACGGAGACAGTCGTGCTCCACTCTCACCACCATCAAAACATATCTTCAAAGCTATCAGCGCAAAGAAAAAAAAGCGCCGCACCACCACCGGGTGGGCTCGAACCTCCAACATTTCGGTTAACAGCCGATCGTGCTAGCCAATTGCGCCACAAAGACAGTCGTGCTCCACTCTCACCACCATCAGAACATATCTTCAAAGCTATCAGCGCAAAGAAAAAAAAAGCGACACACCGTCCCCGGGTGGGCTCAAACCTCCAACTTTTCGGTTAACAGCCGATCGCGCTAGCCAATTGCGCCACGGAGACAGTCCTGCTCCACTCTCACCACCATCAGAACATATCTTCAAAGCTATCAGCCCAAAGAATGAAAAGCAACACTCCACTCCCAGGAGGGCTCGAAACTCCAACCTTTCGGTTAACAGCCGATCGCGCTAGCCAATTGCGCCACGGAGACAGTCCTGCTAGACTCTCACCACCATCAGAACATGTCTTCAAAGCTATCAGCCCCAAAAAAAAGTGACACACCACCACCGGGTGGGCTCGAAACTCGAACCTTTCGGTTAACAGCCGATCGCGCTAGCCAAATGCGCCACGGAGACAGTCGTGCTCCACTCTCACCACCGTCAGAACATTTCTTCAGAGCTATCAGCCCAAAGGAGAAAAAGCGCCGCACCACCACCGGGTGGGCAAGAACCTCCAACTTTTCGGTTAACAGCCGGTCGCGCTAGCCAATTACGCCACGGAGACAGTCCTGCTCCACTCTCACCACCATCAGAACATATCTTCAAAGCTATCAGCCCAAAGAATGAAAAGCAACACACCAATCTCCGGAGGGCTCAAACCTCCAACCTTACAGTTAACAGCCGATCGCGCTAGCAAATTGCGCCACGAAGACAATCGTGCTCCACTCTCACCACCATCAGAACATATTTTAAAAGCTATCAGCCTAAAGAAAAAAAAAGCGCCGCACCACCACCGTGTGGGCTCAAACCTCCAACCTTTCGGTTAACAGCCGATCGCGCTAGCCAATTGCGCCACAAAGACAGTCGTGCTCCACTCTCACAACCATCAGAACATATCTTCTAAGCTATCAGCGCAAAGAAAAAAAGCGACACACCGTCCTCGGGTGGGCTCAAACCTCCAACCTTTCGGTTAACAGCCGATCGCGCTAGCCAATTGCGCCACGGAGACAGTCTTGCTTCACTCTCACCACCTTCAGAACATATCTTCAAAGCTATCAGCCCAAAGAATGAAAAGCAACACACCAATCCCAGGAGGGCTCAAACCTCCAACCTTTCAGTTAACAGCCGATCGCGCTAGCCAATTGCGCCACGGAGACAATCATGCTCCACTCTCACCACCATCAGAACATATTTTAAAAGCTATCAGCCTAAAGAAAAAAAAGCGCCGAACCACCACCGGGTGGGCTCGAACCTCCAACATTTTGGTTAACAGCTGATCGCGCTAGCCAATGGCGCCACAAAGACAGTCGTGCTCCACTCTCACCACCATCAGAACATATCTTCAAAGCTATCAGCGCAAAGAAAAAAAAGCGCCGCACCACCACCGGTTGGGCTCGAACCTCCAACATTTCGGTTAACAGCTGATCGCGCTAGCCAATCGCGCCACGAACACAGTCGTGCTGCACTCTCCCCACCATCAGAACATATCTTTAAAGCTATCAGCCCAAAGAATGAAAAGCATTACACCAATACCGGGAGGGCTCGAACCTCCAGCCTTTCAGTTAACCGCCGATCGCGCTAGCCAATTGCGCCACGGAGACAATCGTGCTCCACTCTCACCACCATCAGAACACATTTTAAAAGCTATCAGCCTAAAGAAAAAAAAGCACCGCACCACCACCGGGTGGGCTCGTACCTCCAACAATTCGGTTAACAGCTGATCGCGCTAGCCAATTGCGCCACGGAGACAGTCTTGCTCCACTCTCACCACCATCAGAACATATCTTCAAAGCTATCAGCCCAAAGAATGAAAAGCAACACACCAATCTCCGGAGGGCTCAAACCTCCAACCTTACAGTTAACAGCCGATCGCGCTAGCAAATTGCGCCACGAAGACAATCGTGCTCCACTCTCACCACCATCAGAACATATTTTAAAAGCAATCAGCCTAAAGAAAAAAAAAGCGCCGCACCACCACCGTGTGGGCTCAAACCTCCAACCTTTCGGTTAACAGCCGATCGCGCTAGCCAATTGCGCCACAAAGACAGTCGTGCTCCACTCTCACAACCATCAGAACATATCTTCTAAGCTATCAGCGCAAAGAAAAAAAGCGACACACCGTCCTCGGGTGGGCTCAAACCTCCAACCTTTCGGTTAACAGCCGATCGCGCTAGCCAATTGCGCCACGGAGACAGTCTTGCTTCACTCTCACCACCTTCAGAACATATCTTCAAAGCTATCAGCCCAAAGAATGAAAAGCAACACACCAATCCCAGGAGGGCTCAAACCTCCAACCTTTCAGTTAACAGCCGATCGCGCTAGCCAATTGCGCCACGGAGACAATCATGCTCCACTCTCACCACCATCAGAACATATTTTAAAAGCTATCAGCCTAAAGAAAAAAAAGCGCCGAACCACCACCGGGTGGGCTCGAACCTCCAACATTTTGGTTAACAGCTGATCGCGCTAGCCAATGGCGCCACAAAGACAGTCGTGATCCACTCTCACCACCATCAGAACATATCTTCAAAGCTATCAGCGCAAAGAAAAAAAAGCGCCGCACCACCACCGGTTGGGCTCGAACCTCCAACATTTCGGTTAACAGCTGATCGCGCTAGCCAATCGCGCCACGAAGACAGTCGTGCTGCACTCTGCCCACCATCAGAACATATCTTTAAAGCTATCAGCCCAAAGAATGAAAAGCATTACACCAATCCCGGGAGGGCTCGAACCTCCAGCCTTTCAGTTAACCGCCGATCGCGCTAGCCAATTGCGCCACGGAGACAATCGTGCTCCACTCTCACCACCATCAGAACACATTTTAAAAGCTATCAGCCTAAAGAAAAAAAAGCACCGCACCACCACCGGGTGGGCTCGTACCTCCAACAATTCGGTTAACAGCTGATCGCGCTAGCCAATTGCGCCACGGAGACAGTCTTGCTCCACTCTCACCACCATCAGAACATATCTTCAAAGCTATCAGCCCAAAGAATGAAAAGCAACACACCAATCCCAGGAGGGCTCAAACCTCCAACCTTTCAGTTAACAGCCGATTGCGCTAGCCGATTGCGCCACGGAGACAATCGTGCTCCACTCTCACCACCATCAGAACATATTTTAAAAGCTATCAGCCTAAAGAAAAAAAAAGCGCCGCTCCACCACCGGGTGGGCTCGAACCTCCAACATTTCGGTTAACAGCTGATCGCGCTAGCCAATCGCGCCACGAAGACAGTTGTGCTCCACTCTCACCACCATCAGAACATATCTTCAAAGCTATCAGCGCAAAGAAAAAAAAGCGCCGCACCACCACCGGGTGGGCTCGAACCTCCAACATTTCGGTTAACAGCTGATCGCGCTAGCCAATCGCGCCACGAAGACAGTCGTGCTGCACTCTCACCACCATCAGTACATAACTTCAAAGCTATCAGCGCAAAGAAAAAAGCGACACATCACTCCCGGGAGGGTTCGAAACTCCAACCTTTCGGTTAACAGCCGATCGCGCTAGCCAATTGCGCCACTGAGACAGTCGTGCTCCACTCTCACCACCATCAGAACATATCTTCAAAGCTATCAGCGCAAAGAAAAAAAAGCGCCGCACCACCACCGGGTGGGCTCGAACCTCCAACATTTCGGTTAACAGCTGGTCGCGCTAGCCAATCGCGCCACGAAGACAGTCGTGCTGCACTCTCACCACCATCAGTACATATCTTCAAAGCTATCAGCGCAAAGAAAAAAGCAACACATCACTCCCGGGAGGGCTCGAAATTCCAACTTTTCGGTTAACAACCGATCGCGCTAGCCAATTGCGCCACTGAGACAGTCCTGCTCTACTCTCACCACCATCAGAACATATCTTCAAAGCTCTCAGCCCAAAAAAAAGTGCCACACCACCACCGGGTGGGCTCGAAACTCCAACGTTTCGGTTAACAGCCTATCGCGCTAGCCAATTGCGCCACGGAGACAGTCGTGCTCCACTCTCACCACCGTCAGAACGTTTCTTCAGAGCTATCAGCCCAAAGGAGAAAAACCGCCGCACCACCACCGGGTGGGCTAGAACCTCCAACTTTTCGGTTAACAGCCGGTCGCGCTAGCCAATTACGCCACGGAGACAGTCCTGCTCCACTCTCACCACCATCAGAACATATCTTCAAAGCTATCAGCCCAAAGAATGAAAAGCAACACACCAATCCCCGGAGGGCTCAAACCTCCAACCTTACAGTTAACAGCCGAACGCGCTAGCAAATTGCGCCACGGAGACAATCGTGCTCCACTCTCACCACCATCAGAACATATTTTAAAAGCTATCAGCCTAAAGAAAAAAAGCGCCGCACCACCACCGTGTGGGCTCAAACCTCCAACCTTTCGGTTAACAGCCGATCGCGCTAGCCAATTGCGCCACAAAGACAGTCGTGCTCCACTCTCACCACCATCAGAACATATCTTCAAAGCTATCAGCGCAAAGAAAAAAAAGCGACACACCGTCCCCGGGTGGGCTCAAACCTCCAACCTTTCGGTTAACAGCCAATCGCGCTAGCCAATTGCGCCATGGAGACAGTCTTGCTTCACTCTCACCACCTTCAGAACATATCTTCAAAGCTATCAGCCCAAAGAATGAAAAGCAACACACCAATCCCAGGAGGGCTCAAACCTCCAACCTTTCAGTTCACAGCCGATTACTCTAGCCAATTGCGCCACGGAGACAATCGTGCTCCACTCTCACCACCATCAGAACATATTTTAAAAGCTATCAGCCTAAAGAAAAAAAAGCGCCGCACCACCACTGGGTGGGCTCGAACCTCCAACATTTTGGTTAACAGCTGATGGCGCTAGCCAATCGAGCCACGAAGACAGTCGTGCTCCACTCTCACCACCATCAGAACATATCTTCAAAGCTATCAGCGCAAAGAAAAAAAAGCGCCGCACCACCACCGGGTGGGCTCGAACCTCCAACATTTCGGTTAACAGCTGATCGCGCTAGCTAATCGCGCCACGAAGACAGTCGTGCTGCACTCTCCCCACCATCAGAACATATCTTTAAAGCTATCAGCCCAAAGAATGAAAAGCAACACACCAATCCCGGGAGGGCTCGAACCTCCAGCCTTTCAGTTAACCGCCGATCGCGCTAGCCAATTGCGCCACGGAGACAATCGTGCTCCACTCCCACCACCATCAGAACACATTTTAAAAGCTATCAGCCTAAAGAAAAAAAAGCACCGCACCACCACCGGGTGGGCTCGTACCTCCAACAATTCGGTTAACAGCTGATCACGCTAGCCAATTGCGCCACGGAGACAGTCTTGCTCCACTCTCACCACCATCAGAACATATCTTCAAAGCTATCAGCCCAAAGAATGAAAAGCAACACACCAATCCCAGGAGGGTTCAAACCTCCAACCTTACAGTTAACAGCCGATCGCGCTAGCAAATTGCGCCACGGAGACAATCGTGCTCCACTCTCACCACCATCAGAACATATTTTAAAATCTATCAGCCTAAAGAAAAAAAAGCGCCGCACCACCACCGTGTGGGCTCACACCTCCAACCTTTCGGTTAACAGCCGATCGCGCTAGCCAATTGCGCCACAAAGACAGTCGTGCTCCACTCTCACCACCATCAGAACATATCTTCAAAGCTATCAGCGCAAAGAAAAAAAAGCGACACACCGTCCCCGGGTGGGCTCAAACCTCCAACCTTTTGGTTAACAGCCGATCGCGCTAGCCAATTGCGCCACGGAGACAGTCTTGCTTCACTCTCACCACCTAAAGAACATATCTTCAAAGCTATCAGCCCAAAGAATGAAAAGCAACACACCAATCCCGGGAGGGCTCAAACCTCCAACCTTTCAGTTAACAGCCGATTGCGCTAGCCAATTGCGCCACGGAGACAATCGTGCTCCACTCTCACCACTATCAGAACATATTTTAAAAGCTATCAGCCTAAAGAAAAAAAAGCGCCGCTCCACAACCGGGTGGGCTCGTACCTCCAACATTTCGGTTGACAGCTGATCGCGCTAGCCAATCGCGCCACGAAGACAGTCGTGCTGCACTCTCACCACCATCAGTACATAACTTCAAAGCTATCAGCGCAAAGAAAAAAGCGACACATCACTTCCGGGAGGGTTCGAAACTCCAACCTTTCGGTTAACAGCCGATCGCGCTAGCCAATTGCGCCACTGAGACAGTCGTGCTCCACTCTCACCACCATCAGAACATATCTTCAAAGCTATCAGCGCAAAGAAAAAAAAGCGCCGCACCACCACCGGGTGGGCTCGAACCTCCAACATTTCGGTTAACAGCTGATCGCGCTAGCCAATCGCGCCACGGAGACAGTCCTGCTCCACTCTCACCACCATCAGAACATATCTTCAAAGCTATCAGCCCAAAGAAAAAAAAGCACCGCACCACCACCGGGTGGGCTCGAAACTCCAACCTTTCGGTTAACAGCCGATCGCGCAAGCCAATTGCGCCACGGAGACAGTCTTGCTCCACTCTCACCACCATCAGAACTTATCTTCAAAGCTATCAGCCCAAAGAAAAAAAAGTGCCGCACCACCACGGGGTGGGCTCGAACCTCCAACCCTTCGGTTAACAGCCGATCGCGCAAGCCAATTGCGCCACGGAGACAGTCTTGCTCCACTCTCACCACCATCAGAACTTATCTTCAAAGCTATCAGCCCAAAGAAAAAAAAGTGCCGCACCACCACGGGGTGGGCTCGAACCTCCAACTTTTCGGTTAACAGCCGATCGCGCTAGCCAATTGCGCCACAAAGACAGTCGTGCTCCACTCTCACCACCATCAGAACATATCTTCAAAGCTATCAGCGCAAAGAAAAAAAAGCGACACACCGTCCCTGGGTGGGCTCAAACCTCAAACCTTTCGGTTAACAGCCGATCGCGCTAGCCAATTGCGCCACGGAGACAGTCTTGCCTCACTCTCACCACCTTCAGAACATATCTTCAAATCTATCAGCGCAAAGAAAAAAAAGCGACACACCGTCCCCGGGTGGGCTCAAACCTCCAAATGTTCGGTTAACAGCCGATCGCGTTAGCCATTTGCGCCACGGAGACAGTCTTGCTCCACTCTCACCACCATCAGAACACATTTTAAAAGCTATCAGCCTAAAGAAAAAAAAGCACCGCACCACCACCGGGTGGGCTAGAACCTCCAACAATTCGGTTAACAGCTGATCGCGCTAGCCAATTGCGCCACGGAGACTGTCTTGCTCCACTCTCACCACCATCAGAACGTATCTTCAAAGCTATCAGCGCAAAGAACAAAGCGACACATCACTCCCGGGAGGGTTCGAAACTCCAACCTTTCGGTTAACAGCCGATCGCGCTACCCAATTGCGCCACTGAGACAGTCGTGCTCCACTCTCACCACCATCAGAACATATCTTCAAAGCTATCAGCGCAAAGAAAAAAAAGCGCCGCACCACCACCGGGTGGGCTCGAACCTCAAACATTAAGGTTAACAGCTGATCGCGCTAGCCAATCGCGCCACGAAGACAGTCGTGCTGCACTCTCACCACCATCAGTACATATCTTCAAATCTATCAGCGCAAAGAAAAAAAAGCGACGCACGGTCCCCGGGTGGGCTAAAACCTCCAAATTTTAGGTTAACAGCCGATCGCGCTAGCCGATTGCGCCAGGGAGACAGTCCTCCTCCACTCTCACCACCATTAGAACATATCTTCAAAGCTATCAGCCCAAAGAAAAAAAAGCGCCGCCGCACCACCGGGTGGGCTCGAACCTCCAACCTTTCGGTTAACAGCCGATCGCGCTAGCCAATTGCGCCACAAAGACAGTCGTGCTCCACTCTTACCACCATCAGTACATACCTTCAAAGCTATCAGCGCAAAGAAAAAAAGCGCCGCACCACCACCGGGTGGGCTCGAACCTCCAACCTTTCGGTTAACAGCCGATCGCGCTAGCTAATTGCGCCACTGAGACAGTCCTGCTCCACTCTCACCACCATCAGAACATATCTTCAAAGCTATCAGCCCAAAGGAAAAAAGTGCCGCACCACCACCGGGTGGGCTCGAACCTCCAACGTTTAGGTTAACAGCCGATCGCGCTAGCCAATTGCGCCACGGAGTCAGTCCTGCTCCACTCTCACCACCATCAGAACATATCTTCAAAGCTATCAGCCCAAAGAACAAAGCGACACATCACTCCCGGGAGGGTTCGAAACTCCAACCTTTCGGTTAACAGCCGATCGCGCTAGCCAATTGCGCCACTGAGACAGTCGTGCTCCACAATCACCACCATCAGAACATATCTTCAAAGCTATCAGCGCAAAGAAAAAAAAGCGCCGCACCACCACCGGGTGGGCTCGAACCTCAAACATTAAGGTTAACAGCTGATCGCGCTAGCCAATCGCGCCACGAAGACAGTCGTGCTGCACTCTCACCACCATCAGTACATATCTTCAAATCTATCAGCGCAAAGAAAAAAAAGCGACGCACCGTCCCCGGGTGGGCTCAAACCTCCAAATTTTAGGTTAACAGCCGATCGCGCTAGCAAATTGCGCCACAAAGACAGTCGTGCTCCACTCTCACCGCCATCAGAACATATCTTCAAAGCTATCAACGCAAAGAAAAAAAAGCGACGCACCGTCCCCGGGTGGGCTCAAACCACCAAACTTTCGGTTAACAGCCGATCGTGTTAGCCAATTGCGCCACGGAGACAGTCTCGCTCCACTCTCACCACCATCAGAACATATCTTAAAAGCTATCAGCCTAAAAAAAGCGCCGCACCACCACTGGGTGGGCTCGAACCTCCAACATTTCGGTTAACAGCTAATCGGGCTAGCTAATCGCGCCACGAAGACAGTCGCGCTCCACTCTCACCACCATCAGAACATACCTTCAAAGCTATCAGTCCAAAGAATGAAAAGCAACACACCACTCCCGGGAGGGCTCGAACCTCCAAACTTTCAGTTAACAGCCGATCGCGCTAGCCAATTGCGCCAGGGAGACAGTCCTCCTCCACTCTCACCACCATTAGAACATATCTTCAAAGCTATCAGCCCAAAGAAAAAAGAGCGCCGCCGCACCACCGGGTGGGCTCGAACCTCCAACATTTCGGTTAACAGCCGATCGCGCTAGCCAATTGCGCCACAAAGACAGTCGTGCTCCACTCTTACCACCATCAGTACATATCTTCAAAGCTATCAGCGCAGAGAAAAAAGGAACACACCACTCCCGGGAGGGCTCGAACGTCCAACTTTTCGGTTAACAGCCGATCGCGCTAGCTAATTGCGCCACGGAGACAGTCCTGCTCTCCTCTCACCACCGTCAGAACATTTCTTCAGAGCTATCAGCCCAAAGAAAAAAAAAGCGCCGCACCACCACCGGTTGGGCTTGAACCTCCAACCCTTCGGTTAACAGCCGATCGTGCTAGCCACTTGCGCCACAAAGACAGTCGTGCTCCACTCTCACCACCATCAGAACATATCTTCAAAGCTATCAGCGCAAAGAAAAAAAAGCGACGCACCGTCCCCGGGTGGGCTCAAACCTCCGAATTTTCGGTTAACAGCCGATCGCGTTAGCCAATTGCGCCACGGAGACAGTCTTGCTCCACTTTTACCACCATCAGAACATATCTTAAAAGCTATCAGCCTGAAAAAAAGCGCCGCAACACCACCGGGTGGGCTCGAACCTCCAACATTTCGGTTAACAGCTGATCGCGCTAGCTAATCGCGCCACGAAGACAGTCGTGCTCCACTCTCACCACCATCAGAACCTATCTTCAAAGCTATCAGCCCAAAGAATGAAAAGCAACACACCACTCCCGTGAGGGCTCGAACCTCCAACCTTTCGGTTAACAGCCGATCGCGCTAGCCAATTGCGCCACGGAGACAGTCGTGCTCTACTCTCACAACCATCAGAACATATCTTCAAAGCCATCAGCGCAAAGAAAACAGAAATACACACCACTCCCGGGAAGGCTCGAAACTACAACCTTTCGGTTAACAGCCGATCGCGCTAGCCAATTGCGCCACTCAGACAGTCCTGCTCCACTCTCACCACCATCAGAACATATCTTCAAAGCTATCAGCCCAAAAAAAGTGCCACACCACCACCGGGTGGGCTCAAAACTCCAACCTTTCGGTTAACAGCCTATCGCGCAAGCCAATTGCGCCACGGAGACAGTCCTGCTCCACTCTCACCACCATCAGAACATATCTTCAAAGCTATCAGCCCAAAGAAAAAAAAAAGCGCCGCACCACCACCGGTTGGGCTTGAACCTCCAACCCCTCGGTTAACAGCCGATCGTGCTAGCCAATTGCGCCACAAAGACAGTCGTGCTCCACTCTCACCACCATCAGAACATATCTTCAAAGCTATCAGCGCAAAGAAAAAAAAAGCGACGCACCGTCCCCGGGTGGGCTCAAACCTCCAAATTTTCGTTTAACAGCCGATCGCGTTAGCCAATTGCGCCACGGAGACAGTCTTGCTCCACTCTCACCACCATCAGAACATATCTTAAAAGCTATCAGCCTAAAAAAAAGCGCCGCACCACCACCGGGTGGGCTCGAACCTCCAACATTTCGATTAACAGCTGATCGCGCTAGCTAATCGCGCCACGAAGACAGTCGTGCTCCACTCTCAACACCATCAGAACATATCTTCATAGCTATCAGCCCAAAGAATGTAAAGCAACACACCACTCCCGGGAGGGCTCGAACCTCCAACCTTTCAGTTAACAGCCGATCAAGCTAGCCAAATGCGCCACGGAGACAGTTCTGCTCCACTCTCACCACCGTCAGAACATTTCTCCAGAGCTATCAGCCCAAAGAAAAAAAAGCGCCGCAACACCACCGCGTGGGCTCGAACCTCCAACTTTTCGGTTAACAGACGATCGCGCTAGCCAATTGCGCCACGGAGACAGTCCTGCTCCACTGTCACCACCATCAGAACATATCTTCAAAGCTATCAGCCCAAAGAAAAAAAAAGCGCCGCACCACCACCGCGTGGGCTCGAACCCCCAACCTTTCGGTTAACAGCCGATCGCACTAGCCAATTGCGTCACAAAGACAGTCGTGCTCCACTCTCACCACCATCAGAACATATCTTCAAAGCTATCAGCCCAAAGAATGAAAAGCAACACACCACTCCCGGGAGGGCTCGAACCTCCAACCTTTCAGTTAACAGCCGATCGCGCTAGCCAATTGCGCCACGGAGACAGTCGTGCTCCACTCTCACCACCATCAGAAAATATCTTAAAAGCTATCAGCGCAAAGAAAAATGCAACACACCACCACCGGGTGGGCTCGAACCTCCAACATTTCGCTTAACAGCTGATCGCGCTAGCCAACCGCGCCACGAAGACAGTCGTGCTCCACTCTCACCACCATCAGAACATAACTTCAAAGCTATCAGCGCAAAGAAAAAAGCAACACACCACTCCCGGGAGGGCTCGAAGCTCCAACCTTTCGGTTAACAGCCGATCGCGCTAGCCAATCGCGCTACGGAGACAGTCGTGCTCCACTCTCACCACCGTCAGAACATTTCTTCAGAGCTATCAGCCCAAAGGAGAAAAAGCGCCGCACCACCACCAGGTGGGCTTGAACCTCAAACTTTTCGGTTAACAGCTGATCGCGCTTGCTAATTACGCCACGGAGACAGTCCTGCTCCACTCTCAACACCATCAGAACATATCTTCAAAGCTATCAGCCCAAAGAAAAAAAAGCGCCGCACCACCACCAGGTGGGCTCGGAACTCCAACCTTTCGGTTAACAGCCGATCGCGCTAGCCAATTGCGCCACGGAGACAGTCGTGCTCCACTCTCACCACCATCAGAACATAACTTCAAAGCTACCAGCCCAAAGAATGAAAAGCAACACACCAATCCCGGGAGGGCTCGAACCTCCAACCTTTCAGTTAACAGCCTATTGCGCTAGCCAATTGCGCCACGGAGACAGTCGTGCTCCACTCTCACCACCACCAGAACCTATCTTCAAAGCTATCAGCGCAAAGAAAAAAGCAACACACCACTTCCTGGAGGGCTCGATCCTCCAACTTTTCGGTTAACAGCCGATCGCGCTAGCTAATTGCGCCATTAAGACAGTCCTGCTCCACTCTCACCACCATCAGAACATATCTTCAAAGCTATCAGCGCAAAGAAAAAAAAGCGACGCACCGTCCCCGGGTGGGCTCAAACCTCCAAATTTTCGGTTAACAGCCGATCGCGTTAGCCAATTGCGCCACGGAGACAGTCTTGCTCCACTTTTACCACCATCAGAACATATCTTAAAAGCTATCAGCCTGAAAAAAAGCGCCGCAACACCACCGGGTGGGCTCGAACCTCCAACATTTCGGTTAACAGCTGATCGCGCTAGCTAATCGCGCCACGAAGACAGTCGTGCTCCACTCTCACCACCATCAGAACCTATCTTCAAAGCTATCAGCCCAAAGAATGAAAAGCAACACACCACTCCCGTGAGGGCTCGAACCTCCAACCTTTCGGTTAACAGCCGATCGCGCTAGCCAATTGCGCCACGGAGACAGTCGTGCTCTACTCTCACAACCATCAGAACATATCTTCAAAGCTATCAGCGCAAAGAAAAAAGAAATACACACCACTCCCGGGAAGGCTCGAAACTACAACCTTTCGGTTAACAGTCGATCGCGCTAGCCAATTGCGCCACTCAGACAGTCCTGCTCCACTCTCACCACCATCAGAACATATCTTCAAAGCTATCAGCCCAAAAAAAGTGCCACACCACCACCGTGTGGGCTCAAAACTCCAACCTTTCTGTTAACAGCCTATCGCGCAAGCCAATTGCGCCACGGAGACAGTCCTGCTCCACTCTCACCACCATCAGAACATATCTTCAAAGCTATCAGCCCAAAGAAAAAAAAAGCGCCGCACCACCACCGGTTGGGCTTGAACCTCCAACCCCTCGGTTAACAGCCGATCGTGCTAGCCAATTGCGCCACAAAGACAGTCGTGCTCCACTCTCACCACCATCAGAACATATCTTCAAAGCTATCAGCGCAAAGAAAAAAAAGCGACGCACCGTCCCCGGGTGGGCTCAAACCTCCAAATTTTCGTTTAACAGCCGATCGCGTTAGCCAATTGCGCCACGGAGACAGTCTTGCTCCACTCTCACCACCATCAGAACATATCTTAAAAGCTATCAGCCTAAAAAAAAGCGCCGCACCACCACCGGGTGGGCTCGAACCTCCAACATTTCGATTAACAGCTGATCGCGCTAGCTAATCGCGCCACGAAGACAGTCGTGCTCCACTCTCACCACCATCAGAACATATCTTCAAAGCTATCAGCCCAAAGAATGAAAAGCAACACACCACTCCCGGGAGGGCTCGAACCTCCAACCTTTCAATTAACAGCCGATCGCGCTAGCCAATTGCGCCACGGAGACAGTCGTGCTCCACTCTCACCACCATCAGAAAATATCTTAAAAGCTATCAGCGCAAAGAAAAATGCAACACACCACCACCGGGTGGGCTCGAACCTCCAACATTTCGCTTAACAGCTGATCGCGCTAGCCAATCGCGCCACGAAGACAGTCGTGCTCCACTCTCACCACCATCAGAACATAACTTCAAAGCTATCAGCGCAAAGAAAAAAGCAACACACCACTCCCGGGAGGGCTCGAAGCTCCAACCTTTCGGTTAACAGCCGATCGCGCTAGCCAATCGCGCTACGGAGACAGTCGTGCTCCACTCTCACCACCGTCAGAACATTTCTTCAGAGCTATCAGCCCAAAGGAGAAAAAGCGCCGCACCACCACCAGGTGGGCTTGAACCTCAAACTTTTCGGTTAACAGCTGATCGCGCTTGCTAATTACGCCACGGAGACAGTCCTGCTCCACTCTCAACACCACCAGAACATATCTTCAAAGCTATCAGCCCAAAGAAAAAAAAGCGCCGCACCACCACCGGGTGGGCTCGGAACTCCAACCTTTCGGTTAACAGCCGATCGCGCTAGCCAATTGCGCCACGGAGACAGTCTTACTCCACTCTCACCACCATCAGAACATATCTTCAAAGCTATCAGCCCAAAGAAAAAAAAGCGCCGCACCACCACCGGGTGGGCTCGAACCTCGAACCCTTCGGTTAACAGCCGATCGCGCTAGCCAACCGCGCCACGAAGACAGTCGTGCTCCACTCTCACCACCATCAGAACATAACTTCAAAGCTACCAGCCCAAAGAATGAAAAGCAACACACCAATCCCGGGAGGGCTCGAACCTCAAACCTTTCAGTTAACAGCCTATTGCGCTAGCCAATTGCGCCACGGAGACAGTCGTGCTCCACTCTCACCACCACCAGAACCTATCTTCAAAGCAATCAGCGCAAAGAAAAAAGCAACACACCACTTCCGGGAGGGCTCGAACCTCCAACTTTTCGGTTAACAGCCGATCGCGCTAGCTAATTGCGCCATTAAGACAGTCCTGCTCCACTCTCACCACCATCAGAACACATCTCCAAAGCTATCAGCCCAAAGAAAAAAAAGCGCCGCACCACCACCGGGTGGGCTCGAACCTCCAACCTTTCGGTTAACAGCCTATCGCGCAAGCCAATTGCGCCACGGAGACAGTCCAGCTCCACTCTCACCACCATCAGAACATATCTTCAAAGCTATCAGCCCAAAGAAAAAAAAAGCACCGCACCACCACCGGTTGGGCTTGAACCTCCAACCCCTCGGTTAACAGCCGATCGTGCTAGCCAATTGCGCCACAAAGGCAGTCGTGCTCCACTCTCACCACCATCAGAACATATCTTCAAAGCTATCAGCGCAAAGAAAAAAAAAGCGACGCACCGTCCCCGGGTGGGCTCAAACCTCCAAATGTTCGTTTAACAGCCGATCGCGTTAGCCAATTGCGCCACGGAGACAGTCTTGCTCCACTCTCACCACCATCAGAACATATCTTAAAAGCTATCAGCCTAAAAAAAAGCGCCGCACCACCACCGGGTATGCTCGAACCTCCAACATTTCGATTAACAGCTGATCGCGCTAGCTATTCGCGCCACGAAGACAGCCGTGCTCCACTCTCAACACCATCAGAACATATCTTCATAGCTATCAGCCCAAAGAATGTAAAGCAACACACCTCTCCCGGGAGGGCTCGAACCTCCAACCTTTCAGTTAACAGCCGATCAAGCTAGCCAAATGCGCCAGGGAGACAGTCCTCCTCCACTCTCACCACCATTAGAACATATTTTCAAAGCTATCAGCCCCCCAAAAAAAAAGCGCCGCACCACCACCGGGTGGGATCGAACCTCCAACCTTTCGGTTAACAGCCGATTGCGCTAGCCAATTGCGCCACAAAGACAGTCGTGCTCTACTCTTACCACCGTCAGAACATTTCTTCAGAGCTATCAGCCCAAAAGAGAAAAAGCGCCGCACCACCACCGGCTGGGCTCGAACCTCCAACGTTTAGGTTAACAGCCGATCGCGCTAGCCAATTGCGCCACGGAGACTGTCCTGCTCCACTCTCACCACCATCAGAACATATCTTCAAAGCTATCAGCCCAAAGAAAAGCGCCGCACCACCATCGGGTGGGCTTGAACCTCCAACCCCTCGGTTAACAGCCGATCGTGCTAGCCAATTGCGCCACAAAGACAGTCGTGCTCCACTCTCACCACCACCAGAACCTATCTTCAAAGCAATCAGCGCAAAGAAAACAGCAACACACCACTCCCGGGAGGGCTCGAAGCTCCAACCTTTCGGTTAACAGCCGATCGCGCTAGCCAATTGCGCCACTGAGACAGTCCTGCTCCACTCTCACTACCATCAGAACATATCTTCAAAGCTATCAGCACAAAGGAGAAAAAGCGCCGCACCACCACCGGGTGGGCTCGAACCTCCAACGTTTAGGTTAACAGCCGATCGCGTTAGCCAATTGCGCCACGGAGACAGTCTCGCTCCACTCTCACCAGCATCAGAACATATCTTAAAAGCTATCAGCCTAAAAAAAAGCGCCGCACCACCATTGGGTGGGCTCGAACCACCAAAATTTCGGTTAACAGCTGATCGCGCTAGCTAATAGCGCCACGAAGACAGTCGTGCTCCACTCTCACCACTATCAGAACATATCTTCAAAGCTATCAGCCCAAAGAATGAAAAGCAACACACCACTCCCGGGAGGGCTCTAAACTCCAACCTTTCAGTTAAAAGCCGATCGCGCTAGCCAATTGCGCCAGGGAGACAGTCCTCCTTCACTCTCACCACCATTAGAACATATCTTCAAAGCTATCAGCCCAAAGAAAAAAAAGCGCCGCCGCACCACCGGGTCGGCTCGAACCTCCAACCTTTCGGTTAACAGCCGATCGCGCTAGCCATCTGCGCCACAAAGACAGTCGTGCTCTACTCTTACCACCATCAGTACATACCTTCAAAGCTATCAGCGCAAAGAAAAAAGCAACACACCACTCCCGGGAGGGCTCGAACCTCCAACTTTTCGGTTAACAGCCGATCGCGCTAGCTAATTGCGCCACGGAGACAGTCCTGCTCTCCTCTCACCACCTTCAGAACATATCATCAAAGCTATCAGCCCAAAGAAAAAAAAGCGCCGCACCACTTCCGGGAGGGCTCGAACCTCCAACTTTTCGGTTAACAGCCGATCGCGCTAGCTAATTGCGCCACGGAGACATTCCTGCTCTCCTCTCACCACCGTCACAACATTTCTTCAGAGCTATCAGCCCAAAGAAAAAAAACGCGCCGCACCACCACCGGTTGGGCTTGAACCTCCAACCCTTCGGTTAACAGCCGATCGTGCTAGCCAATTGCGCCACAAAGACAGTCGTGCTCCACTCTCACCACCATCAGAACATATCTTCAAAGCTATCAGCGCAAAGAAAAAAAAGCGACGCACCGTCCCCGGGTGGGCTCGAACCTCCAACATTTCGGTTAACAGCTGATCGCGCTAGCTAATCGCGCCACGAAGACAGTCGTGCTCCACTCTCACCACCATCAGAACCTATCTTCAAAGCTATCAGCCCAAAGAATGAAAAGCAACACACCACTCCCGGGAGGGCTCGAACCTCCAACCTTTCAGTTAACAGCCGATCGCGCTAGCCAATTGCGCCATGGAGACAGTCCTCCTCCACTCTCACCACCATTAGAACATATCTTCAAAGCTATCAGCCCAAAAAAAAAGCGCCGCACTACCACCGGGTGGGCTCGAACCTCCAACCTTTCGGTTAACAGCTGATCGCGCTAGCCAATTGCGCCACGGAGACATTCGTGCTCCACTCTCACCACCATCAGAACATATCTTCAAAGCTATCAGCGCAAAGAAAAAAAAGCGCCGCACCACCACCGGGTGGACTCGAGCCTCCAACATTTCGGTTAACAGCTGATCTCGCTAGCCAATCGCGCCACGAAGACAGTCGTGCTCCACTCTCACCACCATCAGAAGATATCTTCAAAGCTATCAGCGCAAAGAAAAAAAGCAACACACCTCTCCCGGGAGGGCTCGAAACTCCAACCTTTCGGGTAACAGCCGATCGCGCTAGCCAATGGCGCCACTGAGACAGTCCTGCTCCACTCTCACCACCATCGGAACATATCTTCAAAGCTATCAGCCCGAAAAAAGTGCCACACCACCACCGGGTGGGCTCGAAACTCCAACCTTTCGGTTAACAGCCTTTCGCGCTAGCCAATTGCGCCACGGAGACAGTCGTGCTCCACTCTCACGACCGTCAGAACATTTCTTCAGAGCTATCAGCCCAAAGGAGAAAAAGCGCCGCACCACCACCGGGTGGGCTCGAACCTCCAAACTTTAGGTTAACAGCCGATCGTGCTAGCCAATTGCGCACGGAGACAGTCCTGCTCCACTCTCACCACCATCAGAACATATCTTCAAAGCTATCAGCCCATAGAAAAAAAAGCGCCGCACCACCACCAGGTGGGCTCGATATTCCAACCTTTCCGTTACTGCCGATCACGCTAGCCAATTGCGCCACGGAGACAATCTTGCTCCACTCTCACCACCATCAGAACATATCTTCAAAGCTATCAGCCCAAAGAAAAAAAAGCGCCGCACCACCACCGGTTGGGCTCGAACTTCCAACCCTTCGGTTAACAGCCGATCGCGCTAGCCAATTGCGCCAAAAAGACAGTCGTGCTCCACTCTCACCACCATCAGAACATATCTTCAAAGCTATCAGCGCAAAGAAAAAAAGCGACACACCGTCCCCGGGTGGGCTCAAACCTCCAAATGTTCGGTTAACAGCTGATTGTGTTAGCCAGTTGCGCCACGGAGGTCTTGCTCCACTCACACCACCATCAGAACATATCTTCAAAGCTATCAGCCCAAAGAATGAAAAGCAACACACCAATCCCGGGAGGGCTCGAACCTCCAACCTTTCAGTTAGCAGGTGATCGCGCTAGCCAATTGCGCCACAGAGACAGTCGTGCTCCACTCTCACCACCACCAGAACATATCTTAAAAGCTATCAGCCTAAAAAAAGCGCCGCACCACCACCGGGTTGGCTCGAACCTCCAACATTTCGGTTAACAGCTGATCGCGCTAGCCAATCGCGCCACGAAGACAGTCGTGCTCCACTCTCACCACCATCAGAACATATCTTCAAAGCTATCAGCCCAAAGAATGAAAAGCAACACACCACTCCGGGCAGGGCTCGAACCTCCAATCTTTCAGTTAACAGCCGATCGAGCTAGCCAATTGCGCCACGGAGACAGTCCTCCTACACTCTCACCACCATCAGAACATATCTTAAAGCTATCAGCCCAAAGAAAAAAAAGCGCCACACCACAACCGGGTGGGCTCGAACCTCCAACCTTTCGGTTAACAGCCGATCGCACTAGGCAATTGCGCCACAAAGACAGTCGTGTTCCACTCTCACCACCATCAGAACATATCTTCAAAGCTATCAGCGCAAAGAAAAAAGCAACACACCAATCCCAGGAGGGCTCGAAACTCCAACCTATCGGTTAACAGCCTATCGCGCAAGCCAATTGCGCAACGGAGACAGTCGTGCTCCACTCTTACCACCGTCAGAACATTTCTTCAGAGCTATCAGCCCAAAGGAGAAAAATCGCCGCACCACCACCGGGTGGGCTCGAACCTCTAATGTTTAGGTTAACAGCCGATCGCGCTAGCCAATTGCGCCAAGGATACAGTCCTGCTCCACTCTCACCACCATCAGAACATATCTTCAAAGCTATCAGCCCAAAGAAAAAAAAGCGCCGCACCACCACCGGTTGGGCTTGAACCTCCAACCTTTCAGTTAACAGCCGATTGTGCTAGCCAATGGCGCCACAAACCCAGTCGCGCTCCACTCTCACCACCATCAGAACATATCTTCAAAGCTATCAGCGCAAAGAAAAAAAAGCGACGCACCGTCCCCGGGTGGGCTCAAACCTCCAAATTTTTGGTTAACAGCCGATCGCGCTAGCCAATCGCGCCACGGAGACAGTCTTGCTCAACTCTCACCACCATCAGAACTTATCTTCATAGCTATCAGCGCAAAGTAAAAAGCAACACACCAATCCCGGGAGGGCTCGAAACTCCAACCTATAGGTTAACAGCCGATCGCGCTAGCCAATTGCGCCACGGAGACCGTCCTGCTCCACTATCACCACCATCAGAACACAACTTCAGAGCTATCAGCCCAAAGAAAAACAAGCGCCCCACCACCACCGCGTGGGCTCGAACCTCCAACCTTTCGGTTAACAGCCGATCGCGCTAGCCAATCGCGCCACGGAGACAGTCGTGCTCCACTCTCACCACCATCAGAACTTATCTTCAAAGCTATCAGCGCAAAGAAAAAGCAACACACCAATCCCAGGAGGGCTCGAAACTCCAACCTATCGGTTAACAGCCTATCGCGCAAGCCAATTGCGCAACGGAGACAGTCGTGCTCCACTCTCACCACCATCAGAACATATCTTCAAAGCTATCAGCCCAAAGAATGAAAAGCAACACACCACTCCCGGGAGGGCTCGAACCTCCAACCTTTCAGTTAACAGCCGATCGCGCTAGCCGAATACGCCAGGGAGACAGTCCTCCTCCACTCTCACCACCGTCAGAACATTTCTTCACAGCTATCAGCGCAAAGAAAAACAAGCGCCGCGCCACCACCGCGTGGGCTCGAACCTCCAACCTTTCGGTTAACAGCCGATCGCGCTAGCCAATCGCGCCACGGAGACAGTCGTGCTCAACTCTCACCACCATCAGAACTTATCTTCAAAGCTATCAGCGCAAAGAAAAAAGCAACACACCACTCCCGGGAGGGCTCGAAACTCCAACCTTTCGGTTAACAGCCGATCGCGCTAGCCAATTGCGCCACTGAGACAGTCCTGCTCCACTCTCACCACCATCAGAACATATCTTCAAAGCTATCAGCCCAAAAAAAGTGCCACACCACCACCGGGTGGGCTCGAAACTCCAACCTTTCGGTTAACAGCCTATCGCGCAAGCCAATTGCGCCACGGAGACAGTCGTGCTCCACTCTTACCACCGTTAGAACATTTCTTCAGAGCTATCAGCCCAAAGGAGAAAAAGCGCCGCACCACCACCGGGCGGGCTCGAACCTCCAACGTTTAGGTTAACAGCCGATCGCGCTAGCCAAATGGGCCAGGGAGACAGTCCTCCTCCACTCTCACCATCATTAGAACATATCTTCAAAGCTATCAGCCCCAAAAAAAGCGCCGCACCACCTCCGGGTGGGCTCGAACCTCCAACTTTTCGGTTAACAGCCGATTGCGCTAGCCAATTGCGCCACAAAGACAGTCGTGCTCCACTCTCACCACCACCAGAACATATTTTCAAAGCTATCAGCGCAAAGAAAAACAAGTGACGCACCGTCCCCGGGTGGGCTCAAACCTCCAAATTTTCGGTTAACAGCCGATCGCGTTAGCCAATTGCGCCACGGAGACAGTCTTGCTCCACTCTCACCACCATGAGAACATATCTTAAAAGCTATCAGCCTAAAAAAAGCGCCGCACCACCACCGGGTGGGCTCGAACCTTCAAAATTTCGGTTAACAGCTGATCGCGCTAGCTAATCGCGCCACGAAGACAGTCGTGCTCCACTCTCACCACCATCAGAACCTATCTTCAAAGCTATCAGCCCAAAGAATGAAAAGCAACACACCACTCCCGGGAGGGCTCGAACCTCCAACGTTTCAGTTAACAGCCGATCGCGCTAGCCAATTGCGCCACGGAGACAGTCCTCCTCCACTCTCACCACCATTAGAACATATCTTCAAAGCTATCAGCCCAAAGAAAAAAAAAGCGCCGCACTACCACCAGGTGGGCTCGATATTCCAACCTTTCCGTTAACAGCCGATCGCGCTAGCCAATTGCGCCACGGAGACAGTCTTGCTCCACTCTCACCACCATCAGAACATATCTTCAAAGTTATCAGCCCAAAGAAAAAAAAGCGCCGCACCACCACCGGATGGGCTCAAACTTCCAACCCTTCGGTTAACATCCGATCGCGCTAGCCAATTGCGCCACAAAGACAGTCGTGCTCCACTCTCACCACCATCAGAACATATCTTCAAAGCTATCAGCGCAAAGAAAAAAAAGCGCCGCACCACCACCGGGTGGGCTAGAACCTCCAACCTTTCGGTTAACAGCCGATTGCGCTAGCCATATGCGCCACGGAGACAGTCGTGCTCCACTCTCACCACCGTCAGAACATTTCTTCAGAGATATCAGCCCAAAGAAAAACAAGCGCCGCACCACCACCGCGTGGGCTCGAACCTCCAAACTTTCGGTTAACAGCCGATCGCGCTAGCCAATTGCGCCACGGAGACAGTTCTCCCCCACTCTCACCACCATCAGAACATATCTTCAAAACTATCAGCCCAAAGAAAAAAAAGCGCCACACCACCACCGGGTGGGCTCGCACCTCCAAGTTTTCGGTTAACAGCCGATCGCGCTAGCCAATTGCGCCATGGAGACAGTCCTGCTCCACTCTCACCACCATCAGACCATATCTTCAAAGCTATCAGCCCAAAGAAAAAAAAAGCGCCGCACCCCACCGGGTGAACTCGAAACTCCAACCTTTCGGTTAACAGCCGATCGCGCTAGCCAATTGCGCCACTGAGACAGTCCTGCTCCACTCTCACTACCATCAGAACATATCTTCAAAGCTATCAGCACAAAGGAGAAAAAGCGCCGCACCACCACCGGGTGGGCTCGAACCTCCAACGTTTAGGTTAACAGCCGATCGCGTTAGCCAATTTCGCCACGGAGACAGTCTCGCTCCACTCTCACCAGCATCAGAACATATCTTAAAAGCTATCAGCCTAAAAAAAAGCGCCGCACCACCATCGGGTGGGCTCGAACCACCAAAATTTCGGTTAACAGCTGATCGCGCTAGCTAATAGCGCCACGAAGACAGTCGTGCTCCACTCTCACCACCATCAGAACATATCTTCAAAGCTATCAGCCCAAAGAATGAAAAGCAACACACCACTCCCGGGAGGGCTCTAAACTCCAACCTTTCAGTTAACAGCCGATTGCGCTAGCCAATCGCGCCACGGAGACAGTCGTGCTCCACTCTCGCGACCACCAGAACCTATCTTGAAAGCTATCAGCGCAAAGAAAAAAGCAACACACCACTTCCGGGAGGGCTCGAACCTCCAACTTTTCGGTTAACAGCCGATCGCGCTAGCTAATTGCGCCATTGAGACAGTCCTGCTGCACTCTCACCACCATCAGAACACATCTCCAAAGCTATCAGCCCAAAGAAAAAAAAGCGCCGCACCACCACCGGGTGGGCTAGAACCTCCAACCTTTCGGTTAACAGCCGATTGCGCTAGCCATATGCGCCACGGAGACAGTCGTGCTCCACTCTCACCACCGTCAGAACATTTCTTCAGAGATATCAGCCCAAAGAAAAACAAGCGCCGCACCACCACCGCGTGGGCTCGAACCTCCAAACTTTCGGTTAACAGCCGATCGCGCTAGCCAATTGCGCCACGGAGACAGTTCTCCCCCACTCTCACCACCATCAGAACATATCTTCAAAACTATCAGCCCAAAGAAAAAAAAGCGCCACACCACCACCGGGTGGGCTCGCACCTCCAAGTTTTCGGTTAACAGCCGATCGCGCTAGCCAATTGCGCCATGGAGACAGTCCTGCTCCACTCTCACCACCATCAGACCATATCTTCAAAGCTATCAGCCCAAAGAAAAAAAAAGCGCCGCACCCCACCGGGTGAACTCGAAACTCCAACCTTTCGGTTAACAGCCGATCGCGCTAGCCAATTGCGCCACTGAGACAGTCCTGCTCCACTCTCACTACCATCAGAACATATCTTCAAAGCTATCAGCACAAAGGAGAAAAAGCGCCGCACCACCACCGGGTGGGCTCGAACCTCCAACGTTTAGGTTAACAGCCGATCGCGTTAGCCAATTTCGCCACGGAGACAGTCTCGCTCCACTCTCACCAGCATCAGAACATATCTTAAAAGCTATCAGCCTAAAAAAAAGTGCCGCACCACCATCGGGTGGGCTCGAACCACCAAAATTTCGGTTAACAGCTGATCGCGCTAGCTAATAGCGCCACGAAGACAGTCGTGCTCCACTCTCACCACCATCAGAACATATCTTCAAAGCTATCAGCCCAAAGAATGAAAAGCAACACACCACTCCCGGGAGGGCTCTAAACTCCAACCTTTCAGTTAAAAGCCGATCGCGCTAGCCAATTGCGCCAGGGAGACAGTCCTCCTTCACTCTCACCACCATTAGAACATATTGTTGCGTGAAGGCACAAGGGAAACTAGGCGTTTTAAAATATATTTACACAGCGCCAACGCGCAAGCCAAGATGGCGAACAAGAGAGAGCGCGCGCACACACAAGTCACCTCGTCTTCCTCAGCGCCTATCTCACTGTTTAAGTGGGGCATTGTCTCGTAACATAACCCCCGGGTGCTGAAGCACCGTCTCGGTGCTTTCTATTGTGTTGCCGAGTGGTAAAGCTTAAGGCGGGATACGTGGACAATTTCTGTAGACAGCGAAGCGGAGGCTGAGGAAGACTCGAGCGGGGCTATCTCGTATGTCACATCTGTCACCTGGCGCAATACGCGGTAGGGTCCCGAGTACCGGGAAAGCAGTTTTTCAGAAAGTCCGACGCGTCTAGTCGGAGTCCACAATAGCACAAGAGAACCTGGTGTAAAGGAAATTTGGCGGTGATGTGAGTCGTAACGATGCCGCTGGTGATCTTGCGATGCTAAAAGGCGCTGACGAGCAACTTCTCGTGCTTTGCGAGCCCTGGTGATAGCATCACGGGTGTATTCAGTCGTAAAGTCGACGGCTGTCGGAAAGATGGTGTCGAAAGGTAAAGTTGGATGACGGCCAAACACCAGGTAGAAAGGTGAAAAACCAGCTGCATCATGGCGTGAAGAATTATAGGCAAACGTAACGAAGGGCAATGCAACGTCCCAGTCCTGGTGGTCGGACGATACGTACATAGCGAGCATATCAGTTAAAGTGCGGTTGAATCGTTCAGTGAGTCCGTTAGTTTGCGGGTGGTAAGCTGTCGTAAATTTATGTTTCGTCTCGCAGGAGCGAAGCAGGTCGTCGATAACTCGGGAAAGGAAATAGCGCCCACGATCTGTTAGGAGTTGGCGTGGGGCGCCATGGTGAAGTATGACGTCGTGCAGGAGAAAATCGGCAACGTCTGTGGCGCAGCTGGTTGGCAAAGCCCGCGTGATAGCGTACCGGGTTGTATGATCCGTCGCGACAGCTATCCACTTGTTCCCCAAAGTGGATGCAGGGAAAGGGCCTAGGAGGTCAAGACCAAGTCGGAAGAAGGGATCAAAGGGAACGTCAAGTGGTTGGAGGAACCCGGCAGGACTCATAGAAGGTTTTTTGCGGCGTTGACACTGATCGCATGAGGCGACGTAGCTGCGGACCGAGCGATAAAGACTGGGCCAGTAAAATCGACGCTGTACGCGGTCATACGTCCGAGACAGTCCGAGGTGACCGGCAGTGGGAGCGTCATGAAGCTGGCCGATCACGCTCGCACGTAGGTGGGAAGGTACCACAAGGAGCAGTTCGTGTCCATCAGGGCGGACGTTGCAACGGTACAATGTGTCATCCTTAAGCACGAACAATCGAGTAGAAGGATCGGGTGCCGCAGAATGAAGCTTCTCGATGATGTTACGCAAGGCAGGATCTCGGCGCTGTTCCTCACGGATGTTGCTTAAAGCGGAGAGAGACAGCACACATGGCGATTCATCGAACGCTTCAGGTGGGTCCACTGGATTCCGAGATAAGCAGTCAGCGTCATGGTGTAAACGGCCAGATTTGTAGGACACCGAGTAGTTATACTCTTGAAGCCGTAGTGCCCATCGACCAAGGCGCCCAGTGGGGTCCTTCAAGGACGAGAGCCAGCAAAGTGCGTGGTGATCGGTTATGACAGTGAAATGTCGACCATGTAAATAAGGCCGAAATTTTGCTACTGCCCAAACGAGAGCAAGGCATTCCCTTTCGGTGATGGAGTAGTTCCTTTCCGCCTGCGAGAGGAGACGGCTGGCATAGGCGATAACGCGGGCGCAGCCGCTTTGATGCTGAACCAAAACAGCACCGATTCCGTAACCGCTGGCATCTGTGTGTACTTCGGTAGGGGCAGAAACGTCGAAATGGGCCAGAACAGGTGGTTTTGTTAGCGATTCAATAAGTGTAGAGAACGCCGTAGCCTGCGCAGCGCCCCATGTGAATGAGACATCTTTTCTCAATAAGTCTGTGAGAGGACGGGCGACTTCCGCAAAGTTGTTCACAAAACGTCGAAAGTACGAGCACAGACCGAGAAAGCTGCGTACTTCTTTAGTGCAGGTCGGAACAGGGAAGTTACGCACGGCTCGCACTTTATCGGGATCAGGACGTACACCAGAGGAGTCGACAAGGTGGCCCAACATTGTTAGTTGCTGGCGTCCGAAGTGACACTTTGACGAGTTCAGTTGGAGACCGGCATTGCGAAATACGGCCAGTATTGAGGAAACGCGGTCGAGGTGGGTTTCAAAGGTCGGGGAAAAGACGATAACGTCGTCAAGGTAGCATAGACAAATTGACCATTTGAACCCACGCAAAAGAGAGTCCATCATCCGCTCGAAGGTGGCTGGAGCGTTGCATAATCCGAAGGGCATGACCTTAAATTGGTAAAGACCATCGGGGGTGACAAAAGCGGTCTTCTCGCGGTCCATGTCATCGACAGCAATTTGCCAGTAACCTGCTCTTAGATCAATAGAAGAAAAATACTTAGCGCCGTGAAGACAATCTAGGGCGTCGTCTATGCGCGGTAGCGGGTAGACGTCTTTTTTAGTGATCTTGTTCAGATGTCGGTAGTCAACACAGAATCGCCAAGTGTTGTCCTTCTTTTTGACAAGAACAACAGGGGAAGCCCATGGACTACATGATGGTTCAATTATGTCTTTGGCGAGCATGTTGTCGACTTCTGCTTGAATTATGTGACGCTCGGTCGAAGATACGCGGTATGGCCGTCGATGGACAGGGGAGGCATCGCCGGTGTCAATGCGGTGCTTTACCGCACTGGTTTGACCTAGTGGACGATCACAAAAGTCAAATACGTCCCAGTATGACTCAAGAACGCGAAGGAGTTCGTCAGCTTGATGCGGCAAAAGGTCTGACGCGATCATTTTTTTAACATCAGGAGACGGGCTTCCTTGCGAAGATCGAGCATGTGTGAAGCTGGAGTGTCGAGCCTCGTTCGAAGACAGAGCTGATATGACGCATTCTTCAGAAGGAGTCAGCATGGCGAGGGCGATTCCGCGCGGAAGCACTTGCGGACACAGAGCAAAGTTGAGCACAGGAATGCAGGCGTGGTTTGCACGTAACTGAATAACAGTGTGTGGTAAGGTAACACTGTGGGTCAAGAGAAGGGATGTGATGGGCGCGAGCACATAGTCACCATCGGATACAGGTGGCGAGGGCGTAACGGTGATGCAGGTCACGGTTTGCGGTAACAAACGGACATGTTCAGCAGAGCACATACGGGCTTGCGGTCGACTGGGCGGATCAATCGGACACGGTAGGTCAAGTTGCACAGTACCGGCTGAACAGTCGATGAGAGCGGAATGAGTGGACAAAAAGTCAAGACCGAGGATCACATCATTGGTGCAGTGAGAAAGAACAGTGAAGAGAACTGAAGTTTGACGGCCGGCAATAGTAACGCGTGCAGTACAGACGCCAATAACAGCAGCCGTACTACCATCAGCAACGCGAACGCTGCGTGAAGGGGCTGGAGTAAGTACTTTCCTTAAGCGGTCTCGAATGTGCAGGCTCATCACAGAAATATGGGCGCCAGTGTCTACTAAGGCTTTAACAGATAAACCGTCCACTTCAACGTCGATCAAGTTCTGATTGGTCGGGAGCGTCAACAGAGGAATTGGAGAGCAAGTCGTATCAGCAGCGTCACCTCCAGGAGCTGCAGCCGTTAGTTTTCCGAAGAAAACCGCCGGGCAGAGGACGGGGACGGGGAACGAGGTGGTGGTGGAGATCGGGAAAATCTACGTCGAGGTGAAGGTGAGCGACTGTACTGGGCAGTGGTCGTAGTGGTCGGGTCGTAATTAGCTGAGCCCTCACGCCGTGGTGGTTCCTGGTCATAGAGGTGGGCCGGTGAATGGGGGTTGGAGAAGTTTGGGTTTGCCCGATACGGTGAGGTCCACGTGCTTCGGCAATGACGGGAAATGTGTCCCACTCGTTCACATCGGAAGCAAATCGGCCTGTCATCAGGCGTTCTCCACGCATTTGGGTCACGATTACGTGGAGCAGGGCGGCGATACTGCTGTGGGTGGCTCGGGGTAGACGAACTGACAGCGCCGGGACGGTGCACAGAACAGACTGTGTGAACACCCGCGTTGGCTAGTTCCTGGCGAACAACGGTCTGTATTAGTGATATGGTCGGCTGAGGATCACTCGGTGCCAGTGCTCTCAAGGGGGCGGGTGAGATGGCTTCGATTTCACGGCGTACAATTCTCGTGATGTCACTGGAGTGTGAATTGGGCAGGGTCGGTACATGGAGATCCGCACATGTTGACGTCGCAGCAGTGTTGGGAAGGCGCGTAAAGTGGTAAGCAATGCGACGGCTTTTAGCCTCTTGAAACTGTTGGCACTCCAAGATAACATCTTGCACGGTGGAACAGCCTTTGCACACAATGAGGTTAAATGCATCGTCTGCGATGCCCTTGAGCACGTGCGCTACCTTGTCGGCTTCAGCCATGGTTCGGTCAACTTTACGGCAAAGGGTCAGCACATCTTGAATATACGCCAGGTAGGACTCCGTGGACGTCTGAACACGTGTGCCAAGTTCTTTCCTAGCGGCCTGCTTGCTGCCGGCAGATTGACCAAACAACTCGCGTAATTTGGTCTTGCATACGTCCCAGCTTGTGATACCGTCCACATTGTTATTAAACCACGCCTTGGCCGTTCCTTGTAAATAAAAGATGATGTTTGCCAGCATTAAGGTTGGGTCCCACCTGTGATTTGTGCTGAAGAGTTCGTAGAGTTTAAGCCACTCATCCACGTCCTCGCCGTCCGTTCCCGAAAAGTTGCCGGGATCGCGGGGTGGAGCGGCCACGAGATAAACAGGAGAGGTCGGCGCCATTGATGCAGTGGGCGTAGCAGTTGAGGAAGCGTCGCTGCCGGTGGACATGTTGGGAGCAGAGACTAGGCGTCCGCTGCGTAACTCCGTCGTGCGTTGTAACCCAGCACCTTCCACCAAAATGTTGCGTGAAGGCACAAGGGAAACTAGGCGTTTTAAAATATATTTACACAGCGCCAACGCGCAAGCCAAGATGGCGAACAAGAGAGAGCGCGCGCACACACAAGTCACCTCGTCTTCCTCAGCGCCTATCTCACTGTTTAAGTGGGGCATTGTCTCGTAACAATATCTTCAAAGCTATCAGCCCAAAGAAAAAAAAGCGCCGCCGCACCACCGGGTGGGCTCGAACCTCCAACCTTTCGGTTAACAGCCGATCGCGCTAGCCATCTGCGCCACAAAGACAGTCGTGCTCTACTCTTACCACCATCAGTACATACCTTCAAAGCTATCAGCGCAAAGAAAAAAGCAACACACCACTCCCGGGAGGGCTCGAACCTCCAACTTTTCGGTTAACAGCCGATCGCGCTAGCTAATTGCGCCACGGAGACAGTCCTGCTCTCCTCTCACCACCTTCAGAACATATCATCAAAGCTATCAGCCCAAAGAAAAAAAAGCGCCGCACCACTTCCGGGAGGGCTCGAACCTCCAACTTTTCGGTTAACAGCCGATCGCGCTAGCTAATTGCGCCACGGAGACAGTCCTGCTCTCCTCTCACCACCGTCACAACATTTCTTCAGAGCTATCAGCCCAAAGAAAAAAAACGCGCCGCACCACCACCGGTTGGGCTTGAACCTCCAACCCTTCGGTTAACAGCCGATCGTGCTAGCCAATTGCGCCACAAAGACAGTCGTGCTCCACTCTCACCACCATCAGAACATATCTTCAAAGCTATCAGCGCAAAGAAAAAAAAGCGACGCACCGTCCCCGGGTGGGCTCAAACCTCCAAATTTTCGGTTAACAGCCGATCGCGTTAGCCAATTGCGCCACGGAGACAGTCTTGCTCCACTTTCACCACCATCAGAACATATCTTAAAAGCTATCAGCCTGAAAAAAAGCACCGCACCACCACCGGGTGGGCTCGAACCTCCAACATTTCGGTTAACAGCTGATCGCGCTAGCTAATCGCGCCACGAAGACAGTCGTGCTCCACTCTCACCACCATCAGAACCTATCTTCAAAGCTATCAGCCCAAAGAATGAAAAGCAACACACCACTCCCGGGAGGGCTCGAACCTCCAACCTTTCAGTTAACAGCCGATCGCGCTAGCCAATTGCGCCATGGAGACAGTCCTCCTCCACTCTCACCACCATTAGAACATATCTTCAAAGCTATCAGCCCAAAAAAAAGCGCCGCACTACCACCGGGTGGGCTCGAACCTCCAACCTTTCGGTTAACAGCTGATCGCGCTAGCCAATTGCGCCACGGAGACATTCGTGCTCCACTCTCACCACCATCAGAACATATCTTCAAAGCTATCAGCGCAAAGAAAAAAAAGCGCCGCACCACCACCGGGTGGGCTCGAGCCTCCAACATTTCGGTTAACAGCTGATCTCGCTAGCCAATCGCGCCACGAAGACAGTCGTGCTCCACTCTCACCACCATCAGAAGATATCTTCAAAGCTATCAGCGCAAAGAAAAAAAGCAACACACCTCTCCCGGGAGGGCTCGAAACTCCAACCTTTCGGGTAACAGCCGATCGCGCTAGCCAATGGCGCCACTGAGACAGTCCTGCTCCACTCTCACCACCATCGGAACATATCTTCAAAGCTATCAGCCCGAAAAAAGTGCCACACCACCACCGGGTGGGCTCGAAACTCCAACCTTTCGGTTAACAGCCTTTCGCGCTAGCCAATTGTGCCACGGAGACAGTCGTGCTCCACTCTCACGACCGTCAGAACATTTCTTCAGAGCTATCAGCCCAAAGGAGAAAAAGCGCCGCACCACCACCGGGTGGGCTCGAACCTCCAAACTTTAGGTTAACAGCCGATCGTGCTAGCCAATTGCGCACGGAGACAGTCCTGCTCCACTCTCACCACCATCAGAACATATCTTCAAAGCTATCAGCCCATAGAAAAAAAAGCGCCGCACCACCACCAGGTGGGCTCGATATTTCAACCTTTCCGTTACTGCCGATCACGCTAGCCAATTGCGCCACGGAGACAATCTTGCTCCACTCTCACCACCATCAGAACATATCTTCAAAGCTATCAGCCCAAAGAAAAAAAAGCGCCGCACCACCACCGGTTGGGCTCGAACTTCCAACCCTTCGGTTAACAGCCGATCGCGCTAGCCAATTGCGCCAAAAAGACAGTCGTGCTCCACTCTCACCACCATCAGAACATATCTTCAAAGCTATCAGCGCAAAGAAAAAAAAGCGACACACCGTCCCCGGGTGGGCTCAAACCTCCAAATGTTCGGTTAACAGCTGATTGTGTTAGCCAGTTGCGCCACGGAGGTCTTGCTCCACTCACACCACCATCAGAACATATCTTCAAAGCTATCAGCCCAAAGAATGAAAAGCAACACACCAATCCCGGGAGGGCTCGAACCTCCAACCTTTCAGTTAGCAGGTGATCGCGCTAGCCAATTGCGCCACAGAGACAGTCGTGCTCCACTCTCACCACCACCAGAACATATCTTAAAAGCTATCAGCCTAAAAAAAGCGCCGCACCACCACCGGGTTGGCTCGAACCTCCAACATTTCGGTTAACAGCTGATCGCGCTAGCCAATCGCGCCACGAAGACAGTCGTGCTCCACTCTCACCACCATCAGAACATATCTTCAAAGCTATCAGCCCAAAGAATGAAAAGCAACACACCACTCCGGGGAGGGCTCGAACCTCCAATCTTTCAGTTAACAGCCGATCGAGCTAGCCAATTGCGCCACGGAGACAGTCCTCCTACACTCTCACCACCATCAGAACATATCTTAAAGCTATCAGCCCAAAGAAAAAAAAGCGCCACACCACAACCGGGTGGGCTCGAACCTCCAACCTTTCGGTTAACAGCCGATCGCACTAGGCAATTGCGCCACAAAGACAGTCGTGTTCCACTCTCACCACCATCAGAACATATCTTCAAAGCTATCAGCGCAAAGAAAAAAGCAACACACCAATCCCAGGAGGGCTCGAAACTCCAACCTATCGGTTAACAGCCTATCGCGCAAGCCAATTGCGCAACGGAGACAGTCGTGCTCCACTCTTACCACCGTCAGAACATTTCTTCAGAGCTATCAGCCCAAAGGAGAAAAATCGCCGCACCACCACCGGGTGGGCTCGAACCTCTAATGTTTAGGTTAACAGCCGATCGCGCTAGCCAATTGCGCCAAGGATACAGTCCTGCTCCACTCTCACCACCATCAGAACATATCTTCAAAGCTATCAGCCCAAAGAAAAAAAAGCGCCGCACCATCACCGGTTGGGCTTGAACCTCCAACCTTTCAGTTAACAGCCGATTGTGCTAGCCAATGGCGCCACAAACCCAGTCGTGCTCCACTCTCACCACCATCAGAACATATCTTCAAAGCTATCAGCGCAAAGAAAAAAAAGCGACGCACCGTCCCCGGGTGGGCTCAAACCTCCAAATTTTTGGTTAACAGCCGATCGCGCTAGCCAATCGCGCCACGGAGACAGTCTTGCTCAACTCTCACCCCCATCAGAACTTATCTTCAAAGCTATCAGCGCAAAGAAAAAAGCAACACACCAATCCCGGGAGGGCTCGAAACTCCAACCTATAGGTTAACAGCCGATCGCGCTAGCCAATTGCGCCACGGAGACCGTCCTGCTCCACTATCACCACCATCAGAACACAACTTCAGAGCTATCAGCCCAAAGAAAAACAAGCGCCGCACCACCACCGCGTGGGCTCGAACCTCCAACCTTTCGGTTAACAGCCGATCGCGCTAGCCAATCGCGCCACGGAGACAGTCGTGCTCCACTCTCACCACCATCAGAACTTATCTTCAAAGCTATCAGCGCAAAGAAAAAGCAACACACCAATCCCAGGAGGGCTCGAAACTCCAACCTATCGGTTAACAGCCTATCGCGCAAGCCAATTGCGCAACGGAGACAGTCGTGCTCCACTCTCACCACCATCAGAACATATCTTCAAAGCTATCAGCCCAAAGAATGAAAAGCAACACACCACTCCCGGGAGGGCTCGAACCTCCAACCTTTCAGTTAACAGCCGATCGCGCTAGCCGAATACGCCAGGGAGACAGTCCTCCTCCACTCTCACCACCGTCAGAACATTTCTTCACAGCTATCAGCGCAAAGAAAAACAAGCGCCGCGCCACCACCGCGTGGGCTCGAACCTCCAACCTTTCGGTTAACAGCCGATCGCGCTAGCCAATCGCGCCACGGAGACAGTCGTGCTCAACTCTCACCACCATCAGAACTTATCTTCAAAGCTATCAGCGCAAAGAAAAAAGCAACACACCACTCCCGGGAGGGCTCGAAACTCCAACCTTTCGGTTAACAGCCGATCGCGCTAGCCAATTGCGCCACTGAGACAGTCCTGCTCCACTCTCACCACCATCAGAACATATCTTCAAAGCTATCAGCCCAAAAAAAGTGCCACACCACCACCGGGTGGGCTCGAAACTCCAACCTTTCGGTTAACAGCCTATCGCGCAAGCCAATTGCGCCACGGAGACAGTCGTGCTCCACTCTTACCACCGTTAGAACATTTCTTCAGAGCTATCAGCCCAAAGGAGAAAAAGCGCCGCACCACCACCGGGCGGGCTCGAACCTCCAACGTTTAGGTTAACAGCCGATCGCGCTAGCCAAATGGGCCAGGGAGACAGTCCTCCTCCACTCTCACCATCATTAGAACATATCTTCAAAGCTATCAGCCCCAAAAAAAGCGCCGCACCACCTCCGGGTGGGCTCGAACCTCCAACTTTTCGGTTAACAGCCGATTGCGCTAGCCAATTGCGCCACAAAGACAGTCGTGCTCCACTCTCACCACCATCAGAACATATTTTCAAAGCTATCAGCGCAAAGAAAAAGAAGTGACGCACCGTCCCCGGGTGGGCTCAAACCTCCAAATTTTCGGTTAACAGCCGATCGCGTTAGCCAATTGCGCCACGGAGACAGTCTTGCTCCACTCTCACCACCATCAGAACATATCTTAAAAGCTATCAGCCTAAAAAAAGCGCCGCACCACCACCGGGTGGGCTCGAACCTTCAAAATTTCGGTTAACAGCTGATCGCGCTAGCTAATCGCGCCACGAAGACAGTCGTGCTCCACTCTCACCACCATCAGAACCTATCTTCAAAGCTATCAGCCCAAAGAAATAAAAGCAACACACCACTCCCGGGAGGGCTCGAACCTCCAACATTTCAGTTAACAGCCGATCGCGCTAGCCAATTGCGCCACGGAGACAGTCCTCCTCCACTCTCACCACCATTAGAACATATCTTCAAAGCTATCAGCCCAAAGAAAAAAAAAAGCGCCGCACTACCACCAGGTGGGCTCGATATTCCAACCTTTCCGTTAACAGCCGATCGCGCTAGCCAATTGCGCCACGGAGACAGTCTTGCTCCACTCTCACCACCATCAGAACATATCTTCAAAGTTATCAGCCCAAAGAAAAAAAAGCGCCGCACCACCACCGGATGGGCTCAAACTTCCAACCCTTCGGTTAACATCCGATCGCGCTAGCCAATTGCGCCACAAAGACAGTCGTGCTCCACTCTCACCACCATCAGAACATATCTTCAAAGCTATCAGCGCAAAGAAAAAAAAGCGACACACCGTCCCCGGGTGGGCTCAAACCTCCAAATGTTCGGTTAACAGCCGATCGCGTTAGCCAGTTGCGCCACGGAGACAGTCTTGCTCCACTCTCTCCACCATCAGAACATATCTTCAAAGCTACCAGCCCAAAGAATGAAAAGCAACACACCAATCCCAGGAGGGCTCGAACCTCCAACCTTTCAGTTAACAGCCGATTGCGCTAGCCAATCGCGCCACGGAGACAGTCGTGCTCCACTCTCGCGACCACCAGAACCTATCTTCAAAGCTATCAGCGCAAAGAAAAAAGCAACACACCACTTCCGGGAGGGCTCGAACCTCCAACTTTTCGGTTAACAGCCGATCGCGCTAGCTAATTGCGCCATTGAGACAGTCCTGCTCCACTCTCACCACCATCAGAACACATCTCCAAAGCTATCAGCCCAAAGAAAAAAAAGCGCCGCACCACCACCGGGTGGGCTAGAAATTCCAACCTTTCGGTTAACAGCCGATTGCGCTAGCCATATGCGCCACGGAGACAGTCGTGCTCCACTCTCACCACCGTCAGAACATTTCTTCAGAGATATCAGCCCAAAGAAAAACAAGCGCCGCACCACCACCGCGTGGGCTCGAACCTCCAAACTTTCGGTTAACAGCCGATCGCGCTAGCCAATTGCGCCACGGAGACAGTTCTCCCCCACTCTCACCACCATCAGAACATATCTTCAAAACTATCAGCCCAAAGAAAAAAAAGCGCCACACCACCACCGGGTGGGCTCGCACCTCCAAGTTTTCGGTTAACAGCCGATCGCGCTAGCCAATTGCGCCATGGAGACAGTCCTGCTCCACTCTCACCACCATCAGACTATATCTTCAAAGCTATCAGCCCAAAGAAAAAAAAAGCGCCGCACCCCACCGGGTGAACTCGAAACTCCGACCTTTCGGTTAATAGCCGATCGCGCTAGCCAATTGCGCCACGGAGACAGTCCTGCTCCACTCTCACCACCGTCAGAACATTTCTCCAGAGCTATCAGCCCAAAGAAAAAAAAGCGCCGCAACACCACCGCGTGGGCTCGAACCTCCAACTTTTCGGTTAACAGACGATCGCGATAGCCAATTGCGCCACGGAGACAGTCCTGCTCCACTGTCACCACCATCAGAACATATCTTCAAAGCTATCAGCCCAAAGAAAAAAAAAGCGCCGCACCACCACCGCGTGGGCTCGAACCCCCAACCTTTCGGTTAACAGCCGATCGCACTAGCCAATTGCGTCACAAAGACAGCCGTGCTCCACTCTCACCACCATCAGAACATATCTTCAAAGCTATCAGCCCAAAGAATGAAAAGCAACACACCACTCCCGGGAGGGCTCGAACCTCCAACCTTTCAGTTAACAGCCGATCGCGCTAGCCAATTGCGCCACGGAGACAGTCGTGCTCCACTCTCACCACCATCAGAAAATATCTTAAAAGCTATCAGCGCAAAGAAAAATGCAACACACCACCACCGGGTGGGCTCGAACCTCCAACATTTTGCTTAACAGCTGATCGCGCTAGCCAACCGCGCCACGAAGACAGTCGTGCTCCACTCTCACCATCATCAGAACATAACTTCAAAGCTATCAGCGCAAAGAAAAAAGCAACACACCACACCCGGGAGGGCTCGAAGCTCTAACCTTTCGGTTAACAGCCGATCGCGCTAGCCAATCGCGCTAGCCAATCGCGCTACGGAGACAGTCCTGCTCCACTCTCACCACCATCAGAACATATCTTCAAAGCTATCAGCCCAAAAAAAGTGCCACACCACCACCGGGTGGGCTCGAAACTCCAACCTTTCGGTTAACAGCCTATCGCGCAAGCCAATTGCGCCACGGAGACAGTCGTGCTCCACTCTTACCACCGTTAGAACATTTCTTCAGAGCTATCAGCCCAAAGGAGAAAAAGCGCCGCACCACCACCGGGCGGGCTCGAACCTCCAACGTTTAGGTTAACAGCCGATCGCGCTAGCCAAATGGGCCAGGGAGACAGTCCTCCTCCACTCTCACCATCATTAGAACATATCTTCAAAGCTATCAGCCCCAAAAAAAGCGCCGCACCACCTCCGGGTGGGCTCGAACCTCCAACTTTTCGGTTAACAGCCGATTGCGCTAGCCGATTGCGCCACAAAGACAGTCGTGCTCCACTCTCACCACCATCAGAACATATTTTCAAAGCTATCAGCGCAAAGAAAAAGAAGTGACGCACCGTCCCCGGGTGGGCTCAAACCTCCAAATTTTCGGTTAACAGCCGATCGCGTTAGCCAATTGCGCCACGGAGACAGTCTTGCTCCACTCTCACCACCATCAGAACATATCTTAAAAGCTATCAGCCTAAAAAAAGCGCCGCACCACCACCGGGTGGGCTCGAACCTTCAAAATTTCGGTTAACAGCTGATCGCGCTAGCTAATCGCGCCACGAAGACAGTCGTGCTCCACTCTCACCACCATCAGAACCTATCTTCAAAGCTATCAGCCCAAAGAATGAAAAGCAACACACCACTCCCGGGAGGGCTCGAACCTCCAACATTTCAGTTAACAGCCGATCGCGCTAGCCAATTGCGCCACGGAGACAGTCCTCCTCCACTCTCACCACCATTAGAACATATCTTCAAAGCTATCAGCCCAAAGAAAAAAAAAAGCGCCGCACTACCACCAGGTGGGCTCGATATTCCAACCTTTCCGTTAACAGCCGATCGCGCTAGCCAATTGCGTAACGGAGACAGTCTTGCTCCACTCTCACCACCATCAGAACATATCTTCAAAGTTATCAGCCCAAAGAAAAAAAAGCGCCGCACCACCACCGGATGGGCTCAAACTTCCAACCCTTCGGTTAACATCCGATCGCGCTAGCCAATTGCGCCACAAAGACAGTCGTGCTCCACTCTCACCACCATCAGAACATATCTTCAAAGCTATCAGCGCAAAGAAAAAAAAGCGACACACCGTCCCCGGGTGGGCTCAAACCTCCAAATGTTCGGTTAACAGCCGATCGCGTTAGCCAGTTGCGCCACGGAGACAGTCTTGCTCCACTCTCACGACCACCAGAACCTATCTTCAAAGCTATCAGCGCAAAGAAAAAAGCAACACACCACTTCCGGGAGGGCTCGAACCTCCAACTTTTCGGTTAACAGCCGATCGCGCTAGCCAATTGCGCCATGGAGACAGTCCTGCTCCACTCTCACCACCATCAGACCATATCTTCAAAGCTATCAGCCCAAAGAAAAAAAAAGCGCCGCACCCCACCGGGTGAACTCGAAACTCCGACCTTTCGGTTAATAGCCGATCGCGCTAGCCAATTGCGCCACGGAGACAGTCCTGCTCCACTCTCACCACCGTCAGAACATTTCTCCAGAGCTATCAGCCCAAAGAAAAAAAAGCGCCGCAACACCACCGCGTGGGCTCGAACCTCCAACTTTTCGGTTAACAGACGATCGCGCTAGCCAATTGCGCCACGGAGACAGTCCTGCTCCACTGTCACCACCATCAGAACATATCTTCAAAGCTATCAGCCCAAAGAAAAAAAAAGCGCCGCACCACCACCGGGTGGGCTCGAACCCCCAACCTTTCGGTTAACAGCCGATCGCACTAGCCAATTGCGTCACAAAGACAGTCGTGCTCCACTCTCACCACCATCAGAACATATCTTCAAAGCTATCAGCCCAAAGAATGAAAAGCAACACACCACTCCCGGGAGGGCTCGAACCTCCAACCTTTCAGTTAACAGCCGATCGCGCTAGCCAATTGCGCCACGGAGACAGTCCTGCTCCACTCTCACCACCGTCAGAACATTTCTCCAGAGCTATCAGCCCAAAGAAAAAAAAGCGCCGCAACACCACCGCGTGGGCTCGAACCTCCAACTTTTCGGTTAACAGACGATCGCGCTAGCCAATTGCGCCACGGAGACAGTCCTGCTCCACTGTCACCACCATCAGAACATATCTTCAAAGCTATCAGCCCAAAGAAAAAAAAAGCGCCGCACCACCACCGGGTGGGCTCGAACCCCCAACCTTTCGGTTAACAGCCGATCGCACTAGCCAATTGCGTCACAAAGACAGTCGTGCTCCACTCTCACCACCATCAGAACATATCTTCAAAGCTATCAGCCCAAAGAATGAAAAGCAACACACCACTCCCGGGAGGGCTCGAACCTCCAACCTTTCAGTTAACAGCCGATCGCGCTAGCCGAATACGCCAGGGAGACAGTCCTCCTCCACTCTCACCACCGTCAGAACATTTCTTCACAGCTATCAGCGCAAAGAAAAACAAGCGCCGCGCCACCACCGCGTGGGCTCGAACCTCCAACCTTTCGGTTAACAGCCGATCGCGCTAGCCAATCGCGCCACGGAGACAGTCGTGCTCAACTCTCACCACCATCAGAACTTATCTTCAAAGCTATCAGCGCAAAGAAAAAAGCAACACACCACTCCCGGGAGGGCTCGAAACTCCAACCTTTCGGTTAACAGCCGATCGCGCTAGCCAATTGCGCCACTGAGACAGTCCTGCTCCACTCTGACCACCATCAGAACATATCTTCAAAGCTATCAGCCCAAAAAAAGTGCCACACCACCACCGGGTGGGCTCGAACCTCCAACCTTTAGGTTAACAGCCAATCGCGCTAGCCAATTGCGCCACGGAGACAGTCGTGCTCCACTCTCACCACCATCGGAACATATCTTCAAAGCTATCAGCCCAAAGAAAAAAAAGCGCCGCACCACCACCAGGTGGGCTCGATATTCCAACCTTTCCGTTAACAGCCGATCGCGCTAGCCAATTGCGCCACGGAGACAGTCTTGCTCCACTCTCACCACCATCAGAACATATCTTCAAAGTTATCAGCCCAAAGAAAAAAAAGCGCCGCACCACCACCGGATGGGCTCAAACCTCCAACCCTTCGGTTAACATCCGATCGCGCTAGCCAATTGCGCCACAAAGACAGTCGTGCTCCACTCTCACCACCATCAGAACATATCTTCAAAGCTATCAGCGCAAAGAAAAAAAAGCGACACACCGTCCCCGGGTGGGCTCAAACCTCCAAATGTTCGGTTAACAGCCGATCGCGTTAGCCAGTTGCGCCACGGAGACAGTCTTGCTCCACTCTCTCAACCATGAGAACATATCTTCAAAGCTACCAGCCCAAAGAATGAAAAGCAACACACCAATCCCGGGAGGGCTCGAACCTCCAACCTTTCAGTTAACAGCCGATTGCGCTAGCCAATCGCGCCACGGAGACAGTCGTGCTCCACTCTCACGACCACCAGAACCTATCTTCAAAGCTATCAGCGCAAAGAAAAAAGCAACACACCACTTCCGGGAGGGCTCGAACCTCCAACTTTTCGGTTAACAGCCGATCGCGCTAGCTAATTGCGCCATTGAGACAGTCCTGCTCCACTCTCACCACCATCAGAACACATCTCCAAAGCTATCAGCCCAAAGAAAAAAAAAGCGCCGCACCACCACCGGGTGGGCTAGAACCTCCAACCTTTCGGTAAACAGCCGATTGCGCTAGCCATATGCGCCACGGAGACAGTCGTGCTCCACTCTCACCACCGTCAGAACATTTCTTCAGAGATATCAGCCCAAAGAAAAACAAGCGCCGCACCACCACCGCGTGGGCTCGAACCTCCAAACTTTCGGTTAACAGCCGATCGCGCTAGCCAATTGCGCCACGGAGACAGTTCTCCCCCACTCTCACCACCATCAGAACATATCTTCAAAACTATCAGCCCAAAGAAAAAAAAGCGCCACACCACCACCGGGTGGGCTCGCACCTCCAAGTTTTCGGTTAACAGCCGATCGCGCTAGCCAATTGCGCCATGGAGACAGTCCTGCTACACTCTCACCACCATCAGACCATATCTTCAAAGCTATCAGCCCAAAGAAAAAAAAAGCGCCGCACCCCACCGGGTGAACTCGAAACTCCGACCTTTCGGTTAATAGCCGATCGCGCTAGCCAATTGCGCCACGGAGACAGTCCTGCTCCACTCTCACCACCGTCAGAACATTTCTCCAGAGCTATCAGCCCAAAGAAAAAAAAGCGCCGCAACACCACCGCGTGGGCTCGAACCTCCAACTTTTCGGTTAACAGACGATCGCGCTAGCCAATTGCGCCACGGAGACAGTCCTGCTCCACTGTCACCACCATCAGAACATATCTTCAAAGCTATCAGCCCAAAGAAAAAAAAAGCGCCGCACCACCACCGCGTGGGCTCGAACCCCCAACCTTTCGGTTAACAGCCGATCGCACTAGCCAATTGCGTCACAAAGACAGCCGTGCTCCACTCTCACCACCATCAGAACATATCTTCAAAGCTATCAGCCCAAAGAATGAAAAGCAACACACCACTCCCGGGAGGGCTCGAACCTCCAACCTTTCAGTTAACAGCCGATCGCGCTAGCCAATTGCGCCACGGAGACAGTCGTGCTCCACTCTCACCACCATCAGAAAATATCTTAAAAGCTATCAGCGCAAAGAAAAATGCAACACACCACCACCGGGTGGGCTCGAACCTCCAACATTTTGCTTAACAGCTGATCGCGCTAGCCAACCGCGCCACGAAGACAGTCGTGCTCCACTCTCACCACCATCAGAACATAACTTCAAAGCTATCAGCGCAAAGAAAAAAGCAACACACCACTCCCGGGAGGGCTCGAAGCTCTAACCTTTCGGTTAACAGCCGATCGCGCTAGCCAATTACGCCACGATGACAGTCGTGCTCCACTCTCACCACCATCAGAACATATCTTCAAAGCTATCAGCCCAAAGAATGAAAAGCAACACACCACTCCCGGGACGGCTCGAACCTCCAACCTTTCAGTTAACAGCCGATCGCGCTAGCCAATTGCGCCACGGAGACAGTCCTCCTCCACTCTCACCACCATCAGAACATATCTTCAAAGCTATCAGCCCAAAGAAAAAAAAGCGCCGCACTACCACCGGGTGGGCTCGAACCTCCAACTTTTCGGTTAACAGCTGATCGCGCTTGCCAATTACGCCACGGAGACAGTCCTGCTCCACTCTCAACACCATCAGAACATATCTTCAAAGCTATCAGCCCAAAGAAAAAAAAGCGCCGCACCACCACCGGGTGGGCTCGTAACTCCAACCTTTCGGTTAACTGCCGATCGCGCTAGCCAATTGCGCCACGGAGACAGTCTTACTCCACTCTCACCACCATCAGAACATATCTTCAAAGCTATCAGCCCAAAGAAAAAAAAGCGCCGCACTACCACCGGGTGGGCTCGAACCTCGAACCCTTCGGTTAACAGCCGATCGCGCTAGCCAATTGCGCCACAAAGACAGTCGTGCTCCACTCTCACCACCATCAGAACATATCTTCAAAGCTATCAGCCCAAAGAATGAAAAGCAACACACCAATCTCGGGAGGGCTCAAACCTTCAACCTTTCAGTTAACAGCCAATCGCGCTAGCCAATCGCGCCACGAAGACAGTCGTGCTCCACTCTCACCACCATCAGAACATATCTTCAAAGCTATCAGCCCAAAGAATGAAAAGCAACACACCACTCCCGGGACGGCTCGAACCTCCAACCTTTCAGTTAACAGCCGATCGCGCTAGCCAATTGCGCCACGGAGACAGTCCTCCTCCACTCTCACCACCATTAGAACATATCTTCAAGGCTATCAGCCCAAAGAAAAAAAGCGCCGCACCACCACCGGGTGGGCTCGAACCTCCAACCTTTAGGTTAACAGCCAATCGCGCTAGCCAATTGCGCCACGGAGACAGTCGTGCTCCACTCTCACCACCATCGGAACATATCTTCAAAGCTATCAGCCCAAAGAAAAAAAGCGCCGCACCACCACCAGGTGGGCTCGATATTCCAACCTTTCCGTTAACAGCCGATCGCGCTAGCCAATTGCGCCACGGAGACAGTCTTGCTCCACTCTCACCACCATCAGAACATATCTTCAAAGTTATCAGCCCAAAGAAAAAAAAGCGCCGCACCACCACCGGATGGGCTCGAACCTCCAACCCTTCGGTTAACATCCGATCGCGCTAGCCAATTGCGCCACAAAGACAGTCGTGCTCCACTCTCACCACCATCAGAACATATCTTCAAAGCTATCAGCGCAAAGAAAAAAAAGCGACACACTGTCCCCGGGTGGGCTCAAACCTCCAAATGTTCGGTTAACAGCCGATCGCGTTAGCCAGTTGCGCCACGGAGACAGTCTTGCTCCACTCTCTCCACCATCAGAACATATCTTCAAAGCTACCAGCCCAAAGAATGAAAAGCAACACACCAATCCCGGGAGGGCTCGAACCTCCAACCTTTCAGTTAACAGCCGATTGCGCTAGCCAATCGCGCCACGGAGACAGTCGTGCTCCACTCTCACGACCACCAGAACCTATCTTCAAAGCTATCAGCGCAAAGAAAAAAGCAACACACCACTTCCGGGAGGGCTCGAACCTCCAACTTTTCGGTTAACAGCCGATCGCGCTAGCTAATTGCGCCATTGAGACAGTCCTGCTCCACTCTCACCACCATCAGAACACATCTCCAAAGCTATCAGCCCAAAGAAAAAAAAAGCGCCGCACCACCACCGGGTGGGCTAGAACCTCCAACCTTTCGGTTAACAGCCGATCGCGCTAGCCATATGCGCCACGGAGACAGTCGTGCTCCACTCTCACCACCGTCAGAACATTTCTTCAGAGATATCAGCCCAAAGAAAAACAAGCGCCGCACCACCACCGCGTGGGCTCGAACCTCCAAACTTTCGGTTAACAGCCGATCGCGCTAGCCAATTGCGCCACGGAGACAGTTCTCCCCCACTCTCACCACCATCAGAACATATCTTCAAAACTATCAGCCCAAAGAAAAAAAAGCGCCACACCACCACCGGGTGGGCTCGCACCTCCAAGTTTTCGGTTAACAGCCGATCGCGCTAGCCAATTGCGCCATGGAGACAGTCCTGCTCCACTCTCACCACCATCAGACCATATCTTCAAAGCTATCAGCCCAAAGAAAAAAAAAGCGCCGCACCCCACCGGGTGAACTCGAAACTCCGACCTTTCGGTTAATAGCCGATCGCGCTAGCCAATTGCGCCACGGAGACAGTCCTGCTCCACTCTCACCACCGTCAGAACATTTCTCCAGAGCTATCAGCCCAAAGAAAAAAAAGCGCCGCAACACCACCGCGTGGGCTCGAACCTCCAACTTTTCGGTAAAGAGACGATCGCGTTAGCCAATTGCGCCACGGAGACAGTCCTGCTCCACTGTCACCACCCTCAGAACATATCTTCAAAGCTATCAGCCCAAAGAAAAAAAAAGCGCCGCACCACCACCGCGTGGGCTCGAACCCCCAACCTTTCGGTTAACAGCCGATCGCACTAGCCAATTGCGTCACAAAGACAGTCGTGCTCCACTCTCACCACCATCAGAACATATCTTCAAAGCTATCAGCCCAAAGAATGAAAAGCAACACACCACTCCCGGGAGGGCTCGAACCTCCAACCTTTCAGTTAACAGCCGATCGCGCTAGCCAATTGCGCCACGGAGACAGTCGTGCTCCACTCTCACCACCATCAGAATACATCTTAAAAGCTATCAGCGCAAAGAAAAATGCAACACACCACCACCGGGTGGGCTCGAACCTCCAACATTTCGCTTAACAGCTGATCGCGCTAGCCAACCGCGCTACGAAGACAGTCGTGCTCCATTCTCACCACCATCAGAACATAACTTCAAAGCTATCAGCGCAAAGAAAAAAGCAACACACCACTCCCGGGAGGGCTCGAAGCTCCAACCTTTCGGTTAACAGCCGATCGCGCTAGCCAATCGCGCTACGGAGACAGTCGTGCTCCACTCTCACCACCGTCAGAACATTTCTTCAGAGCTATCAGCCCAAAGGAGAAAAAGCGCCGCACCACCACCAGGTGGGCTTGAACCTCCAACTTTTCGGTTAACAGCTGATCGCGCTTGCTAATTACGCCACGGAGACAGTCCTGCTCCACTCTCAACACCATCAGAACATATCTTCAAAGCTATCAGCCCAAAGAAAAAAAAAGCGCCGCACCACCACCGGGTGGGCTCGGAACTCCAACCTTTCGGTTAACAGCCGATCGCGCTAGCCAATTGCGCCACGGAGACAGTCTTACTCCACTCTCACCACCATCAGAACATATCTTCAAAGCTATCAGCCCAAAGAAAAAAAAGCGCCGCACTACCACCGGGTGGGCTCGAACCTCGAACCCTTCGGTTAACAGCCGATCGCGCTAGCCAATTACGCCACGAAGACAGTCGTGCTCCACTCTCACCACCATCAGAACATATCTTCAAAGCTATCAGCCCAAAGAATGAAAAGCAACACACCACTCCCGGGACGGCTCGAACCTCCAACCTTTCAGTTAACAGCCGATCGCGCTAGCCAATTGCGCCACGGAGACAGTCCTCCTCCACTCTCACCACCATTAGAACATATCATCAAGGCTATCAGCCCAAAGAAAAAAAGCGCCGCACCACCACCGGTGGGCTCGAACCTCCAACCTTTCGGTTAACAGCCGATCGCGCTAGCCAACCGCGCCACGAAGACAGTCGTGCTCCACTCTCACCACCATCAGAACATAACTTCAAAGCTACCAGCCCAAAGAATGAAAAGCAACACACCAATCCCGGGAGGGCTCGAACCTCCAACCTTTCAGATAACAGCCGATTGCGCTAGCCAATTGCGCCACGGAGACAGTCGTGCTCCACTCTCACCACCACCAGAACCTATCTTCGAAGCTATCAGCGCAAAGAAAAAAGCAACACACCACTTCCGGGAGGGCTCGAACCTCCAACTTTTCGGTTAACAGCCGATCGCGCTAGCTAATTGCGCCATTAAGACAGTCCTGCTCCACTCTCACCACCATCAGAACACATCTCCAAAGCTATCAGCCCAAAGAAAAAAAAAAGCGCCGCACCACCACCGGGTGGGCTAGAACCTCCAACCTTTCGGTTAACAGCCGATCGCGCTAGCCATATGCGCCACGGAGACAGTCGTGCTCCACTCTCACCACCGTCAGAACATTTCTTCAGAGCTATCAGCCCAAAGGAGAAAAAGCGCCGCACCACCACCAGGTGGGCTTGAACCTCCAACTTTTCGGTTAACAGCTGATCGCGCTTGCTAATTACGCCACGGAGACAGTCCTGCTCCACTCTCAACACCATCAGAACATATCTTCAAAGCTATCAGCCCAAAGAAAAAAAAAGCGCCGCACCACCACCGGGTGGGCTCGGAACTCCAACCTTTCGGTTAACAGCCGATCGCGCTAGCCAATTGCGCCACGGAGACAGTCTTACTCCACTCTCACCACCATCAGAACATATCTTCAAAGCTATCAGCCCAAAGAAAAAAAAGCGCCGCACTACCACCGGGTGGGCTCGAACCTCGAACCCTTCGGTTAACAGCCGATCGCGCTAGCCAATTACGCCACGAAGACAGTCGTGCTCCACTCTCACCACCATCAGAACATATCTTCAAAGCTATCAGCCCAAAGAATGAAAAGCAACACACCACTCCCGGGACGGCTCGAACCTCCAACCTTTCAGTTAACAGCCGATCGCGCTAGCCAATTGCGCCACGGAGACAGTCCTCCTCCACTCTCACCACCATTAGAACATATCTTCAAGGCTATCAGCCCAAAGAAAAAAAGCGCCGCACCACCACCGGTGGGCTCGAACCTCCAACCTTTCGGTTAACAGCCGATCGCGCTAGCCAACCGCGCCACGAAGACAGTCGTGCTCCACTCTCACCACCATCAGAACATAACTTCAAAGCTACCAGCCCAAAGAATGAAAAGCAACACACCAATCCCGGGAGGGCTCGAACCTCCAACCTTTCAGTTAACAGCCGATTGCGCTAGCCAATTGCGCCACGGAGACAGTCGTGCTCCACTCTCACCACCACCAGAACCTATCTTCAAAGCTATCAGCGCAAAGAAAAAAGCAACACACCACTTCCGGGAGGGCTCGAACCTCCAACTTTTGGGTTAACAGCCGATCGCGCTAGCTAATTGCGCCATTAAGACAGTCCTGCTCCACTCTCACCACCATCAGAACACATCTCCAAAGCTATCAGCCCAAAGAAAAAAAAAAGCGCCGCACCACCACCGGGTGGGCTAGAACCTCCAACCTTTCGGTTAACAGCCGATCGCGCTAGCCATATGCGCCACGGAGACAGTCGTGCTCCACTCTCACCACCGTCAGAACATTTCTTCAGAGATATCAGCCCAAAGAAAAACAAGCGCCGCACCACCACCGCGTGGGCTCGAACCTCCAAACTTTCGGTTAACAGCCGATCGCGCTAGCCAATTGCGCCACGGAGACAGTTCTCCCCCACTCTCACCACCATCAGAACTTATCTTCAAAACTATCAGCCCAAAGAAAAAAAAGCGCCACACCACCACCGGGTGGGCTCGCACCTCCAAGTTTTCGGTTAACAGCCGATCGCGCTAGCCAATTGCGCCATGGAGACAGTCCTGCTCCACTCTCACCACCATCAGCCCATATCTTCAAAGCTATCAGCCCAAAGAAAAAAAAAGCGCCGCACCCCACCGGGTGAACTCGAAACTCCGACCTTTCGGTTAATAGCCGATCGCGCTAGCCAATTGCGCCACGGAGACAGTCCTGCTCCACTCTCACCACCGTCAGAACATTTCTACAGAGCTATCAGCCCAAAGAAAAAAAAGCGCCGCAACACCACCGCGTGGGCTCGAACCTCCAACTTTTCGGTAAAGAGACGATCGCGCTAGCCAATTGCGCCACGGAGACAGTCCTGCTCCACTGTCACCACCATCAGAACATATCTTCAAAGCTATCAGCCCAAATAAAAAAAAAGCGCCACACCACCACCGCGTGGGCTCGAACCCCCAACCTTTCGGTTAACAGCCGATCGCACTAGCCAATTGCGTCACAAAGACAGTCGTGCTCCACTCTCACCACCATCAGAACATATCTTCAAAGCTATCAGCCCAAAGAATGAAAAGCAACACACCACTCCCGGGAGGGCTCGAACCTCCAACCTTTCAGTTAACAGCCGATCGCGCTAGCCAATTGCGCCACGGAGACAGTCGTGCTCCACTCTCACCACCATCAGAAAATATCTTAAAAGCTATCAGCCCAAAGAAAAAAAAGCGCCGCACTACCACCGGGTGGGCTCGAACCTCGAACCCTTCGGTTAACAGCCGATCGCGCTAGCCAATTACGCCACGAAGACAGTCGTGCTCCACTCTCACCACCATCAGAACATATCTTCAAAGCTATCAGCCCAAAGAATGAAAAGCAACACACCACTCCCGGGACGGCTCGAACCTCCAACCTTTCAGTTAACAGCCGATCGCGCTAGCCAATTTCGCCACGGAGACAGTCCTCCTCCACTCTCACCACCATTAGAACATATCTTCAAGGCTATCAGCCCAAAGAAAAAAAGCGCCGCACCACCACCGGTGGGCTCGAACCTCCAACCTTTCGGTTAACAGCCGATCGCGCTAGCCAACCGCGCCACGAAGACAGTCGTGCTCCACTCTCACCACCATCAGAACATAACTTCAAAGCTACCAGCCCAAAGAATGAAAAGCAACACACCAATCCCGGGATGGCTCGAACCTCCAACCTTTCAGTTAACAGCCGATTGCGCTAGCCAATTGCGCCACGGAGACAGTCGTGCTCCACTCTCACCACCACCAGAACCTATCTTCAAAGCTATCAGCGCAAAGAAAAAAGCAACAAACCCCTTCCGGGAGGGCTCGAACCTCCAACTTTTCGGTTAACAGCCGATCGCGCTAGCTAATTGCGCCATTAAGACAGTCCTGCTCCACTCTCACCACCATCAGAACACATCTCCAAAGCTATCAGCCCAAAGAAAAAAAAAAGCGCCGCACCACCACCGGGTGGGCTAGAACCTCCAACCTTTCGGTTAACAGCCGATCGCGCTAGCCATATGCGCCACGGAGACAGTCGTGCTCCACTCTCACCACCGTCAGAACATTTCTTCAGAGATATCAGCCCAAAGAAAAACAAGCGCCGCACCACCACCGCGTGGGCTCGAACCTCCAAACTTTCGGTTAACAGCCGATCGCGCTAGCCAATTGCGCCACGGAGACAGTTCTCCCCCACTCTCACCACCATCAGAACATATCTTCAAAACTATCAGCCCAAAGAAAAAAAAGCGCCACACCACCACCGGGTGGGCTCGCACCTCCAAGTTTTCGGTTAACAGCCGATCGCGCTAGCCAATTGCGCCATGGAGACAGTCCTGCTCCACTCTCACCACCATCAGCCCATATCTTCAAAGCTATCAGCCCAAAGAAAAAAAAAGCGCCGCACCCCACCGGGTGAACTCGAAACTCCGACCTTTCGGTTAATAGCCGATCGCGCTAGCCAATTGCGCCACGGAGACAGTCCTGCTCCACTCTCACCACCGTCAGAACATTTCTACAGAGCTATCAGCCCAAAGAAAAAAAAGCGCCGCAACACCACCGCGTGGGCTCGAACCTCCAACTTTTCGGTAAAGAGACGATCGCGCTAGCCAATTGCGCCACGGAGACAGTCCTGCTCCACTGTCACCACCATCAGAACATATCTTCAAAGCCATCAGCCCAAATAAAAAAAAAGCGCCGCACCACCACCGCGTGGGCTCGAACCCCCAACCTTTCGGTTAACAGCCGATCGCACTAGCCAATTGCGTCACAAAGACAGTCGTGCTCCACTCTCACCACCATCAGAACATATCTTCAAAGCTATCAGCCCAAAGAATGAAAAGCAACACACCACTCCCGGGAGGGCTCGAACCTCCAACCTTTCAGTTAACAGCCGATCGCGCTAGCCAATTGCGCCACGGAGACAGTCGTGCTCCACTCTCACCACCATCAGAAAATATCTTAAAAGCTATCAGCGCAAAGAAAAATGCAACACACCACCACCGGGTGGGTTCGAACCTCCAACATTTCGCTTAACAGCTGATCGCGCTAGCCAACCGCGCTACGAAGACAGTCGTGCTCCATTCTCACCACCATCAGAACATAACTTCAAAGCTATCAGCGCAAAGAAAAAAGCAACACACCACTCCCGGGAGGGCTCGAAGCTCCAACCTTTCGGTTAACAGCCGATCGCGCTAGCCAATCGCGCTACGGAGACAGTCGTGCTCCACTCTCACCACCGTCAGAACATTTCTTCAGAGCTATCAGCCCAAAGGAGAAAAAGCGCCGCACCACCACCAGGTGGGCTTGAACCTCCAACTTTTCGGTTAACAGCTGATCGCGCTTGCTAATTACGCCACGGAGACAGTCCTGCTCCACTCTCAACACCATCAGAACATATCTTCAAAGCTATCAGCCCAAAGAAAAAAAAAGCGCCGCACCACCACCGGGTGGGCTCGGAACTCCAACCTTTCGGTTAACAGCCGATCGCGCTAGCCAATTGCGCCACGGAGACAGTCTTACTCCACTCTCACCACCATCAGAACATATCTTCAAAGCTATCAGCCCAAAGAAAAAAAAGCGCCGCACTACCACCGGGTGGGCTCGAACCTCGAACCCTTCGGTTAACAGCCGATCGCGCTAGCCAATTACGCCACGAAGACAGTCGTGCTCCACTCTCACCACCATCAGAACATATCTTCAAAGCTATCAGCCCAAAGAATGAAAAGCAACACACCACTCCCGGGACGGCTCGAACCTCCAACCTTTCAGTTAACAGCCGATCGCGCTAGCCAATTGCGCCACGGAGACAGTCCTCCTCCACTCTCACCACCATTAGAACATATCTTCAAGGCTATCAGCCCAAAGAAAAAAAGCGCCGCACCACCACCGGTGGGCTCGAACCTCCAACCTTTCGGTTAACAGCCGATCGCGCTAGCCAACCGCGCCACGAAGACAGTCGTGCTCCACTCTCACCACCATCAGAACATAACTTCAAAGCTACCAGCCCAAAGAATGAAAAGCAACACACCAATCCCGGGAGGGCTCGAACCTCCAACCTTTCAGTTAACAGCCGATTGCGCTAGCCAATTGCGCCACGGAGACAGTCGTGCTCCACTCTCACCACCACCAGAACCTATCTTCAAAGCTATCAGCGCAAAGAAAAAAGCAACACACCACTTCCGGGAGGGCTCGAACCTCCAACTTTTCGGTTAACAGCCGATCGCGCTAGCTAATTGCGCCATTAGGACAGTCCTGCTCCACTCTCACCACCATCAGAACACATCTCCAAAGCTATCAGCCCAAAAAAAAAAGCGCCGCACCACCACCGGGTGGGCTAGAACCTCCAACCTTTCGGTTAACAGCCGATCGCGCTAGCCATATGCGCCACGGAGACAGTCGTGCTCCACTCTCACCACCGTCAGAACATTTCTTCAGAGATATCAGCCCAAAGAAAAACAAGCGCCGCACCACCACCGCGTGGGCTCGAACCTCCAAACTTTCGGTTAACAGCCGATCGCGCTAGCCAATTGCGCCACGGAGACAGTTCTCCCCCACTCTCACCACCTTCAGAACATATCTTCAAAACTATCAGCCCAAAGAAAAAAAAAGCGCCACACCACCACCGGGTGGGCTCGCACCTCCAAGTTTTCGGTTAACAGCCGATCGCGCTAGCCAATTGCGCCATGGAGACAGTCCTGCTCCACTCTCACCACCATCAGACCATATCTTCAAAGCTATCAGCCCAAAGAAAAAAAAGCGCCGCACCCCACCGAGTGAACTCGAAACTCCAACCTTTCGGTTAATAGCCGATCGCGCTAGCCAATTGCGCCACGGAGACAGTCCTGCTCCACTCTCACCACCGTCAGAACATTTCTCCAGAGCTATCAGCCCAAAGAAAAAAAAGCGCCGCAACACCACCGCGTGGGCTCGAACCTCCAACTTTTCGGTTAACAGACGATCGCGCTAGCCAATTGCGCCACGGAGACAGTCCTGCTCCACTGTCACCACCATCAGAACATATCTTCAAAGCTATCAGCCCAAAGAAAAAAAAAGCGCCGCACCACCACCGGGTGGGCTCGAACCCCCAACCTTTCGGTTAACAGCCGATCGCACTAGCCAATTGCGTCACAAAGACAGTCGTGCTCCACTCTCACCACCATCAGAACATATCTTCAAAGCTATCCGCCCAAAGAATGAAAAGCAACACACCACTCCCGGGAGGGCTCGAACCTCCAACCTTTCAGTTAACAGCCGATCGCGCTAGCCAATTGCGCCAAGGAGACAGTCGTGCTCCACTCTCACCACCATCAGAAAATATCTTAAAAGCTATCAGCGCAAAGAAAAATGCAACACACCACCACCGGGTGGGCTCGAACCTCCAACATTTCGCTTAACAGCTGATCGCGCTAGCCAACCACGCCACGAAGACAGTCGTGCTCCACTCTCACCACCATCAGAACATAACTTCAAAGCTATCAGCGCAAAAAAAAGCAACACACCACTCCCGGGAGGGCTCGAAGCTTCAACCTTTCGGTTAACAGCCGATCGCGCTAGCCAATTGCGCTACGGAGACAGTCGTGCTCCACTCTCACCACCGTCAGAACATTTCTTCAGAGCTATCAGCCCAAAGGAGCAAAGGCGCCGCACCACCACCAGGTGGGCTTGAACCTCCAACTTTTCGGTTAACAGCTGATCGCGCTTGCCAATTACGCCACGGAGACAGTCCTGCTCCACTCTCAACACCATCAGAACATATCTTCAAAGCTATCAGCCCAAAGAAAAAAAAGCGCCGCACCACCACCGGGTGGGCTCGGAACTCCAACCTTTCGGTTAACAGCCGATCGCGCTAGCCAATTGCGCCACGGAGACAGTCTTACTCCACTCTCACCACCATCAGAACATATCTTCAAAGCTATCAGCACAAAGAAAAAAAAGCGCCGCACTACCACCGGGTGGGCTCGAACCTCGAACCCTTCGGTTAACAGCCGATCGCGCTAGCCAATTGCGCCACAAAGACAGTCGTGCTCCACTCTCACCACCATCAGAACATATCTTCAAAGCTATCAGCCCAAAGAATGAAAAGCAACACACCAATCTCGAGAGGGCTCAAACCTTCAACCTTTCAGTTAACAGCCAATCGCGCTAGCCAATCGCGCCACGAAGACAGTCGTGCTCCACTCTCACCACCATCAGAACATATCTTCAAAGCTATCAGCCCAAAGAATGAAAAGCAACACACCACTCCCGGGACGGCTCGAACCTCCAACCTTTCAGTTAACAGCCGATCGCGCTAGCCAATTGCGCCACGGAGACAGTCCTCCTCCACTCTCACCACCATTAGAACATATCTTCAAGGCTATCAGCCCAAAGAAAAAAAGCGCCGCACCACCACCGGGTGGGCTCGAACCTCCAACCTTTCGGTTAACAGCCGATCGCGCTATCCAACTGCGCCACGAAGACAGTCGTGCTCCACTCTCACCACCATCAGAACATAACTTCAAAGCTATCAGCGCAAAGAAAAAAGCAACACACCACTCCCGGGAGGGCTCGAAGCTCCAACCTTTCGGTTAACAGCCGATCGCGCTAGCCAATTGCGCCACGGAGACAGTCCTGCTCCACTCTCACCACCATCAGAACATATCTTCAAAGCTATCAGCCCAAAGAAAAAAAAGCGCCGCACCACCACCGGGTGGGCTCGAACCTCCAAGTTTTCGGTTAACAGCCGATCGCGCTAGCCAATTGCGCCACGGGGACAGTCCTGCTCCACTCTCACCACCATCAGAACATATCTTCAGAGCTATCAGCCCAAAGGAAAAAAAGCGCCGCACCACCACCGGGTGGGCTCGAACCTCCAACTTTTCGGTTAACAGCCGATCGCGCTAGCCAATTGCGCCATGGAGACAGTCCTGCTCCACTCTCACCACCATCAGAACATATCTTCAAAGCTATCAGCCCAAAGAAAAAAAAGTGCCGCACCACCACCGGGTGGGCTCGAACCTCCAACCTTTCGGTTAACAGCCGATCGCACTAGCCAATTGTGCCACAAAGACAGTCGTGCTCCACTCTCACCACCATCAGAACATATCTTCAAAGCTATCAGCGCAACGAAAAAAAAAGCGACACACCATCCCCGGGTGGGCTCAAACCTCCAACCTTTCGGTTAACAGCCGATCGCGCTAGCCAATTGCGCCACGGAGACAGTCGTGCTCCACTCTCACCACCATCAGAACATATCTTCAAAGCTATCAGCGCAAAGAAAAAAAAGCGCCGCACCACCACTGGGTGGGCTCGAACCTCCAACATTTCGGTTAACAGCTGACCGTGCTAGCCAATCGCGCCGGAAGACAGTCGTGCTGCACTCTCACCACCATCAGTACATATCTTCAAAGCTATCAGCGCAAAGAAAAAAGCGACACATCACTCCCGGGAGGCTTCGAAACTCCAACCTTTCGGTTAACAGCCGATCGCGCTAGCCAATTGCGCCACTGAGACAGTCGTGCTCCACTCTCACCACCATCAGAACATACCTTCAAAGCTATCGGCCCAAAAAAAAAGCGCCGCACCACCACCGGGTGGGCTAGAACCTCCAACCTTTCGGTTAACAGCCGATCGCGCTAGCCAATTGCGCCACGGAGACAGTTCTCCCCCACTCTCACCACCATCAGAACATACCTTCAAAACTATCAGCCCAAAGAAAAAAAAGCGCCACACCACCACCGGGTGGGCTCGCACCTCCAAGTTTTCGGTTAACAGCCGATCGCGCTAGCCAATTGCGCCATGGAGACAGTCCTGCTCCACTCTCACTACCATCAGACCATATCTTCAAAGCTATCAGCCCAAAGAAAAAAAAATCGCCGCACCACCACCGGGTGAACTCGAAACTCCAACCTTTCGGGTAATAGCCGATCGCGCTAGCCAATTGCGCCACGGAGACAGCCCTGCTCCACTCTCACCACAGTCAGAACATTTCTCCAGAGCTATCAGCCCAAAGAAAAAAAAGCGCCGCAACACCACCGCGTGGGCTCGAACCTCCAACTTTTCGGTTAACAGACGATCGCGCTAGCCAATTGCGCCATGGAGACAGTCCTGCTCCACTGTCACCACCATCAGAACATATCTTCAAAGCTATCAGCCCAAAGAAAAAAAAAGCGCCGCACCACCACCGGGTGCGCTCGAACCCCCAACCTTTCGGTTAACAGCCGATCGCGCTAGCCAATTGTGCCACGGAGACAGTTCTCCCCCACTCTCACCACCATCAGAACATATCTTCAAAGCTATCAGCGCAAAGAAAAAAGCGACACATCACTCCCGGGAGGGTTCGAAACTCCAACCTTTCGGTTAACAGCCGATCGCGCTAGCCAATTGCGCCACTGAGACAGTCGTGCTCCACTCTCACCACCATCAGAACATATCTTCAAAGCTATCAGCGCAAAGAAAAAAAAGCGCCGCACCACCAACGGGTGGGCTCGAAACTCCAACCTTTCGGTTAACAACCGATCGCGCTAGCCAATTGCGCCACTGAGACAGTCCTGGTCCACTCTCACCACCATCAGAACATATCTTCAAAGATATCAGCCCAAAAAAAAGTGCCACACCACCACCGGGTGGGCTCGAAACTCCAACGTTTCGGTTAACAGCCTATCGCGCTAGCCAATTGCGCCACGGAGACAGTCGTGCTCCAATCTCACCACTGTCAGAACATTTCTTCAAAGCTATCAGCCCAGAGGAGAAAAAGCGCCGCACCACCACCGGGTGGGCTCGAACCGCCAACGTTTAGGTTAACAGCCGATCGCGCTAGCCAATTGCGCCACGGAGACAGTCCTGCTCCACTCTCACCACCACCAGAACATATCTTCAAAGCTATAAGCCCAGAAAAAAAAGCGCCGCACCACCACCAGGTGGGCTCTAAAGTCCAACCTTTCGGTTAACAGCCGATCGCGCTAGCCAATTGCGCCACGGAGACAGTCTTGCTCCACTCTCACCACCATCAGAACATATCTTCAAAGCTATCAGCCCAAAAAAAGCGCCACACCACCACCGGTTGGGCACGAACCTCCAACTCTTCGGTTAACAGCCGATTGCTTTAGCCATTTGCGCCACGGAGACAGTCTTGCTCCACTCTCACCACCATCAGAACATATCTTCATAGCTATCAGCCCAAAGAATGAAAAGCAACACACCATTCCCGGGAGGGCTCGAACCTCCAACCTTTCAGTTATCAGCCGATCGCTCTAGCCAATTGCGCCACGTAGACAATCGTGCTCCACTCTCACCACCATCAGAACACATTTTAAAAGCTATCAGCCTAAAGAAAAAAAAGCACCGCACCACCACCGGGTGGGCTCGAACCTCCAACAATTCGTTTAACAGCTGATCGCGCTAGCCAATTGCGCCACGGAGACCGTCTTGCTCCACTCTCACCACCATCAGAACATATCTTCAAAGCTATCAGCCCAAAGAATGAAAAGCGACACACCAATCCCGGGAGGGCTCAAACCTCCAACCTTTCAGTTAACAGCCGATCGCGCTAGCCAATTGCGCCACGGAGACAATCGTGCTCCACTCTCACTACCATCAGAACATATGTTCAAAGCTATCAGCGCAAAGAAAAAAAAGCGCCGAACCACCACCGGGTGGGCTCGAACCTCCAACATTTCGGTTAACAGCTGATCGCGCTAGCCAATCGCGCCACGAAGACAGTCGTGCTGCACTCTCACCACCATCAATACATATCTTCAAGGCTATCAGCGCAAAGAAAAAAGCGACACATCACTCCCGGGAGGGTTCGAAACTCCAACCTTTCGGTTAACAGCCGATCGCGCTAGCCGATTGCGCCACTGAGACAGTCGTGCTCCACTCTCACCACCATCAGAACATATCTTCAAAGCTATCAGCGCAAAGAAAAAAAAGCGCCGCACCACCACCGGGTGGGCTCGAACCTCAAACACTTCGGTTAACAGCTGATCGCGCTAGCCAATCGCGCCACGAAGACAGTCGTGCTGCACTCTCACCACCATCAGTACATATCTTCAAATCTATCAGCGCAAAGAAAAAAGCAACACATCACTCCCGGGAGGGCTCGAAACTCCAACCTTTCGGTTAACAACCGATCGCGCTAGCCAATTGCGCCACTGAGACAGTCCTGCTCCACTCTCCCCACCATCAGAACATATCTTCAAAGCTATCAGCCCAAAGAAAAAAAATCGCCGCACCACCACCGGGTGGGCTCGAAACTCCAACCTTTCGGTTAACAGCCGATTGCGCTAGCCAATTGCGCCACGGAGACAGTCCTGATGCACTCTCACCACCATCAGAACATATCTTCAAAGCTATCAGCCCAAAGAAAAAAAATCGCCGCACCACCACCGGGTGGGCTCGAACCTCCAACTTTTCGGTTAACAGCCGATCGCGCTAGCCAATTGCGCCACGGAGACAGTCGTGCTCCACTCTCACCACCATCACAACATATCTTTAAAGCTATTAGCGCAAAGAAAAAAAAGCGCCGCACCACCACCGGGTGGGCTCGAACTTGCAACCTTTCTGTTAACAGCCGATCGCGCTAGCCAATTGCGCCACGGAGACAGTCCTGCTCCACTCTCACCACCATCAGAACATATCTTCAAAGCTATCAGCCCAAAGAAAAAAAAGCGCCGCACCGCCACCGGGTGGGCTCGAACCTCCAATTTTTCGGTTAACAGCCGATCGCGCTAGCCAATTGCGCCACGGAGACAGTCCTGCTCCACTCTCACCACCATCAGAACATATCTTCAAAGCTATCAGCCCAAAGAAAAAAAAGCGCCGCACCACCACCGGGTGGGTTCGAAACTCCAACCTTTCGGTTGACACCCGATCGCGCTAGCCAATTGTGCCACGGAGACAGTCCTCCTCCACTCTCACCACAATGCGAACATATCTTCAAAGCTATCAGCCCAAAGAAAAAAAAGCGCCGCACCACCACCGGGTGGGCTCGAACCTCCAACCTTTCTGTTAACAGCCGATCGCGCTAGCGAATTGCGCCACGGAGACAGTCGTGCTCCACTCTCACCACCATCAGAACATATCTTCAAAGCTATCAACGCAAAGAAAAAGCAACCCACCACCACCGGGTGGGCTCGAACCTCCAACATTTCGGTTAACAGCTGATCGCGCAAGCCAATCGCGCCACGAAGACAGTCGTGCTGCACTCTCACCACCATCAGAACATATCTTCAAAGCTATCAGCCCGAAGAAGGAAAAGCAACACACCACTCCCGGGAGGGCTCGAACCTCCAACCTTTCAGTTAACAGCCGATCGCGCTAGCCAATTGCGCCACGGAGACAGTCATGCTCCACTCTCACCACCATCAGAACATATCTTCAAAGCTAACAGCCCCAAGAAAAAAAAGCGCCGCACCACCACCAGTTGGGCTCGAACCTCCAACTATTCGGTTAACAGCTGATCGCGCTAGCCAATCGCGCCACGAAGACAGTCGTGCTCCACTCTCACCACCATCAGAACATATCTTCAAAGCTATTAGCCCAAAAAAAAGTGCCACACCACCACCGGGTGGGCTCGACACTCCAACCTTTCGGTTAACAGCCGATCGCGCTAGTCAATTGCGCCACGGAGACAGTCGTGCTCCAGTCTCGCCACCGTCAGAACATTTCTTCAGAGCTATCAGCCCAAAGGAGAAAAAGCGCCGCACCACCACCGGGTGGGCTCTAACCTCCAACGTATCGGTTAACAGCCAATCGCGCTAGCCTATTGCGCTACGGAGACAGTCCTGCTCCACTCTCACCACCATCAGACCATATCTTCAAATCTATCAGCCCGAAGAAAAAAAAGCGCCGCACCACCACCGGGTGGGCTCAAAACTCCAACCTTTCGGTTAACAGCCGATCGCGCTAGCCAATTGCGCCAGGGAGAATGTCTTCCTCCACTCTCACCACCATCAGTACATATCTTCAAAGCTATCAGCGCAAAGAAAAAAGCGACACATCACTCCCGGGAGGCTTCGAAACTCCAACCTTTCGGTTAACAGCCGATCGCGCTAGCCAATTGCGCCACTGAGACAGTCGTGCTCCACTCTCACCACCATCAGAACATACCTTCAAAGCTATCGGCCCAAAAAAAAAGCGCCGCACCACCACCGGGTGGGCTAGAACCTCCAACCTTTCGGTTAACAGCCGATCGCGCTAGCCAATTGCGCCACGGAGACAGTTCTCCCCCACTCTCACCACCATCAGAACATACCTTCAAAACTATCAGCCCAAAGAAAAAAAAGCGCCACACCACCACCGGGTGGGCTCGCACCTCCAAGTTTTCGGTTAACAGCCGATCGCGCTAGCCAATTGCGCCATGGAGACAGTCCTGCTCCACTCTCACTACCATCAGACCATATCTTCAAAGCTATCAGCCCAAAGAAAAAAAAATCGCCGCACCACCACCGGGTGAACTCGAAACTCCAACCTTTCGGGTAATAGCCGATCGCGCTAGCCAATTGCGCCACGGAGACAGCCCTGCTCCACTCTCACCACAGTCAGAACATTTCTCCAGAGCTATCAGCCCAAAGAAAAAAAAGCGCCGCAACACCACCGCGTGGGCTCGAACCTCCAACTTTTCGGTTAACAGACGATCGCGCTAGCCAATTGCGCCATGGAGACAGTCCTGCTCCACTGTCACCACCATCAGAACATATCTTCAAAGCTATCAGCCCAAAGAAAAAAAAAGCGCCGCACCACCACCGGGTGCGCTCGAACCCCCAACCTTTCGGTTAACAGCCGATCGCGCTAGCCAATTGTGCCACGGAGACAGTTCTCCCCCACTCTCACCACCATCAGAACATATCTTCAAAGCTATCAGCGCAAAGAAAAAAGCGACACATCACTCCCGGGAGGGTTCGAAACTCCAACCTTTCGGTTAACAGCCGATCGCGCTAGCCAATTGCGCCACTGAGACAGTCGTGCTCCACTCTCACCACCATCAGAACATATCTTCAAAGCTATCAGCGCAAAGAAAAAAAAGCGCCGCACCACCAACGGGTGGGCTCGAAACTCCAACCTTTCGGTTAACAACCGATCGCGCTAGCCAATTGCGCCACTGAGACAGTCCTGGTCCACTCTCACCACCATCAGAACATATCTTCAAAGATATCAGCCCAAAAAAAAGTGCCACACCACCACCGGGTGGGCTCGAAACTCCAACGTTTCGGTTAACAGCCTATCGCGCTAGCCAATTGCGCCACGGAGACAGTCGTGCTCCAATCTCACCACTGTCAGAACATTTCTTCAAAGCTATCAGCCCAGAGGAGAAAAAGCGCCGCACCACCACCGGGTGGGCTCGAACCGCCAACGTTTAGGTTAACAGCCGATCGCGCTAGCCAATTGCGCCACGGAGACAGTCCTGCTCCACTCTCACCACCACCAGAACATATCTTCAAAGCTATAAGCCCAGAAAAAAAAGCGCCGCACCACCACCAGGTGGGCTCTAAAGTCCAACCTTTCGGTTAACAGCCGATCGCGCTAGCCAATTGCGCCACGGAGACAGTCTTGCTCCACTCTCACCACCATCAGAACATATCTTCAAAGCTATCAGCCCAAAAAAAGCGCCACACCACCACCGGTTGGGCACGAACCTCCAACTCTTCGGTTAACAGCCGATTGCTTTAGCCATTTGCGCCACGGAGACAGTCTTGCTCCACTCTCACCACCATCAGAACATATCTTCATAGCTATCAGCCCAAAGAATGAAAAGCAACACACCATTCCCGGGAGGGCTCGAACCTCCAACCTTTCAGTTATCAGCCGATCGCTCTAGCCAATTGCGCCACGTAGACAATCGTGCTCCACTCTCACCACCATCAGAACACATTTTAAAAGCTATCAGCCTAAAGAAAAAAAAGCACCGCACCACCACCGGGTGGGCTCGAACCTCCAACAATTCGTTTAACAGCTGATCGCGCTAGCCAATTGCGCCACGGAGACCGTCTTGCTCCACTCTCACCACCATCAGAACATATCTTCAAAGCTATCAGCCCAAAGAATGAAAAGCGACACACCAATCCCGGGAGGGCTCAAACCTCCAACCTTTCAGTTAACAGCCGATCGCGCTAGCCAATTGCGCCACGGAGACAATCGTGCTCCACTCTCACTACCATCAGAACATATGTTCAAAGCTATCAGCGCAAAGAAAAAAAAGCGCCGAACCACCACCGGGTGGGCTCGAACCTCCAACATTTCGGTTAACAGCTGATCGCGCTAGCCAATCGCGCCACGAAGACAGTCGTGCTGCACTCTCACCACCATCAATACATATCTTCAAGGCTATCAGCGCAAAGAAAAAAGCGACACATCACTCCCGGGAGGGTTCGAAACTCCAACCTTTCGGTTAACAGCCGATCGCGCTAGCCGATTGCGCCACTGAGACAGTCGTGCTCCACTCTCACCACCATCAGAACATATCTTCAAAGCTATCAGCGCAAAGAAAAAAAAGGGCCGCACCACCACCGGGTGGGCTCGAACCTCAAACACTTCGGTTAACAGCTGATCGCGCTAGCCAATCGCGCCACGAAGACAGTCGTGCTGCACTCTCACCACCATCAGTACATATCTTCAAATCTATCAGCGCAAAGAAAAAAGCAACACATCACTCCCTGGAGGGCTCGAAACTCCAACCTTTCGGTTAACAACCGATCGCGCTAGCCAATTGCGCCACTGAGACAGTCCTGCTCCACTCTCCCCACCATCAGAACATATCTTCAAAGCTATCAGCCCAAAGAAAAAAAATCGCCGCACCACCACCGGGTGGGCTCGAAACTCCAACCTTTCGGTTAACAGCCGATTGCGCTAGCCAATTGCGCCACGGAGACAGTCCTGATGCACTCTCACCACCATCAGAACATATCTTCAAAGCTATCAGCCCAAAGAAAAAAAATCGCCGCACCACCACCGGGTGGGCTCGAACCTCCAACTTTTCGGTTAACAGCCGATCGCGCTAGCCAATTGCGCCACGGAGACAGTCGTGCTCCACTCTCACCACCATCACAACATATCTTTAAAGCTATTAGCGCAAAGAAAAAAAAGCGCCGCACCACCACCGGGTGGGCTCGAACTTGCAACCTTTCTGTTAACAGCCGATCGCGCTAGCCAATTGCGCCACGGAGACAGTCCTGCTCCACTCTCACCACCATCAGAACATATCTTCAAAGCTATCAGCCCAAAGAAAAAAAAGCGCCGCACCGCCACCGGGTGGGCTCGAACCTCCAATTTTTCGGTTAACAGCCGATCGCGCTAGCCAATTGCGCCACGGAGACAGTCCTGCTCCACTCTCACCACCATCAGAACATATCTTCAAAGCTATCAGCCCAAAGAAAAAAAAGCGCCGCACCACCACCGGGTGGGTTCGAAACTCCAACCTTTCGGTTGACACCCGATCGCGCTAGCCAATTGTGCCACGGAGACAGTCCTCCTCCACTCTCACCACCATGCGAACATATCTTCAAAGCTATCAGCCCAAAGAAAAAAAAGCGCCGCACCACCACCGGGTGGGCTCGAACCTCCAACCTTTCTGTTAACAGCCGATCGCGCTAGCGAATTGCGCCACGGAGACAGTCGTGCTCCACTCTCACCACCATCAGAACATATCTTCAAAGCTATCAACGCAAAGAAAAAGCAACCCACCACCACCGGGTGGGCTCGAACCTCCAACATTTCGGTTAACAGCTGATCGCGCAAGCCAATCGCGCCACGAAGACAGTCGTGCTGCACTCTCACCACCATCAGAACATATCTTCAAAGCTATCAGCCCGAAGAAGGAAAAGCAACACACCACTCCCGGGAGGGCTCGAACCTCCAACCTTTCAGTTAACAGCCGATCGCGCTAGCCAATTGCGCCACGGAGACAGTCATGCTCCACTCTCACCACCATCAGAACATATCTTCAAAGCTAACAGCCCCAAGAAAAAAAAGCGCCGCACCACCACCAGTTGGGCTCGAACCTCCAACTATTCGGTTAACAGCTGATCGCGCTAGCCAATCGCGCCACGAAGACAGTCGTGCTCCACTCTCACCACCATCAGAACATATCTTCAAAGCTATTAGCCCAAAAAAAAGTGCCACACCACCACCGGGTGGGCTCGACACTCCAACCTTTCGGTTAACAGCCGATCGCGCTAGTCAATTGCGCCACGGAGACAGTCGTGCTCCAGTCTCGCCACCGTCAGAACATTTCTTCAGAGCTATCAGCCCAAAGGAGAAAAAGCGCCGCACCACCACCGGGTGGGCTCTAACCTCCAACGTATCGGTTAACAGCCAATCGCGCTAGCCTATTGCGCTACGGAGACAGTCCTGCTCCACTCTCACCACCATCAGACCATATCTTCAAATCTATCAGCCCGAAGAAAAAAAAGCGCCGCACCACCACCGGGTGGGCTCAAAACTCCAACCTTTCGGTTAACAGCCGATCGCGCTAGCCAATTGCGCCAGGGAGAATGTCTTCCTCCACTCTCACCACCATCAGAACATATCTTCAAAGCTATCAGCCCAAAGAAAAAAAGCGCCGCACCACGACCGGGTGGCCTCGAACCTTCAACCCTTCGGTTAACAGCCGATCGCGCTAGCCAATTGCGCCACGGAGACAGTCGTGCTCCACTCTCACCACCATCAGAACATACCTTCAAAGCTATCAGCGCAAAGAAAAAAGCAACACACCACTCCCGGGAGGGCTCGAACCTCCAACGTTTCGGTTAACAGCCGATCGCGCTAGCCAATTGCGCCACGAAGACAGTCTTGCTCCACTCCCACCACCATCAGAACATATCTTAAAAGCTATCAGCCTAAAGAAAAAGCGCCTCACCACCACTGGGTTGGCTCGAACCTCCAACATTTCGGTTAACAGCTGATCGCGCTAGCCTATCGCTCCACGAAGACAGTCGTGCTCCACTCTCACCACCATACGAACATATCTTCAAAGCTATTAGCGCAAAGAAAAAAGCAACACACCACTCCCGGGAGGGCTCGAAACTCCAACTTTTCGGTTAACAGCTGATCGCACTAGCCAATTGCGCCATGGAGACAGTCCTGCTCCACTCTCACCACCATCAAAACATATCTTCAAAGCTATCAGCCCAAAGAAAAAAAAGCTCCGCACCACCACCGGGTGGGCTCGAAACTCCAACCTTTCGGTTAACAGCCGATCGCGCTAGCCAATTGTGCCACGGAGACAGTCTTGCTCCACTCTCACCACCATCATAACACATCTTCAAAGCTATCAGCCCAAAGAAAAAAAGCGCTGCACCACCACCGGTGGCCTCGAACCTCGAACCTTTCGGTTAACAGCCGATCGCGCTAGCCAATTGCACCACAAAGACAGTCGTGCTCCACTCTCCCCACCATCAGAACATATCTTCAAAGCTATCAGCGCAAAGAAAAAAGCAACACACCACTCCCGGGAGGGCTCGAACGTCCAATTTTCGGTTAACAGCTGATCGCGCTAGCCAATTGCGCCACGGAGACAGTCCTGCTCCACTCTCACCACCATCAGAACATATCTTCAAAGCTATCAGCCCAAAGAAAAAAAAAGCGCCGCACCACCACCGGGTGGGCTCGAACCTCCAACCTTTCGGTTAACAGCCGATCGCGCTAGCCATTTGCGCCACGGAGACAGTCGAGCTCCACTCTCACCACTGTCAGAACATTTCTTCAGAGCTATCAGCCCAAAGAAAAAAAAAGCGCCGCACCACCACCGGGTGGGCTCGAACCTCAAACCTTTCGGTTAACAGCCGATCGCGCTAGCCAATTGCGCCACGGAGACAGTCGTGCTCCACTCTCACCAGCATCACAACATATCTTTAAAGCTATTAGCGCAAAGAAAAAAAAGCGCCGCACCACCACCGGGTGGGCTCGAACTTGCAACCTTTCTGTTAACAGCCGATCGCGCTAGCCAATTGCGCCACGAAGACAGTCCTGCTCCACTCTCACCACCATCAGAACATATCTTCAAAGCTATCAGCCCAAAGAAAAAAAAAAGCCGCACCACCACCGGGTGGGCTCGAAACTCCAACCTTTCGGTTAACAGCCGATTGCGCTAGCCAATTGCGCCACGGAGACAGTCCTGATGCACTCTCACCACCATCAGAACATATCTTCAAAGCTATCAGCCCAAAGAAAAAAAATCGCCGCACCACCACCGGGTGGGCTCGAACCTCCAACTTTTCGGTTAACAGCCGATCGCGCTAGCCAATTGCGCCACGGAGACAGTCGTGCTCCACTCTCACCAGCATCACAACATATCTTTAAAGCTATTAGCGCAAAGAAAAAAAAGCGCCGCACCACCACCGGGTGGGCTCGAACTTGCAACCTTTCTGTTAACAGCCGATCGCGCTAGCCAATTGCGCCACGAAGACAGTCCTGCTCCACTCTCACCACCATCAGAACATATCTTCAAAGCTATCAGCCCAAAGAAAAAAAAGCGCCGCACCACCACCGGGTGGGCTCGAACCTCCAATTTTTCGGTTAACAGCCGATCGCGCTAGCCAATTGCGCCACGGAGACAGTCCTGCTCCACTCTCACCACCATCAGAACATATCTTCAAAGCTATCAGCCCAAAGAAAAAAAAGCGCCGCACCACCACCGGGTGGGCTCGAAACTCCAACCTTTCGGTTAACACCCGATCGCGCTTGCCAATTGTGCCACGGAGACAGTCCTCCTCCACTCTCATCACCATGCGATCATATCTTCAAAGCTATCAGCCCAAAGAAAAAAAAGCGCCGCACCACCACCGGGTGGGCTCGAACCTCCAACCTTTCTGTTAACAGCCGATCGCGCTAGCGAATTGCGCCACGGAGACAGTCGTGCTCCACTCTCACCACCATCAGAACATATCTTCAAAGCTATCAACGCAAAGAAAAAGCAACCCACCACCACCGGGTGGGCTCGAACCTCCAACATTTCGGTTAACAGCTGATCGCGCAAGCTAATCGCGCCACGAAGACAGTCGTGCTGCACTCTCACCACCATCAGAACATATCTTCAAAGCTATCAGCCCAAAGAAGGAAAAGCAACACACCACTCCCGGGAGGGCTCGAACCTCCAACCTTTCAGTTAACAGCCGATCGCGCTAGCCAATTGCGCCACGGAGACAGTCATGCTCCACTATCACCACCATCAGAACATATCTTCAAAGCTATCAGCCCCAAGAAAAAAAAGCGCCGCACCACCACCAGTTGGGCTCGAACCTCCAACTATTCGGTTAACAGCTGATCGCGCTAGCCAATCGCGCCACGAAGACAGTCGTGCTCCACTCTCACCACCATCAGAACATATCTTCAAAGCTATTAGCCCCAAAAAAAGTGCCACACCACCACCGGGTGGGCTCGACACTCCAACCTTTCGGTTAACAGCCGATCGCGCTAGTCAATTGCGCCACGGAGACAGTCGTGCTCCAGTCTCGCCACCGTCAGAACATTTCTTCAGAGCTATCAGCCCAAAGGAGAAAAAGCACCGCACCACCACCGGGTGGGCTCTAACCTCCAACGTATCGGTTAACAGCCAATCGCGCTAGCCTATTGCGCTACGGAGACAGTCCTGCTCCACTCTCACCACCATCAGACCATATCTTCAAATCTATCAGCCCGAAGAAAAAAAAGCGACGCACCACCACCGGGTGGGCTCAAAACTCCAACCTTTCGGTTAACAGCCGATCGCGCTAGCCAATTGCGCCACGGAGAATGTCTTCCTCCACTCTCACCACCATCAGAACATATCTTCAAAGCTATCAGCCCAAAGAAAAAAGCAACACACCACTCCCGGGAGGGCTCGAACGTCCAATTTTCGGTTAACAGCTGATCGCGCTAGCCAATTGCGCCACGGAGACAGTCCTGCTCCTTTCTCACCACCATCAGAACATATCTTCAAAGCTATCAGCCCAAAGAAAAAAAAGCGCCGCACCACCACCGGGTGGGCTCGAACCTCCAACCTTTCGGTTAACAGCCGATCGCGCTAGCCATTTGCGCCACGGAGACAGTCGTGCTCCACTCTCACCACTGTCAGAACATTTCTTCAGAGCTATCAGCCCAAAGAAAAAAAAGCGCCGCACCACCACCGGGTGGGCTCGAACCTCAAACCTTTCGGTTAACAGCCGATCGCGCTAGCCAATTGCGCCACGGAGACAGTCGTGCCCCGCTTTCACCACCAACAGAACATATCTTCAAAGCTATCAGCGCAAAGAAAAAAGCAACACACCACTCCCGGAAGCGCTCGAAACTTCAACCTTTCGGTTAACAGCCGATCGCGCTAGCCGATTGCGCCACGGAGACAGTCCTCCTCCACTCTCACCACCATTAGAACATATCTTCAAAGCTATCAGCCCAAAGAAAAAAAAGCGCCACACCACTCCCGGGAGCGCTCGAAACTCCAACCTTTCGGTTAACAGCCGATCGCGCTAGCCGATTGCGCCACGGAGACAGTTCTCCTCCACTCTCACCACCATTAGAACATATCTTCAAAGCTATCAGCCCAAAGAAAAAAAAGCGCCGCACCACCACCGGGTGGGCTCGAACCTCAAACCTTTCGGTTAACAGCCGATTGCGCTAGCCAATTGCGCCACGGAGACAGTCCTCCGCCACTCTCACCACCATTAGATCATATCTTCAAAGCTATCAGCCCAAAAAAAAGCGCAGCACCACGGGTGGGCTCGAACCTCCAACCTTTCGGTTAACAGCCGATCGCGCTAGCCAATTGCGCCACGGAGACAGTCCTCCTCCACTTTCACCACCATTAGAACATATCTTCAAAGCTATCAGCTCAAAGAAAAAAAAAGCGCCGCACCACCACCGAGTGGGCTCGAACCTCCAACCCTTCGGTTAACAGCCGATCGCACTAGCCAATTGCACCACAAAGACAGTCGTGCTCCACTCTCACCACCATCAGAACATATCTTCAAAGCTATCAGTGCAAAGAAAAAAGCAACACACCACTCCCGGGAGGGCTCGAACGTCCAATTTTCGGTTAACAGCTGATCGCGCTAGCCAATTGCGCCACGGAGACAGTCCTGCTCCACTCTCACCACCATCAGAACATATCTTCAAAGCTATCAGCCCAAAGAAAAAAAAGCGCCGCACAGCCACCGGGTGGGCTCGAACCTCCAACCTTTCGGTTAACAGCCGATCGCGCTAGCCATTTGCGCCACGGAGACAGTCGTGCTCCACTCTCACCACTGTCAGAACATTTCTTCAGAGCTATCAGCCCAAAGAAAAAAAAGCGCCGCACCACCACCGGGTGGGCTCGAACCTCAAACCTTTTGGTTAACAGCCGATCGCGCTAGCCAATTGCGCCACGGAGACAGTCGTGCCCCACTCTCACCACCATTAGAACATATCTTCAAAGCTATCAGCCCAAAGAAAAAAAAAGCGCCACACCACTCCCGGGAGCGCTCGAAACTCCAACCTTTCGGTTAACAGCCGATCGCGCTAGCCGATTGCGCCACGGAGACAGTTCTCCTCCACTCTCACCACCATTAGAACATATCTTCAAAGCTATCAGCCCAAAGAAAAAAAAGCGCCACACCACCACCGGGTGGGCTCGAACCTCCAACCTTTCTGTTAACAGCCGATCGCGCTAGCCGATTGCGCCACGGAGACAGTTCTCCTCCACTCTCACCACCATTAGAACATATCTTCAAAGCTATCAGCCCAAAGAAAAAAAAGCGCCACACCACCACCGGGTGGGCTCGAACCTCCAACCTTTCTGTTAACAGCCGATCGCGCTAGTCAATTGCGCCACGGAGACAGTCGTGCTCCACTCTCACCACCATCAGAACATACCTTCAAAGCTATCAGCGCAAAGAAAAAAGCAACACACCACTCCCGGGAGGGCTCGAACCTCCAACGTTTCGGTTAACAGCCGATCGCGCTAGGCAATTGCGCCACGAAGACAGTCTTGCTCCACTCCCACCACCATCAGAACATATCTTAAAAGCTATCAGCCTAAAGAAAAAGCGCCTCACCACCACTGGGTTGGCTCGAACCTCCAACATTTCGGTTAACAGCTGATCGCGCTAGCCTATCGCTCCACGAAGACAGTCGTGCTCCACTCTCACCACCATACGAACATATCTTCAAAGCTATTAGCGCAAAGAAAAAAGCAACACACCACTCACGGGAGGGCTCGAAACTCCAACTTTTCGGTTAACAGCCGATCGCACTACCCAATTGCGCCATGGAGACAGTCCTGCTCCACTCTCACCACCATCAAAACATATCTTCAAAGCTATCAGCCCAAAGAAAAAAAAGCGCCGCACCACCACCGGGCGGGCTCGAAAGTCCAACCTTTCGGTTAACAGCCGATCGCGCTAGCCAATTGTGCCACGGAGACAGTCTTGCTCCACTCTCACCACCATCACAACATATCTTCAAAGCTATCAACGCAAAGAAAAAAGCAACACACCTTTCCCGGGAGGGCTCGAACCTCCAACGTTTCGGTTAACAGCCGATCGCGCTAGCCAATTGCGCCACGGAGACAGTCTTGCTCCACTCTCACCACCATCAGAACATATCTTTAAAGCTATCAGCCCAAAGAAAAAAAAGCGCCGCACCACCACCGGGTGGCCTCGAACCTCCAACCTTTCGGTTAACAGCCGATCGCGCTAGCCAATTGCGCCACAAAGACAGTCGTGCTCCACTTTCACCACCATCAGAACATATCTTCAAAGCTATCAGCGCAAAAAAAAGCAACACACCACTCCTGGGAGCGCTCGAAACTTCAACCTTTCGGTTAACAGCCTATCGCGCTAGCCAATTGCGCCACGGAGACAGTCCTCCGCCACTCTCACCACCATTAGATCATATCTTCAAAGCTATCAGCTCAAAAAAAAAAGCGCAGCACCACCACCAGGTGGGCTCGAACCTCCAACCTTTCGGTTAACAGCCGATCGCGCTAGCCAATTGCGCCACGGAGACAGTCGTGCCCCACTTTCACCACCATCAGAACATATCTTCAAAGCTATCAGCGCAAAAAAAAAGCAACACACCATTCCCGGGAGCGCTCGAAACTCCAACCTTTCGGTTAACAGCCGATCGCGCTAGCCAATTGCGCCACGGAGAAAGTCCTGCTCCACTCTCACCACCATCAGAACATATCTTCAAAGCTATCAGCCCAAAGAAAAAAAAGCGCCGCACCACCACCGGGTGGGCTCGAAAATCCAACCTTTCGGTTAACAGCCGATCACGCTAGCCAATTTCGCCACGGAGACAGTCCTGCCCCACACCCACCACCATCAGAACATATCTTCAAAGCTATCAGCCCAAAGAAAAAAGAGCGCCGCACCACCACCGGGTGGGCTCTAACCTCAAATTTTTTGGTTAACAGCCAATCGCGTTAGCCAATTGCGCCACGGAGACTGTCCTGCTCCACTCTCACCACCATCAGAACATAACTTCAAAGCTAACAGCCCAAAAAAAAGCGCCGCCCCACCACCGCGTGGGCTCGAACCTCCAACCTTTCGGTTAACTGCCGATCGCGCTAGCCCATCGCGCCACGGAGACAGTCGTACTTCACTCTCACCACCATCAGAACATATCTTCAAAGCTATCAGCGCAAAGAAAAAAGCAACACACCACTCCCGGGAGGGCTCGAAACTCCAACCTATCGGTTAACAGCCGATCACGCTAGCCAATTGCGCCACGGAGACAGTCCTGCTCCACTATCACCACCATCAGAACATATCTTCAAAGCTATCAGCCCAAAGAAAAAAAAGCGCCGCCCCACCACAGGGTGGGCTCGAAACATCAACCTTTCGGTTAACAGCCGATCGCGCTAGCCAATGGCGCCACGGAGACAGTCCTGCTCCACTCTCACCACCATCAGAACATATCTTCAAAGCTATCAGCCCAAAGAAAAAAAATCGCCGCACCACCACCGGGTGGGCTCGAACCTCCAACTTTTCGGTTAACAACCCATCGCGCTAGCCAATTGCGCCACGGAGACAGTCGTGCTCCACTCTCACCACCATCACAACATATCTTCAAAGCTATTAGCGCAAAGAAAAAAAAAGCGCCGCACCACTACCGGGTGGGCTCGAAACCCCAAACTTTCGGTTAACAGCCGATCGCGCTAGCCAATGGCGCCACGGAGACAGTCCTGCTCCACTATCACCACCATCAGAACATATCTTCAAAGCTATCAGCCCAAAGAAAAAAAAGCGCCGCCCCACCACCGGGTGGGCTCGAAACCCCAACCTTTCGGTTAACAGCCGATCGCGCTAGCCAATGGCGCCACGGAGACAGTCCTGCTCCACTCTCACCACCATCAGAACATATCTTCAAAGCTATCAGCCCAAAGAAAAAAAATCGCCGCACCACCACCGGGTGGGCTCGAACCTCCAACCTTTCGGTTAACAGCCGATCGCGCTAGCCAATGGCGCCACGGAGACAGTCCTGCTCCACTCTCATCACCATCAGAACATATCTTCAAAGCTATCAGCCCAAAAAAAAAATCGCCGCACCACCACCGGGTGGGCTCGAACCTCCAACCTTTCGGTTAACAGCCGATCGCGCTAGCCAATTGCGCCACGGAGACAGTCCTGCTCCACTTTCACCACCATCAGAACATATCTTCAAAGCTATCAGCCCAAAAAAAAAAAAAAGCGCCGCACCACCACCGGGTGGGCTCGAACCTCCAATTTTTCGGTTAACAGCCGATCGCGCTAGCCAATTGCGCCACGGAGACAGTCCTGCTCCACTCTCATCACCATCAGAACATATCTTCAAAGCTATCAGGCCAAAGAAAAAAAAGCGCCGCACCACCACCGGGTGGGCTCGAAACTCTAACCTTTCGGTTAACAGCCGATCGCGCTAGCAAATTGCGCCACGGAGACAGTCCTCCTCCACTCTCACCACCATTAGAACATATCTTCAAAGCATCAGCCCAAAGAAAAAAAAGCGCCGCACCACCACCAGGTGGGCTCGAACCTCCAACCTTTCTGTTAACAGCCGATCGCGCTAGCAAATTGCGCCACGGAGACAGTCGTGCTCCACTCTCACCACAATCAGAACATATCTTCAAAGCTATCAGCGCAAAGAAAAAAGCAACACACCACTCCCGGGAGAGCTCGAACCTCCAACTTTTTGGTTAACAGCCGATCGCGCTAGCAATTTGCGCCACGGAGACAGTCGTGCTCCACTCTCACCACCGTCAGAACATTTCTTCAGAGCTATCAGCCCAAAGAAAAAAAAGCGCCGCACCACCACCGGGTGGGCTCGAACCTCCAACCTTTCAGTTAACAGCCGATCGCGCTAGCCAATTGCGCCACGGATACAGTCGCGCCCCACTTTCACCACCATCAGAACATACGTTCAAAGCTATCAGCGCAAAGAAAAAAGCAACACACCACTCCCGGGAGCGCTCGAAACTCCAACCTTTTGGTTAACTGCCGATCGCGCTAGTCAATTGCGCCACGGAGACAGTCTTGCTTCACTCTCATCACCATCAGAACATATCTTCAAAGCTATCAGCCCAAAGAATGAAAAGCAACACACCGATCCCGGGAGGGCTCAAACCTCCAACCTTTCAGTTAACAGCCGATCGCGCTAGCCAATTGCGCCCCGGAGACAATCGTGCTCCACTCTCACCACCATCAGAACATATCTTAAAAGCTATCAGCCTAAAGAAAAAAAAGCGCCGCACCACCACCGGGTGGGCTCGAACCTCCAACATTTCGGTTAACAGCTGATCGCACTAGCCAATCGCGCCACGAAGACAGTCGTGCTCCACTCTCACCACCATCAGAACATATCTTAAAAGCTATCAGCCCAAAGAAAAAAAAAAGCACCGCACCACCACCGGGTGGGCTCGAACCTCCAACCTTTCGGTTAACAGCCGATCGTGCTAGCCAATTGCGTCACGGAGACAGTCCTGCTCCACTCTCACCACCATCAGAACATATCTTCAAAGCTATCAGCCCAAAGAAAAAAAAAGCGCCGCACCACCACCGGGTGGGCTCGAACCTCAATTTTTTTGGTTAACAGCCGATCGCGCTAGCCAATTGCGCCACGGAGACAGTCCTGCTCCACTCTCACCACCATCAGAACATCACCACCTGCTCCACTATCACCACCATCAGAACATATCTTCAAAGCTATTAGCCCAAAGGAAAAAAAGCGCCGCTCCACCACCGGGTGGGCTCGAAACTCCAACCTTTCGGTTAACAGCCGATCGCGCTAGCCAATTGCGCCACGGAGACAGTCCTGCTCCACTCTCTCCACCATCAGAACATATCTTCAAAACTATCAGCCCCAAAAAAAAATCGCCGCACCACCACCGGGTGGGCTCGAACCTCCAACTTTTCGGTTAACAGCCGATCGCGCTAGCCAATTGCGCCACGGAGACAGTCGGGCTCCACTCTCACAACCATCACAACATATCTTCAAAGCTATTAGGGCAAAGAAAGAAAATCGCCGCACCACCACCGGGTGGGCTCGAACCTCCAACTTTTCGGTTAACAGCCGATCGCGCTAGCCAATTGCGCCACGGAGACAGTCGTGCTCCACTCTCACCACCATCACAACATATCTTTAAAGCTATTAGCGCAAAGAAAAAAAAGCGCCGCACCACCACCGGGTGGGCTCGAACTTGCAACCTTTCGGTTAACAGCCGATCGCGCTAGCCAATTGCGCCACGGAGACAGTCCTGCTCCACTCTCACCACCATCAGAACATATCTTCAAAGCTATCAGCCCAAAGAAAAAAAAGCGCCGCACCACCACCGGGTGGGCTCGAAGCTCCAATTTTTCGGTTAACAGCCGATCGAGCTAGCCAATTGCGCCACGGAGACAGCCCTGCTCCACTCTCACCACCATCGGAACATATCTTCAAAGCTATCAGCCCAAAGAAAAAAAAGCGCCGCACTACCACCGGGTTTGCTCGAAACTCCAACCTTTCGGTCAACACCCGATCGCGCTAGCCAATTGTGCCACGGAGACAGTCCTCCTCCACTCTCACCACCATGCGAACATATCTTCAAAGCTATCAGCCCAAAGAAAAAAAAGCGCCGCACCACCACCGGGTGGGCTCGAACCTCCAACCTTTCGGTTAACTGCCGATCGCGCTAGCCCATCGCGCCACGGAGACAGTCGTACTTCACTCTCACCACCATCAGAACATATCTTCAAAGCTATCAGCGCAAAGAAAAAAGCAACACACCACTCCCGGGAGGGCTCGAAACTCCAACCTATCGGTTAACAGCCGATCACGCTAGCCAATTGCGCCACGGAGACAGTCCTGCTCCACTATCACCACCATCAGAACATATCTTCAAAGCTATCAGCCCAAAGAAAAAAAAGCGCCGCCCCACCACAGGGTGGGCTCGAAACATCAACCTTTCGGTTAACAGCCGATCGCGCTAGCCAATGGCGCCACGGAGACAGTCCTGCTCCACTCTCACCACCATCAGAACATATCTTCAAAGCTATCAGCCCAAAGAAAAAAAATCGCCGCACCACCACCGGGTGGGCTCGAACCTCCAACTTTTCGGTTAACAACCGATCGCGCTAGCCAATTGCGCCACGGAGACAGTCGTGCTCCACTCTCACCACCATCACAACATATCTTCAAAGCTATTAGCGCAAAGAAAAAAAAGCGCCGCACCACTACCGGGTGGGCTCGAAACCCCAAACTTTCGGTTAACAGCCGATCGCGCTAGCCAATGGCGCCACGGAGACAGTCCTGCTCCACTATCACCACCATCAGAACATATCTTCAAAGCTATCAGCCCAAAGAAAAAAAAGCGCCGCCCCACCACCGGGTGGGCTCGAAACCCCAACCTTTCGGTTAACAGCCGATCGCGCTAGCCAATGGCGCCACGGAGACAGTCCTGCTCCACTCTCACCACCATCAGAACATATCTTCAAAGCTATCAGCCCAAAGAAAAAAAATCGCCGCACCACCACCGGGTGGGCTCGAACCTCCAACCTTTCGGTTAACAGCCGATCGCGCTAGCCAATGGCGCCACGGAGACAGTCCTGCTCCACTCTCATCACCATCAGAACATATCTTCAAAGCTATCAGCCCAAAAAAAAAAATCGCCGCACCACCACCGGGTGGGCTCGAACCTCCAACCTTTCGGTTAACAGCCGATCGCGCTAGCCAATTGCGCCACGGAGACAGTCCTGCTCCACTTTCACCACCATCAGAACATATCTTCAAAGCTATCAGCCCAAAGAAAAAAAAAGCGCCGCACCACCACCGGGTGGGCTCGAACCTCCAATTTTTCGGTTAACAGCCGATCGCGCTAGCCAATTGCGCGACGGAGACAGTCCTGCTCCACTCTCATCACCATCAGAACATATCTTCAAAGCTATCAGCCCAAAGAAAAAAAAGCGCCGCACCACCACCGCGTGGGCTCGAAACTCTAACCTTTCGGTTAACAGCCGATCGCGCTAGCAAATTGCGCCACGGAGACAGTCCTCCTCCACTCTCACCACCATTAGAACATATCTTCAAAGCATCAGCCCAAAGAAAAAAAAGCGCCGCACCACCAGCAGGTGGGCTCGAACCTCCAACCTTTCTGTTAACAGCCGATCGCGCTAGCAAATTGCGCCACGGAGACAGTCGTGCTCCACTCTCACCACAATCAGAACATATCTTCAAAGCTATCAGCGCAAAGAAAAAAGCAACACACCACTCCCGGGAGAGCTCGAACCTCCAACGTTTTGGTTAACAGCCGATCGCGCTAGCAATTTGCGCCACGGAGACAGTCGTGCTCCACTCTCACCAGCGTCAGAACATTTCTTCAGAGCTATCAGCCCAAAGAAAAAAAAGCGCCGCACCACCACCGGGTGGGCTCGAACCTCCAACCTTTCAGTTAACAGCCGATCGCGCTAGCCAATTGCGCCACGGATACAGTCGCGCCCCACTTTCACCACCATCAGAACATACGTTCAAAGCTATCAGCGCAAAAAGAAAAAAGCAACACACCACTCCCGGGAGCGCTCGAAACTCCAACCTTTTGGTTAACTGCCGATCGCGCTAGTCAATTGCGCCACGGAGACAGTCTTGCTTCACTCTCACCACCATCAGAACATATCTTCAAAGCTATCAGCCCAAAGAATGAAAAGCAACACACCGATCCCGGGAGGGATCAAACCTCCAACCTTTCAGTTAACAGCCGATCGCGCTAGCCAATTGCGCCCCGGAGACAATCGTGCTCCACTCTCACCACCATCAGAACATATCTTAAAAGCTATCAGCCTAAAGAAAAAAAAGCGCCGCACCACCACCGGGTGGGCTCGAACCTCCAACATTTCGGTTAACAGCTGATCGCACTAGCCAATCGCGCCAGGAAGACAGTCGTGCTCCACTCTCACCACCATCAGAACATATCTTCAAAGCTATCAGCCCAAAGAATGAAAAGCAACACACCACTCCCGGGAGGGCTCGAACCTCCAACCTTTCAGTTAACAGCCGGTCACGCTAGCCAATTGCGCCACGGAGACAGTCCTCCTCCACTCTCACCACCATTAGAACATATCTTCAAAGCTATCAGCCCAAAGAAAAAAAAAGCACCGCACCACCACCGGGTGGGCTCGAACCTCCAACCTTTCGGTTAACAGCCGATCGTGCTAGCCAATTGCGTCACGGAGACAGTCCTGCTCCACTCTCACCACCATCAGAACATATCTTCAAAGCTATCAGCCCAAAGAAAAAAAAAGCGCCGCACCACCACCGGGTGGGCTCGAACCTCCAAACTTTCGGTTAACAGCCGATCGCGCTAGCCAATTGCGCCACGGAGACAGTCCTGCTCCACTCTCACCACCATCAAAACATATCTTCAAAGCTATCAGCCCAAAGAAAAAAAAGCGCCGCACCACCACCGGGTGGGCTCGAACCTCAATTTTTTTGGTTAACAGCCGATCGCGCTAGCCAATTGCGCCACGGAGACAGTCCTGCTCCACTCTCACCACCATCAGAACATCACCACCTGCTCCACTATCACCACCATCAGAACATATCTTCAAAGCTATTAGCCCAAAGGAAAAAAAGCGCCGCTCCACCACCGGGTGGGCTCGAAACTCCAACCTTTCGGTTAACAGCCGATCGCGCTAGCCAATTGCGCCACGGAGACAGTCCTGCTCCACTCTCTCCACCATCAGAACATATCTTCAAAACTATCAGCCCCAAAAAAAAATCGCCGCACCACCACCGGGTGGGCTCGAACCTCCAACTTTTCGGTTAACAGCCGATCGCGCTAGCCAATTGCGCCACGGAGACAGTCGGGCTCCACTCTCACAACCATCACAACATATCTTCAAAGCTATTAGGGCAAAGAAAGAAAATCGCCGCACCACCACCGGGTGGGCTCGAACCTCCAACTTTTCGGTTAACAGCCGATCGCGCTAGCCAATTGCGCCACGGAGACAGTCGTGCTCCACTCTCACCACCATCAGAACATATCTTCAAAGCTATCAGCGCAAAGAAAAAAGCAACACACCACTCCCGGGAGGGCTCGAAACTCCAACCTATCGGTTAACAGCCGATCACGCTAGCCAATTGCGCCACGGAGACAGTCCTGCTCCACTATCACCACCATCAGAACATATCTTCAAAGCTATCAGCCCAAAGAAAAAAAAGCGCCGCCCCACCACAGGGTGGGCTCGAAACATCAACCTTTCGGTTAACAGCCGATCGCGCTAGCCAATGGCGCCACGGAGACAGTCCTGCTCCACTCTCACCACCATCAGAACATATCTTCAAAGCTATCAGCCCAAAGAAAAAAAATCGCCGCACCACCACCGGGTGGGCTCGAACCTCCAACTTTTCGGTTAACAACCGATCGCGCTAGCCAATTGCGCCACGGAGACAGTCGTGCTCCACTCTCACCACCATCACAACATATCTTCAAAGCTATTAGCGCAAAGAAAAAAAAGCGCCGCACCACTACCGGGTGGGCTCGAAACCCCAAACTTTCGGTTAACAGCCGATCGCGCTAGCCAATGGCGCCACGGAGACAGTCCTGCTCCACTATCACCACCATCAGAACATATCTTCAAAGCTATCAGCCCAAAGAAAAAAAGCGCCGCCCCACCACCGGGTGGGCTCGAAACCCCAACCTTTCGGTTAACAGCCGATCGCGCTAGCCAATGGCGCCACGGAGACAGTCCTGCTCCACTCTCACCACCATCAGAACATATCTTCAAAGCTATCAGCCCAAAGAAAAAAAATCGCCGCACCACCACCGGGTGGGCTCGAACCTCCAACCTTTCGGTTAACAGCCGATCGCGCTAGCCAATGGCGCCACGGAGACAGTCCTGCTCCACTCTCATCACCATCAGAACATATCTTCAAAGCTATCAGCCCAAAAAAAAAATCGCCGCACCACCACCGGGTGGGCTCGAACCTCCAACCTTTCGGTTAACAGCCGATCGCGCTAGCCAATTGCGCCACGGAGACAGTCCTGCTCCACTTTCACCACCATCAGAACATATCTTCAAAGCTATCAGCCCAAAGAAAAAAAAAGCGCCGCACCACCACCGGGTGGGCTCGAACCTCCAATTTTTCGGTTAACAGCCGATCGCGCTAGCCAATTGCGCGACGGAGACAGTCCTGCTCCACTCTCATCACCATCAGAACATATCTTCAAAGCTATCAGCCCAAAGAAAAAAAAGCGCCGCACCACCACCGCGTGGGCTCGAAACTCTAACCTTTCGGTTAACAGCCGATCGCGCTAGCAAATTGCGCCACGGAGACAGTCCTCCTCCACTCTCACCACCATTAGAACATATCTTCAAAGCATCAGCCCAAAGAAAAAAAAGCGCCGCACCACCAGCAGGTGGGCTCGAACCTCCAACCTTTCTGTTAACAGCCGATCGCGCTAGCAAATTGCGCCACGGAGACAGTCGTGCTCCACTCTCACCACAATCAGAACATATCTTCAAAGCTATCAGCGCAAAGAAAAAAGCAACACACCACTCCCGGGAGAGCTCGAACCTCCAACGTTTTGGTTAACAGCCGATCGCGCTAGCAATTTGCGCCACGGAGACAGTCGTGCTCCACTCTCACCAGCGTCAGAACATTTCTTCAGAGCTATCAGCCCAAAGAAAAAAAAGCGCCGCACCACCACCGGGTGGGCTCGAACCTCCAACCTTTCAGTTAACAGCCGATCGCGCTAGCCAATTGCGCCACGGATACAGTCGCGCCCCACTTTCACCACCATCAGAACATACGTTCAAAGCTATCAGCGCAAAGAAAAAAGCAACACACCACTCCCGGGAGCGCTCGAAACTCCAACCTTTTGGTTAACTGCCGATCGCGCTAGTCAATTGCGCCACGGAGACAGTCTTGCTTCACTCTCACCACCATCAGAACATATCTTCAAAGCTATCAGCCCAAAGAATGAAAAGCAACACACCGATCCCGGGAGGGATCAAACCTCCAACCTTTCAGTTAACAGCCGATCGCGCTAGCCAATTGCGCCCCGGAGACAATCGTGCTCCACTCTCACCACCATCAGAACATATCTTAAAAGCTATCAGCCTAAAGAAAAAAAAGCGCCGCACCACCACCGGGTGGGCTCGAACCTCCAACATTTCGGTTAACAGCTGATCGCACTAGCCAATCGCGCCAGGAAGACAGTCGTGCTCCACTCTCACCACCATCAGAACATATCTTCAAAGCTATCAGCCCAAAGAATGAAAAGCAACACACCACTCCCGGGAGGGCTCGAACCTCCAACCTTTCAGTTAACAGCCGGTCACGCTAGCCAATTGCGCCACGGAGACAGTCCTCCTCCACTCTCACCACCATTAGAACATATCTTCAAAGCTATCAGCCCAAAGAAAAAAAAAGCACCGCACCACCACCGGGTGGGCTCGAACCTCCAACCTTTCGGTTAACAGCCGATCGTGCTAGCCAATTGCGTCACGGAGACAGTCCTGCTCCACTCTCACCACCATCAGAACATATCTTCAAAGCTATCAGCCCAAAGAAAAAAAAAGCGCCGCACCACCACCGGGTGGGCTCGAACCTCCAAACTTTCGGTTAACAGCCGATCGCGCTAGCCAATTGCGCCTCGGAGACAGTCGTGCCCCACTTTCACTACCATCAGAACATATCTTCAAAGCTATCAGCGCAAAGAAAAAAGCAACACACCACTCCCGGGAGTGCTCGAAACTCCAATCTTTCGGTTAACAGCCGATCGCGCTAGCCAATTGCGCCACGGAGACAGTCCTGCTCCACTCTCACCACCATCAAAACATATCTTCAAAGCTATCAGCCCAAAGAAAAAAAAGCGCCGCACCACCACCGGGTGGGCTCGAAACTCCAACCTTTCGGTTAACAGCCGATCGCGCTAGCCAATTGCGCCACGGAGACAGTCCTGCTCCACTCTCTCCACCATCAGAACATATCTTCAAAGCTATCAGCCCCAAAACAAAATCGCCGCACCACCACCGGGTGGGCTCGAACCTCCAACTTTTCGGTTAACAGCCGATCGCGCTAGCCAATTGCGCCACGGAGACAGTCGGGCTCCACTCTCACAACCATCACAACATATCTTCAAAGCTATTAGGGCAAAGAAAGAAAATCGCCGCACCACCACCGGGTGGGCTCGAACCTCCAACTTTTCGGTTAACAGCCGATCGCGCTAGCCAATTGCGCCACGGAGACAGTCGTGCTCCACTCTCACCACCATCACCACATATCTTTAAAGCTATTAGCGCAAAGAAAAAAAAGCGCCGCACCACCACCGGGTGGGCTCGAACTTGCAACCTTTCGGTTAACAGCCGATCGCGCTAGCCAATTGCGCCACGGAGACAGTCCTGCTCCACTCTCACCACCATCAGAACATATCTTCAAAGCTATCAGCCCAAAGAAAAAAAAGCGCCGCACCACCACCGGGTGGGCTCGAAGCTCCAATTTTTCGGTTAACAGCCGATCGAGCTAGCCAATTGCGCCACGGAGACAGTCCTGCTCCACTCTCACCACCATCGGAACATATCTTCGAAGCTATCAGCCCAAAGAAAAAAAAGCGCCGCACTACCACCGGGTGGGCTCGAAACTCCAACCTTTCGGTTAACACCCGATCGCGCTAGCCAATTGTGCCACGGAGACAGTCCTCCTCCACTCTCACCACCATGCGAACATATCTTCAAAGCTATCAGCCCAAAGAAAAAAAAGCGCCGCACCACCACCGGGTGGGCTCGAACCTCCAACCTTTCTGTTAACAGCCGATCGCGCTAGCGAATTGCGCCACGGAGACAGTCGTGCTCCACTCTCACCACCATCAGAACATATCTTCAAAGCTATCAGCCCCAAAACAAAATCGCCGCACCACCACCGGGTGGGCTCGAACCTCCAACTTTTCGGTTAACAGCCGATCGCGCTAGCCAATTGCGCCACGGAGACAGTCGGGCTCCACTCTCACAACCATCACAACATATCTTCAAAGCTATTAGGGCAAAGAAAGAAAATCGCCGCACCACCACCGGGTGGGCTCGAACCTCCAACTTTTCGGTTAACAGCCGATCGCGCTAGCCAATTGCGCCACGGAGACAGTCGTGCTCCACTCTCACCACCATCACCACATATCTTTAAAGCTATTAGCGCAAAGAAAAAAAAGCGCCGCACCACCACCGGGTGGGCTCGAACTTGCAACCTTTCGGTTAACAGCCGATCGCGCTAGCCAATTGCGCCACGGAGACAGTCCTGCTCCACTCTCACCACCATCAGAACATATCTTCAAAGCTATCAGCCCAAAGAAAAAAAAGCGCCGCACCACCACCGGGTGGGCTCGAAGCTCCAATTTTTCGGTTAACAGCCGATCGAGCTAGCCAATTGCGCCACGGAGACAGTCCTGCTCCACTCTCACCACCATCGGAACATATCTTCAAAGCTATCAGCCCAAAGAAAAAAAAGCGCCGCACTACCACCGGGTGGGCTCGAAACTCCAACCTTTCGGTTAACACCCGATCGCGCTAGCCAATTGTGCCACGGAGACAGTCCTCCTCCACTCTCACCACCATGCGAACATATCTTCAAAGCTATCAGCCCAAAGAAAAAAAAGCGCCGCACCACCACCGGGTGGGCTCGAACCTCCAACCTTTCTGTTAACAGCCGATCGCGCTAGCGCATTGCGCCACGGAGACAGTCGTGCTCCACTCTCACCACCATCAGAACATATCTTCAAAGCTATCAGCGCAAATAAAAAAGCAACACACCACTCCCGGGAGGGCTCGAACCTCCAACCTTTCGGTTAACAGCCGATCGCGCTAGCCAATTGCGCCACGGATACAGTCGCGCCCCACTTTCACCACCATCAGAACATATCTTCAAAGCTATCAACGCAAAGAAAAAAGCAAACCACCACTCCCGGGAGCGCTCGAAACTCCAACCTTTCGGTTAACTGCCGATCGCGCTAGCCAATTGCGCCACGGAGACAGTCTTGCTTCACTCTCACCACCATCAGAACATATCTTCAAAGCTATCAGCCCAAAGAATGAAAAGCAACACACCAATCCCGGGAGGGCTCCAACCTCCAACCTTTCAGTTAACAGCCGATCGCGCTAGCCAATTGCGCCACGGAGACAATCGTGCTCCACTCTCACCACCATCAGAACATATCTTAAAAGCTATCAGCCTAAAGAAAAAAAGCGCCGCACCACCACCGGGTGGGCTCGAACCTCCAACATTTCGGTTAACAGCTGATCGCGCTAGCCAATCGCGCCACGAAGACAGTCGTGCTGCACTCTCACCACCATCAGAACATATCTTCAAAGCTATCAGCCCAAAGAATGAAAAGCAACACACCACTCCCGGGAGGGCTCGAACCTCCAACCTTTCAGTTAACAGCCGATCGCGCTAGCCAATTGCGCCACGGAGACAGTCATGCTCCACTCTCAGCACCATCAGAACATATCTTCAAAGCTATCAGCCCAAAGAAAAAAAAGCGCCGCACCACCATCAGTTGGGCTCGAACCTCCAACTATTCGGTTAACAGCTGATCGCGCTAGCCAATCGCGCCACGAAGACAGTCGTGCTCCACTCTCACCACCATCAGAACATATCTTCAAAGCTATTAGCCCAAAAAAAAGTGCCACACCACCAACGGGTGGGCTCGACACTCCAACCTTTCGGTTAACAGCCGATCGCGCTAGCCAATTGCGCCACGAAGACAGTCGTGCTCCAGTCTCGCCACCGTCAGAACATTTCTTCAGAGCTTTCAGCCCAAAGGAGAAAAAGCGCTGCACCACCACCGGGTGGGCTCTAACCTCCAACGTTTCGGTTAACAGCCAATCGCGCTAGCCTATTGCGCTACGGAGACAGTCCTGCTCCACTCTCACCACCATCAGACCATATCTTCAAATCTATCAGCCCGAAGAAAAAAAAGCGCCGCACCACCACCGGGTGGGCTCGAAACTCCAACCCTTCGGTTAACAGCCGATCGCGCTAGCCAATTGCGCCACTGAGACAGTCTTGCTGCACTCTCGCCACCATCAGAACATATCTTCAAAGCTATTAGCCCAAAGAAAAAAAAGCGCCGCACCACCACCGGTTGGGCTCGAACCTCCAACCCTTCGGTTAACAGCCGAACGCGCTAGCCAATTGCGCCTCAAAGACAGTCGTGCTCCACTCTCACCACCATCAGAACATATCTTCAAAGCTATCAGCGCAAAGAAAAAAAAGCGACACACCAATCCCGGGAGGGCTCGAACCTCCAACCTTTCAGTTAACAGCTGATCGCGCTAGCCAATTGCGCCACGGAGACAGTCGTGCTCCACTCTCACCACCATCAGAACATATCTTCAAATCTATCAGCGCAAAGAAAAAAAAGCGACACACCGTCGCCGGGTGGGCTCAAACCTCCTAATTTTCGGTTAACAGCCGATCGCGTTAGCCATTTGCGCCACAGAGACAGTCTTGCTCCACTCTCACCACCATCAGAACATATCTTCAAAGCTATCAGCCCAAAGAATGAAAAGCAACACACCAATCCCGGGAGGGCTCAAACCTCCAACCTTTCAGTTAACAGCCGATCGCGCTAGCCAATTGCGCCACGGAGACAATCGTGCTTCACTCTCACTGCCATCAGAACATATCTTCAAAGCTATCAGCGCAAAGAAAAAAAGGCGCCGCACCACCACCGGGTGGGCTCGAACCTCCAACATTTCGGTTAACAGCTGATCGCGCTAGCCAATCGCGCCACGAAGACAGTCGTGCTGCACTCTAACCACCATCAGTACATATCTTCAAGGCTATCAGCGCAAAGAAAAAAGCGACACATCACTCCCGGGAGGGTTCGAAACTCCAACCTTTCGGTTAACAGTCGATCGCGCTAGCCAATTGCGCCACTGAGACAGTCGTGCTCCACTCTCACCACCATCAGAACATATCTTCAAAGCTATCAGCGCAAAGAAAAAAAAGCGCCGCACCACCACCGGGTGGGCTCGAACCTCAAACACTTCGGTTAACAGCTGATCGCGCTAGCCAATCGCGCCACGAAGACAGTCGTGCTGCACTCTCACCACCATCAGTACATATCTTCAAATCTATCAGCGCAAAGAAAAAAGCAACACATCACTCCCGGGAGGGCTCGAAACTCCAACCTTTCGGTTAACAACCGATCGCGCTAGCCAATTGCGCCACTGAGGCAGTCCTGCTCCACTCTCACCACCATCAGAACATATCTTCAAAGCTATCAGCCCAAAAAAAGTGCCACACCACCACCGGGTGGGCTCGAAACTCCAACGTTTCGGTTATCAGCCTATCGCGCTAGCCAATTGCGCCACGGAGACAGTCCTGCTTCACTCTCACCACCGTCAGAACATTTCTTCAGAGCTATCAGCCCAAAGGAGAAAAAGCGCCGCACCACCACCGGGTGGGCTCAAACCTCCAACGTTTAGGTTAACAGCCGATCGCGCTAGCCAATTGCGCCACGGAGACAGTCCTGCTCCACTCTCACCACCATCAGAACATATCTTCAAAGCTATAAGCCAGAATAAAAAGCGCCGCACCACCACCAGGTGGGCTCGAAATTCCAACCTTTCGGTTAACAGCCGATCGCGCTAGCCAATTGCGCCACGGAGACAGTCTTGCTCCACTCTCACCACCATCAGAACATATCTTCAAAGCTATCAGTGCAAAGAAAAAACCAACACACCACTCCCGGGAGGGCTCGAAACTCCAACCTTTCGGTTAACAGCCGACCGCGCTAGCCAATTGCGCCACGGAGACAGTCGTGCTCCACTCTCACCACCGTCAGAACATTTCTTCAGAGCTATCTGCCGAAAGGAGAAAAAGCGCCGCACCACCAACGGGTGGGCTCGAACCTCCAACGTTTCGGTTAACAGCCAATCGCGCTAGCCAATTGCGCCACGGAGACAGTCCTGCTCCACTCTCACCACCATCAGAACATATCTTCAAAGCTATCAGCGCAAAAAAAAGCAACACACCAATCCCGGGAGCGCTCGAAACTCCAACCTTTCGGTTAACAGCCGATCACGCTATCCAATTGCGCCACGGAGACAGTCCTGCTCCACTTTCACCACCATCAGAACATATCTTCAAAGCTATCAGCCCAAAGAAAAAAAAGCGCCGCACCACCACCGGGTGGGCTCGAAAATCCAACCTTTCGATTAACAGCCCATCACGCTAGCCAATTTCGCCACGGAGACAGTCCTGCTCCACATTCACCACCATCAGAACATATCTTCAAAGCTATCAGCCCAAAGAAAAAAAGCGCCGCACCACCACCGGGTGGGCTCGAACCTCAAATTTTTTGGTTAACAGCCGATCGCGCTAGCCAATTGCGCCACGGAAACAGTCCTGCTCCACTCTCACCACCATCAGAACATATTCAAAGCTATGAGCCCAAAGAAAAAAAGCGCCGCACCACCACCGCGTGGGCTCGAACCTCCAACCTTTCGGTTAACAGCCGATCGCGCTAGCCCATCGCGCCACGGAGACAGTCGTGCTCCACTCTCACCACCATCAGAACATATCTTCAAAGCTATCAGCGCAAAGAAAAAAGCAACACACCACTCCCGGGAGGGCTCGAAACTCCAACCTATCGGTTAACAGCCAATCGCGCTAGCCCATTGCGCTACGGAGACAGTCCTGCTCCACTCTCACCACCATCAGACCATATCTTCAAATCTATCAGCCCGAAGAAAAAAAAGCGCCGCACCACCACCGGGTGGGCTCGAAATTCCAACCTTTCGGATAACAGCCGATCGCGCTAGCCAATTGCGCCACGGAGACAGTCTTGCTCCACTCTCACCACCATCAGAACATATCTTCAAAGCTATCAGCCCAAAGAAAAAAAAGCGCCGCACCACCACCGGTTGGGCTCGAACCTCCAACCCTTCGGTTAACAGCCGATCGCGCTAGCCAATTGCGCCTCAAAGACAGTCGTGCTCCACTCTCATCACCATCAGAACATATCTTCAAAGCTATCAGCGCAAAGAAAAAAAAGCGACACACCAATCCCGGGAGGGCTCGAACCTCCAACCTTTCAGTTAACAGCTGATCGCGCTAGCCAATTGCGCCACGGAGACAGTCGTGCTCCACTCTCACCACCATCAGAACATATCTTCAAATCTATCAGCGCAAAGAAAAAAAAGCGACACACCGTCCCCGGGTGGGCTCAAACCTCCAAATTTTCGGTTAACAGCCGATCGCGTTAGCCATTTGCGCCACGGAGACAGTCTTGCCCCACTCTCACCACCATCAGAACATATCTTCAAAGCTATCAGCCCAAAGAATGAAAAGCAACACACCAATCCCGGGAGGGCTCGAACCTCCAACCTTTCAGTTAACAGCCGATCGCGCTAGCCAATTGCGCCACGTAGACAATCGTGCTCCACTCTCACCACCATCAGAACACATTTTAAAAGCTATCAGCCTAAAGAAAAAAAAGCACCGCACCACCACCGGGTGGGCTCGAACGTCCAACCTTTCGATTAACAGCCGATCACGCTAGCCAATTTCGCCACGGAGACAGTCCTGCTCCACACTCACGACCATCAGAACATATCTTCAAAGCTATCAACCCAAAGAAAAAAAGCGCCGCACCACCACCGGGTGGGCTCGAACCTCAAATTTTTTGGTTAACAGCCGATCGCGCTAGCCAATTGCGCCACGGAGACAGTCCTGCTCCACTCTCACCACCATCAGAACATATTCAAAGCTATGAGCCCAAAGAAAAAAAGCGACACACCAATCCCGGGAGGGCTCGAACCTCCAACCTTTCAGTTAACAGCTGATCGCGCTAGCCAATTGCGCCACGGAGACAGTCGTGCTCCACTCTCACCACCATCAGAACATATCTTCAAATCTATCAGCGCAAAGAAAAAAAAGCGACACACCGTCCCCGGGTGGGCTCAAACCTCGAAATTTTCGGTTAACAGCCGATCGCGTTAGCCATTTGCGCAACGGAGACAGTCTTGCTCCACTCTCACCACCATCAGAACATATCTTCAAAGCTATCAGCCCAAAGAATGAAAAGCAACACACCAATCCCGGGAGGGCTCGAACCTCCAACCTTTCAGTTAACAGCCGATCGCGCTAGCCAATTGCGCCACGTAGACAATCGTGCTCCACTCTCACCACCATCAGAACACATTTTAAAAGCTATCAGCCTAAAGAAAAAAAAGCACCGCACCAACACCGGGTGGGCTCGAACCTCCAACAATTCGGTTAACAGCTGATCGCGCTAGCCAATTGCGCCACGGAGACTGTCTTGCTCCACTCTCACCACCATCAGAACATATCTTCAAAGCTATCAGCCCAAAGAATGAAAAGCAACACACCAATCCCGGGAGGGCTCAAACCTCCAACCTTTCAGTTAACAGCCGATCCCGCTAGCCAATTGCGCCACGGAGACAATCGTGCTCCACTCTCACTACCATCAGAACATATCTTCAAAGCTATCAGCGCAAAGAAAAAAAAGCGCCGCACCACCACCGGGTGGGCTCGAACCTCGAACATTTCGGTTAACAGCTGTTCGCGCTAGCCAATTGCGCAACGGAGACAGTCCTGCTCCACTCTCACCACCATCAGAACATATCTTCAAAGCTATAAGCCAGAATAAAAAGCGCCGCACCACCACCAGGTGGGCTCGAAATTCCAACCTTTCGGTTAACAGCCGATCGCGCTAGCCAATTGCGCCACGGAGACAGTCTTGCTCTACTCTCACCACCATAAGAACATATCTTCAAAGCTATCAGCGCAAAGAAAAAACCAACACACCACTCCCGGGAGGGCTCGAAACTCCAACCTTTCGGTTAACAGCCGATCGCGCTATCCAATTGCGCCACGGAGACAGTCCTGCTCCACTTTCACCACCATCAGAACATATCTTCAAAGCTATCAACCCAAAGAAAAAAAAGCGCCGCACCACCACCGGGTGGGCTCGAAAATCCAACCTTTCTATTAACAGCCGATCACGCTAGCCAATTTCGCCACGGAGACAGTCCTGCTCCACACTCACCGCCATCAGAACATATCTTCAAAGCTATCAGCCCAAAGAAAAAAAGCGCCGCACCACCACCGGGTGGGCTCGAACCTCAAATTTTTTGGTTAACAGCCGATCGCGCTAGCCAATTGCGCCACGGAGACAGTCCTGCTCCACTCTCACCACCATCAGAACATATTCAAAGCTATGAGCCCAAAGAAAAAAAGCGCCGCACCACCACCGCGTGGGCTCGAACCTCCAACCTTTCGGTTAACAGCCGATCGCGCTAGCCAATTGCGCCACGGAGACAGTCCTGCTCCACTCTCACCACCATCAGAACATATCTTCAAAGCTATCAGCCCAAAGAGAAAAAAGCGCCGCACCACCACCGGGTGGGCTCGAACCTCCAATTTTTCGGTTAACAGCCGATCGCGCTAGCCAATTGCGCCACGGAGACAGTACTGCTCCACTCTCACCACCATCAGAAGATATCTTCAAAGCTATCAGCCCAAAGAAAAAAAGCGCCGCACCACCACCGGGTGGGCTCGAAACTCCAACCTTTCGGTTAACACCCGATCGCGCTAGCCAATTGTGCCACGGAGACAGTCCTCCTCCACTCTCACCACCATGCGAACATATCTTCAAAGCTATCAGCCCAAAGAAAAAAAAGCGCCGCACCACCACCGGGTGGGCTCGAACCTCCAACCTTTCTGTTAACAGCCGATCGCGCTAGCGAATTGCGCCACGGAGACAGTCGTGCTCCACTCTCACCACCATCAGAACATATCTTCAAAGCTATCAGCGCAAAGAAAAAAGCAACACACCACTCCCGGGAGGGCTCGAACCTCCAACCTTTCGGTTAACAGCCGATCGCGCTAGCCAATTGCGCCACGGATACAGTCGCGCCCCACTTTCACCACCATCAGAACATATCTTCAAAGCTATCAACGCAAAGAAAAAAGCAACCCACCACTCCCGGGAGCGCTCGAAACTCCAACCTTTCGGTTAACTGCCGATCGCGCTAGCCAATTGCGCCACGGAGACAGTCTTGCTTCACTCTCACCACCATCAGAACATATCTTCAAAGCTATCAGCCTAAAGAATGAAAAGCAACACACCAATCCCGGGAGGGCTCCAACCTCCAACCTTTCAGTTAACAGCCGATCGCGCTAGCCAATTGCGCCACGGAGACAATCGTGCTCCACTCTCACCACCATCAGAACATATCTCAAAAGCTATCAGCCTAAAGAAAAAAAGCGCCGCACCACCACCGGGTGGGCTCGAACCTCCAACATTTCGGTTAACAGCTGATCGCGCTACCCAATCGCGCCACGAAGGCAGTCGTGCTGCACACTCACCACCATCAGAACATATCTTCAAAGCTATCAGCCCAAAGAAGGAAAAGCAACACACCACTCCCGGGATGGCTCGAACCTCCAACCTTTCAGTTAACAGCCGATTGCGCTAGCCAATTGCGCCACGGAGACAGTCATGCTCCACTCTCACCACCATCAGAACATATCTTCAAAGCTATCAGCCCAAAGAAAAAAAAGCGCCGCACGACCACCAGTTGGGCTCGAACCTCCAACTATTCGGTTAACAGCTGATCGCGCTAGCCAATCGCGCCACGAAGACTGTCGTGCTCCACTCTCACCACCATCAGAGCATATCTTCAAAGCTATTAGCCCAAAAAAAAGTGCCACACCACCACCGGGTGGGCTCGACACTCCAACCTTTCGGTTAACAGCCGATCGCGCTAGCCAATTGCGCCACGGAGACAGTCGTGCTCCAGTCTCGCCACCGTCAGAACATTTCTTCAGAGCTATCAGCCCAAAGGAGAAAAAGCGCCGCACCACCACCGGGTGGGCTCTAACCTCCAACATTTCGGTTAACAGCCAATCGCGCTAGCCTATTGCGCTACGGAGACAGTCCTGCTCCACTCTCACCACCATCAGACCATATCTTCAAATCTATCAGCGCAAAGAAAAAAGCAACACACCACTCCCGGGAGCGCTCGAAACTCCAACCTTTCGGTTAACAGCCGATCGCGCTAGCCGATTGCGCCACGGAGACAGTCCTCCTCCACTCTCACCACCATTAGAACTTATCTTCAAAGCTATCAGCTCAAAGAAAAAAAAGCGCCACACCACCACCGGGTGGGCTCGAACCTCCAACCTTTCTGTTAACAGCCGATCGCGCTAGCCAATTGCGCCACGGAGACAGTCGTGCTCCACTCTCACCACCATCAGAACATATCTTCAAAGCTATCAGCGCAAAGAAAAAAGCAACACACCACTCCCGGGAGGGCCCGAAACTCCAACCTATCGGTTAACAGCCGATCACGCTAGCCAATTGCGCCACGGAGACAGTCCTGCTCCACTCTCACCACCATTAGAACATAACTTCAAAGCTATCAGCCCAAAAAAAAGCACCGCACCACCAGCGGGTTGGCTCGAACCTCCAACCTTTCGGTTAACAGCTGATCGCGCTAGCCTATCGCTACACGAAGACAGTCGTGCTCCACTCTCACCACCATCAGAACATATCTTCAAAGCTATTAGCGCAAAGAAAAAAGCAACACACCACTCCCGGGAGGGCTCGAAACTCCAACTTTTCGGTTAACAGCCGATCGCACTAGCCAATTGCGCCATGGAGACAGTCCTGCTCCACTCTCACCACCATCAAAACATATCTTCAAAGCTATCAGCCCAAAGAAAATAAAGCGCCGCACCACCACCGGGTGGGCTCGAAACTCCAACCTTTCGGTTAACAGCCGATCGCGCTAGCCAATTGCGCCACGGAGACAGTCTTGCTCCACTCTCACCACCATCATAACATATCTTCAAAGCTATCAGCCCAAAGAAAAAAAGCGCCGCACAACCACCGGGTGGCCTCGAACCTCCAACCTTTCGGTTAACAGCCGATCGCGCGAGCCATTTGCGCCACAAAGACAGTCGTGCTCCACTCTCACCACCATCAGAACATATCTTCAAAGCTATCAGCGCAAAGAAAAAAGCAACACACCACTCCCGGGAGGGCTCGAACGTCCAATTTTCGGTTAACAGCTGATCGCGCTAGCCAATTGCGCCACGGAGACAGTCCTGCTCCACTCTCACCACCATCAGAACATATCTTCAAAGCTATCAGCCCAAAGAAAAAAAAGCGCCGCACCACCACCGGGTGGGCTCGAACCTCCAACCTTTCGGTTAACAGCCGATCGCGCTAGCCATTTGCGCCACGGAGACAGTCGTGCTCCACTCTCACCACTGTCAGAACATTTCTTCAGAGCTATCAGCCCAAAGAAAAAAAAGCGCCGCACAACCACCAGTTGGGCTCGAACCTCCAACTATTCGGTTAACAGCTGATCGCGCTAGCCAATCGCGCCACGAAGACAGTCGTGCTCCACTCTCACCACCATCAGAGCATATCTTCAAAGCTATTAGCCCAAAAAAAAGTGCCACACCACCACCGGGTGGGCTCGAACTCCAACCTTTCGGTTAACAGCCGATCGCGCTAGCCAATTGCGCCGAGGAGACAGTCGTGCTCCAGTCTCGCCACCGTCAGAACATTTCTTCAGAGCTATCAGCCCAAAGGAGAAAAAGCGCCGCACCACCACCGGGTGGGCTCTAACCTCCAACATTTCGGTTAACAGCCAATCGCGCTAGCCTATTGCGCTACGGAGACAGTCCTGCTCCACTCTCACCACCATCAGACCATATCTTCAAATCTATCAGCTCGAAGAAAAAAAAGCGCCGCACCACCACCGGGTGGGCTCAAAACTCCAACCTTTCGGTTAACAGCCGATCGCGCTAGCCAATTGCGCCACGGAGACAGTCTTCCTCCACTGTCACCACCATCAGAACATATCTTCAAAGCTATCAGCGCAAAGAAAAAAGCAACACACCACTCCCGGGAGGGCTCGAACGTCCAATTTTCGGTTAACAGCTGATCGCGCTAGCCAATTGCACCACGGAGACAGTCCTGCTCCACTCTCACCACCATCAGATTATATCTTCAAAGCTATCAGCCCAAAGAAAAAAAAGCGCCGCACCACCACCGGGTGGGCTCGAACCTCCAACCTTTCGGTTAACATCCGATCGCGATAGCCATTTGCGCCACGGAGACAGTCGTGCTCCACTCTCACCACTGTCAGAACCTTTCTTCAGAGCTATCAGCCCAAAGAAAAAAAAGTGCCGCACCACCACCGGGTGGGCTCGAACCTCAAACCTTTCGGTTAACAGCCGATCGCGCTAGCCAATTGCGCCACGGAGACAGTCGTGCCCCACTTTCACCACCATCAGAACATATCTTCAAAGCTATCAGCGCAAAGAAAAAAGCAACACACCACTCCCGGGAGCGCTCGAAACTCCAACCTTTCGGTTAACAGCCGATCGCGCTAGCCGATTGCGCCACGGAGACAGTCCTCCTCCACTCTCACCACCATTAGAACATATCTTCAAAGCTATCAGCCCAAAGAAAAAAAAGCGCCACACCACCACCGGGTGGGCTCGAACCTCCAACCTTTCTGTTAACAGCCGATCGCGCTAGCCAATTGCGCCACGGAGACAGTCGTGCTCCACTCTAACCACCATCAGAACATACCTTCAAAGCTATCAGCGCAAAGAAAAAAGCAACACACCACTCCCGGGAGGGCTCGAACCTCCAACGTTTCGGTTAACAGCCGATCGCGCTAGCCAATTGCGCCACGAAGACAGTCTTGCTCCACTCTCACCACCATCAGAACATATCTTAAAAGCTATCAGCCTAAAGAAAAAGCGCCTCACCACCACTGGGTTGGCTCGAACCTCCAACACTTCGGTTAACAGCTGATCGCGCTAGCCTCTCGCTCCACGAAGACAGTCGTGCTCCACTCTCACCACCATCAGAACATATCTTCAAACCTATTAGCGCAAAGAAAAAAGCAACACACCACTCCCGTGAGGGCTCGAAACTCCAACTTTTCGGTTAACAGCCGATCGCACTAGCCAATTGCCCCATGGAGACAGTCCTGCTCCACTCTCACCACCATCAAAACATATCTTCAAAGCTATCAGCCCAAAGAAAAAAAAGCGCCGCACCACAACCGGGTGGGCTCGAAACTCCAACCTTTCGGTTAAGAGCCGATCGCGCTAGCCAATTGCGCCACGGAGACAGTCTTGCTCCACTCTCACCACCATCATAACATATCTTCAAAGCTATCAGCCCAAAGAAAAAAAGCGCCGCACCACCACCGGGTGGCCTCGAACCTCCAACCTTTCGGTTAACAGCCGATCGCGCTAGCCAATTGCGCCACGGAAAAAGTCGTGCTCCACTCTCACCACCATCAGAACATATCTTCAAAGCTATCAGCGCAAAGAAAAAAGCAACACACCTTTCCCGGGAGGGCTCGAACCTCCAACGTATCGGTTAACAGCCGATCGCGCTAGCCAATTGCGCCACAGAGACAGTCTTGCTCCACTCTCACCACCATCAGAACAAATCTTCAAAGCTATCAGCGCAAAGAAAAAAGCAACACACCACTCCCGGGAGGGCTCGAACGTCCAATTTTCGGTTAACAGCTGATCGCGCTAGCCAATTGCACCACAAAGACAGTCGTGCTCCACTCTCACCACCATCAGAACATATCTTCAAAGCTATCAGCGCAAAGAAAAAAGCAACACACCACTCCCGGGAGGGCTCGAACGTCCAATTTTCGGTTAACAGCTGATCGCGCTAGCCAATTGCGCCACGGAGACAGTCCTGCTCCACTCTCACCACCATCAGAACATATCTTCAAAGCTATCAGCCCAAAGAAAAAAAAGCGCCGCACCACCACCGGGTGGGCTCGAACCTCCAACCTTTCGGTTAACAGCCAATCGCGCTAGCCATTTGCGCCACGGAGACAGTCGTGCTCCACTCTCACCACTGTCAGAACATTTCTTCAGAGCTGTCAGCCCAAAGAAAAAAAGCGCCGCACCACCACCAGGTGGGCTCGAACCTCAAACCTTTCGGTTAACAGCCGATCGCGCTAGCCAATTGCGCCACGGAGACAGTCGTGCCCCACTTTCACCACCATCAGAACATATCTTCAAAGCTATCAGCGCAAAGAAAAAAGCAACACACCACTCCCGGGAGCTCTCGAAACTCCAACCTTTCGGTTAACAGCCGATCGCGCTAGCCGATTGCGCCACGAAGACAGTCCTCCTCCACTCTCACCACCATTAGAACTTATCTTCAAAGCTATCAGCCCAAAGAAAAAAAAGCGCCACACCACCACCGGGTGGGCTCGAACCTCCAACCTTTCTGTTAACAGCCGATCGCGCTAGCCAATTGCGCCACGGAGACAGTCGTGCTCCACTCTCACCACCATCAGAACATATCTTAAAAGCTATCAGCCTAAAGAAAAAGCGCCTCACCACCACTGGGTTGGCTCGAACCTCCAACATTTCGGTTAACAGCTGATCGCGCTAGCCTATCGCTCCACGAAGACAGTCGTGCTCCACTGTCACCACCATCAGAACATATCTTCAAAGCTATTAGCGCAAAGAAAAAAGCAACACACCACTCCCGGGAGGGCTCGAAACTCCAACTTTTCGGTTAACAGCCGATCGCACTAGCCAATTGCGCCATGGAGACAGTCCTGCTCCACTCTCACCACCATCAAAACATATCTTCAAAGCTATCAGCCCAAAGAAAAAAAAGCGCCGCACCACCACCGGGTGGGCTCGAAACTCCAACCTTTCGGTTAACAGCCGATCGCGCTAGCCAATTGCGCCACGGAGACAGTCTTGCTCCACTCTCACCACCATCATAACATATCTTCAAAGCTATCAGCCCAAAGAAAAAAAGCGCCGCACCACCACCGGGTGGCCTCGAACCTCCAACCTTTCGGTTAACAGCCGATCGCGCTAGCCATTTGCACCACAAAGACAGTCGTGCTCCACTCTCACCACCATCAGAACATATCTTCAAAGCTATCAGCGCAAAGAAAAAAGCAACACACCACTACCGGGAGGGCTCGAACGTCCAATTTACGGTTAACAGCTGATCGCGCTAGCCAATTGCGCCACGGAGACAGTCCTGCTCCACTCTCACCACCATCAGAACATATCTTCAAAGCTATCAGCCCAAAGAAAAAAAAGCGCCGCACCACCACCGGGTGGGCTCGAACCTCCAACCGTTCGGTTAACAGCCGATCGCGCTAGCCATTTGCGCCACGGAGACAGTCGTGCTTCACTCTCACCACTGTCAGAACATTTCTTCAGAGCTATCAGCCCAAAGAAAAAAAAGCGCCGCACCACCACCGGGTGGGCTCGAACCTCAAACCTTTCGGTTAACAGCCGATCGCGCTAGCCAATTGCGCCACGGAGACAGTCGTGCCCCACTTTCACCACCATCAGAACATATCTTCAAAGCTATCAGCGCAAAGAAAAAAGCAACACACCACTCCCGGGAGCGCTCGAAACTCCAACATTTCGGTTAACAGCCGATCGCGCTAGCCGATTGCGCCACGGAGACAGTCCTCCTCCACTCTCACCACCATTAGAATATATCTTCAAAGCTATCAGCTCAAAGAAAAAAAAGCGCCGCACCACCACCGGGTGGGCTCGAACCTCCAACCTTTCTGTTAACAGCCGATCGCGCTAGCCAATTGCGCCACGGAAACAGTCGTGCTCCACTCTCACCACCATCAGAACATATCTTCAAAGCTATCAGCGCAAAGAAAAAAGCAACACACCTTTCCCGGGAGGGCTCGAACCTCCAACGTTTCGGTTAACAGCCGATCGCGCTAGCCAATTGCGCCACGGAGACAGTCTTGCTCCACTCTCACCACCATCAGAACATATCTTCAAAGCTATCAGCCCAAAGAAAAAAAAGCGCCGCACCACCACCGGGTGGGCTCGAACCTCCAACCTTTCGGTTAACAGCCGATCGCGCTAGCCAATTGCGCCACAAAGACAGTCGTGCTCCACTTTCACCACCATCAGAACATATCTTCAAAGCTATCAGCGCAAAAAAAGCAACACACCACTCCGGGGAGCGCTCGAAACTTCAACCTTTCGGTTAACAGCTGATCGCGCTAGCCAATTGCGCCACGGAGACAGTCTTCCTCCACTCTCACCACCATTAGAACATATCTTCAAAGCTATCAGCCTAAAGAAAAAAAAAGCAACACACCACTCCCGGGAGCGCTCGAAACTCCAACCTTTCGGTTAACAGCCGATCGCGCTAGCCAATTGCGCCACGGAGACAGCCCTCCGCCACTCTTACCACCATTAGATCATATCTTCAAAGCTATCAGCCCAAAGAAAAAAAAAGCGCAGCACCACCACCGGGTGGGCTCGAACCTCCAACCTTTCGGTTAACAGCCGATCGCGCTAGCCAATTGCGCCGCGGAGACAGTCGTGCCCCACTTTCACCACCATCAGAACATATCTTCAAAGCTATCAGCGCAAAAAAAAGCAACACACCATTCCCGGGAGCGCTCGAAACTCCAACCTTTCGGTTAACAGCCGATCGCGCTAGCCAATTGCGCCACGGAGACAGTCCTGCTCCACTCTCACCACCATCAGAACATATCTTCAAAGCTATCAGCCCAAAGAAAAAAAAGCGCCGCACCACCACCGGGTGGGCTCGAAAATCCAAATTTCGGTTAACAGCCGATCACGCTAGCCAATTTCGCCACGGAGACAGTCCTGCCCCACACTCACCACCATCAGAACATATCTTCAAAGCTATCAGCGCAAAGAAAAAAGCAACACACCACTCCCGGGAGGGCTCGAAACTCCAACCTATCGGTTAACAGCCGATAACGCTAGCCAATTGCGCCACGGAGACAGTCCTGCTCCACTCTCACCACCATTAGAACATAACTTCAAAGCTATCAGCCCAAAAAAAAGCACCGCACCACCACCGGGTTGGCTCGAACCTCCAACCTTTCGGTTAACAGCCGATCGCGCTAGCCAATATCGCTACGGAGACAGTCGTGCTCCACTCTCACCCCCATCAGAACATATATTGAAAGCTATCAGCGCAAAGAAAAAAAAGCGCCGCACCACCACCGGGTGGGCTCGAACCTCCAACATATCGGTTAACAGCTGATCGCGGTAGCCAGTCGCGCCACGAAGACAGTCGTGCTCCACTCTCACCACCATCAGAACATATCTTCAAAGCTATCAGCGCAAAGAAAAAAGCAACACACCACTCCCGGGAGGGCTCGAAACTCCACCTTTTCGGTTAACAGCCGATCGCGCTAGCCAATTGCGCCACGGAGACAGTCGTGCTCCACTCTCACCACCGTCAGAACATTTCTTCAGAGCTATAAGCCCAAAGGACAAAAAGCGCCGCACCACCACCGGGTGGGCTCGAACCTCCAACGTTTCGGTTAACAGCCGATCGCGCTAGCCAATTGCGTCACGGAGACAGTCCTGCTCCACTCTCACCACCATCAGAACATATCTTCAAAGCTATCAGCCAAAAGAAAAAAAAAGCGCCGCACCACCACCGGGTGGGCTCGAACCTCCAACCTTTCGGTTAACAGCCGATCGCGCTAGCCAATTGCGCCTCGGAGACAGTCGTGCCCCACTTTCACTACCATCAGAACATATCTTCAAAGTTATCAGCGCAAAGAAAAAAAGCAACACACCACTCCCGGGAGCGCTCGAAACTCCAATCTTTCGGTTAACAGCCAATCGCGCTAGCCAATTGCGCCACGGAGACAGTCCTGCTCCACTCTCACCACCATCAAAACATATCTTCAAAGCTATCAGCCCAAAGAAAAAAAAGCGCCGCACCACCACCGGGTGGGCTCGAACCTCAATTTTTTTGGTTAACAGCCGATCGCGCTAGCCAATTGCGCCACGGAGACAGTCCTGCTCCACTCTCACCACCATCACAACATCACCACCTGCTCCACTATCACCACCATCAGAACATATCTTCAAAGCTATCAGCCCAAAGAAAAAAAAGCGCCGCTCCACCACCGGGTGGGCTCGAAACTCCAACCTTTCGGTTAACAGCCGATCGCGCTAGCCAATTGCGCCACGGAGACAGTCCTGCTCCACTCTCACCACCATCAGAACATATCTTCAAAGCTATCAGCCCAAAAAAAAAATCGCCGCACCACCACCGGGTGGGCTCGAACCTCCAACTTTTCGGTTAACATCCGATCGCGCTAGCCAATTGCGCCACGGAGACAGTCGGGCTCCACTCTCACAACCATCACAACATATCTTCAAAGCTATTAGGGCAAAGAAATAAAATCGCCGCACCACCACCGGGTGGGCTCGAACCTCCAACTTTTCGGTTAACAGCCGATCGCGCTAGCCAATTGCGCCACGGAGACAGTCGTGCTCCACTCTCACCACCATCACAACATATCTTTAAAGCTATTAGAGCAAAGAAAAAAAAGCGCCCCACCACCACCGGGTGGGTTCGAACTTGCAACCTTTCGGTTAACAGCCGATCGCGCTAGCCAATTGCGCCACGGAGACAGTCCTGCTCCACTCTCACCACCATCAGAACATATATTCAAAGCTATCAGCCCAAAGAAAAAAAAGCGCCGCACCACGACCGGGTGGGCTCGAACCTCCAATTTTTCGGTTAACAGCCGATCGCGCTAGCCAATTGCGCCACGGAGACAGTCCTGCTCCACTCTCACCACCATCAGATCATATCTTCAAAGCTATCAGCCCAAAGAAAAAAAAGCGCCGCACCACCACCGGGTGGGCTCGAAACTCCAACCTTTCTGTTAACACCCGATCGCGCTAGCCAATTGTGCCACGGAGACAGTCCTCCTCCACTCTCACCACCATGCGAACATATCTTCAAAGCTATCAGCCCAAAGAAAAAAAAGCGCCGCACGAACACCGGGTGGGCTCGAACCTCCAACCTTTCTGTTAACAGCCGATCGCGCTAGCGAATTGCGCCACGGAGACAGTCGTGCTCCACTCTCACCACCATCAGAACATATCTTCAAAGCTATCAGCGCAAAGAAAAAAGCAACACACCACTCCCGGGAGGGCTCGAACCTCCAACATTTCGGTTAACAGCCGATCGCGCTAGCCAATTGCGCCACGGATACAGTCGCGCCCCACTTTCACCACCATCAGAACATATCTTCAAAGCTATCAACGCAAAGAAAAAAGCAAACCACCACTCCCGGGAGCGCTCGAAACTCCAACCTTTCGGTTAACTGCCGATCGCGCTAGCCAATTGCGCCACGGGGACAGTCTTGCTTCACTCTCACCACCATCAGAACATATCTTCAAAGCTATCAGCCCAAAGAATGAAAAGCAACACACCAATCCCGGGAGGGCTCCAACCTCCAACCTTTCGGTTAACAGCCAATCGCGCTAGCCATTTGCGCCACGGAGACAGTCGTGCTCCACTCTCACCACTGTCAGAACATTTCTTCAGAGCTGTCAGCCCAAAGAAAAAAAGCGCCGCACCACCACCGGGTGGGCTCGAACCTCAAACCTTTCGGTTAACAGCCGATCGCGCTAGCCAATTGCGCCACGGAGACAGTCGTGCCCCACTTTCACCACCATCAGAACATATCTTCAAAGCTATCAGCGCAAAGAAAAAAGCAACACACCACTCCCGGGAGCTCTCGAAACTCCAACCTTTCGGTTAACAGCCGATCGCGCTAGCCGATTGCGCCACGAAGACAGTCCTCCTCCACTCTCACCACCATTAGAACTTATCTTCAAAGCTATCAGCCCAAAGAAAAAAAAGCGCCACTCCACCACCGGGTGGGCTCGAACCTCCAACCTTTCTGTTAACAGCCGATCGCGCTAGCCAATTGCGCCACGGAGACAGTCGTGCTCCACTCTCACCACCATCAGAACATATCTTCAAAGCTATAAGCGCAAAGAAAAAAGCAACACACCACTCCCGGGAGGGCTCGAACCTCCAACGTTTCGGTTAACAGCCGATCGCGCTAGCCAATTGCGCCACGAAGACAGTCTTGCTCCACTCTCACCACCATCAGAACATATCTTAAAAGCTATCAGCCTAAAGAAAAAGCGCCTCACCACCACTGGGTTGGCTCGAACCTCCAACATTTCGGTTAACAGCTGATCGCGCTAGCCTATCGCTCCACGAAGACAGTCGTGCTCCACTGTCACCACCATCAGAACATATCTTCAAAGCTATTAGCGCAAAGAAAAAAGCAACACACCACTCCCGGGAGGGCTCGAAACTCCAACTTTTCGGTTAACAGCCGATCGCACTAGCCAATTGCGCCATGGAGACAGTCCTGCTCCACTCTCACCACCATCAAAACATATCTTCAAAGCTATCAGCCCAAAGAAAAAAAAGCGCCGCACCACCACCGGGTGGGCTCGAAACTCCAACCTTTCGGTTAACAGCCGATCGCGCTAGCCAATTGCGCCACGGAGACAGTCTTGCTCCACTCTCACCACCATCATAACATATCTTCAAAGCTATCAGCCCAAAGAAAAAAAGCGCCGCACCACCACCGGGTGGCCTCGAACCTCCAACCTTTCGGTTAACAGCCGATCGCGCTAGCCATTTGCACCACAAAGACAGTCGTGCTCCACTCTCACCACCATCAGAACATATCTTCAAAGCTATCAGCGCAAAGAAAAAAGCAACACACCACTACCGGGAGGGCTCGAACGTCCAATTTACGGTTAACAGCTGATCGCGCTAGCCAATTGCGCCACGGAGACAGTCCTGCTCCACTCTCACCACCATCAGAACATATCTTCAAAGCTATCAGCCCAAAGAAAAAAAAGCGCCGCACCACCACCGGGTGGGCTCGAACCTCCAACCGTTCGGTTAACAGCCGATCGCGCTAGCCATTTGCGCCACGGAGACAGTCGTGCTCCACTCTCACCACTGTCAGAACATTTCTTCAGAGCTATCAGCCCAAAGAAAAAAAAGCGCCGCACCACCACCGGGTGGGCTCGAACCTCAAACCTTTCGGTTAACAGCCGATCGCGCTAGCCAATTGCGCCACGGAGACAGTCGTGCCCCACTTTCACCACCATCAGAACATATCTTCAAAGCTATCAGCGCAAAGAAAAAAGCAGCACACCACTCCCGGGAGCGCTCGAAACTCCAACATTTCGGTTAACAGCCGATCGCGCTAGCCGATTGCGCCACGGAGACAGTCCTCCTCCACTCTCACCACCATTAGAACATATCTTCAAAGCTATCAGCTCAAAGAAAAAAAAGCGCCGCACCACCACCAGGTGGGCTCGAACCTCCAACCTTTCTGTTAACAGCCGATCGCGCTAGCCAATTGCGCCACGGAAACAGTCGTGCTCCACTCTCACCACCATCAGAACATATCTTCAAAGCTATCAGCGCAAAGAAAAAAGCAACACACCTTTCCCGGGAGGGCTCGAACCTCCAACGTTTCGGTTAACAGCCGATCGCGCTAGCCAATTGCGCCACGGAGACAGTCTTGCTCCACTCTCACCACCATCAGAACATATCTTCAAAGCTATCAGCCCAAAGAAAAAAAAGCGCCGCACCACCACCGGGTGGGCTCGAACCTCCAACCTTTCGGTTAACAGCCGATCGCGCTAGCCAATTGCGCCACAAAGACAGTCGTGCTCCACTTTCACCACCATCAGAACATATCTTCAAAGCTATCAGCGCAAAAAAAAGCAACACACCACTCCGGGGAGCGCTCGAAACTTCAACCTTTCGGTTAACAGCTGATCGCGCTAGCCAATTGCGCCACGGAGACAGTCTTCCTCCACTCTCACCACCATTAGAACATATCTTCAAAGCTATCAGCCTAAAGAAAAAAAAAAGCAACACACCACTCCCGGGAGCGCTCGAAACTCCAACCTTTCGGTTAACAGCCGATCGCGCTAGCCAATTGCGCCACGGAGACAGTCCTCCGCCACTTTTACCACCATTAGATCATATCTTCAAAGCTATCAGCCCAAAGAAAAAAAAGCGCAGCACCACCACCGGGTGGGCTCGAACCTCCAACCTTTCGGTTAACAGCCGATCGCGCTAGCCAATTGCGCCGCGGAGACAGTCGTGCCCCACTTTCACCACCATCAGAACATATCTTTAAAGCTATCAGCGCAAAAAAAAAGCAACACACCATTCCCGGGAGCGCTCGAAACTCCAACCTTTCGGTTAACAGCCGATCGCGCTAGCCAATTGCGCCACGGAGACAGTCCTGCTCCACTCTCACCACCATCAGAACATATCTTCAAAGCTATCAGCCCAAAGAAAAAAAAGCGCCGCACCACCACCGGGTGGGCTCGAAAATCCAACTTTCGGTTAACAGCCGATCACGCTAGCCAATTTCGCCACGGAGACAGTCCTGCCCCACACTCACCACCATCAGAACATATCTTCAAAGCTATCAGCGCAAAGAAAAAAGCAACACACCACTCCCGGGAGGGCTCGAAACTCCAACCTATCGGTTAACAGCCGATCACGCTAGCCAATTGCGCCACGGAGACAGTCCTGCTCCACTCTCACCACCATTAGAACATAACTTCAAAGCTATCAGCCCAAAAAAAAGCACCGCACCACCACCGGGTTGGCTCGAACCTCCAACCTTTCGGTTAACAGCCGATCGCGCTAGCCAATATCGCCACGGAGACAGTCGTGCTCCACTCTCACCCCCATCAGAACATATATTGAAAGCTATCAGCGCAAAGAAAAAAAAGCGCCGCACCACCACCGGGTGGGCTCGAACCTCCAACATATCGGTTAACAGCTGATCGCGGTAGCCAGTCGCGCCACGAAGACAGTCGTGCTCCACTCTCACCACCATCAGAACATATCTTCAAAGCTATCAGCGCAAAGAAAAAAGCAACACACCACTCCCGGGAGGGCTCGAAACTCCAACTTTTCGGTTAACAGCCGATCGCGCTAGCCAATTGCGCCACGGAGACAGTGGTGCTCCACTCTCACCACCGTCAGAACATTTCTTCAGTGCTATAAGCCCAAAGGACAAAAAGCGCCGCACCACCACCGGGTGGGCTCGAACCTCCAACGTTTCGGTTAACAGCCGATCGCGCTAGCCAATTGCGTCTCGGAGACAGTCCTGCTCCACTCTCACCACCATCAGAACATATCTTCAAAGCTATCAGCCAAAAGAAAAAAAAAGCGCCGCACCACCACCGGGTGGGCTCGAACCTCCAACCTTTCGGTTAACAGCCGATCGCGCTAGCCAATTGCGCCTCGGAGACAGTCGTGCCCCACTTTCACTACCATCAGAACATATCTTCAAAGTTATCAGCGCAAAGAAAAAAGCAACACACCACTCCCGGGAGCGCTCGAAACTCCAATCTTTCGGTTAACAGCCAATCGCGCTAGCCAATTGCGTCACGGAGACAGTCCTGCTCCACTCTCACCACCATCAAAACATATCTTCAAAGCTATCAGCCCAAAGAAAAAAAAGCGCCGCACCACCACCGGGTGGGCTCGAACCTCAATTTTTTTGGTTAACAGCCGATCGCGCTAGCCAATTGCGCCACGGAGACAGTCCTGCTCCACTCTCACCACCATCACAACATCACCACCTGCTCCACTATCACCACCATCAGAACATATCTTCAAAGCTATCAGCCCAAAGAAAAAAAAGCGCCGCTCCACCACCGGGTGGGCTCGAAACTCCAACCTTTCGGTTAACAGCCGATCGCGCTAGCCAATTGCGCCACGGAGACAGTCCTGCTCCACTCTCACCACCATCAGAACATATCTTCAAAGCTATCAGCCCAAAAAAAAAATCGCCGCACCACCACCGGGTGGGCTCGAACCTCCAACTTTTCGGTTAACATCCGATCGCGCTAGCCAATTGCGCCACGGGGACAGTCGGGCTCCACTCTCACAACCATCACAACATATCTTCAAAGCTATTAGGGCAAAGAAAGAAAATCGCCGCACCACCACCGGGTGGGCTCGAACCTCCAACTTTTCGGTTAACAGCCGATCGCGCTAGCCAATTGCGCCACGGAGACAGTCGTGCTCCACTCTCACCACCATCACAACATATCTTTAAAGCTATTAGAGCAAAGAAAAAAAAGCGCCCCACCACCACCGGGTGGGTTCGAACTTGCAACCTTTCGGTTAACAGCCGATCGCGCTAGCCAATTGCGCCACGGAGACAGTCCTGCTCCACTCTCACCACCATCAGAACATATATTCAAAGCTATCAGCCCAAAGAAAAAAAAGCGCCGCACCACGACCGGGTGGGCTCGAACCTCCAATTTTTCGGTTAACAGCCGATCGCGCTAGCCAATTGCGCCACGGAGACAGTCCTGCTCCACTCTCACCACCATCAGATCATATCTTCAAAGCTATCAGCCCAAAGAAAAAAAAGCGCCGCACCACCACCGGCTGGGCTCGAAACTGCAACCTTTCTGTTAACACCCGATCGCGCTAGCCAATTGTGCCACGGAGACAGTCCTCCTCCACTCTCACCACCATGCGAACATATCTTCAAAGCTATCAGCCCAAAGAAAAAAAAGCGCCGCACCAACACCGGGTGGGCTCGAACCTCCAACCTTTCTGTTAACAGCCGATCGCGCTAGCGAATTGCGCCACGGAGACAGTCGTGCTCCACTCTCACCACCATCAGAACATATCTTCAAAGCTATCAGCGCAAAGAAAAAAGCAACACACCACTCCCGGGAGGGCTCGAACCTCCAACATTTCGGTTAACAGCCGATCGCGCTAGCCAATTGCGCCACGGATACAGTCGCGCCCCACTTTCACCACCATCAGAACATATCTTCAAAGCTATCAACGCAAAGAAAAAAGCAAACCACCACTCCCGGGAGCGCTCGAAACTCCAACCTTTCGGTTAACTGCCGATCGCGCTAGCCAATTGCGCCACGGAGACAGTCTTGCTTCACTCTCACCACCATCAGAACATACCTTCAAAGCTATCAGCCCAAAGAATGAAAAGCAACACACCAATCCCGGGAGGGCTCCAACCTCCAACCTTTCAGTTAACAGCCGATCGCGCTAGCCAATTGCGCCACGGAGACAATCGTGCTCCACTCTCACCACCATCAGAATATATCTTAAAAGTTATCAGCCTAAAGAAAAAAAAGCGCCGCACCACCACCGGGTGGGCTCGAACCTCCAACATTTCGGTTAACAGCTGATCGCGCTAGCCAATCGCGCCACGAAGACAGTCGTGCTGCACTCTCACCACCATCAGAACATATCTTCAAAGCTATCAGCCCAAAGAATGAAAAGCAACACACCACTCCCGGGAGGGCTCGAACCTCCAACCTTTCAGTTAACAGCCGATCGCGCTAGCCAATTGCGCCACGGAGACAGTCATGCTCCACTCTCACCACCATCAGAACATATCTTCAAAGCTATCAGCCCAAAGAAAAAAAAAGCGCCGCACCACCACCAGTTGGGCTCGAACCTCCAACTATTCGGTTAACAGCTGATCGCGCTAGCCAATCGCGCCACGAAGACAGTCGTGCTCCACTCTCACCACCATCAGAACATATCTTCAAAGCTATTAGCCCCAAAAAAAGTGCCACACCACCACCGGGTGGGCTCGACACTCCAACCTTTCGGTTAACAGCCGATCGCGCTAGCCAATTGCGCCACGGAGACAGTCGTGCTCCAGTCTCGCCACCGTCAGAACATTTCTTCAGAGCTATCAGCCCAAAGGAGAAAAAGCGCCGCACCACCACCGGGTGGGCTCTAACCTCCAACGTTTCGGTTAACAGCTGATCGCGCTAGCCTATCGCTCCACGAAGACAGTCGTACTCCACTCTCACCACCATCAGAACATATCTTCAAAGCTATTAGCGCAAAGAAAAAAGCAACACACCACTCCCGGGAGGGCTCGAAACTCCAACTTTTCGGTTAACAGCCGATAGCACTAGGCAAATGCGCCACAGAGACAGTCCTGCTCCACTCTCACCACCATCAAAACATATCTTCAAAGCTATCAGCCCAAAAAAAAGCGCCACACCACCACCGGGTGGGCTCGACACTCCAAACTTTCGGTTAACAGCCGATCGCGCTAGCCAATTGCGCCACGGAGACAGTCTTGCTCCACTCTCACCACCATCAGAACATATCTTCAAAGCTATCAGCCCAAAGAAAAAAAGCGCCGCACCACTACCGGGTGGCCTCGAACCTCCAACCCTTCGGTTAACAGCCGATCGCGCTAGCCAATTGCACCACAAAGACAGTCGTGCTCCACTCTCACCACCATCAGAACATATCTTCAAAGCTATCAGCGCAAAGAAAAAAGCAACACACCACTCCCGGGAGGGCTCGAACGTCCAATTTTCGGTTAACAGCTGATCGCGCTAGCCAATTGCGCCACGAAAACAGTCCTGCTCCACTCTCACCACCATCAGAACATATCTTCAAAGCTATCAGCCCAAAGAAAAAAAAGCGCCGGACCACCACCGGGTGGGCTCGAACCTCCAACCTTTCGGTTAACAGCCGATCGCGCTAGCCATTTGCGCCACGGAGACAGTCGTGCTCCACTCTCACCACTGTCAGAACATTTCTTCAGAGCTATCAGCCCAAAGAAAAAAGCAACACACCACTCCCGGGAGCGCTCGAAACTCCAACCTTTCGGTTAACAGCCGATCGCGCTAGCCGATTGCGCCACGAAGACAGTCCTCCTCCACTCTCACCACCATCAGAACATATCTTCAAAGCTATCAGCCCAAAGAAAAAAATGCGCCGCACCACCACCGGGTGGGCTCGAACCTCCAACCTTTCTGTTAACAGCCGATCGCGCTAGCCAATTGCGCCAAGGAGACAGTCGTGCTCCACTCTCACCACCATCAGAACACATCTTCAAAGCTATCAGCGCAAAGAAAAAAGCAACACACCACTCCCGAGAGGGCTCGAACCTCCAAAGTTTTGGTTAACAGCCGATCGCGCTAGCCAATTGCGCCACGAAGACAGTCTTGCTCCACTCTCACCACCATCAGAACATATCTTAAAAGCTATCAGCCTAAAGAAAAAGCGCCTCACCACCACTTGGTTGGCTCGAACCTCCAACATTTCGGTTAACAGCTGATCGCGCTAGCCTATCGCTCCTTGAAGACAGTCGTGCTCCACTCTCACCACCATCAGAACATATCTTCAAAGCTATTAGCGCAAAAAAAAGCAACACACCACTCCCGGGAGGGCTCGAAACTCCAACTTTTCGGTTTACAGCCGATCGCACTAGCCAATTGCGCCACGGAGACAGTCCTGCTCCACTCTCACCACCATCAAAACATATCTTCAAAGCTATCAGCCCAAAGAAAAAAAAGCGCCGCACCACCACCGGGTGGGCTCGAAACTCCAACCTTTCGGTTAACAGCCGAACGCGCTAGCCAATTGCGCCACGGAGACAGTCTTGCTCCACTCTCACCACCATCATAACATATCTTCAAAGCTATCAGCCCAAAGACAAGAAGCGCCGCACCACCACCAGGTGGCCTCGAACCTCCAACCCTTCGGTTAACAGCCGATCGCGCTAGCCAATTGCACCACAAAGACAGTCGTGCTCCACTCTCACCACCATCAGAACATATCTTCAAAGCTATCAGCGCAAAGAAAAAAGCAACACACCACTCCCGGGAGGGCTCGAACGTCCAATTTTCGGTTAACAGCTGATCGCGCTAGCCAATTGCGCCACGGAGACAGTCCTGCTCCACTCTCAACACCATCAGAACATATCTTCAAACCTATCAGCCCAAAGAAAAAAAAGCGCTGCACCACCACCGGGTGGGCTCGAACCTCCAACCTTTCGGTTAACAGCCGATCGCGCTAGCCATTTGCGCCACGGAGACAGTCGTGCTCCACTCTCACCACTGTCAGAACATTTCTTCAGAGCTATCAGCCCAAAGAAAAAAAATCGCCGCACCACCACCGGGTGGGCTCGAACCTCAAACCTTTCGGTTAACAGCCGATCGCGCTAGCCAAATGCGCCACGGAGACAGTGGTGCCCCACTTTCACCACCATCAGAACATATCTTCAAAGCTATCAGCGCAAAGAAAAAAGCAACACACCACTCCCGAGAGGGCTCGAACCTCCAACTTTTCGGTTAACAGCCGATCGCGCTAGCCATTTGCGCCAAGGAGACAGTCGTGCTCCACTCTCACCACCGTCAGAACATTTCTTCAGAGCTATCAGCCCAAAGAAAAAAAAGCGCCGCACCACCGCCGGGTGGGCTCGAACCTCCAACCTTTCGGTTAACAGCCGATCGCGCTAGCCAATTGCGCCACGGATACAGTCGTACTCCACTCTCACCACCATCAGAACATATCTTCAAAGCTATTAGCGCAAAGAAAAAAGCAACACACCACTCCCGGGAGGGCTCGAAACTCCAACTCTTCGGTTAACAGCTGATAGCACTAGGCAAATGCGCCACAGAGACAGTCCTGCTCCACTCTCACCACCATCAAAACATAACTTCAAAGCTATCAGCCCAAAAAAAAGCGCCACACCACCACCGGGTGGGCTCGACACTCCAACCCTTCGGTTAACAGCCGATCGCGCTAGCCAATTGCGCCACGGAGACAGTCTTGCTCCACTCTCACCACCATCAGAACATATCTTCAAAGCTATCAGCCCAAAGAAAAAAAGCGCCGCACCACTACCGGGTGGCCTCGAACCTCCAACCCTTCGGTTAACAGCCGATCGCGCTAGCCAATTCCACCACAAAGACAGTCGTGCTCCACTCTCACCACCATCAGAACATATCTTCAAAGCTATCAGCGCAAAGAAAAAAGCAACACACCACTCCCGGGAGGGCTCGAACGTCCAATTTTCGGTTAACAGCTGATCGCGCTAGCCAATTGCGCCACGAAGACAGTCCTGCTCCACTCTCACCACCATCAGAACATATCTTCAAAGCTATCAGCCCAAAGAAAAAAAAGCGCCGCACCACCACCGGGTGGGCTCGAACCTCCAACCTTTCGGTTAACAGCCGATCGCGCTAGCCATTTGCGCCACGGAGACAGTCGTGCTCCACTCTCACCACTGTCAGAACATTTCTTCAGAGCTATCAGCCCAAAGAAAAAAAAGCGCCGCACCACCACCGGGTGGGCTCGAACCTCAAAACTTTCGGTTAACAGCCGATCGCGCTAGCCAATTGCGCCACGGAGACAGTCGTGCCCCACTTTTACCACCATCAGAACATATCTTCAAAGCTATCAGCGCAAAGAAAAAAGCAACACACCACTCCCGGGAGCGCTCGAAACTCCAACCTTTCGGTTAACAGCCGATCGCGCTAGCCGATTGCGCCACGGAGACAGTCCTCCTCCACTCTCACCACCATCAGAACATATCTTCAAAGCTATCAGCCCAAAGAAAAAAAAGCGCCGCACCACCACCGGGTGGGCTCGAACCTCCAACCTTTCTGTTAACAGCCGATCGCGCTAGCCAATTGCGCCACGGAGACAGTCGTGCTCCACTCTCACCACCATCAGAACACATCTTCAAAGCTATCAGCGCAAAGAAAAAAGCAACACACCACTCCCGGGAGGGCTCGAACCTCCAACGTTTTGGTTAACAGCCGATCGCGCTAGCCAATTGCGCCACGAAGACAGTCTTGCTCCACTCTCACCTTCATCAGAACATATCTTAAAAGCTATCAGCCTAAAGAAAAAGCGCCTCACCACCACTTGGTTGGCTCGAACCTCCAACATTTCGGTTAACAGCTGATCGCGCTAGCCTATCGCTCCACGAAGACAGTCGTGCTCCACTCTCACCACCATCAGAACATATCTTCAAAGCTATTAGCGCAAAAAAAGCAACACACCACTCCTGGGAGGGCTCGAAACTCCAACTGTTCGGTTAACAGCTGATCGCACTAGCCAATTGCGCCACGGAGACAGTCCTGCTCCACTCTCACCACCATCAAAACATATCTTTAAAGCTATCAGCCCAAAGAAAAAAAAGCGCCGCACCACCACCGTGTGGGCTCGAAACTCCAACCTTTCGGTTAACAGCCGATCGCGCTAGCCAATTGCGCCACGGAGACAGTCTTGCTCCACTCTCACCACCATCATAACATATCTTCAAAGCTATCAGCCCAAAGACAAAAAGCGCCGCACCACCACCAGGTGGCCTCGAACCTCCAACCCTTCGGTTAACAGCCGATCGCGCTAGCCAATTGCACCACAAAGACAGTCGTGCTCCACTCTCACCACCATCAGAACATATCTTCAAAGCTATCAGCGCAAAGATAAAAGCAACACACCACTCCCGGGAGGGCTCGAACGTCCAATTTTCGGTTAACAGCTGATCGCGCTAGCCAATTGCGCCACGGAGACAGTCCTGCTCCACTCTCAACACCATCAGAACATATCTTCAAAGCTATCAGCCCAAAGAAAAAAAAGCACTGCACCACCACCGGGTGGGCTCGAACCTCCAACCTTTCGGTTAACAGCCGATCGCGCTAGCCATTTGCGCCACGGAGACAGTCGTGCTCCACTCTCACCACTGTCAGAACATTTCTTCAGAGCTATCAGCCCAAAGAAAAAAAAAGCGCCGCACCACCACCGGGTGGGCTCGAACCTCAAACCTTTCGGTTAACAGCCGATCGCGCTAGCCAATTGCGCCACGGAGACAGTCGTGCCCCACTTTCACCACCATCAGAACATATCTTCAAAGCTATCAGCGCAAAGAAAAAAGCAACACACCACTCCCGGGAGGGCTCGAACCTCCAACTTTTCGGTTAACAGCCGATCGCGCTAGCCATTTGCGCCACGGAGACAGTCGTGCTCCACTCTCACCACCGTCAGAACATTTCTTCAGAGCAATCAGCTCAAAGAAAAAAAAGCGCCGCACCACCAACGGGTGGGCTCGAACCTCCAACCTTTCGGTTAACAGCCGATCGCGCTAGCCAATTGCGCCACGGATACAGTCGCGCCCCAATTTCACCACCATCAGAACATATCTTTAAAGCTATCAGCGCAAAAAAAAAGCAACACACCACTCCCGGGAGCGCTCGAAACTTCAACCTTTCGGTTAACAGCTGATCGCGCTAGCCAATTGCGCCACGGAGACAGTCTTCCTCCACTCTCACCACAATTAGAACATATCTTCAAAGCTATCAGCCAAAAAAAAGCAATACACCACTCCCGGGAGCGCTCGAACCTCCAACCTTTCGGTTAACAGCCGATCGCGCTAGCCAATTGCGCCACGGATACAGTCGCGCCCCACATTCACCACCATCAGAACATATCTTCAAAGCTATCAGCGCAAAGAAAAAAGCAACACACCACTCCCGGGAGCGCTCGAAACTCCAACATTTCGGTTAACAGCCGATCGCGCTAGCCGATTGCGCCACGGAGACAGTCCTCCTCCACTCTCACCACCATTAGAACATATCTTCAAAGCTATCAGCCCAAAGAAAAAAAAGCGCCGCACCACCACCAGGTGGGCTCGAACCTCCAACCTTTCTGTTAACAGCCGATCGCGCTAGCCAATTGCGCCATGGAGACAGTCGTGCTCCACTCTCACCACCATCAGAACATATCTTCAAAGCTATCAGCGCAAAGAAAAAAGCAACACACCTTTCCCGGGAGGGCTCGAACCTCCAACGTTTCGGTTAACAGCCGATCGCGCTAGCCAATTGCGCCACGGAGACAGTCTTGCTCCACTCTCACCACCATCAGAACATATCTTCAAAGCTATCAGCCCAAAGAAAAAAAAGCGCCGCACCACCACCGGGTGGGCTCGAACCTCCAACCTTTCGGTTAACAGCCGATCGCGCTAGCCAATTGCGCCACAAAGACAGTCGTGCTCCACTTTCACCACCATCAGAACATATCTTCAAAGCTATCAGCGCAAAAAAAAAGCAACACACCACTCCCGGGAGCGCTCGAAACTTCAACCTTTCGGTTAACAGCTGATCGCGCTAGCCAATTGCGCCAAGGAGACAGTCTTCCTCCACTCTCACCACCATTAGAACATATCTTCAAAGCTATCAGCCCAAAGAAAAAAAAAGCAACACACCACTCCCGGGAGCGCTCGAAACTCCAACCTTTCGGTTAACAGCCGATCGCGCTAGCCAATTGCGCCACGGAGACAGTCCTCCGCCACTCTCACCACCATTAGATCATATCTTCAAAGCTATCAGCCCAAAGAAAAAAAAGCGCAGCACCACCACCGGGTGGGCTCGAACCTCCAACCTTTCTGTTAACAGCCGATCGCGCTAGCCAATTGCGCCACGGAGACAGTCGTGCTCCACTCTCACCACCATCAGAACATATCTTCAAAGCTATCAGCGCAAATAAAAAAGCAACACACCACTCCCGGGAGGGCTCGAACCTCCAACTTTTCGGTTAACAGCCGATCGCGCGAGCCATTTGCGCCACGGAGACAGTCGTGCTCCACTCTCACCACCGTCAGAACATTTCTTCAGAGCTATCAGCCCAAAGAAAAAAAAGCGCCGCACCACCACCGGGTGGGCTCGAACCTCATACCTTTCGGTTAACAGCCGATCGCGCTAGCCAATTGCGCCACGGATACAGTCGCGCCCCACTTTCACCACCATCAGAACATATCTTCAAAGCTATCAGCGCAAATAAAAAAGCAACACACCACTCCCGGGAGCGCTCGAAACTCTAACCTTTCGGTTAACTGCCGATCGCGCTAGCCAATTGCGCCACGGAGACAGTCTTGCTTCACTCTCACCACCATCAGAACATATCTTCAAAGCTATCAGCCCAAAGAAAAAAAAGTGCCGCACCACCACCAGTTGGGCTCGAACCTCCAACTATTCGGTTAACAGCTGATCGCGCTAGCCAATCGCGCCACGAAGACAGTCGTGCTCCACTCTCACCACCATCAGAACATATCTTCAAAGCTATTAGCCCAAAAAAAAGTGCCACACCACCACCGGGTGGGCTCGACACTCCAACCTTTCGGTTAACAGCCGATCGCGCTAGGCAATTGCGCCACGGAGACAGTCGTGCTCCAGTCTCGCCACCGTCAGAACATTTCTTCAGAGCTATCAGCCCAAAGGAGAAAAAGCGCCGCACCACCACCGGGTGGGCTCTAACCTCCAACGTTTCGGTTAACAGCTGATCGCGCTAGCCTATCGCTCCACGAAGACAGTCGTACTCCACTCTCACCACCATCAGAACATATCTTCAAAGCTATTACCGCAAAGAAAAAAGCAACACACCACTCCCGGGAGGGCTCGAAACTCCAACTTTTCGGTTAACAGCCGATAGCACTGGGCAAATGCGCCACAGAGACAGTCCTGCTCCACTCTCACCACCATCAAAACATATCTTCAAAGCTATCAGCCCAAAGAAAAAAAAGCGCCACACCACCACCGGGTGGGCTCGACACTCCAACCTTTCGGTTAACAGCCGATCGCGCTAGCCAATTGCGCCACGGAGACAGTCTTGCTCCACTCTCACCACCATCAGAACATATCTTCAAAGCTATCAGCCCAAAGAAAAAAAGCGCCGCACCACTACCGGGTGGCCTCGAACCTCCAACCCTTCGGTTAACAGCCGATCGCGCTAGCCAATTGCACCACAAAGACAGTCGTGCTCCACTCTCACCACCATCAGAACATATCTTCAAAGCTATCAGCGCAAAGAAAAAAGCAACACACCACTCTCGGGAGGGCTCGAACGTCCAATTTTCGGTTAACAGCCGATCGCGCTAGCCAATTGCGCCACGAAGACAGTCCTGCTCCACTCTCACCACCATCAGAACATAACTTCAAAGCTATCAGCCCAAAGAAAAAAAAAGCGCCGCACCACCACCGGGTGGGCTCGAACCTCCAACCTTTCGGTTAACAGCCGATCGCGCTAGCCATTTGCGCCACGGAGACAGTCGTGCTCCACTCTCACCACTGTCAGAACATTTCTTCAGAGCTATCAGCGCAGAGAAAAAAGCAACACACCACTCCCGGGTGGGCTCGAACCTCCAACGTTTTGGTTAACAGCCGATCGCGCTAGCCAATTGCGCCACGAAGACAGTCTTGCTCCACTCTCGCCACCATCAGAACATATCTTAAAAGCTATCAGCCTAAAGAAAAAGCGCCTCACCACCACTGTGTTGGCTCGAACCTCCAACATTTCGGTTAACAGCTGATCGCGCTAGCCCATCGCTCCAAGAAGACAGTCGTGCTCCACTCTCACCACCATCAGAACATATCTTCAAAGCTATTAGCGCAAAAAAAGCAACACACCACTCCCGGGAGGGCTCGAAACTCCAACTTTTCGGTTAACAGCCGATCGCACTAGCCAATTGCGCCACGGAGACAGTCCTGCTCCACTCTCACCACCATCAAAACATATCTTCAAAGCTATCAGCCCAAAGAAAAAAAAGCGCCGCACCACCACCGGGTGGGCTCGAAACTCCAACCTTTCGGTTAACAGCCGATCGCGCTAGCCAATTGCGCCACGGAGACAGTCTTGCTCCACTCTCACCACCATCATAACATATCTTCAAAGCTATCAGCCCAAAGACAAAAAGCGCCGCACCACCACCGGGTGGCCTCGAACCTCCAACCCTTCGGTTAACAGCCGATCGCGCTAGCCAATTGCACCACAAAGACAGTCGCGCTCCACTCTCACCACCATCAGAACATATCTTCAAAGCTATCAGCGCAAAGAAAAAAGCAACACACCACTCCCGGGAGGACTCGAACGTCCAATTTTCGGTTAACAGCTGATCGCGCTAGCCAATTGCGCCACGGAGACAGTCCTGCTCCACTCTCAACACCATCAGAACATATCTTCAAAGCTATCAGCCCAAAGAAAAAAAAGCGCTGCACCACCACCGGGTGGACTCGAACCTCCAACCTTTCTGTTAACAGCCGATCGCGCTAGCCAATTGCGCCACGGAGACAGTCGTGCTCCACTCTCACCACCATCAGAACATATCTTCAAAGCTATCAGCGCAAAGAAAAAAGCAACACACCACCACCGGGTGGGCTCGAAACTCCAACCGTTCGGTTAACAGCCGATCGCGCTAGCCAATTGCGCCACGGAGACAGTCTTGCTCCACTCTCACCACCATCATAACATATCTTCAAAGCTATCAGCCCAAAGACAAAAAGCGCCGCACCACCACCGGGTGGCCTCGAACCTCCAACCCTTCGGTTAACAGCCGATCGCGCTAGCCAATTGCACCACAAAGACAGTCGTGCTCCACTCTCACCACCATCAGAACATATCTTCAAAGCTATCAGCGCAAAGAAAAAAGCAACACACCACTCCCGGGAGGGCTCGAACGTCCAATTTTTGGTTAACAGCTGATCGCGCTAGCCAATTGCGCCACGGAGACAGTCCTGCTCCACTCTCAACACCATCAGAACATATCTTCAAAGCTATCAGCCCAAAGAAAAAGAAGCGCTGGACCACCACCGGGTGGGCTCGAACCTCCAACCTTTCGGTTAACAGCCGATCGCGCTAGCCATTTGCGCCACGGAGACAGTCGTGCTCCACTCTCACCACTGTCAGAACATTTCTTCAGAGCTATGAGCCCAAAGAAAAAAAAGCGCCGCACCACCACTGGCTGGGCTCGAACCTCAAACCTTTCGGTTAACAGCCGATCGCGCTAGCCAATTGCGCCACGGAGACAGTCGTGCCCCACTTTCACCACCATCAGAACATATCTTTATGCTATCAGCGCAAAGAAAAAAGCAACACACCACTCCCGGGAGGGCTCGAACCTCCAACTTTTCGGTTAACAGCCGATCGCGCTAGCCATTTGCGCCACGGAGACAGTCGTGCTCCACTCTCACCACCGTCAGAACATTTCTTCAGAGCTATCAGCCCAAAGAAAAAAAAAGCGCCGCACCACCACCGGGTGGGCTCGAACCTCCAACCTTTCGGTTAACAGCCGATCGCGCTAGCCAATTGCGCCACGGATACAGTCGCGCCCCACTTTCACCACCATCAGAACATATCTTCAAAGCTATCAGCTCAAAGACAAAAAGCGCCGCACCACCACCGGGTGGCCTCGAACCTCCAACCCTTCGGTTAACAGCCGATCGCGCTAGCCAATTGCACCACAAAGACAGTCGTGATCCACTCTCACCACCATCAGAACATATCTTCAAAGCTATCAGCCCAAAGAAAAAAAAAGCGCCGCACCACCACCAGTTGGGCTCGAACCTCCAACTATTCGGTTAACAGCTGATCGCGCTAGCCAATCGCGCCAGGAAGACAGTTGTGCTCCACTCTCACCACCATCAGAACATATCTTCAAAGCTATTAGCCCAAAAAAAGTGCCACACCACCACCGGGTGGGCTCGACACTCCAACCTTTCGGTTAACAGCCGATCGCGCTAGCCAATTGCGCCACGGAGACAGTCGTGCTCCAGTCTCGCCACCGTCAGAACATTTCTTCAGAGCTATCAGCCCAAAGGAGAAAAAGCGCCGCACCACCACCGGGTGGGCTCTAACCTCCAACGTTTCGGTTAACAGCTGATCGCGCTAGCCTATCGCTCCACGAAGACAGTCGTACTCCACTCTCACCACCATCAGAACATATCTTCAAAGCTATTAGCGCAAAGAAAAAAGCAACACACCACTCCCGGGAGGGCTCGAAACTCCAACTTTTCGGTTAACAGCCGATAGCACTAGGCAAATGCGCCACAGAGACAGTCCTGCTCCACTCTCACCACCATCAAAACATATCTTCAAAGCTATCAGCCCAAAGAAAAAATAGCGCCACACCACCACCGGGTGGGCTCGACACTCCAACCTTTCGGTTAACAGCTGATCGCGCTAGCCAATCGCGCCACGAAGACAGTCGTGCTCCACTCTCACCACCATCAGAACATATCTTCAAAGCTATTAGCCCAAAAAAAAGTGCCACACCACCACCGGGTGGGCTCGACACTCCAACCTTTCGGTTAACAGCCGATCGCGCTAGCCAATTGCGCCACGGAGACAGTCGTGCTCCAGTCTCGCCACCGTCATAACATTTCTTCAGAGCTATCAGCCCAAAGGAGAAAAAGCGCCGCACCACCACCGGGTGGGCTCTAACCTCCAACGTTTCGGTTAACAGCTGATCGCGCTAGCCTATCGCTCCACGAAGACAGTCGTACTCCACTCTCACCACCATCAGAACATATCTTCAAAGCTATTAGCGCAAAGAAAAAAGCAACACACCACTCCCGGGAGGGCTCGAACCTCCAACCTTTCGGTTAACAGCCGATCGCGCTAGCCATTTGCGCCACGGAGACAGTCGTGCTCCACTCTCACCACTGTCAGAACATTTCTTCAGAGCTATCAGCCCAAAGAAAAAAAAGCGCCGCACCACCACCAGGTGGGCTCGAACCTCAAACCTTTCGGTTAACAGCCGATCGCGCTAGCCAATTGCACCACGGAGACAGTCGTGCCCCACTTTCACCACCATCAGAACATATCTTCAAAGCTATCAGCGCAAAGAAAAAAGCAACACACCACTCCCGGGAGCGCTCGAAACTCCAACCTTTCGGTTAACAGCCGATCGCGCTAGCCTATCGCTCCAAGAAGACAGTCGTGCTCCACTCTCACCACCATCAGAACATATCTTCAAAGCTATTAGCGCAAAAAAAGCAACACACCACTCCCGGGAGGGCTCGAAACTCCAACTTTTCGGTTAACAGCCGATCGCACTAGCCAATTGCGCCACGGAGACAGTCCTGCTCCACTCTCACCACCATCAAAACATATCTTCAAAGCTATCAGCCCAAAGAAAAAAAAGCGCCGCACCACCACCGGGTGGGCTCGAAACTCCAACCTTTCGGTTAACAGCCGATCGCGCTAGCCAATTGCGCCACGGAGACAGTCTTGCTCCACTCTCACCACCATCATAACATATCTTCAAAGCTATCAGCCCAAAGACAAAAAGCGCCGCACCACCACCGGGTGGCCTCGAACCTCCAACCCTTCGGTTAACAGCCGATTGCGCTAGCCAATTGCACCACAAAGACAGTCGTGCTCCACTCTCACCACCATCAGAACATATCTTCAAAGCTATCAGCGCAAAGAAAAAAGCAACACACCACTCCCGGGAGGGCTCGAACGTCCAATTTTCGGTTAACAGCTGATCGCGCTAGCCAATTGCGCCACGGAGACAGTCCTGCTCCACTCTCAACACCATCAGAACATATCTTCAAAGCTATCAGCCCAAAGAAAAAAAAGCGCTGGACCACCACCGGGTGGGCTCGAACCTCCAACCTTTCGGTTAACAGCCGATCGCGCTAGCCATTTGCGCCACGGAGACAGTCGTGCTCCACTCTCACCACTGTCAGAACATTTCTTCAGAGCTATGAGCCCAAAGAAAAAAAAGCGCCGCACCACCACCGGGTGGGCTCGAACCTCAAACTTTTCGGTTAACAGCCGATCGCGCTAGCCAATTGCGCCACGGAGACAGTCGTGCCCCACTTTCACCACCATCAGAACATATCTTTAAAGCTATCAGCGCAAAGAAAAAAGCAACACACCACTCCCGGGAGGGCTCGAACCTCCAACTTTTCGGTTAACAGCCGATCGCGCTAGCCATTTGCGCCACGGAGACAGTCGTGCTCCACTCTCACCACCGTCAGAACATTTCTTCAGAGCTATCAGCCCAAAGAAAAAAAAAGCGCCGGACCACCACCGGGTGGGCTCGAACCTCCAACCTTTCGGTTAACAGCCGATCGCGCTAGCCAATTGCGCCACGGATACAGTCGCGCCCCACTTTCACCACCATCAGAACATATCTTCAAAGCTATCAGCCCAAAGACAAAAAGCGCCGCACCACCACCGGGTGGCCTCGAACCTCCAACCCTTCGGTTAACAGCCGATCGCGCTAGCCAATTGCACCACAAAGACAGTCGTGATCCACTCTCACCACCATCAGAACATATCTTCAAAGCTATCAGCCCAAAGAAAAAAAAAGCGCCGCACCACCACCAGTTGGGCTCGAACCTCCAACTATTCGTTAACAGCTGATCGCGCTAGCCAATCGCGCCACGAAGACAGTCGTGCTCCATCTCACCACCATCAGAACATATCTTCAAAGCTATTAGCCCAAAAAAAAGTGCCACACCACCACCGGGTGGGCACGACACTCCAACCTTTCGGTTAACAGCCGATCGCGCTAGCCAATTGCGCCACGGAGACAGTCGTGCTCCACTCTCACCACTGTCAGAACATTTCTTCAGAGCTATCAGCCCAAAGAAAAAAAAGCGCCGCACCACCACCAGGTGGGCTCGAACCTCAAACCTTTCGGTTAACAGCCGATCGCGCTAGCCAATTGCACCACGGAGACAGTCGTGCCCCACTTTCACCACCATCAGAACATATCTTCAAAGCTATCTGCGCAAAGAAAAAAGCAACACACCACTCCCGGGAGCGCTCGAAACTCCAACCTTTCGGTTAACAGCCGATCGCGCTAGCCGATTGCGCCACGGAGACAGTCCTCCTCCACTCTCACCACCATCACAACATATCTTCAAAGCTATCAGCCCAAAGAAAAAAAAGCGCCGCACCACCACCGGGTGGGCTCGAACCTCCAACCTTTCTGTTAACAGCCGATCGCGCTAGCCAATTGCGCCACGGAGACAGTCGTGCTCCACTCTCACCACCATCAGAACATATCTTCAAAGCTATCAGCGCAAAGAAAAAAGCAACACACCACTCCCGGGAGGGCTCGAACCTCCAACGTTTTGGTTAACAGCCGATCGCGCTAGCCAATTGCGCCACGAAGACAGTCTTGCTCCACTTTCGCCACCATCAGAACATATCTTAAAAGCTATCAGCCTAAAGAAAAAGCGCCTCACCACCACTGGGTTGGCTCGAACCTCCAACATTTCGGTTAACAGCTGAACGCGCTAGCCTATCGCTCCACGAAGACAGTCGTGCTCCACTCTCACCACCATCAGAACATATCTTCAAAGCTATTAGCGCAAAAAAAAGCAACACACCACTCCCGGGAGGGCTCGAAACTCCAACTTTTCGGTTAACAGCCGATCGCACTAGCCAATTGCGCCACGGAGACAGTCCTGCTCCACTCTCACCACCATCAAAACATATCTTCAAAGCTATCAGCCCAAAGAAAAAAAAGCGCCGCACCACCACCGGGTGGGCTCGAAACTCCAACCTTTCGGCTAACAGCCGATCGCGCTAGCCAATTGCGCCACGGAGACAATCTTGCTCCACTCTCACCACCATCATAACATATCTTTAAAGCTATCAGCCCAAAGACAAAAAGCGCCGCACCACCACCGGGTGGCCTCGAACCTCCAACCCTTCGGTTAACAGCCGATCGCGCTAGCCAATTGCACCACAAAGACAGTCGTGCTCCACTCTCACCACCATCAGAACATATCTTCAAAGCTATGAGCGCAAAGAAAAAAGCAACACACCACTCCCGGGAGGGCTCTAACCTCAAACCTTTCGGTTAACAGCCGATCGCGCTAGCCAATTGCGCCACGGAGACAGTCGTGCCCCACTTTCACCACCATCAGAACATATCTTCAAAGCTATCAGCGCAAAGAAAAAAGCAACACACCACTCCCGGGAGCGCTCGAAACTCTAACCTTTCGGTTATCTGCCGATCGCGCTAGCCAATTGCGCCACGGAGACAGTCTTGCTTCACTCTCACCACCATCAGAACATATCTTCAAAGCTATCAGCCCAAAGAAAAAAAAGCGCCGCACCACCACCAGTTGGGCTCGAACCTCCAACTATTCGGTTAACAGCTGATCGCGCTAGCCTATCGCTCCACGAAGACAGTCGTACTCCACTCTCACCACCATCAGAACATATCTTCAAAGCTATTAGCGCAAAGAAAAAAGCAACACACCACTCCCGGGAGGGCTCGAAACTCCAACTTTTCGGTTAACAGCCGATAGCACTAGGCAAATGCGCCACAGAGACAGTCCTGCTCCACTCTCACCACCATCAAAACATATCTTCAAAGCTATCAGCCCAAAGAAAAAAAAGCGCCACACCACCACCGGGTGGGCTCGACACTCCAACCTTTCGGTTAACAGCCGATCGCGCTAGCCAATTGCGCCACGGAGACAGTCTTGCTCCACTCTCACCACCATCAGAACATATCTTCAAAGCTATCAGCCCAAAGAAAAAATGCGCCGCACCACTACCGGGTGGCCTCGAACCTCCAACCCTTCGGTTAACAGCCGATCGCGTTAGCCAATTGCACCACAAAGACAGTCGTGCTCCACTCTCACCACCATCAGAACATATCTTCAAAGCTATGAGCGCAAAGAAAAAAGCAACACACCACTCCCGGGAGGGCTCGAACCTCAAACCTTTCGGTTAACAGCCGATCGCGCTAGCCAATTGCGCCACGAAGACAGTCATGCTCCACTCTCACCACCATCAGAACATATCTTCAAAGCTATTAGCCCAAAAAAAAGTGCCACACCACCACCGGGTGGGCTCGACACTCCAACCTTTCGGTTAACAGCCGATCGCGCTAGCCAATTGCGCCACGGAGACAGTCGTGCTCCAGTCTCGCCACCGTCAGAACAATGCTTCAGAGCTATCAGCCCAAAGGAGAAAAAGCGCCGCACCACCACCGGGTGGGCTCTAACCTCCAACGTTTCGGTTAACAGCTGATCGCGCTAGCCTATCGCTCCACGAAGACAGTCGTACTCCACTCTCACCACCATCAGAACATATCTTCAAAGCTATTAGCGCAAAGAAAAAAGCAACACACCACTCCCGGGAGGGCTCGAAACTCCAACTTTTCGGTTAACAGCCGATAGCACTAGGCAAATGCGCCACAGAGACAGTCCTGCTCCACTCTCACCACCATCAAAACATATCTTCAAAGCTATCAGCCCAAAGAAAAAAAAGCGCCACACCACCACCGGGTGGGCTCGACACTCCAACCTTTCGGTTAACAGCCGATCGCGCTAGCCAATTGCGCCACGGAGACAGTCTTGCTCCACTCTCACCACCATCAGAACATATCTTCAAAGCTATCAGCCCAAAGAAAAAAAGCGCCGCACCACTACCGGGTGGCCTCGAACCTCCAACCCTTCGGTTAACAGCCGATCGCGCTACCCAATTGCACCACAAAGACAGTCGTGCTCCACTCTCACCACCATCAGAACATATCTTCAAAGCTATCAGCGCAAAGAAAAAAGCAACACACCACTCTCGGGAGGGCTCGAACGTCCAATTTTCGGTTAACAGCTGATCGCGCTAGCCAATTGCGCCACGAAGACAGTCCTGCTCCACTCTCACCACCATCAGAACATAACTTAAAGGCTATCAGCCCAAAGAAAAAAAAGCGCCGCACCACCACCGGGTGGGCTCGAACCTCCAACCTTTCGGTTAACAGCCGATCGCGCTAGCCATTTGCGCCACGGAGACAGTCGTGCTCCACTCTCACCACTGTCAGAACATTTCTTCAGAGCTATCAGCCCAAAGAAAAAAAAGCGCCGCACCACCACCAGGTGGGCTCGAACCTCAAACCTTTCGGTTAACAGCCGATCGCGCTAGCCAATTGCGCCACGGAGACAGTCGTGCCCCACTTTCACCACCATCAGAACATATCTTCAAAGCTATCAGCGCAAAGAAAAAAGCAACACACCACTCCCGGGAGCGCTCGAAACTCCAACCTTTCGGTTAACAGCCGATCGCGCTAGCCGATTGCGCCACGGAGACAGTCCTCCACTCTCACCACCATCAGAACATATCTTCAAAGCTATCAGCCCAAAGAAAAAAAAGCGCCGCACCACCACCGGGTGGGCTCGAACCTCCAACCTTTCTGTTAACAGCCGATCGCGCTAGCCAATTGCGCCACGGACACAGTCGTGCTTCACTCTCACCACCATCAGAACATATCTTCAAAGCTATCAGCGCAAAGAAAAAAGCAACACACCTTACCCGGGAGGGCTCGAACCTCCAACGTTTTGGTTAACAGCCGATCGCGCTAGCCAATTGCGCCACGAAGACAGTCTTGCTCCACTCTCGCCACCATCAGAACATATCTTAAAAGCTATCAGCCTAAAGAAAAAGCGCCTCACCACCACTGGGTTGGCTCGAACCTCCAACATTTCGGTTAACAGCTGATCGCGCTAGCCTATCGCTCCACGAAGACAGTCGTGCTCCACTCTCACCACCATCAGAACATATCTTCAAAGCTATTAGCGCAAAAAAAGCAACACACCACTCCCGGGAGGGCTCGAAACTCCAACTTTTCGGTTAACAGCCGATCGCACTAGCCAATTGCGCCACGGAGACAGTCTTGCTCCACTCTCACCACCATCATAACATATCTTCAAAGCTATCAGCCCAAAGACAAAAAGCGCCGCACCACCACCGGGTGGCCTCGAACCTCCAACCCTTCGGTTAACAGCCGATCGCGCTAGCCAATTGCACCACAAAGACAGTCGTGCTCCACTCTCACCACCATCAGAACATATCTTCAAAGCTATCAGCGCAAAGAAAAAAGCAACACACCACTCCCGGGAGGGCTCGAACGTCCAATTTTCGTTTAACAGCTGATCGCGCTAGCCAATTGCGCCACGGAGACAGTCCTGCTCCACTCTCAACACCATCAGAACATATCTTCAAAGCTATCAGCCCAAAGAAAAAAAAGCGCTGCACCACCACCGGGTGGGCTCGAACCTCCAACCTTTCGGTTAACAGCCGATCGCGCTAGCCATTTGCGCCACGGAGACAGTCGTGCTCCACTCTCACCACTGTCAGAACATTTCTTCAGAGCTATGAGCCCAAAGAAAAAAAAGCGCCGCACCACCACCGGGTGGGCTCGAACCTCAAACCTTTCGGTTAACAGCCGATCGCGCTAGCCAATTGCGCCACGGAGACAGTCGTGCCCCACTTTCACCACCATCAGAACATATCTTCAAAGCTATCAGCGCAAAGAAAAAAGCAACACACCACTCCCGGGAGGGCTCGAACATCCAACTTTTCGGTTAACAGCCGATCGCGCTAGCCATTTGCGCCACGGAGACAGTCGTGCTCCACTCTCACCACCGTCAGAACATTTCTTCAGAGCTATCAGCCCAAAGAAAAAAAAGCGCCGCACCACCACCGGGTGGGCTCGAACCTCCAACCTTTCGGTTAACAGCCGATCGCGCTAGCCAATTGTTCCACGGATACAGTCGCGCCCCACTTTCACCACCATCAGAACATATCTTTAAAGCTATCAGCGCAAAAAAAAGCAACACACCACTCCCGGGAGCGCTCGAAACTTCAACCTTTCGGTTAACAGCTGATCGCGCTAGCCAATTGCGCCACGGAGACAGTCTTGCTCCACTCTCACCACCATCATAACATATCTTCAAAGCTATCAGCCCAAAGACAAAAAGCGCCGCACCACCACCGGGTGGCCTCGAACCTCCAACCCTTCGGTTAACAGCCGATCGCGCTAGCCAATTGCACCACAAAGACAGTCGTGCTCCACTCTCACCACCATCAGAACATATCTTCAAAGCTATCAGCCCAAAGAAAAAAAAGCGCCGCACCACCACCAGTTGGGCTCGAACCTCCAACTATTCGGTTAACAGCTGATCGCGCTAGCCAATCGCGCCACGAAGACAGTCGTGCTCCACTCTCACCACCATCAGAACATATCTTCAAAGCTATTAGCCCAAAAAAAAGTGCCACACCACCACCGGGTGGGCTCGACACTCCAACCTTTCGGTTAACAGCCGATCGCGCTAGCCATTTGCGCCACGGAGACAGTCGTGCTCCACTCTCACCACTGTCAGAACATTTCTTCAGAGCTATCAGCGCAAAGAAAAAAGCAACACACCACTCCAGGGTGGGCTCGAACCTCCAACGTTTTGGTTAACAGCCGATCGCGCTAGCCAATTGCGCCACGAAGACAGTCTTGCTCCACTCTCGCCACCATCAGAACATATCTTAAAAGCTATCAGCCTAAAGAAAAAGCGCCTCACCACCACTGTGTTGGCTCGAACCTCCAACATTTCGGTTAACAGCTGATCGCGCTAGCCCATCGCTCCAAGAAGACAGTCGTGCTCCACTCTCACCACCATCAGAACATATCTTCAAAGCTATTAGCGCAAAAAAAGCAACACACCACTCCCGGGAGGGCTCGAAACTCCAACTTTTCGGTTAACAGCCGATCGCACTAGCCAATTGCGCCACGGAGACAGTCCTGCTCCACTCTCACCACCATCAAAACATATCTTCAAAGCTATCAGCCCAAAGAAAAAAAAGCGCCGCACCACCACCGGGTGGGCTCGAAACTCCAACCTTTCGGTTAACAGCCGATCGCGCTAGCCAATTGCGCCACGGAGACAGTCTTGCTCCACTCTCACCACCATCATAACATATCTTCAAAGCTATCAGCCCAAAGACAAAAAGCGCCGCACCACCACCGGGTGGCCTCGAACCTCCAACCCTTCGGTTAACAGCCGATCGCGCTAGCCAATTGCACCACAAAGACAGTCGTGCTCCACTCTCACCACCATCAGAACATATCTTCAAAGCTATCAGCGCAAAGAAAAAAGCAACACACCACTCCCGGGAGGACTCGAACGTCCAAATTTCGGTTAACAGCTGATCGCGCTAGCCAATTGCGCCACGGAGACAGTCCTGCTCCACTCTCAACACCATCAGAACATATCTTCAAAGCTATCAGCCCAAAGAAAAAAAAGCGCTGCACCACCACCGGGTGGGCTCGAACCTCCAACCTTTCTGTTAACAGCCGATCGCGCTAGCCAATTGCGCCACGGAGACAGTCGTGCTCCACTCTCACCACCATCAGAACATATCTTCAAAGCTACCAGCGCAAAGAAAAAAGCAACACACCACCACCGGGTGGGCTCGAAACTCCAACCTTTCGGTTAACAGCCGATCGCGCTAGCCAATTGCGCCACGGAGACAGTCTTGCTCCACTCTCACCACCATCATAACATATCTTCAAAGCTATCAGCCCAAAGACAAAAAGCGCCGCACCACCACCGGGTGGCCTCGAACCTCCAACCCTTCGGTTAACAGCCGATCGCGCTAGCCAATTGCACCACAAAGACAGTCGTGCTCCACTCTCACCACCATCAGAACATATCTTCAAAGCTATCAGCGCAAAGAAAAAAGCAACACACCACTCCCGGGAGGGCTCGAACGTCCAATTTTCGGTTAACAGCTGATCGCGCTAGCCAATTGCGCCACGGAGACAGTCCTGCTCCACTCTCAACACCATCAGAACATATCTTCAAAGCTATCAGCCCAAAGAAAAAAAAGCGCTGGACCACCACCGGGTGGGCTCGAACCTCCAACCTTTCGGTTAACAGCCGATCGCGCTAGCCATTTGCGCCACGGAGACAGTCGTGCTCCACTCTCATCACTGTCAGAACATTTCTTCAGAGCTATGAGCCCAAAGAAAAAAAAGCGCCGCACCACCACTGGCTGGGCTCGAACCTCAAACCTTTCGGTTAACAGCCGATCGCGCTAGCCAATTGCGCCACGGAGACAGTCGTGCCCCACTTTCACCACCATCAGAACATATCTTTAAAGCTATCAGCGCAAAGAAAAAAGCAACACACCACTCCCGGGAGGGCTCGAACCTCCAACTTTTCGGTTAACAGCCGATCGCGCTAGCCATTTGCGCCACGGAGACAGTCGTGCTCCACTCTCACCACCGTCAGAACATTTCTTCAGAGCTATCAGCCCAAAGAAAAAAAAAGCGCCGCACCACCACCGGGTGGGCTCGAACCTCCAACCTTTCGGTTAACAGCCGATCGCGCTAGCCAATTGCGCCACGGATACAGTCGCGCCCCACTTTCACCACCATCAGAACATATCTTCAAAGCTATCAGCCCAAAGACAAAAAGCGCCGCACCACCACCGGGTGGCCTCGAACCTCCAACCCTTCGGTTAACAGCCGATCGCGCTAGCCAATTGCACCACAAAGACAGTCGTGATCCACTCTCACCACCATCAGAACATATCTTCAAAGCTATCAGCCCAAAGAAAAAAAAAGCGCCGCACCACCACCAGTTGGGCTCGAACCTCCAACTATTCGGTTAACAGCTGATCGCGCTAGCCAATCGCGCCACGAAGACAGTTGTGCTCCACTCTCACCACCATCAGAACATATCTTCAAAGCTATTATCCCAAAAAAAAAGTGCCACACCACCACCGGGTGGGCTCGACACTCCAACCTTTCGGTTAACAGCCGATCGCGCTAGCCAATTGCGCCACGGAGACAGTCGTGCTCCAGTCTCGCCACCGTCAGAACATTTCTTCAGAGCTATCAGCCCAAAGGAGAAAAAGCGCCGCACCACCACCGGGTGGGCTCTAACCTCCAACGTTTCGGTTAACAGCTGATCGCGCTAGCCTATCGCTCCACGAAGACAGTCGTACTCCACTCTCACCACCATCAGAACATATCTTCAAAGCTATTAGCGCAAAGAAAAAAGCAACACACCACTCCCGGGAGGGCTCGAAACTCCAACTTTTCGGTTAACAGCCGATAGCACTAGGCAAATGCGCCACAGAGACAGTCCTGCTCCACTCTCACCACCATCAAAACATATCTTCAAAGCTATCAGCCCAAAGAAAAAAAAGCGCCACACCACCACCGGGTGGGCTCGACACTCCAACCTTTCGGTTAACAGCTGATCGCGCTAGCCAATCGCACCACGAAGACAGTCGTGCTCCACTCTCACCACCATCAGAACATATCTTCAAAGCTATTAGCCCAAAAAAAGTGCCACACCACCACCGGGTGGGCTCGACACTCCAACCTTTCGGTTAACAGCCGATCGCGCTAGCCAATTGCGCCACGGAGACAGTCGTGCTCCAGTCTCGCCACCGTCATAACATTTCTTCAGAGCTATCAGCCCAAAGGAGAAAAAGCGCCGCACCACCACCGGGTGGGCTCTAACCTCCAACGTTTCGGTTAACAGCTGATCGCGCTAGCCTATCGCTCCACGAAGACAGTCGTACTCCACTCTCACCACCATCAGAACATATCTTCAAAGCTATTAGCGCAAAAAAAAAAGCAACACACCACTCCCGGGAGGGCTCGAACCTCCAACCTTTCGGTTAACAGCCGATCGCGCTAGCCATTTGCGCCACGGAGACAGTCGTGCTCCACTCTCACCACTGTCAGAACATTTCTTCAGAGCTATCAGCCCAAATAAAAAAAAGCGCCGCACCACCACCAGGTGGGCTCGAACCTCAAACCTTTCGGTTAACAGCCGATCGCGCTAGCCAATTGCACCACGGAGACAGTCGTGCCCCACTTTCACCACCATCAGAACATATCTTCAAAGCTATCAGCGCAAAGAAAAAAGCAACACACCACTCCCGGGAGCGCTCGAAACTCCAACCTTTCGGTTAACAGCCGATCGCGCTAGCCTATCGCTCCAAGAAGACAGTCGTGCTCCACTCTCACCACCATCAGAACATATCTTCAAAGCTATTAGCGCAAAAAAAGCAACACACCACTCCCGGGAGGGCTCGAAACTCCAACTTTTCGGTTAACAGCCGATCGCACTAGCCAATTGCGCCACGGAGACAGTCCTGCTCCACTCTCACCACCATCAAAACATATCTTCAAAGCTATCAGCCCAAAGAAAAAAAAGCGCCGCACCACCACCGGGTGGGCTCGAAACTCCAACCTTTCGGTTAACAGCCGATCGCGCTAGCCAATTGCGCCACGGAGACAGTCTTGCTCCACTCTCACCACCATCATAACATATCTTCAAAGCTATCAGCCCAAAGACAAAAAGCGCCGCACCACCACCGGGTGGCCTCGAACCTCCAACCCTTCGGTTAACAGCCGATTGCGCTAGCCAATTGCACCACAAAGACAGTCGTGCTCCACTCTCACCACCATCAGAACATATCTTCAAAGCTATCAGCGCAAAGAAAAAAGCAACACACCACTCCCGGGAGGGCTCGAACGTCCAATTTTCGGTTAACAGCCGATCGCGCTAGCCATTTGCGCCACGGAGACAGTCGTGCTCCACTCTCACCACTGTCAGAACATTTCTTCAGAGCTATGAGCCCAAAGAAAAAAAAGCGCCGCACCACCACCGGGTGGGCTCGAACCTCAAACCTTTCGGTTAACAGCCGATCGCGCTAGCCAATTGCGCCACGGAGACAGTCGTGCCCCACTTTCACCACCATCAGAACATATCTTTAAAGCTATCAGCGCAAAGAAAAAAGCAACACACCACTCCCGGGAGGGCTCGAACCTCCAACTTTTCGGTTAACAGCCGATCGCGCTAGCCATTTGCGCCACGGAGACAGTCGTGCTCCACTCTCACCACCGTCAGAACATTTCTTCAGAGCTATCACCCCAAAGAAAAAAAAAGCGCCGGACCACCACCGGGTGGGCTCGAACCTCCAACCTTTCGGTTAACAGCCGATCGCGCTAGCCAATTGCGCCACGGATACAGTCGCGCCCCACTTTCACCACCATCAGAACATATCTTCAAAGCTATCAGCCCAAAGACAAAAAGCGCCGCACCACCACCGGGTGGCCTCGAACCTCCAACCCTTCGGTTAACAGCCGATCGCGCTAGCCAATTGCACCACAAAGACAGTCGTGATCCACTCTCACCACCATCAGAATATATCTTCAAAGCTATCAGCCCAAAGAAAAAAAAAGCGCCGCACCACCACCAGTTGGGCTCGAACCTCCAACTATTCGTTAACAGCTGATCGCGCTAGCCAATCGCGCCACGAAGACAGTCGTGCTCCACTCTCACCAACATCAGAACATATCTTCAAAGCTATTAGCCCAAAAAAAAGTGCCACACCACCACCGGGTGGGCTCGACACTCCAACCTTTCGGTTAACAGCCGATCGCGCTAGCCAATTGCGCCACGGAGACAGTCGTGCTCCAGTCTCGCCACCGTCAGAACATTTCTTCAGAGCTATCAGCCCAAAGGAGAAAAAGCGCCGCACCACCACCGGGTGGGCTCTAACCTCCAACGTTTCGGTTAACAGCTGATCGCGCTAGCCTATCGCTCCACGAAGACAGTCGTACTCCACTCTCACCACCATCAGAACATATCTTCAAAGCTATTAGCGCAAAGAAAAAAGCAACACACCACTCCCGGGAGGGCTCGAAACTCCAACTTTTCGGTTAACAGCCGATAGCACTAGGCAAATGCGCCACAGAGACAGTCCTGCTCCACTCTCACCACCATCAAAACATATCTTCAAAGCTATCAGCCCAAAGAAAAAAAAAGCGCCACACCACCACCGGGTGGGCTCGACACTCCAACCTTTCGGTTAACAGCTGATCGCGCTAGCCAATCGCGCCACGAAGACAGTCGTGCTCCACTCTCACCACCATCAGAACATATCTTCAAAGCTATTAGCCCAAAAAAAAGTGCCACACCACCACCGGGTGGGCTCGACACTCCAACCTTTCGGTTAACAGCCGATCGCGCCAGCCAATTGCGCCACGGAGACAGTCGTGCTCCAGTCTCGCCACCGTCATAACATTTCTTCAGAGCTATCAGCCCAAAGGAGAAAAAGCGCCGCACCACCACCGGGTGGGCTCTAACCTCCAACGTTTCGGTTAACAGCTGATCGCGCTAGCCTATCGCTCCACGAAGACAGTCGTACTCCACTCTCACCACCATCAGAACATATCTTCAAAGCTATTAGCGCAAAGAAAAAAGCAACACACCACTCCCGGGAGGGCTCGAACCTCCAACCTTTCGGTTAACAGCCGATCGCGCTAGCCATTTGCGCCACGGAGACAGTCTTGCTCCACTCTCACCACCATCATAACATATCTTTAAAGCTATCAGCCCAAAGACAAAAAGCGCCGCACCACCACCGGGTGGCCTCGAACCTCCAACCCTTCGGTTAACAGCCGATCGCGCTAGCCAATTGCACCACAAAGACAGTCGTGCTCCACTCTCACCACCATCAGAACATATCTTCAAAGCTACGAGCGCAAAGAAAAAAGCAACACACCACTCCCGGGAGGGCTCGAACCTCAAACCTTTCGGTTAACAGCCGATCGCGCTAGCCAATTGCGCCACGGAGACAGTCGTGCCCCACTTTCACCACCATCAGAACATATCTTCAAAGCTATCAGCGCAAAGAAAAAAGCAACACACCTCTCCCGGGAGCGCTCGAAACTCTAACCTTTCGGTTATCTGCCGATCGCGCTAGCCAATTGCGCCACGGAGACAGTCTTGCTTCACTCTCACCACCATCAGAACATATCTTCAAAGCTATCAGCCCAAAGAAAAAAAAGCGCCGCACCACCACCAGTTGGGCTCGAACCTCCAACTATTCGGTTAACAGCTGATCGCGCTAGCCTATCGCTCCACGAAGACAGTCGTACTCCACTCTCACCACCATCAGAACATATCTTCAAAGCTATTAGCGCAAAGAAAAAAGCAACACACCACTCCCGGGAGGGCTCGAAACTCCAATTTTTCGGTTAACAGCCGATAGCACTAGGCAAATGCGCCACAGAGACAGTCCTGCTCCACTCTCACCACCATCAAAACATATCTTCAAAGCTATCAGCCCAAAGAAAAAAAAGCGCCACACCACCACCGGGTGGGCTCGACACTCCAACCTTTCGGTTAACAGCCGATCGCGCTAGCCAATTGCGCCACGGAGACAGTCTTGCTCCACTCTCACCACCATCAGAACATATCTTCAAAGCTATCAGCCCAAAGAAAAAAAGCGCCGCACCACTACCGGGTGGCCTCGAACCTCCAACCCTTCGGTTAACAGCCGATCGCGCTAGCCAATTGCATCACAAAGACAGTCGTGCTCCACTCTCACCACCATCAGAACATATCTTCAAAGCTATCAGCGCAAAGAAAAAAGCAACACACCACTCTCGGGAGGGCTCGAACGTCCAATTTTCGGTTAACAGCTGATCGCGCTAGCCAATTGCGCCACGAAGACAGTCCTGCTCCACTCTCACCACCATCAGAACATAACTTAAAGGCTATCAGCCCAAAGAAAAAAAAGCGCCGCACCACCACCGGGTGGGCTCGAACCTCCAACCTTTCGGTTAACAGCCGATCGCGCTAGCCATTTGCGCCACGGAGACAGTCGTGCTCCACTCTCACCACTGTCAGAACATTCTTCAGAGCTATCAGCCCAAAGAAAAAAAAGCGCCGCACTACCACCAGGTGGGCTCGAACCTCAAACCTTTCGGTTAACAGCCGATCGCGCTAGCCAATTGCGCCACGGAGACAGTCGTGCCCCACTTTCACCACCATCAGAACATATCTTCAAAGCTATCAGCGCAAAGAAAAAAGCAACACACCACTCCCGGGAGCGCTCGAAACTCCAACCTTTCGGTTAACAGCCGATCGCGCTAGCCGATTGCGCCACGGAGACAGTCCTCCACTCTCACCACCATCAGAACATATCTTCAAAGCTATCAGCCCAAAGAAAAAAAAGCGCCGCACCACCACCGGGTGGGCTCGAACCTCCAACCTTTCTGTTAACAGCCGATCGCGCTAGCCAATTGCGCCACGGAGACAGTCGTGCTCCACTCTCACCACCATCAGAACATATCTTCAAAGCTATCAGCGCAAAGAAAAAAGCAACACACCACTCCCGGGAGGGCTCGAACCTCCAACGTTTTGGTTAACAGCCGATCGCGCTAGCCAATTGCGCCACGAAGACAGTCTTGCTCCACTCTCGCCACCATCAGAACATATCTTAAAAGCTATCAGCCTAAAGAAAAAGCGCCTCACCACCACTGGGTTGGCTCGAACCTCCAACATTTCGGTTAACAGCTGATTGCGCTAGCCTATCGCTCCACGAAGACAGTCGTGCTCCACTCTCACCACCATCAGAACATATCTTCAAAGCTATTAGCGCAAAAAAAGCAACACACCACTCCCGGGAGGGCTCGAAACTCCAACTTTTCGGTTAACAGCCGATCGCACTAGCCAATTGCGCCACGGAGACAGTCTTGCTCCACTCTCACCACCATCATAACATATCTTCAAAGCTATCAGCCCAAAGACAAAAAGCGCCGCACCACCACCGGGTGGCCTCGAACCTCCAACCCTTCGGTTAACAGCCGATCGCGCTAGCCAATTGCACCACAAAGACAGTCGTGCTCCACTCTCACCACCATCAGAACATATCTTCAAAGCTATCAGCGCAAAGAAAAAAGCAACACACCACTCCCGGGAGGGCTCGAACGTCCAATTTTCGGTTAACAGCTGATCGCGCTAGCCAATTGCGCCACGGAGACAGTCCTGCTCCACTCTCAACACCATCAGAACATATCTTCAAAGCTATCAGCCCAAAGAAAAAAAAGCGCTGCACCACCACCGGGTGGGCTCGAACCTCCAACCTTTCGGTTAACAGCCGATCGCGCTAGCCATTTGCGCCACGGAGACAGTCGTGCTCCACTCTCACCACTGTCAGAACATTTCTTCAGAGCTATGAGCCCAAAGAAAAAAAAGCGCCGCACCACCACCGGGTGGGCTCGAACCTCAAACCTTTCGGTTAACAGCCGATCGCGCTAGCCAATTGCGCCACGGAGACAGTCGTGCCCCACTTTCACCACCATCAGAACATATCTTCAAAGCTATCAGCGCAAAGAAAAAAGCAACACACCACTCCCGGGAGGGCTCGAACCTCCAACTTTTCGGTTAACAGCCGATCGCGCTAGCCATTTGCGCCACGGAGACAGTCGTGCTCCACTCTCACCACCGTCAGAACATTTCTTCAGAGCTATCAGCCCAAAGAAAAAAAAGCGCCGCACCACCACCGGGTGGGCTCGAACCTCCAACCTTTCGGTTAACAGCCGATCGCGCTAGCCAATTGTTCCACGGATACAGTCGCGCCCCACTTTCACCACCATCAGAACATAACTTTAAAGCTATCAGCGCAAAAAAAAGCAACACACCAATCCCGGGAGCGCTCGAAACTTCAACCTTTCGGTTAACAGCTGATCGCGCTAGCCAATTGCGCCACGGAGACAGTCTTGCTCCACTCTCACCACCATCATAACATATCTTCAAAGCTATCAGCCCAAAGACAAAAAGCGCCGCACCACCACCGGGTGGCCTCGAACCTCCAACCCTTCGGTTAACAGCCGATCGCGCTAGCCAATTGCACCACAAAGACAGTCGTGCTCCACTCTCACCACCATCAGAACATATCTTCAAAGCTATCAGCCCAAAGAAAAAAAAGCGCCGCACCACCACCAGTTGGGCTCGAACCTCCAACTATTCGGTTAACAGCTGATCGCGCTAGCCAATCGCGCCACGAAGACAGTCGTGCTCCACTCTCACCACCATCAGAACATATCTTCAAAGCTATTAGCCCAAAAAAAAAGTGCCACACCACCACCGGGTGGGCTCGACACTCCAACCTTTCGGTTAACAGCCGATCGCGCTAGCCAATTGCGCCACGGAGACAGTCGTGCTCCAGTCTCGCCACCGTCAGAACATTTCTTCAGAGCTATCAGCCCAAAGGAGAAAAAGCGCCGCACCACCACCGGGTGGGCTCTAACCTCCAACGTTTCGGTTAACAGCTGATCGCGCTAGCCTATCGCTCCACGAAGACAGTCGTACTCCACTCTCACCACCATCAGAACATATCTTCAAAGCTATTAGCGCAAAGAAAAAAGCAACACACCACTCCCGGGAGGGCTCGAAACTCCAACTTTTCGGTTAACAGCCGATAGCACTAGGCAAATGCGCCACAGAGACAGTCCTGCTCCACTCTCACCACCATCAAAACATATCTTCAAAGCTATAAGCCCAAAGAAAAAAAAGCGCCACACCACCACCGGGTGGGCTCGACACTCCAACCTTTCGGTTAACAGCTGATCGCGCTAGCCAATCGCGCCACGAAGACAGTCGTGCTCCACTCTCACCACCATCAGAACATATCTTCAAAGCTATTAGCCCAAAAAAAAGTGCCACACCACCACCGGGTGGGCTCGACACTCCAACCTTTCGGTTAACAGCCGATCGCGCTAGCCAATTGCGCCACGGAGACAGTCTTGCTCCACTCTCGCCACCATCAGAACATATCTTAAAAGCTATCAGCCTAAAGAAAAAGCGCCTCACCACCACTGGGTTGGCTCGAACCTCCAACATTTCGGTTAACAGCTGATCGCGCTAGCCTATCGCTCCACGAAGACAGTCGTGCTCCACTCTCACCACCATCAGAACATATCTTCAAAGCTATTAGCGCAAAAAAAAGCAACACACCACTCCAGGGAGGGCTCGAAACTCCAACTTTTCGGTTAACAGCCGATCGCACTAGCCAATTGCGCCACCGAGACAGTCTTGCTCCACTCTCACCACCATCATAACATATCTTCAAAGCTATCAGCCCAAAGACAAAAAGCGCCGCACCACCACCGGGTGGCCTCGAACCTCCAACACTTCGGTTAACAGCCGATCGCGCTAGCCAATTGCACCACAAAGACAGTCGTGCTCCACTCTCACCACCATCAGAACATATCTTCAAAGCTATCAGCGCAAAGAAAAAAGCAACACACCACTCCCGGGAGGGCTCGAACGTCCAATTTTCGGTTAACAGCTGATCGCGCTAGCCAATTGCGCCACGGAGACAGTCCTGCTCCACTCTCAACACCATCAGAACATATCTTCAAAGCTATCAGCCCAAAGAAAAAAAAGCGCTGCACCACCACCGGGTGGGCTCGAACCTCCAACCTTTCGGTTAACAGCCGACCGCGCTAGCCATTTGCGCCACGGAGACAGTCGTGCTCCACTCTCACCACTGTCAGAACATTTCTTCAGAGCTATCAGCCCAAAGACAAAAAGCGCTGCACCACCACCGGGTGGCCTCGAACCTCCAACCCTTCGGTTAACAGCCGATCGCGCTAGCCAATTGCACCACAAAGACAGTCGTGCTCCACTCTCACCACCATCAGAACATATCTTCAAAGCTATCAGCCCAAAGAAAAAAAAGCGCCGCACCACCACCAGTTGGGCTCGAACCTCCAACTATTCGGTTAACAGCTGATCGCGCTAGCCAATCGCGCCACGAAGACAGTCGTGCTCCGTCTCACCACCATCAGAACATATCTTCAAAGCTATTAGCCCAAAAAAAAGTGCCACACCACCACCGGGTGGGCTCGACACTCCAACCTTTCGGTTAACAGCCGATCGCGCTAGCCAATTGCGCCACGGAGACAGTCGTGCTCCAGTCTCGCCACCGTCAGAACATTTCTTCAGAGCTATCAGCCCAAAGGAGAAAAAGCGCCGCACCACCACCGGGTGGGCTCTAACCTCCAACGTTTCGGTTAACAGCTGATCGCGCTAGCCTATCGCTCCACGAAGACAGTCGTACTCCACTCTCACCACCATCAGAAGATATCTTCAAAGCTATTAGCGCAAAGAATAAAGCAACACACCACTCCCGGGAGGGCTCGAAACTCCAACTTTTCGGTTAACAGCCGATAGCACTAGGCAAATGCGCCACGGAGACAGTCCTCCTCCACTCTCACCACCATCAGAACATATCTTCAAAGCCATCAGCCCAAAGAAAAAAAACCGCCGCACCACCACCGGGTGGGCTCGAACCTCCAACCTTTCTGTTAACAGCCGATCGCGCTAGCCAATTGCGCCACGGAGACAGTCGTGCTCCACTCTCACCACCATCAGAACATATCTTCAAAGCTATCAGCGCAAAGAAAAAAGCAACACACCACTCCCGGGAGGGCTCGAACCTCCAACGTTTTGGTTAACAGCCGATCGCGCTAGCCAATTGCGCCACGAACAGTCTTGCTCCACTCTCGCCACCATCAGAACATATCTTAAAAGCTATCAGCCTAAAGAAAAAGCGCCTCACCACCACTGGGTTGGCTCGAACCTCCAACATTTCGGTTAACAGCTGATCGCGCTAGCCTATCGCTCCACGAAGACAGTCGTGCTCCACTCTCACCACCATCAGAACATATCTTCAAAGCTATTAGCGCAAAAAAAAGCAACACACCACTCCCGGGAGGGCTCGAAACTCCAACTTTTCCGTTAACAGCCGATCGCACTAGCCAATTGCGCCACGGAGACAGTCTTGCTCCACTCTCACCACCATCATAACATATCTTCAAAGCTATCAGCCCAAAGACAAAAAGAGCCGCACCACCACCGGGTGGCCTCGAACCTCCAACCCTTCGGTTAACAGCCGATCGCGCTAGACAATTGCACCACAAAGACAGTCGTGCTCCACTCTCACCACCATCAGAACATATCTTCAAAGCTATCAGCGCAAAGAAAAAAGCAACACACCACTCCCGGGAGGGCTCGAACGTCCAATTTTCGGTTAACAGCTGATCGCGCTAGCCAATTGCGCCACGGAGACAGTCCTGCTCCACTCTCAACACCATCAGAACATATCTTCAAAGCTATCAGCCCAAAGAAAAAAAAGCGCCGCACCACCACCGGGTGGGCTCGAACCTCCAACCTTTCGGTTAACAGCCGATCGCGCTAGCCATTTGCGCCACGGAGACAGTCGTGCTCCACTCTCACCACTGTCAGAACATTTCTTCAGAGCTATGAGCCCAAAGAAAAAAAAAGCGCCGCACCACCACCGGGTGGGCTCGAACCTCAAACCTTTCGGTTAACAGCCGATCGCGCTAGCCAATTGCGCCACGGAGACAGTCCTGCCCCACTTTCACCACCATCAGAACATATCTTCAAAGCTATCAGCGCAAAGAAAAAAGCAACACACCACTCCCGGGAGGGCTCGAACCTCCAACGTTTCGGTTAACAGCCGATCGCGCTAGCCATTTGCGCCACGGAGACAGTCGTGCTCCACTCTCACCACCGTCAGAACATTTCTTCAGAGCTATCAGCCCAAAGAAAAAAAAGCGCCGCACCACCACCGGGTGGGCTCGAACCTCCAACCTTTCGGTTAACAGCCGATCGCGCTAGCCAATTGTTCCACGGATACAGTCGCGCCCCACTTTCACCACCATCAGAACATATCTTTAAAGCTATCAGCGCAAAAAAAAGCAACACACCACTCCCGGGAGCGCTCAAAACTTCAACCTTTCGGTTAACAGCTGATCGCGCTAGCCATTTGCGCCACGGAGACAGTCGTGCTCCACTCTCACCACCATCATAACATATCTTCAAAGCTATCAGCCCAAAGACAAAAAGCGCCGCACCACCACCGGGTGGCCTCGAACCTCCAACCCTTCGGTTAACAGCCGATCGCGCTAGCCAATTGCACCACAAAGACAGTCGTGCTCCACTCTCACCACCATCAGAACATATCTTCAAAGCTATTAGCCCAAAAAAAGTGCCACACCACCACCGGGTGGGCTCGACACTCCAACCTTTCGGTTAACAGCCGATCGCGCTAGCCAATTGCGCCACGGAGAAAGTCGTGCTCCAGTCTCGCCACCGTCAGAACATTTCTTCAGAGCTATCAGCCCAAAGGAGAAAAAGCGCCGCACCACCACCGGGTGGGCTCTAACCTCCAACGTTTCGGTTAACAGCTGATCGCGCTAGCCTATCGCTCCACGAAGACAGTCGTACTCCACTCTCACCACCATCAGAACATATCTTCAAAGCTATTAGCGCAAAGAAAAAAGCAACACACCACTCCCGGGAGGGCTCGAAACTCCAACTTTTCGGTTAACAGCCGATCGCACTAGCCAATTGCGCCACGGAGACAGTCTTGCTCCACTCTCACCACCATCATAACATATCTTCAAAGCTATCAGCCCAAAGACAAAAAGCGCCGCACCACCACCGGGTGGCCTCGAACCTCCAACCCTTCGGTTAACAGCCGATCGCGCTAGCCAATTGCACCACAAAGACAGTCGTGCTCCACTCTCACCACCATCAGAACATATCTTCAAAGCTATCAGCGCAAAGAAAAAAGCAACACACCACTCCCGGGAGGGCTCGAACGTCCAATTTTCGGTTAACAGCTGATCGCGCTAGCCAACTGCGCCACGGAGACAGTCCTGCTCCACTCTCAATACCATCAGAACATATCTTCAAAGCTATCAGCCCAAAGAAAAAAAAGCGCTGCACCACCACCGGGTGGGCTCGAACCTCCAACCTTTCGGTTAACAGCCGATCGCGCTAGCCTTTTGCGCCACGGAGACAGTCGTGCTCCACTCTCACCACTGTCAGAACATTTCTTCAGAGCTATCAGCCCAAAGACAAAAAGCGCAGCACCACCACCGGGTGGCCTCGAACCTCCAACCCTTCGGTTAACAGCCGATCGCGCTAGCCAATTGCACCACAAAGACAGTCGTGCTCCACTCTCACCACCATCAGAACATATCTTCAAAGCTATCAGCCCAAAGAAAAAAAAGCGCCGCACCACCACCAGTTGGGCTCGAACCTCCAACTATTCGGTTAACAGCTGATCGCGCTAGCCAATCGCGCCACGAAGACAGTCGTGCTCCACTCTCACCACCATCAGAACATATCTTCAAAGCTATTAGCCCAAAAAAAAGTGCCACACCACCACCGGGTGGGCTCGACACTCCAACCTTTCGGTTAACAGCCGATCGCGCTAGCCAATTGCGCCACGGAGACAGTCGTGCTCCAGTCTCGCCACCGTCAGAACATTTCTTCAGAGCTATCAGCCCAAAGGAGAAAAAGCGCCGCACCACCACCGGGTGGGCTCTAACCTCCAACGTTTCGGTTAACAGCTGATCGCGCTAGCCTATCGCTCCGCGAAGACAGTCGTACTCCACTCTCACCACCATCAGAACATATCTTCAAAGCTATTAGCGCAAAGAAAAAAGCAACACACCACTCCCGGGAGGGCTCGAAACTCCAACTTTTCGGTTAACAGCCGATAGCACTAGGCAAATGCGCCACGGAGACAGTCCTCCTCCACTCTCACCACCATCAGAACATATCTTCAAAGCTATCAGCCCAAAGAAAAAAAAGCGCCGCACCACCACCGGGTGGGCTCGAACCTCCAACCTTTCTGTTAACAGCCGATCGCGCTAGCCAATTGCGCCACGGAGACAGTCGTGCTCCACTCTCACCACCATCAGAACATATCTTCAAAGCTATCAGCGCAAAGAAAAAAGCAACACACCACTCCCGGGAGGGCTCGAACCTCCAACGTTTTGGTTAACAGCCGATCGCGCTAGCCAATTGCGCCACGAAGACAGTCTTGCTCCACTCTCGCCACCATCAGAACATATCTTAAAAGCTATCAGCCTAAAGAAAAAGCGCCTCACCACCACTGGGTTGGCTCGAACCTCCAACATTTCGGTTAACAGCTGATCGCGCTAGCCTATCGCTCCACGAAGACAGTCGTGCTCCACTCTCACCACCATCAGAACATATCTTCAAAGCTATTAGCGCAAAAAAAAGCAACACACCACTCCCGGGAGGGCTCGAAACTCCAACTTTTCGGTTAACAGCCGATCGCACTAGCCAATTGCGCCACGGAGACAGTCGTGCTCCAGTCTCGCCACCGTCAGAACATTTCTTCAGAGCTATCAGCCCAAAGGAGAAAAAGCGCCGCACCACCACCGGGTGGGCTCTAACCTCCAACGTTTCGGTTAACAGCTGATCGCGCTAGCCTATCGCTCCACGAAGACAGTCGTACTCCACTCTCACCACCATCAGAACATATCTTCAAAGCTATTAGCGCAAAGAAAAAAGCAACACACCACTCCCGGGAGGGCTCGAACCTCCAACCTTTCGGTTAACAGCCGATCGCGCTAGCCATTTGCGCCACGGAGACAGTCGTGCTCCACTCTCACCACTGTCAGAACATTTCTTCAGAGCTATCAGCCCAAAGAAAAAAAAGCGCCGCACCACCACCAGGTGGGCTCGAACCTCAAAAGTTTCGGTTAACAGCCGATCGCGCTAGCCAATTGCGCCACGGAGACAGTCGTGCCCCACTTTCACCACCATCAGAACATATCTTCAAAGCTATCAGCGCAAAGAAAAAAGCAACACACCACTCCTGGGAGCGCTCGAAACTCCAACTTTTCGGTTAACAGCCGATCGCACTAGCCAATTGCGCCACGGAGACAGTCGTGCCCCACTTTCACCACCATCAGAACATATCTTCAAAGCTATCAGCGCAAAGAAAAAAGCAACACACCACTCCCGGGAGGGCTCGAACCTCCAACGTTTCGGTTAACAGCCGATCGCGCTAGCCATTTGCGCCACGGAGACAGTCGTGCTCCACTCTCACCACCGTCAGAACATTTCTTCAGAGCTATCAGCCCAAAGAAAAAAAAGCGCCGCACCACCACCGGGTGGGCTCGAACCTCCAACCTTTCGGTTAACAGCCGATCGCGCTAGCCAATTGTTCCACGGATACAGTCGCGCCCCACTTTCACCACCATCAGAACATATCTTTAAAGCTATCAGCGCAAAAAAAAGCAACACACCACTCCCGGGAGCGCTCAAAACTTCAACCTTTCGGTTAACAGCTGATCGCGCTAGCCATTTGCGCCACGGAGACAGTCGTGCTCCACTCTCACCACCATCATAACATATCTTCAAAGCTATCAGCCCAAAGACAAAAAGCGCCGCACCACCACCGGGTGGCCTCGAACCTCCAACCCTTCGGTTAACAGCCGATCGCGCTAGCCAATTGCACCACAAAGACAGTCGTGCTCCACTCTCACCACCATCAGAACATATCTTCAAAGCTATTAGCCCAAAAAAAGTGCCACACCACCACCGGGTGGGCTCGACACTCCAACCTTTCGGTTAACAGCCGATCGCGCTAGCCAATTGCGCCACGGAGAAAGTCGTGCTCCAGTCTCGCCACCGTCAGAACATTTCTTCAGAGCTATCAGCCCAAAGGAGAAAAAGCGCCGCACCACCACCGGGTGGGCTCTAACCTCCAACGTTTCGGTTAACAGCTGATCGCGCTAGCCTATCGCTCCACGAAGACAGTCGTACTCCACTCTCACCACCATCAGAACATATCTTCAAAGCTATTAGCGCAAAGAAAAAAGCAACACACCACTCCCGGGAGGGCTCGAAACTCCAACTTTTCGGTTAACAGCCGATCGCACTAGCCAATTGCGCCACGGAGACAGTCTTGCTCCACTCTCACCACCATCATAACATATCTTCAAAGCTATCAGCCCAAAGACAAAAAGCGCCGCACCACCACCGGGTGGCCTCGAACCTCCAACCCTTCGGTTAACAGCCGATCGCGCTAGCCAATTGCACCACAAAGACAGTCGTGCTCCACTCTCACCACCATCAGAACATATCTTCAAAGCTATCAGCGCAAAGAAAAAAGCAACACACCACTCCCGGGAGGGCTCGAACGTCCAATTTTCGGTTAACAGCTGATCGCGCTAGCCAACTGCGCCACGGAGACAGTCCTGCTCCACTCTCAATACCATCAGAACATATCTTCAAAGCTATCAGCCCAAAGAAAAAAAAGCGCTGCACCACCACCGGGTGGGCTCGAACCTCCAACCTTTCGGTTAACAGCCGATCGCGCTAGCCTTTTGCGCCACGGAGACAGTCGTGCTCCACTCTCACCACTGTCAGAACATTTCTTCAGAGCTATCAGCCCAAAGACAAAAAGCGCAGCACCACCACCGGGTGGCCTCGAACCTCCAACCCTTCGGTTAACAGCCGATCGCGCTAGCCAATTGCACCACAAAGACAGTCGTGCTCCACTCTCACCACCATCAGAACATATCTTCAAAGCTATCAGCCCAAAGAAAAAAAAGCGCCGCACCACCACCAGTTGGGCTCGAACCTCCAACTATTCGGTTAACAGCTGATCGCGCTAGCCAATCGCGCCACGAAGACAGTCGTGCTCCACTCTCACCACCATCAGAACATATCTTCAAAGCTATTAGCCCAAAAAAAAGTGCCACACCACCACCGGGTGGGCTCGACACTCCAACCTTTCGGTTAACAGCCGATCGCGCTAGCCAATTGCGCCACGGAGACAGTCGTGCTCCAGTCTCGCCACCGTCAGAACATTTCTTCAGAGCTATCAGCCCAAAGGAGAAAAAGCGCCGCACCACCACCGGGTGGGCTCTAACCTCCAACGTTTCGGTTAACAGCTGATCGCGCTAGCCTATCGCTCCGCGAAGACAGTCGTACTCCACTCTCACCACCATCAGAACATATCTTCAAAGCTATTAGCGCAAAGAAAAAAGCAACACACCACTCCCGGGAGGGCTCGAAACTCCAACTTTTCGGTTAACAGCCGATAGCACTAGGCAAATGCGCCACGGAGACAGTCCTCCTCCACTCTCACCACCATCAGAACATATCTTCAAAGCTATCAGCCCAAAGAAAAAAAAGCGCCGCACCACCACCGGGTGGGCTCGAACCTCCAACCTTTCTGTTAACAGCCGATCGCGCTAGCCAATTGCGCCACGGAGACAGTCGTGCTCCACTCTCACCACCATCAGAACATATCTTCAAAGCTATCAGCGCAAAGAAAAAAGCAACACACCACTCCCGGGAGGGCTCGAACCTCCAACGTTTTGGTTAACAGCCGATCGCGCTAGCCAATTGCGCCACGAAGACAGTCTTGCTCCACTCTCGCCACCATCAGAACATATCTTAAAAGCTATCAGCCTAAAGAAAAAGCGCCTCACCACCACTGGGTTGGCTCGAACCTCCAACATTTCGGTTAACAGCTGATCGCGCTAGCCTATCGCTCCACGAAGACAGTCGTGCTCCACTCTCACCACCATCAGAACATATCTTCAAAGCTATTAGCGCAAAAAAAAGCAACACACCACTCCCGGGAGGGCTCGAAACTCCAACTTTTCGGTTAACAGCCGATCGCACTAGCCAATTGCGCCACGGAGACAGTCGTGCTCCAGTCTCGCCACCGTCAGAACATTTCTTCAGAGCTATCAGCCCAAAGGAGAAAAAGCGCCGCACCACCACCGGGTGGGCTCTAACCACCAACGTTTCGGTTAACAGCTGATCGCGCTAGCCTATCGCTCCACGAAGACAGTCGTACTCCACTCTCACCACCATCAGAACATATCTTCAAAGCTATTAGCGCAAAGAAAAAAGCAACACACCACTCCCGGGAGGGCTCGAACCTCCAACCTTTCGGTTAACAGCCGATCGCGCTAGCCATTTGCGCCACGGAGACAGTCGTGCTCCACTCTCACCACTGTCAGAACATTTCTTCAGAGCTATCAGCCCAAAGAAAAAAAAGCGCCGCACCACCACCAGGTGGGCTCGAACCTCAAAAGTTTCGGTTAACAGCCGATCGCGCTAGCCAATTGCGCCACGGAGACAGTCGTGCCCCACTTTCACCACCATCAGAACATATCTTCAAAGCTATCAGCGCAAAGAAAAAAGCAACACACCACTCCTGGGAGCGCTCGAAACTCCAACTTTTCGGTTAACAGCCGATCGCACTAGCCAATTGCGCCACGGAGACAGTCGTGCCCCACTTTCACCACCATCAGAACATATCTTCAAAGCTATCAGCGCAAAGAAAAAAGCAACACACCACTCCCGGGAGGGCTCGAACCTCCAACTTTTCCGTTAACAGCCGATCGCGCTAGCCATTTGCGCCACGGAGACAGTCGTGCTCCACTCTCACCACCGTCAGAACATTTCTTCAGAGCTATCAGCCCAAAGAAAAAAAAGCGCCGCACCACCACCGGGTGGGCTCGAACCTCCAACCTTTCGGTTAACAGCCGATCGCGCTAGCCAATTGTTCCACGGATACAGTCGCGCCCCACTTTCACCACCATCAGAACATATCTTTAAAGCTATCAGCGCAAAAAAAAGCAACACACCACTCCCGGGAGCGCTCGAAACTTCAACCTTTCGGTTAACAGCTGATCGCGCTAGCCAATTGCGCCACGGCGACAGTCTTGCTCCACTCTCACCACCATCATAACATATCTTCAAAGCTATCAGCCCAAAGACAAAAAGCGCCGCACCACCACCGGGTGGCCTCGAACCTCCAACCCTTCGGTTAACAGCCGATCGCGCTAGCCAATTGCACCACAAAGACAGTCGTGCTCCACTCTCACCACCATCAGAACATATCTTCAAAGCTATCAGCCTAAAGAAAAAAAAGCGCCGCACCACCACCAGTTGGGCTCGAACCTCCAACTATTCGGTTAACAGCTGATCGCGCTAGCCAATCGCGCCACGAAGACAGTCGTGCTCCACTCTCACCACCATCAGAACATATCTTCAAAGCTATTAGCCCGAAAAAAAGTGCCACACCACCACCGGGTGGGCTCGACACTCCAACCTTTCGGTTAACAGCCGATCGCGCTAGCCAATTGCGCCACGGAGACAGTCGTGCTCCAGTCTCGCCACCGTCAGAACATTTCTTCAGAGCTATCAGCCCAAAGGAGAAAAAGCGCCGCACCACCACCGGGTGGGCTCTAACCTCCAACGTTTCGGTTAACAGCTGATCGCGCTAGCCTATCGCTCCACGAAGACAGTCGTACTCCACTCTCACCACCATCAGAACATATCTTCAAAGCTATTAGCGCAAAGAAAAAAGCAACACACCACTCCCGGGAGGGCTCGAACCTCCAACCTTTCGGTTAACAGCCGATCGCGCTAGCCATTTGCGCCACGGAGACAGTCGTGCTCCACTCTCACCACTGTCAGAACATTTCTTCAGAGCTATCAGCCCAAAGAAAAAAAAGCGCCGCACCACCACCAGGTGGGCTCGAACCTCAAAAGTTTCGGTTAACAGCCGATCGCGCTAGCCAATTGCGCCACGGAGACAGTCGTGCCCCACTTTCACCACCATCAGAACATATCTTCAAAGCTATCAGCGCAAAGAAAAAAGCAACACACCACTCCTGGGAGCGCTCGAAACTCCAACTTTTCGGTTAACAGCCGATCGCACTAGCCAATTGCGCCACGGAGACAGTCCTGCTCCACTCTCACCACCATCAAAACATATCTTCAAAGCTATCAGCCCAAAGAAAGAAAAGCGCCGCACCACCACCAGGTGGGCTCGAGACTCCAACCTTTCGGTTAACAGCCGATCGCGCTAGCCAATTGCGCCACGGAGACAGTCTTGCTCCACTCTCACCACCATCATAACATATCTTTAAAGCTATCAGCCCAAAGACAAAAAGCGCCGCACCACCACCGGGTGGCCTCGAACCTCCAACCCTTCGGTTAACAGCCGATCGCGCTAGCCAATTGCACCACAAAGACAGTCGTGCTCCACTCTCACCACCATCAGAACATATCTTCAAAGCTATCAGCGCAAAGAAAAAAGCAACACACCACTCCCGGGAGGGCTCGAACGTCCAATTTTCGGTTAACAGCTGATCGCGCTAGCCAATTGCGCCACGGAGACAGTCCTGCTCCACTCTCAACACCATCAGAACATATCTTCAGAGCTATCAGCTCAAAGAAAAAAAGCGCCGCACCACCACCGGGTGGGCTCGAACCTCCAACCTTTCGGTTAACAGCCGATCGCGCTAGCCAATTGCGCCACGGATACAGTCGTGCTCTACTCTCACCACTGTCAGAACATTTCTTCAGAGCTATCAGCCCAAAGAAAAAAAAAGCGCCGCACCACCACCGGGTGGGCTCGAACCTCAAACCTTTCGGTTAACAGCCGATCGCGCTAGCCAATTGCGCCACGGAGACAGTCGTGCCCCACTTTCACCACCATCAGAACATATCTTCAAAGCTATCAGCGCAAAGAAAAAAGCAACACACCACTCCCGGGAGGGCTCGAACCTCCAACTTTTCGGTTAACTGCCGATCGCGCTAGCCATTTCCGCCACGGAGACAGTCGTGCTCCACTCTCACCACCGTCAGAACATTTCTTCAAAGCTATCAGCTCAAAGAAAAAAAGCGCCGCACCACCACAGGGTGGGCTCGAACCTCCAACCTTTCGGTTAACAGCCGATCGCGCTAGCCAATTGCGCCACGGATACAGTCGCGCCCCACTTTCACCACCATCAGAACATATCTTTAAAGCTATCAGCGCAAAAAAAAGCAACACACCACTCCCGGGAGCGCTCGAAACTTCAACCTTTCGGTTAACAGCTGATCGCGCTAGCCAATTGCGCCACGGAGACAGTCTTCCTCCACTCTCACCACCATTAGAACATATCTTCAAAGCTATCAGCCAAAAAAAAGCAACACACCACTCCCGGGAGCACTCGAACCTCCAACCTTTCGGTTAACAGCCGATCGCGCTAGCCAATTGCGCCACGGATACAGTCGCGCCCCACATTCACCACCATCAGAACATATCTTCAAAGCTATCAGCGCAAAGAAAAAAGCAACACACCACTCCCGGGAGCGCTCGAAACTCCAACATTTCGGTTAACAGCCGATCGCGCTAGCCGATTGCGCCACGGAGACAGTCCTCCTCCACTCTCACCACCATTAGAACATATCTTCAAAGCTATCAGCCCAAAGAAAAAAAAGCGCCGCACCACCACCAGTTGGGCTCGAACCTCCAACCTTTCTGTTAACAGCCGATCGCGCTAGCCAATTGCGCCACGGAGACAGTCGTGCTCCACTCTCACCACCATCAGAACATATCTTCAAAGCTATCAGCGCAAAGAAAAAAAAGCGCCGCACCACCACCGGGCGGGCTCGAACCTCCAACCTTTCGGTTAACAGCCGATCGCGCCAGCCAATTGCGCCACAAAGACAGTCGTGCTCCACTTTCACCACCATCAGAACATATCTTCAAAGCTATCAGCGCAAACAAAAAGCAACACACCACTCCCGGGAGCGCTCGAAACTTCAACCTTACGGTTAACAGCTGATCGCGCTAGCCAATTGCGCCACGGAGACAGTCTTCCTCCACTCTCACCACCATCAGAATATATCTTCAAAGCTATCAGCCCAAAGAAAAAAAGCGCCGCACCACCACCGGGTGGGCTCGAACCTCCAACCTTTCGGTTAACAGCCGATCGCGCTAGCCAATTGCGCCACAAAGACAGTCGTGCTCCACTTTCACCACCATCAGTACATATCTTCAAAGCTATCAGCGCAAAAAAAAGCAACACACCACTCCCGGGAGCGCTCGAAACTTCAACCTTTCGGTTAACAGCTGATCGCGCTAGCCAATTGCGTCACGGAGACAGTCTTCCTCCACTCTCACCACCATTAGAACATATCTTCAAAGCTATCAGCCCAAAGAAAAAAAAAGCAACACACCACTCCCGGGAGCGCTCGAAACTCCAACCTTTCGGTTAACAGCCGATCGCGCTAGCCAATTGCGCCACGGAGACAGTCCTCCGCCACTCTCACCACCATTAGATCATATCTTCAAAGCTATCAGCCCAAAGAAAAAAAAGCGCAGCACCACCACCGGGTGGGCTCGAACCTCCAACCTTTCTGTTAACAGCCGATCGCGCTAGCCAATTGCGCCACGGAGACAGTCGTGCTCCACTCTCACCACCATCAGAACATATCTTCAAAGCTATCAGCGCAAAGAAAAAAGCAACACACCACTCCCGGGAGGGTTCGAACCTCCAACTTTTCGGTTAACAGCCGATCGCGCTAGCCATTTGCGCCACGGAGACAGTCGTGCTCCACTCTCACCACCGTCAGAACATTTCTTCAGAGCTATCAGCCCAAAGAAAAAAAATCGCCGCACCACCACCGGCTGGGCTCGAACCTCCAACCTTTCGGTTAACAGCCGATCGCGCTAGCCAATCGCGCCACGGAGACAGTCCTCCTCCACTCTCACCACCATTAGAACATATCTTCAAGGCATCAGCCCAAAGAAAAAAAAGCGCCGCACCACCACCAGGTGGGCTCCAACCTCCAACCTTTCTGTTAACAGCCGATCGCGCTAGCCAATTGCACCACGGATACAGTCGCGCCCCACTTTCACCACCATCAGAACATATCTTCAAAGCTATCAGCGCAAAGAAAAAAGCAACACACCACTCCCGGGAGCGCTCGAAACTCTAACCTTTCGGTTAACTGCCGATCGCGCTAGCCAATTGCGCCACGGAGACAGTCTTGCTTCACTCTCACCACCATGAGAACATATCTTCAAAGCTATCAGCCCAAAGAATGAAAAGCAACACACAAATCCCGGGAGGGCTCAAACCTCCAACCTTTCAGTTAACAGCCGATCGCGCTAGCCAATTGCACCACGGATACAGTCGCGCCCCACTTTCACCACCATCAGAACATATCTTCAAAGCTATCAGCGCAAAGAAAAAAGCAACACACCACTCCCGGGAGCGCTCGAAACTCTAACCTTTCGGTTAACTGCCGATCGCGCTAGCCAATTGCGCCACGGAGACAGTCTTGCTTCACTCTCACCACCATGAGAACATATCTTCAAAGCTATCAGCCCAAAGAATGAAAAGCAACACACCACTCCCGGGAGCGCTCGAAACTTCAACCTTTCGGTTAACAGCTGATCGCGCTAGCCAATTGCGCCACGGAGACAGTCTTCCTCCACTCTCACCACCATTAGAACATATCTTCAAAGCTATCAGCCAAAAAAAAGCAACACACCACTCCCGGGAGCACTCGAACCTCCAACCTTTCGGTTAACAGCCGATCGCGCTAGCCAATTGCGCCACGGATACAGTCGCGCCCCACATTCACCACCATCAGAACATATCTTCAAAGCTATCAGCGCAAAGAAAAAAGCAACACACCACTCCCGGGAGCGCTCGAAACTCCAACATTTCGGTTAACAGCCGATCGCGCTAGCCGATTGCGCCACGGAGACAGTCCTCCTCCACTCTCACCACCATTAGAACATATCTTCAAAGCTATCAGCCCAAAGAAAAAAAAGCGCCGCACCACCACCAGTTGGGCTCGAACCTCCAACCTTTCTGTTAACAGCCGATCGCGCTAGCCAATTGCGCCACGGAGACAGTCGTGCTCCACTCTCACCACCATCAGAACATATCTTCAAAGCTATCAGCGCAAAGAAAAAAAAGCGCCGCACCACCACCGGGCGGGCTCGAACCTCCAACCTTTCGGTTAACAGCCGATCGCGCCAGCCAATTGCGCCACAAAGACAGTCGTGCTCCACTTTCACCACCATCAGAACATATCTTCAAAGCTATCAGCGCAAACAAAAAGCAACACACCACTCCCGGGAGCGCTCGAAACTTCAACCTTACGGTTAACAGCTGATCGCGCTAGCCAATTGCGCCACGGAGACAGTCTTCCTCCACTCTCACCACCATTAGAACATATCTTCAAAGCTATCAGCCCAAAGAAAAAAAAAGCAACACACCACTCCCGGGAGCGCTCGAAACTCCAACCTTTCGGTTAACAGCCGATCGCGCTAGCCAATTGCGCCACGGAGACAGTCCTCCGCCACTCTCACCACCATTAGATCATATCTTCAAAGCTATCAGCCCAAAGAAAAAAAAGCGCAGCACCACCACCGGGTGGGCTCGAACCTCCAACCTTTCTGTTAACAGCCGATCGCGCTAGCCAATTGCGCCACGGAGACAGTCGTGCTCCACTCTCACCACCATCAGAACATATCTTCAAAGCTATCAGCGCAAAGAAAAAAGCAACACACCACTCCCGGGAGGGTTCGAACCTCCAACTTTTCGGTTAACAGCCGATCGCGCTAGCCATTTGCGCCACGGAGACAGTCGTGCTCCACTCTCACCACCGTCAGAACATTTCTTCAGAGCTATCAGCCCAAAGAAAAAAAATCGCCGCACCACCACCGGCTGGGCTCGAACCTCCAACCTTTCGGTTAACAGCCGATCGCGCTAGCCAATCGCGCCACGGAGACAGTCCTCCTCCACTCTCACCACCATTAGAACATATCTTCAAGGCATCAGCCCAAAGAAAAAAAAGCGCCGCACCACCACCAGGTGGGCTCCAACCTCCAACCTTTCTGTTAACAGCCGATCGCGCTAGCCAATTGCACCACGGATACAGTCGCGCCCCACTTTCACCACCATCAGAACATATCTTCAAAGCTATCAGCGCAAAGAAAAAAGCAACACACCACTCCCGGGAGCGCTCGAAACTCTAACCTTTCGGTTAACTGCCGATCGCGCTAGCCAATTGCGCCACGGAGACAGTCTTGCTTCACTCTCACCACCATGAGAACATATCTTCAAAGCTATCAGCCCAAAGAATGAAAAGCAACACACAAATCCCGGGAGGGCTCAAACCTCCAACCTTTCAGTTAACAGCCAATCGCGCTAGCCAATTGCGCCACGGAGACAATCGTGCTCCACTCTCACCACCATCAGAACATATCTTCAAAGCTATCAGCCCAAAGAAAAAAAAGCGCCGCCCCACCACCGGGTGGGCTCGAAACCCCAACCTTTCGGTTAACAGCCGATCGCGCTAGGCAATGGCGCCACGGAGACAGTCCTGCTCCACTCTCACCACCATCAGAACATATCTTCAAAGCTATCAGCCCAAAGAAAAAAAATCGCCGCACCACCACCGGCTGGGCTCGAACCTCCAACCGTTCGGTTAACAGCCGATCACGCTAGCCAATTGCGCCACGGAGACAGTCCTCCTCCACTCTCACCACCATTAGAACATATCTTCAATGCTATCAGCCCAAAGAAAAAAGAGCGCCGCACCACCACCGGGTGGGCTCGAACCTCAAATTTTTTGGTTAACAGCCGATCGCGTTAGCCAATTGCGCCACGGACACAGTCCTGCTCCACTCTCACCACCATCATAACATATCTTTAAAGCTATCAGCCCAAAGACAAAAAGCGCCGCACCACCACCGGGTGGCCTCGAACCTCCAAACCTTCGGTTAACAGCCGATCGCGCTAGCCAATTGCACCACAAAGACAGTCGTGCTCCACTCTCACCACCATCAGAACATATCTTCAAAGCTATCAGCGCAAAGAAAAAAGCAACACACCACTCCCGGGAGGGCTCGAACGTCCAATTTTCGGTTAACAGCTGATCGCGCTAGCCAATTGCGCCACGGAGACAGTCGTGCTCCACTCTCACCACTGTCAGAACATTTCTTCAGAGCTATCAGCCCAAAGAAAAAAAAGCGCCGCACCACCACCAGGTGGGCTCGAACCTCAAAAGTTTCGGTTAACAGCCGATCGCGCTAGCCAATTGCGCCACGGAGACAGTCGTGCCCCACTTTCACCACCATCAGAACATATCTTCAAAGCTATCAGCGCAAAGAAAAAAGCAACACACCACTCCTGGGAGCGCTCGAAACTCCAACTTTTCGGTTAACAGCCGATCGCACTAGCCAATTGCGCCACGGAGACAGTCCTGCTCCACTCTCACCACCATCAAAACATATCTTCAAAGCTATTAGCCCAAAAAAAAGTGCCACACCACCACCGGGTGGGCTCGACTCTCCAACCTTTCGGTTAACAGCCGATCGCGCTAGCCAATTGCGCCACGGAGACAGTCGTGCTCCAGTCTCGCCACCGTCAGAACATTTCTTCAGAGCTATCAGCCCAAAGGAGAAAAAGCGCCGCACCACCACCGGGTGGGCTCTAACCTCCAACGTTTCGGTTAACAGCTGATCGCGCTAGCCTATCGCTCCACGAAGACAGTCGTACTCCACTGTCACCACCATCAGAACATATCTTCAAAGCTATTAGCGCAAAGAAAAAAGCAACACACCACTCCCGGGAGGGCTCGAACCTCCAACCTTTCGGTTAACAGCCGATCGCGCTAGCCATTTGCGCCACGGAGACAGTCGTGCTCCACTCTCACCACTGTCAGAACATTTCTTCAGAGCTATCAGCCCAAAGAAAAAAAAGCGCCGCACCACCACCAGGTGGGCTCGAACCTCAAAAGTTTCGGTTAACAGCCGATCGCGCTAGCCAATTGCGCCACAGAGACAGTCGTGCCCCACTTTCACCACCATCAGAACATATCTTCAAAGCTATCAGCGCAAAGAAAAAAGCAACACACCACTCCTGGGAGCGCTCGAAACTCCAACTTTTCGGTTAACAGCCGATCGCACTAGCCAATTGCGCCACGGAGACAGTCCTGCTCCACTCTCACCACCATCAAAACATATCTTCAAAGCTATCAGCCCAAAGAAAGAAAAGCGCCGCACCACCACCAGGTGGGCTCGAGACTCCAACCTTTCGGTTAACAGCCGATCGCGCTAGCCAATTGCGCCACGGAGACAGTCTTGCTCCACTCTCACCACCATCATAACATATCTTTAAAGCTATCAGCCCAAAGACAAAAAGCGCCGCACCACCACCGGGTGGCTTCGAACCTCCAACCCTTCGGTTAACAGCCGATCGCGCTAGCCAATTGCACCACAAAGACAGTCGTGCTCCACTCTCACCACCATCAGAACATATCTTCAAAGCTATCAGCGCAAAGAAAAAAGCAACACACCACTCCCGGGAGGGCTCGAACGTCCAATTTTCGGTTAACAGCTGATCGCGCTAGCCAATTGCGCCACGGAGACAGTCCTGCTCCACTCTCAACACCATCAGAACATATCTTCAGAGCTATCAGCTCAAAGAAAAAAAGCGCCGCACCACCACCGGGTGGGCTCGAACCTCCAACCTTTCGGTTAACAGCCGATCGCGCTAGCCAATTGCGCCACGGATACAGTCGTGCTCTACTCTCACCACTGTCAGAACATTTCTTCAGAGCTATCAGCCCAAAGAAAAAAAAAGCGCCGCACCACCACCGGGTGGGCTCGAACCTCAAACCTTTCGGTTAACAGCCGATCGCGCTAGCCAATTGCGCCACGGAGACAGTCGTGCCCCACTTTCACCACCATCAGAACATATCTTCAAAGCTATCAGCGCAAAGAAAAAAGCAACACACCACTCCCGGGAGGGCTCGAACCTCCAACTTTTCGGTTAACTGCCGATCGCGCTAGCCATTTCCGCCACGGAGACAGTCGTGCTCCACTCTCACCACCGTCAGAACATTTCTTCAAAGCTATCAGCTCAAAGAAAAAAAGCGCCGCACCACCACAGGGTGGGCTCGAACCTCCAACCTTTCGGTTAACAGCCGATCGCGCTAGCCAATTGCGCCACGGATACAGTCGCGCCCCACTTTCACCACCATCAGAACATATCTTTAAAGCTATCAGCGCAAAAAAAAGCAACACACCACTCCCGGGAGCGCTCGAAACTTCAACCTTTCGGTTAACAGCTGATCGCGCTAGCCAATTGCGCCACGGAGACAGTCTTCCTCCACTCTCACCACCATTAGAACATATCTTCAAAGCTATCAGCCAAAAAAAAGCAACACACCACTCCCGGGAGCACTCGAACCTCCAACCTTTCGGTTAACAGCCGATCGCGCTAGCCAATTGCGCCACGGATACAGTCGCGCCCCACATTCACCACCATCAGAACATATCTTCAAAGCTATCAGCGCAAAGAAAAAAGCAACACACCACTCCCGGGAGCGCTCGAAACTCCAACATTTCGGTTAACAGCCGATCGCGCTAGCCGATTGCGCCACGGAGACAGTCCTCCTCCACTCTCACCACCATTAGAACATATCTTCAAAGCTATCAGCCCAAAGAAAAAAAAGCGCCGCACCACCACCAGTTGGGCTCGAACCTCCAACCTTTCTGTTAACAGCCGATCGCGCTAGCCAATTGCGCCACGGAGACAGTCGTGCTCCACTCTCACCACCATCAGAACATATCTTCAAAGCTATCAGCGCAAAGAAAAAAAAGCGCCGCACCACCACCGGGCGGGCTCGAACCTCCAACCTTTCGGTTAACAGCCGATCGCGCCAGCCAATTGCGCCACAAAGACAGTCGTGCTCCACTTTCACCACCATCAGAACATATCTTCAAAGCTATCAGCGCAAACAAAAAGCAACACACCACTCCCGGGAGCGCTCGAAACTTCAACCTTACGGTTAACAGCTGATCGCGCTAGCCAATTGCGCCACGGAGACAGTCTTCCTCCACTCTCACCACCATCAGAATATATCTTCAAAGCTATCAGCCCAAAGAAAAAAAGCGCCGCACCACCACCGGGTGGGCTCGAACCTCCAACCTTTCGGTTAACAGCCGATCGCGCTAGCCAATTGCGCCACAAAGACAGTCGTGCTCCACTTTCACCACCATCAGTACATATCTTCAAAGCTATCAGCGCAAAAAAAAAGCAACACACCACTCCCGGGAGCGCTCGAAACTTCAACCTTTCGGTTAACAGCTGATCGCGCTAGCCAATTGCGTCACGGAGACAGTCTTCCTCCACTCTCACCACCATTAGAACATATCTTCAAAGCTATCAGCCCAAAGAAAAAAAAAGCAACACACCACTCCCGGGAGCGCTCGAAACTCCAACCTTTCGGTTAACAGCCGATCGCGCTAGCCAATTGCGCCACGGAGACAGTCCTCCGCCACTCTCACCACCATTAGATCATATCTTCAAAGCTATCAGCCCAAAGAAAAAAAAGCGCAGCACCACCACCGGGTGGGCTCGAACCTCCAACCTTTCTGTTAACAGCCGATCGCGCTAGCCAATTGCGCCACGGAGACAGTCGTGCTCCACTCTCACCACCATCAGAACATATCTTCAAAGCTATCAGCGCAAAGAAAAAAGCAACACACCACTCCCGGGAGGGTTCGAACCTCCAACTTTTCGGTTAACAGCCGATCGCGCTAGCCATTTGCGCCACGGAGACAGTCGTGCTCCACTCTCACCACCGTCAGAACATTTCTTCAGAGCTATCAGCCCAAAGAAAAAAAATCGCCGCACCACCACCGGCTGGGCTCGAACCTCCAACCTTTCGGTTAACAGCCGATCGCGCTAGCCAATCGCGCCACGGAGACAGTCCTCCTCCACTCTCACCACCATTAGAACATATCTTCAAGGCATCAGCCCAAAGAAAAAAAAGCGCCGCACCACCACCAGGTGGGCTCGAACCTCCAACCTTTCTGTTAACAGCCGATCGCGCTAGCCAATTGCGCCACGGATACAGTCGCGCCCCACTTTCACCACCATCAGAACATATCTTCAAAGCTATCAGCGCAAAGAAAAAAGCAACACACCACTCCCGGGAGCGCTCGAAACTCTAACCTTTCGGTTAACTGCCGATCGCGCTAGCCAATTGCGCCACGGAGACAGTCTTGCTTCACTCTCACCACCATCAGAACATATCTTCAAAGCTATCAGCCCAAAGAATGAAAAGCAACACACAAATCCCGGGAGGGCTCAAACCTCCAACCTTTCAGTTAACAGCCAATCGCGCTAGCCAATTGCGCCACGGAGACAATCGTGCTCCACTCTCACCACCGTCAGAACATTTCTTCAGAGCTATCAGCCCAAAGAAAAAAAATCGCCGCACCACCACCGGCTGGGCTCGAACCTCCAACCTTTCGGTTAACAGCCGATCGCGCTAGCCAATCGCGCCACGGAGACAGTCCTCCTCCACTCTCACCACCATTAGAACATATCTTCAAGGCATCAGCCCAAAGAAAAAAAAGCGCCGCACCACCACCAGGTGGGCTCGAACCTCCAACCTTTCTGTTAACAGCCGATCGCGCTAGCCAATTGCGCCACGGATACAGTCGCGCCCCACTTTCACCACCATCAGAACATATCTTCAAAGCTATCAGCGCAAAGAAAAAAGCAACACACCACTCCCGGGAGGGCTCGAACCTCCAACTTTTGGGTTAACAGCCGATCGCGCTAGCCAATTGCGCCACGGAGACAATCGTGCTCGACTCTAACCACCATCAGAACATATCTTCAAAGCTATCAGCCCAAAGAAAAAAAAGCACCGCAACACCACAGGGTGAGCTCGAAAATCCAACCTTTCGGTTAACAGCCGATCACCCTAGCCAATTTCGCCACGGAGACAGTCCTGCTCCACCCTCACCACCATCAGAACATATCTTCAATGCTATCAGCCCAAAGAAAAAAGAGCGCCGCACCACCACCGGGTGGGCTCGAACCTCAAATTTTTTGGTTAACAGCCGATCGCGTTAGCCAATTGCGCCACGGACACAGTCCTGCTCCACTCTCACCACCATCAGAACATAACTTCAAAGCTATCAGCCCAAAGAAAAAAAGCGCCGCACCACCACCGCGTGGGCTCAAACCTCCAACCTTTCGGTTAACTGCCGATCGCGCAACCAATTGCGCCACGGAGACAGTCTTGCTCCACTCTCACCACCATCATAACATATCTTTAAAGCTATCAGCCCAAAGACAAAAAGCGCCGCACCACCACCGGGTGGCCTCGAACCTCCAAACCTTCGGTTAACAGCCGATCGCGCTAGCCAATTGCGCCACGGACACAGTCCTGCTCCACTCTCACCACCATCAGAACATAACTTCAAAGCTATCAGCCCAAAGAAAAAAAGCGCCGCACCACCACCGCGTGGGCTCAAACCTCCAACCTTTCGGTTAACTGCCGATCGCGCAACCAATTGCGCCACGGAGACAGTCTTGCTCCACTCTCACCACCATCATAACATATCTTTAAAGCTATCAGCCCAAAGACAAAAAGCGCCGCACCACCACCGGGTGGCCTCGAACCTCCAAACCTTCGGTTAACAGCCGATCGCGCTAGCCAATTGCGCCACGGAGACAATCGTGCTCGACTCTCACCACCATCAGAACATATCTTCAAAGCTATCAGCCCAAAGAAAAAAAAAAGCGCCGCGACACCACAGGGTGAGCTCGAAAATCCAACCTTTCGGTTAACAGCCGATCACCCTAGCCAATTTCGCCACGGAGACAGTCCTGCTCCACCCTCACCACCATCAGAACATATCTTCAATGCTATCAGCCCAAAGAAAAAAGAGCGCCGCACCACCACCGGGTGGGCTCGAACCTCAAATTTTTTGGTTAACAGCCGATCGCGTTAGCCAATTGCGCCACGGACACAGTCCTGCTCCACTCTCACCACCATCAGAACATAACTTCAAAGCTATCAGCCCAAAGAAAAAAAGCGCCGCACCACCACCGCGTGGGCTCAAACCTCCAACCTTTCGGTTAACTGCCGATCGCGCAACCAATTGCGCCACGGAGACAGTCTTGCTCCACTCTCACCACCATCATAACATATCTTTAAAGCTATCAGCCCAAAGACAAAAAGCGCCGCACCACCACCGGGTGGCCTCGAACCTCCAAACCTTCGGTTAACAGCCGATCGCGCTAGCCAATTGCACCACAAAGACAGTCGTGCTCCACTCTCACCACCATCAGAACATATCTTCAAAGCTATCAGCGCAAAGAAAAAAGCAACACACCACTCCCGGGAGGGCTCGAACGTCCAATTTTCGGTTAACAGCTGATCGCGCTAGCCAATTGCGCCACGGAGACAGTCGTGCTCCACTCTCACCACTGTCAGAACATTTCTTCAGAGCTATCAGCCCAAAGAAAAAAAAGCGCCGCACCACCACCAGGTGGGCTCGAACCTCAAAAGTTTCGGTTAACAGCCGATCGCGCTAGCCAATTGCGCCACGGAGACAGTCGTGCCCCACTTTCACCACCATCAGAACATATCTTCAAAGCTATCAGCGCAAAGAAAAAAGCAACACACCACTCCTGGGAGCGCTCGAAACTCCAACTTTTCGGTTAACAGCCGATCGCACTAGCCAATTGCGCCACGGAGACAGTCCTGCTCCACTCTCACCACCATCAAAACATATCTTCAAAGCTATTAGCCCAAAAAAAAGTGCCACACCACCACCGGGTGGGCTCGACTCTCCAACCTTTCGGTTAACAGCCGATCGCGCTAGCCAATTGCGCCACGGAGACAGTCGTGCTCCAGTCTCGCCACCGTCAGAACATTTCTTCAGAGCTATCAGCCCAAAGGAGAAAAAGCGCCGCACCACCACCGGGTGGGCTCTAACCTCCAACGTTTCGGTTAACAGCTGATCGCGCTAGCCTATCGCTCCACGAAGACAGTCGTACTCCACTCTCACCACCATCAGAACATATCTTCAAAGCTATTAGCGCAAAGAAAAAAGCAACACACCACTCCCGGGAGGGCTCGAACCTCCAACCTTTCGGTTAACAGCCGATCGCGCTAGCCATTTGCGCCACGGAGACAGTCGTGCTCCACTCTCACCACTGTCAGAACATTTCTTCAGAGCTATCAGCCCAAAGAAAAAAAAGCGCCGCACCACCACCAGGTGGGCTCGAACCTCAAAAGTTTCGGTTAACAGCCGATCGCGCTAGCCAATTGCGCCACGGAGACAGTCGTGCCCCACTTTCACCACCATCAGAACATATCTTCAAAGCTATCAGCGCAAAGAAAAAAGCAACACACCACTCCTGGGAGCGCTCGAAACTCCAACTTTTCGGTTAACAGCCGATCGCACTAGCCAATTGCGCCACGGAGACAGTCCTGCTCCACTCTCACCACCATCAAAACATATCTTCAAAGCTATCAGCCCAAAGAAAGAAAAGCGCCGCACCACCACCAGGTGGGCTCGAGACTCCAACCTTTCGGTTAACAGCCGATCGCGCTAGCCAATTGCGCCACGGAGACAGTCTTGCTCCACTCTCACCACCATCATAACATATCTTTAAAGCTATCAGCCCAAAGACAAAAAGCGCCGCACCACCACCGGGTGGCCTCGAACCTCCAACCCTTCGGTTAACAGCCGATCGCGCTAGCCAATTGCACCACAAAGACAGTCGTGCTCCACTCTCACCACCATCAGAACATATCTTCAAAGCTATCAGCGCAAAGAAAAAAGCAACACACCACTCCCGGGAGGGCTCGAACGTCCAATTTTCGGTTAACAGCTGATCGCGCTAGCCAATTGCGCCACGGAGACAGTCCTGCTCCACTCTCAACACCATCAGAACATATCTTCAGAGCTATCAGCTCAAAGAAAAAAAGCGCCGCACCACCACCGGGTGGGCTCGAACCTCCAACCTTTCGGTTAACAGCCGATCGCGCTAGCCAATTGCGCCACGGATACAGTCGTGCTCTACTCTCACCACTGTCAGAACATTTCTTCAGAGCTATCAGCCCAAAGAAAAAAAAGCGCCGCACCACCACCGGGTGGGCTCGAACCTCAAACCTTTCGGTTAACAGCCGATCGCGCTAGCCAATTGCGCCACGGAGACAGTCGTGCCCCACTTTCACCACCATAAGAACATATCTTCAAAGCTATCAGCGCAAAGAAAAAAGCAACACACCACTCCCGGGAGGGCTCGAACCTCCAACTTTTCGGTTAACTGCCGATCGCGCTAGCCATTTCCGCCACGGAGACAGTCGTGCTCCACTCTCACCACCGTCAGAACATTTCTTCAAAGCTATCAGCTCAAAGAAAAAAAGCGCCGCACCACCACAGGGTGGGCTCGAACCTCCAACCTTTCGGTTAACAGCCGATCGCGCTAGCCAATTGCGCCACGGATACAGTCGCGCCCCACTTTCACCACCATCAGAACATATCTTTAAAGCTATCAGCGCAAAAAAAAGCAACACACCACTCCCGGGAGCGCTCGAAACTTCAACCTTTCGGTTAACAGCTGATCGCGCTAGCCAATTGCGCCACGGAGACAGTCTTCCTCCACTCTCACCACCATTAGAACATATCTTCAAAGCTATCAGCCAAAAAAAAGCAACACACCGCTCCCGGGAGCACTCGAACCTCCAACCTTTCGGTTAACAGCCGATCGCGCTAGCCAATTGCGCCACGGATACAGTCGCGCCCCACATTCACCACCATCAGAACATATCTTCAAAGCTATCAGCGCAAAGAAAAAAGCAACACACCACTCCCGGGAGCGCTCGATACTCCAACATTTCGGTTAACAGCCGATCGCGCTAGCCGATTGCGCCACGGAGACAGTCCTCCTCCACTCTCACCACCATTAGAACATATCTTCAAAGCTATCAGCCCAAAGAAAAAAAAGCGCCGCACCACCACCAGTTGGGCTCGAACCTCCAACCTTTCTGTTAACAGCCGATCGCGCTAGCCAATTGCGCCACGGAGACAGTCGTGCTCCACTCTCACCACCATCAGAACATATCTTCAAAGCTATCAGCGCAAAGAAAAAAAAGCGCCGCACCACCACCGGGCGGGCTCGAACCTCCAACCTTTCGGTTAACAGCCGATCGCGCCAGCCAATTGCGCCACAAAGACAGTCGTGCTCCACTTTCACCACCATCAGAACATATCTTCAAAGCTATCAGCGCAAACAAAAAGCAACACACCACTCCCGGGAGCGCTCGAAACTTCAACCTTACGGTTAACAGCTGATCGCGCTAGCCAATTGCGCCACGGAGACAGTCTTCCTCCACTCTCACCACCATCAGAATATATCTTCAAAGCTATCAGCCCAAAGAAAAAAAGCGCCGCACCACCACCGGGTGGGCTCGAACCTCCAACCTTTCGGTTAACAGCCGATCGCGCTAGCCAATTGCGCCACAAAGACAGTCGTGCTCCTCTTTCACCACCATCAGTACATATCTTCAAAGCTATCAGCGCAAAAAAAAAGCAACACACCACTCCCGGGAGCGCTCGAAACTTCAACCTTTCGGTTAACAGCTGATCGCGCTAGCCAATTGCGTCACGGAGACAGTCTTCCTCCACTCTCACCACCATTAGAACATATCTTCAAAGCTATCAGCCCAAAGAAAAAAAAAGCAACACACCACTCCCGGGAGCGCTCGAAACTCCAACCTTTCGGTTAACAGCCGATCGCGCTAGCCAATTGCGCCACGGAGACAGTCCTCCGCCACTCTCACCACCATTAGATCATATCTTCAAAGCTATCAGCCCAAAGAAAAAAAAGCGCAGCACCACCACCGGGTGGGCTCGAACCTCCAACCTTTCTGTTAACAGCCGATCGCGCTAGCCAATTGCGCCACGGAGACAGTCGTGCTCCACTCTCACCACCATCAGAACATATCTTCAAAGCTATCAGCGCAAAGAAAAAAGCAACACACCACTCCCGGGAGGGTTCGAACCTCCAACTTTTCGGTTAACAGCCGATCGCGCTAGCCATTTGCGCCACGGAGACAGTCGTGCTCCACTCTCACCACCGTCAGAACATTTCTTCAGAGCTATCAGCCCAAAGAAAAAAAATCGCCGCACCACCACCGGCTGGGCTCGAACCTCCAACCTTTCGGTTAACAGCCGATCGCGCTAGCCAATCGCGCCACGGAGACAGTCCTCCTCCACTCTCACCACCATCATAACATATCTTTAAAGCTATCAGCCCAAAGACAAAAAGCGCCGCACCACCACCGGGTGGCCTCGAACCTCCAAACCTTCGGTTAACAGCCGATCGCGCTAGCCAATTGCACCACAAAGACAGTCGTGCTCCACTCTCACCACCATCAGAACATATCTTCAAAGCTATCAGCGCAAAGAAAAAAGCAACACACCACTCCCGGGAGGGCTCGAACGTCCAATTTTCGGTTAACAGCTGATCGCGCTAGCCAATTGCGCCACGGAGACAGTCGTGCTCCACTCTCACCACTGTCAGAACATTTCTTCAGAGCTATCAGCCCAAAGAAAAAAAAGCGCCGCACCACCACCAGGTGGGCTCGAACCTCAAAAGTTTCGGTTAACAGCCGATCGCGCTAGCCAATTGCGCCACGGAGACAGTCGTGCCCCACTTTCACCACCATCAGAACATATCTTCAAAGCTATCAGCGCAAAGAAAAAAGCAACACACCACTCCTGGGAGCGCTCGAAACTTCAACCTTACGGTTAACAGCTGATCGCGCTAGCCAATTGCGCCACGGAGACAGTCTTCCTCCACTCTCACCACCATCAGAATATATCTTCAAAGCTATCAGCCCAAAGAAAAAAAGCGCCGCACCACCACCGGGTGGGCTCGAACCTCCAACCTTTCGGTTAACAGCCGATCGCGCAAGCCAATTGCGCCACAAAGACAGTCGTGCTCCACTTTCACCACCATCAGTACATATCTTCAAAGCTATCAGCGCAAAAAAAAGCAACACACCACTCCCGGGAGCGCTCGAAACTTCAACCTTTCGGTTAACAGCTGATCGCGCTAGCCAATTGCGTCACGGAGACAGTCTTCCTCCACTCTCACCACCATTAGAACATATCTTCAAAGCTATCAGCCCAAAGAAAAAAAAAGCAACACACCACTCCCGGGAGCGCTCGAAACTCCAACATTTCGGTTAACAGCCGATCGCGCTAGCCGATTGCGCCACGGAGACAGTCCTCCTCCACTCTCACCACCATTAGAACATATCTTCAAAGCTATCAGCCCAAAGAAAAAAAAGCGCCGCACCACCACCAGTTGGGCTCGAACCTCCAACCTTTCGGTTAACAGCTGATCGCGCTAGCCAATTGCGCCACGGAGACAGTCGTGCTCCACTCTCACCACTGTCAGAACATTTCTTCAGAGCTATCAGCCCAAAGAAAAAAAAGCGCCGCACCACCACCAGGTGGGCTCGAACCTCAAAAGTTTCGGTTAACAGCCGATCGCGCTAGCCAATTGCGCCACGGAGACAGTCGTGCTCCACTTTCACCACCATCAGAACATATCTTCAAAGCTATCAGCGCAAACAAAAAGCAACACACCACTCCCGGGAGCGCTCGAAACTTCAACCTTACGGTTAACAGCTGATCGCGCTAGCCAATTGCGCCACGGAGACAGTCTTCCTCCACTCTCACCACCATCAGAATATATCTTCAAAGCTATCAGCCCAAAGAAAAAAAGCGCCGCACCACCACCGGGTGGGCTCGAACCTCCAACCTTTCGGTTAACAGCCGATCGCGCTAGCCAATTGCGCCACAAAGACAGTCGTGCTCCACTTTCACCACCATCAGTACATATCTTCAAAGCTATCAGCGCAAAAAAAAAGCAACACACCACTCCCGGGAGCGCTCGAAACTTCAACCTTTCGGTTAACAGCTGATCGCGCTTGCCAATTGCGTCACGGAGACAGTCTTCCTCCACTCTCACCACCATTAGAACATATCTTCAAAGCTATCAGCCCAAAGAAAAAAAAAGCAACACACCACTCCCGGGAGCGCTCGAAACTCCAACCTTTCGGTTAACAGCCGATCGCGCTAGCCAATTGCGCCACGGAGACAGTCCTCCGCCACTCTCACCACCATTAGATCATATCTTCAAAGCTATCAGCCCAAAGAAAAAAAAGCGCAGCACCACCACCGGGTGGGCTCGAACCTCCAACCTTTCTGTTAACAGCCGATCGCGCTAGCCAATTGCGCCACGGAGACAGTCGTGCTCCACTCTCACCACCATCAGAACATATCTTCAAAGCTATCAGCGCAAAGAAAAAAGCAACACACCACTCCCGGGAGGGTTCGAACCTCCAACTTTTCGGTTAACAGCCGATCGCGCTAGCCATTTGCGCCACGGAGACAGTCGTGCTCCACTCTCACCACCGTCAGAACATTTCTTCAGAGCTATCAGCCCAAAGAAAAAAAATCGCCGCACCACCACCGGCTGGGCTCGAACCTCCAACCTTTCGGTTAACAGCCGATCGCGCTAGCCAATCGCGCCACGGAGACAGTCCTCCTCCACTCTCACCACCATCATAACATATCTTTAAAGCTATCAGCCCAAAGACAAAAAGCGCCGCACCACCACCGGGTGGCCTCGAACCTCCAAACCTTCGGTTAACAGCCGATCGCGCTAGCCAATTGCACCACAAAGACAGTCGTGCTCCACTCTCACCACCATCAGAACATATCTTCAAAGCTATCAGCGCAAAGAAAAAAGCAACACACCACTCCCGGGAGGGCTCGAACGTCCAATTTTCGGTTAACAGCTGATCGCGCTAGCCAATTGCGCCACGGAGACAGTCGTGCTCCACTCTCACCACTGTCAGAACATTTCTTCAGAGCTATCAGCCCAAAGAAAAAAAAGCGCCGCACCACCACCAGGTGGGCTCGAACCTCAAAAGTTTCGGTTAACAGCCGATCGCGCTAGCCAATTGCGCCACGGAGACAGTCGTGCCCCACTTTCACCACCATCAGAACATATCTTCAAAGCTATCAGCGCAAAGAAAAAAGCAACACACCACTCCTGGGAGCGCTCGAAACTCCAACTTTTCGGTTAACAGCCGATCGCACTAGCCAATTGCGCCACGGAGACAGTCCTGCTCCACTCTCACCACCATCAAAACATATCTTCAAAGCTATTAGCCCAAAAAAAAGTGCCACACCACCACCGGGTGGGCTCGACTCTCCAACCTTTCGGTTAACAGCCGATCGCGCTAGCCAATTGCGCCACGGAGACAGTCGTGCTCCAGTCTCGCCACCGTCAGAACATTTCTTCAGAGCTATCAGCCCAAAGGAGAAAAAGCGCCGCACCACCACCGGGTGGGCTCTAACCTCCAACGTTTCGGTTAACAGCTGATCGCGCTAGCCTATCGCTCCACGAAGACAGTCGTACTCCACTCTCACCACCATCAGAACATATCTTCAAAGCTATTAGCGCAAAGAAAAAAGCAACACACCACTCCCGGGAGGGCTCGAACCTCCAACCTTTCGGTTAACAGCCGATCGCGCTAGCCATTTGCGCCACGGAGACAGTCGTGCTCCACTCTCACCACTGTCAGAACATTTCTTCAGAGCTATCAGCCCAAAGAAAAAAAAGCGCCGCACCACCACCAGGTGGGCTCGAACCTCAAAAGTTTCGGTTAACAGCCGATCGCGCTAGCCAATTGCGCCACGGAGACAGTCGTGCCCCACTTTCACCACCATCAGAACATATCTTCAAAGCTATCAGCGCAAAGAAAAAAGCAACACACCACTCCTGGGAGCGCTCGAAACTCCAACTTTTCGGTTAACAGCCGATCGCACTAGCCAATTGCGCCACGGAGACAGTCCTGCTCCACTCTCACCACCATCAAAACATATCTTCAAAGCTATCAGCCCAAAGAAAGAAAAGCGCCGCACCACCACCAGGTGGGCTCGAGACTCCAACCTTTCGGTTAACAGCCGATCGCGCTAGCCAATTGCGCCACGGAGACAGTCTTGCTCCACTCTCACCACCATCATAACATATCTTTAAAGCTATCAGCCCAAAGACAAAAAGCGCCGCACCACCACCGGGTGGCCTCGAACCTCCAACCCTTCGGTTAACAGCCGATCGCGCTAGCCAATTGCACCACAAAGACAGTCGTGCTCCACTCTCACCACCATCAGAACATATCTTCAAAGCTATCAGCGCAAAGAAAAAAGCAACACACCACTCCCGGGAGGGCTCGAACGTCCAATTTTCGGTTAACAGCTGATCGCGCTAGCCAATTGCGCCACGGAGACAGTCCTGCTCCACTCTCAACACCATCAGAACATATCTTCAGAGCTATCAGCTCAAAGAAAAAAAGCGCCGCACCACCACCGGGTGGGCTCGAACCTCCAACCTTTCGGTTAACAGCCGATCGCGCTAGCCAATTGCGCCACGGATACAGTCGTGCTCTACTCTCACCACTGTCAGAACATTTCTTCAGAGCTATCAGCCCAAAGAAAAAAAAGCGCCGCACCACCACCGGGTGGGCTCGAACCTCAAACCTTTCGGTTAACAGCCGATCGCGCTAGCCAATTGCGCCACGGAGACAGTCGTGCCCCACTTTCACCACCATCAGAACATATCTTCAAAGCTATCAGCGCAAAGAAAAAAGCAACACACCACTCCCGGGAGGGCTCGAACCTCCAACTTTTCGGTTAACTGCCGATCGCGCTAGCCATTTCCGCCACGGAGACAGTCGTGCTCCACTCTCACCACCGTCAGAACATTTCTTCAAAGCTATAAGCTCAAAGAAAAAAAGCGCCGCACCACCACAGGGTGGGCTCGAACCTCCAACCTTTCGGTTAACAGCCGATCGCGCTAGCCAATTGCGCCACGGATACAGTCGCGCCCCACTTTCACCACCATCAGAACATATCTTTAAAGCTATCAGCGCAAAAAAAAGCAACACACCACTCCCGGGAGCGCTCGATACTTCAACCTTTCGGTTAACAGCTGATCGCGCTAGCCAATTGCGCCACGGAGACAGTCTTCCTCCACTCTCACCACCATTAGAACATATCTTCAAAGCTATCAGCCAAAAAAAAGCAACACACCACTCCCGGGAGCACTCGAACCTCCAACCTTTCGGTTAACAGCCGATCGCGCTAGCCAATTGCGCCACGGATACAGTCGCGCCCCACATTCACCACCATCAGAACATATCTTCAAAGCTATCAGCGCAAAGAAAAAAGCAACACACCACTCCCGGGAGCGCTCGAAACTCCAACATTTCGGTTAACAGCCGATCGCGCTAGCCGATTGCGCCACGGAGACAGTCCTCCTCCACTCTCACCACCATTAGAACATATCTTCAAAGCTATCAGCCCAAAGAAAAAAAAGCGCCGCACCACCACCAGTTGGGCTCGAACCTCCAACCTTTCTGTTAACAGCCGATCGCGCTAGCCAATTGCGCCACGGAGACAGTCGTGCTCCACTCTCACCACCATCAGAACATATCTTCAAAGCTATCAGCGCAAAGAAAAAAAAGCGCCGCACCACCACCGGGCGGGCTCGAACCTCCAACCTTTCGGTTAACAGCCGATCGCGCCAGCCAATTGCGCCACAAAGACAGTCGTGCTCCACTTTCACCACCATCAGAACATATCTTCAAAGCTATCAGCGCAAACAAAAAGCAACACACCACTCCCGGGAGCGCTCGAAACTTCAACCTTACGGTTAACAGCTGATCGCGCTAGCCAATTGCGCCACGGAGACAGTCTTCCTCCACTCTCACCACCATGAGAATATATCTTCAAAGCTATCAGCCCAAAGAAAAAAAGCGCCGCACCACCACCGGGTGGGCTCGAACCTCCAACCTTTCGGTTAACAGCCGATCGCGCTAGCCAATTGCGCCACAAAGACAGTCGTGCTCCACTTTCACCACCATCAGTACATATCTTCAAAGCTATCAGCGCAAAAAAAAAGCAACACACCACTCCCGGGAGCGCTCGAAACTTCAACCTTTCGGTTAACAGCTGATCGCGCTAGCCAATTGCGTCACGGAGACAGTCTTCCTCCACTCTCACCACCATTAGAACATATCTTCAAAGCTATCAGCCCAAAGAAAAAAAAAGCAACACACCACTCCCGGGAGCGCTCGAAACTCCAACCTTTCGGTTAACAGCCGATCGCGCTAGCCAATTGCGCCACGGAGACAGTCCTCCGCCACTCTCACCACCATTAGATCATATCTTCAAAGCTATCAGCCCAAAGAAAAAAAAGCGCAGCACCACCACCGGGTGGGCTCGAACCTCCAACCTTTCTGTTAACAGCCGATCGCGCTAGCCAATTGCGCCACGGAGACAGTCGTGCTCCACTCTCACCACCATCAGAACATATCTTCAAAGCTATCAGCGCAAAGAAAAAAGCAACACACCACTCCCGGGAGGGTTCGAACCTCCAACTTTTCGGTTAACAGCCGATCGCGCTAGCCATTTGCGCCACGGAGACAGTCGTGCTCCACTCTCACCACCGTCAGAACATTTCTTCAGAGCTATCAGCCCAAAGAAAAAAAATCGCCGCACCACCACCGGCTGGGCTCGAACCTCCAACCTTTCGGTTAACAGCCGATCGCGCTAGCCAATCGCGCCACGGAGACAGTCCTCCTCCACTCTCACCACCATTAGAACATATCTTCAAGGCATCAGCCCAAAGAAAAAAAAGCGCCGCACCACCACCAGGTGGGCTCGAACCTCCAACCTTTCTGTTAACAGCCGATCGCGCTAGCCAATTGCGCCACGGATACAGTCGCGCCCCACTTTCACCACCATCAGAACATATCTTCAAAGCTATCAGCGCAAAGAAAAAAGCAACACACCACTCCCGGGAGCGCTCGAAACTCTAACCTTTCGGTTAACTGCCGATCGCGCTAGCCAATTGCGCCACGGAGACAGTCTGGCTTCACTCTCACCACCATCAGAACATATCTTCAAAGCTATCAGCCCAAAGAATGAAAAGCAACACACAAATCCCGGGAGGGCTCAAACCTCCAACCTTTCAGTTAACAGCCAATCGCGCTAGCCAATTGCGCCACGGAGACAATCGTGCTCCACTCTCACCACCATCAGAACATATCTTCAAAGCTATCAGCCAAAAGAAAAAAAGCGCCGCACCACCACCGGGTGGGCTCGAACCTCCAACATTTCGGTTAACAGCTGATCGCGCTAGCCAATCGCGCCATGAAGACAGTCGTGCTCCACTCTCACCACCATCAGAACATATCTTCAAAGCTATCAGCCCAAAGAATGAAAAGCAACACATCACTCCCGGGAGAGCTCGAACCTCCAACATTGCAGTTAACAGCCGATCGCGCTAGCCAATCGCGCCACGGAGACAGTCCTCCTCCACTCTCACCACCATCAGAACATATCTTCAAAGCTATCAGCGCAAAGAAAAAAGCAACACACCACTCCCGGGAGCGCTCGAAACTCCAACCTTTAGGTTAACAGCCGATCGCGCTAGCCAATTGCGCCACGGAGACAGTCCTCCTCCACTCTCGCCACCATTAGAACATATCTTCAAAGCTATCAGCCCAAAGAAAAAAAAGCGCCGCCCCACCACCGGGTGGGCTCGAAACCCCAACCTTTCGGTTAACAGCCGATCGCGCTAGGCAATGGCGCCACGGAGACAGTCCTGCTCCACTCTCACCACCATCAGAACATATCTTCAAAGCTATCAGCCCAAAGAAAAAAAATCGCCGCACCACCACCGGCTGGGCTCGAACCTCCAACCGTTCGGTTAACAGCCGATCACGCTAGCCAATTGCGCCACGGAGACAGTCCTCCTCCACTCTCACCACCATTAGAACATATCTTCAAGGCATCAGCCCAAAGAAAAAAAAGCGCCGCACCACCACCAGGTGGGCTCGAACCTCCAACCTTTCTGTTAACAGCCGATCGCGCTAGCAAATTGTGCCACGGAGACAGTCGTGCTCCACTCTCACCACCATCAGAACATATCTTCAAAGCTATCAGCGCAAAGAAAAAAGCAACACACCACTCCCGGGAGGGCTCGAACCTCCAACTTTTGGGTTAACAGCCGATCGCGCTAGCCAATTGCGCCACGGAGACAATCGTGCTCGACTCTCACCACCATCAGAACATATCTTCAGAGCTATCAGCCCAAAGAAAAAAAAGCGCCGCAACACCACAGGGTGAGCTCGAAAATCCAACCTTTCGGTTAACAGCCGATCACCCTAGCCAATTTCGCCACGGAGACAGTCCTGCTCCACCCTCACCACCATCAGAACATATCTTCAATGCTATCAGCCCAAAGAAAAAAGAGCGCCGCACCACCACCGGGTGGGCTCGAACCTCAAATTTTTTGGTTAACAGCCGATCGCGTTAGCCAATTGCGCCACGGACACAGTCCTGCTCCACTCTCACCACCATCAGAACATAACTTCAAAGCTATCAGCCCAAAGAAAAAAAGCGCCGCACCACCACCGCGTGGGCTCAAACCTCCAACCTTTCGGTTAACTGCCGATCGCGCAACCAATTGCGCCACGGAGACAGTCTTGCTCCACTCTCACCACCATCATAACATATCTTTAAAGCTATCAGCCCAAAGACAAAAAGCGCCGCACCACCACCGGGTGGCCTCGAACCTCCAAACTTTCGGTTAACAGCCGATCGCGCTAGCCAATTGCGCCACGGACACAGTCCTGCTCCACTCTCACCACCATCAGAACATAACTTCAAAGCTATCAGCCCAAAGAAAAAAAGCGCCGCACCACCACCGCGTGGGCTCAAACCTCCAACCTTTCGGTTAACTGCCGATCGCGCAACCAATTGCGCCACGGAGACAGTCTTGCTCCACTCTCACCACCATCATAACATATCTTTAAAGCTATCAGCCCAAAGACAAAAAGCGCCGCACCACCACCGGGTGGCCTCGAACCTCCAAACCTTCGGTTAACAGCCGATCGCGCTAGCCAATTGCGCCACGGAGACAATCGTGCTCGACTCTCACCACCATCAGAACATATCTTCAAAGCTATCAGCCCAAAGAAAAAAAAAAGCGCCGCAACACCACAGGGTGAGCTCGAAAATCCAACCTTTCGGTTAACAGCCGATCACCCTAGCCAATTTCGCCACGGAGACAGTCCTGCTCCACCCTCACCACCATCAGAACATATCTTCAATGCTATCAGCCCAAAGAAAAAAGAGCGCCGCACCACCACCGGGTGGGCTCGAACCTCAAATTTTTTGGTTAACAGCCGATCGCGTTAGCCAATTGCGCCACGGACACAGTCCTGCTCCACTCTCACCACCATCAGAACATAACTTCAAAGCTATCAGCCCAAAGAAAAAAAGCGCCGCACCACCACCGCGTGGGCTCAAACCTCCAACCTTTCGGTTAACTGCCGATCGCGCAACCAATTGCGCCACGGAGACAGTCTTGCTCCACTCTCACCACCATCATAACATATCTTTAAAGCTATCAGCCCAAAGACAAAAAGCGCCGCACCACCACCGGGTGGCCTCGAACCTCCAAACCTTCGGTTAACAGCCGATCGCGCTAGCCAATTGCACCACAAAGACAGTCGTGCTCCACTCTCACCACCATCAGAACATATCTTCAAAGCTATCAGCGCAAAGAAAAAAGCAACACACCACTCCCGGGAGGGCTCGAACGTCCAATTTTCGGTTAACAGCTGATCGCGCTAGCCAATTGCGCCACGGAGACAGTCCTGCTCCACTCTCAACACCATCAGAACATATCTTCAAAGCTATCAGCCCAAAGAAAAAAAAGCGCTGCACCACCACCGGGTGGGCTCGAACCTCCAACCTTTCGGTTAACAGCCGATCGCGCTAGCCATTTGCGATACGGAGACAGTCGTGCTCTACTCTCATCACTGTCAGAACATTTCTTCAGAGCTATCAGCCCAAAGAAAAAAAAAGCGCCGCACCACCACCGGGTGGGCTCGAACCTCAAACCTTTCGGTTAACAGCCGATCGCGCTAGCCAATTGCGCCACGGAGACAGTCGTGCCCCACTTTCACCACCATCAGAACATATCTTCAAAGCTATCAGCGCAAAGAAAAAAGCAACACACCACTCCCGGGAGGGCTCGAACCTCCAACTTTTCGGTTAACAGCCGATCGCGCTAGCCATTTCCGCCACGGAGACAGTCGTGCTCCACTCCCACCACCGTCAGAACATTTCTTCAGAGCTTTCAGCCCAAAGAAAAAAAGCGCCGCACCACCACCGGGTGGGCTCGAACCTCCAAACTTTCGGTTAACAGCCGATCGCGCTAGCCAATTGCGCCACGGATACAGTCGCGCCCCACTTTCACCACCATCAGAACATATCTTTAAAGCTATCAGCGCAAAAAAAAAGCAACACACCACTCCCGGGAGCGCTCGAAACTTCAACCTTTCGGTTAACAGCTGATCGCGCTAGCCAATTGCGCCACGGAGACAGTCTTCCTCCACTCTCACCACCATTAGAACATATCTTCAAAGCTATCAGCCAAAAAAAAAGCAACACACCACTCCCGGGAGCGCTCGAACCTCCAACCTTTCGGTTAACAGCCGATCGCGCTAGCCAATTGCGCCACGGATACAGTCGCGCCCCACATTCACCACCATCAGAACATATCTTCAAAGCTATCAGCGCAAAAAAAAAGCAACACACCACTCCCGGGAGCGCTCGAAACTTCAACCTTTCGGTTAACAGCTGATCGCGCTAGCCAATTGCGCCACGGAGACAGTCTTCCTCCACTCTCACCACCATCAGAATATATCTTCAAAGCTATCAGCCCAAAGAAAAAAAAGCGCCGCACCACCACCGGGTGGGCTCGAACCTCCAACCTTTCGGTTAACAGCCGATCGCGCTAACCAATTGCGCCACAAAGACAGTCGTGCTCCACTTTCACCACCATCAGTACATATCTTCAAAGCTATCAGCGCAAAAAAAAAGCAACACACCACTCCCGGGAGCGCTCGAAACTTCAACCTTTCGGTTAACAGCTGATCGCGCTAGCCAATTGCGCCACGGAGACAGTCTTCCTCCACTCTCACCACCATTAGAACATATCTTCAAAGCTATCAGCCCAAAGAAAAAAAAGCAACACACCACTCCCGGGAGCGCTCGAAACTCCAACCTTTCGGTTAACAGCCGATCGCGCTAGCCAATTGCGCCACGGAGACAGTCCTCCGCCACTCTCACCACCATTAGATCATATCTTCAAAGCTATCAGCCCAAAGAAAAAAAAGCGCAGCACCACCACCGGGTGGGCTCGAACCTCCAACTTTTCTGTTAACAGCCGATCGCGCTAGCCAATTGCGCCACGGAGACAGTCGTGCTCCACTCTCACCACCATTAGAACATATCTTCAAAGCTATCAGCGCAAAGAAAAAAGCAACACACCACTCCCGGGAGGGCTCGAACCTCCAACTTTTCGGTTAACAGCCGATCGCGCTAGCCATTTGCGCCACGGAGACAGTCGTGCTCCACTCTCACCACCGTCAGAACATTTCTTCAGAGCTATCAGCCCAAAGAAAAAAAATCGCCGCACCACCACCGGCTGGGCTCGAACCTCCAACCTTTCGGTTAACAGCCGATCGCGCTAGCCAATTGCGCCACGGAGACAGTCCTCCTCCACTCTCACCACCATTAGAACATATCTTCAAGGCATCAGCCCAAAGAAAAAAAAGCGCCGCACCACCACCAGGTGGGCTCGAACCTCCAACCTTTCTGTTAACAGCCGATCGCGCTAGCCAATTGCGCCACGGATACAGTCGCGCCCCACTTTCACCACCATCAGAACATATCTTCAAAGCTATCAGCGCAAAGAAAAAAGCAACACACCACTCCCGGGAGCGCTCGAAACTCTAACCTTTCGGTTAACTGCCGATCGCGCTAGCCAATTGCGCCACGGAGACAGTCTTGCTTCACTCTCACCACCATCAGAACATATCTTCAAAGCTATCAGCCCAAAGAATGAAAAGCGCCGCACCACCACCGGGTGGGCTCGAACCTCCAACATTTCGGTTAACAGCTGATCGCGCTAGCCAATCGCGCCATGAAGACAGTCGTGCTCCACTCTCACCACCATCAGAACATATCTTCAAAGCTATCAGCCCAAAGAATGAAAAGCAACACATCACTCCCGGGAGGGCTCGAACCTCCAACATTGCAGTTAACAGCCGATCGCGCTAGCCAATCGCGCCACGGAGACAGTCCTCCTCCACTCTCACCACCATCAGAACATATCTTCAAAGCTATCAGCCCAAAGAAAAAAAAGCGCCGCCCCACCACAGGGTGGGCTCGAAACCCCAACTTTTCGGTTAACAGCCGATCGCGCTAGGCAATGGCGCCACGGAGACAGTCCTGCTCCACTCTCGCCACCATCAGAACATATCTTCAAAGCTATCAGCCCAAAGAAAAAAAATCGCCGCACCACCACCGGCTGGGCTCGAACCTCCAACCTTTCGGTTAACAGCCGATCACGCTAGCCAATTGCGCCACGGAGACAGTCCTCCTCCACTCTCACCACCATTAGAACATATCTTCAAGGCATCAGCCCAAAGAAAAAAAAGCGCCGCACCACCACCAGGTGGGCTCGAACCTCCAACCTTTCTGTTAACAGCCGATCGCGCTAGCAAATTGCGCCACGGAGACAGTCGTGCTCCACTCTCACCACCATCAGAACATATCTTCAAAGCTATCAGCGCAAAGAAAAAAGCAACACACCACTCCCGGGAGCGCTCGAAACTCCAACCTTTCGGTTAACAGCCGATCGCGCTAGCCAATTGCGCCACGGAGACAGTCCTCCTCCACTCTCGCCACCATTAGAACATATCTTCAAAGCTATCAGCCCAAAGAAAAAAAAGCGCCGCCCCACCACCGGGTGGGCTCGAAACCCCAACCTTTCGGTTAACAGCCGATCGCGCTAGGCAATGGCGCCACGGAGACAGTCCTGCTCCACTCTCGCCACCATCAGAACATATCTTCAAAGCTATCAGCCCAAAGAAAAAAAATCGCCGCACCACCACCGGCTGGGCTCGAACCTCCAACCTTTCGGTTAACAGCCGATCACGCTAGCCAATTGCGCCACGGAGACAGTCCTCCTCCACTCTCACCACCATTAGAACATATAGAACATAGAACACCCCTGACGTGTACGACTCTGAAATTGCTCCCCCAAGTTATTCTGTAATCCGCAAGGACCGTCTGACGCGAGGGGGTGGTGTTGCTCTGCTGATAAAGAATCGCTTTTCCTTCCACGTTTTGGCGCACAATTTAGAAGCTGAAGCAATCTTTTGTAAACTCACGTGTGACTCAGGGACTGTGTTCATTGGGTGTGTTTACCGGAGCCCGTCATCGGGTCATGAAAGTATATCGGCCATTCAAGAATTCATGCATCAAAATGTGAGAAATTCGAAAGTACTGCTGATGGGTGATTTCAATCTTGCTGACATAGAATGGAATACTATGCATCACTCGTCAGCAGCCTCTGAAGCTCTCCTTGATATTATGCTTGCCTTTAACCTTCAACAAATCGTAACTGAGCCTACGCGCACACAAGGTGCCGTTAAAAACATCCTGGATCTTATCCTTCTCAGCCAACACTTCCCGATAAGTGCCGTTAAATCGAGTATTATTGAAGGCATTTCGGACCACGATATACCGCTATGCATTCTACCTATTAGCAATACCCAAATCAATCGTGACGAAGTGTCTGTGATTGCTGACTTTCAAAGAGCAGACGACAACAGCATACTAACACACTTAGACTACGAGTTTGCCAACTTTTCACAACTCGCGTCGGACGCATCATGTGACATAGACGCTCTATGGATTAAGTTCAAATCAATTATATTTTTTTGTATCGATAAGTATGTTCCCCAAAAAACTAGAAAACAGCAGAGGTCAAACCCATGGATCACGCGTGAAGTTATTCACTCAAAACGTCGCGTGAATCGTCTTCGTAAAACAGCAAAAAATAACCAAAGCCAGTCGATAACTTTAAAACTGCAGAACGCTAAGACTGATCTACGAGATAAAACCAAAGCGGCAAAAGATCATTACTTTAACGTAACTCTGCCGAGTTTCCTTGCAAATAACCCTCGCAGGTTCTGGAAACATTTCAGTGTAAAGGGGGCAGTGACACAACTATCTGCAAAAGAAAAACAAGATAAAGCTGAGTCATTTAACAACTTTTTTCAATCTGTATTCACAGCTGAAAATAAAAATGTACCCTCTATTAGTTCGCGCATTACCACGACCATCGATGACCTAATCATTACAGATGCCGGTGTCATGAATCTTTTATTGAAAATTGATCCCAGGAAATCTAGTGGTCCCGATAACATTCCGAACGAATTTCTTAAAAGGTACGCGGAATGGAGTAGTAAATATCTCGGAATAATTTTTAGGAAATCCTTGCAGCTCGCTAAATTACCGTCTGACTGGAAATTAGCTAAAGTCATACCAATACATAAATCCGGAGATAAAGTCCTGGTATCGAACTATAGACCTATATCTCTTACAAGTACATCGTGCAAACTACTAGAACATGTTATTTTTAAACACATCACATCTTTCCTTGAACAAATACATTTTTTTTCTCCCAACCAGCATGGATTTCGAAACGGTTTATCAACTATTACACAATTGACCGAAGTTGTACATGACCTTGCACATAGCCTCAATCGCCGCAGTCAAACAGATATGGTCCTATTAGATTTTTCAAAAGCATTTGACAGTGTCTGCCATAACAAATTAATTGCGAAATTGGAAGCCATCTTAGGTAACACCTCATTCGCCAGTTGGATTAAGGACTTTTTGCTCAATCGAAAACAATTCGTATTCTTTGAACAAGCTACATCGAAAACCGTTTCTGTATCATCAGGCGTACCACAAGGATCAGTTCTTGGACCATTGTTATTTTTAATCTATATCAACGACATTGCAACAAACATCGACTCTAACATAAAACTTTTTGCTGACGATTGTGTTATATATCAGGAAATCAATAGCCATACAGACCACCTTGCGCTGAGTGCCTCCCTAAACACAATATCCGAATGGTGTAAACAATGGCAGATGTCAATAAACGTAAAAAAATCCGCTGTGATCACAATAACTAAAAGAAAACAGCCCTCAATATTCAACTATGCAGTCGACGGCACCATGCTACCTAAAGTAAACCAACATAAATATTTAGGGGTGACGCTTACTTCGGACCTTAACTGGACCCAGCACATAGATAACGTTTCCGCAGCAGCACTACGCAAGTTATTTTTTCTTAAAAGAAGCCTAAAACTAGCTCCCACCCCAATAAAGCTGCTTGCCTATAAGACATTTATAAGACCGATTTTAGAATATGCCAACGTGGTTTGGTTCCCGCATACAAAGACTAACATAAGGAAACTGGAAGCAGTGCAAAGAAAAGCGATAAGATTTATTCACAACAGGTACAGGCGCACTGACTCCCCAACTTACCTTTTAAACGCATCCAATCTAAAAACGCTGCTAGAAAGGGCGAAAGAAGCCCGCTTAAAATTCTTGTTTCAGATAATTCACAACAGTTTCAAGATAAACGTGTCGAAGTACATTTCGTTTTCCGAAACCCGACCTACACGCCAACAGCATCCCAATAAACTAACAGAATATTCATATAGTAATGAAACCTTCAAGCATTCTTTTTTTCCACTTGCCATTAGGGAATGGAATCAAGTACATCCATCGATCACAAACACCAAATCATTCTCGGAATTTGTTAATAAAATTGAAGGCACAAGCAACTAATCCTCGACACAGAGAGGATATAACTACAGGCCTGTCTTAATAGTGTGATAAATGTATTCATTGTATATATTTTGGTAAACGCTATTTGTTCTTGCCTTATATTTATTGTAACCTCTTTTTTACATTTATTAGATATTTCATTGTTCCTGAAATGTTTTATGTTTTATATATTGCACTTTTTGTATTGCCCTCCTGCTACGCTCTCAGATGAGAGCAGCAGTATTGGAAATAAATAAATAAATAAATAAATAAATATCTTCAAGGCATCAGCCCAAAGAAAAAAAAGCGCCGCACCACCACCAGGTGGGCTCGAACCTCCAACCTTTCTGTTAACAGCCGATCGCGCTAGCAAATTGCGCCACGGAGACAGTCGTGCTCCACTCTCACCACCATCAGAACATATCTTCAAAGCTATCAGCCCAAAGAAAAAAAAGCGCCGCACCACCACAGGGTGGGCTCGAAAATCCAACCTTTCGGTTAACAGCCGATCACCCTAGCCAATTTCGCCTCGGAGACAGTCCTGCTCCACCCTCACCACCATCAGAACATATCTTCAAAGCTATCAGCCCAAAGAAAAAAGAGCGCCGCACCACCACCGGGTGGGCTCGAACCTCAAATTTTTTAGTTAACAGCCGATCGCGTTAGCCAATTGCGCCACGGACACAGTCCTGCTCCACTCTCACCACCATCAGAACATAACTTCAAAGCTATCAGCCCAAAGAAAAAAAGCGCCGCACCACCACCGCGTGGGCTCGAACCTCCAACCTTTCGGTTAACTGCCGATCGCGCTAGCCCATCGCGCCACGGAGACAGTCGTACTTCACTCTCACCACCATCAGAACATATCTTCAAAGCTATCAGCGCAAAGAAAAAAGCAACACACCACTCCCGGGAGGGCTCGAAACTCCAACCTATCGGTTAACAGCCGATCACGCTAGCCAATTGCGCCACGGAGACAGTCCTGCTCCACTATCACCACCATCAGAACATATCTTCAAAGCTATCAGCCCAAAGAAAAAAAAGCGCCGCCCCACCACCGGGTGGGCTCGAAACCCCAACCTTTCGGTTAACAGCCGATCGCGCTAGCCAATGGCGCCACGGAGATAGTCCTGCTCCACTCTCACCACCATCAGAACATATCTTCAAAGCTATCAGCCCAAAGAAAAAAAATCGCCGCACCACCACCGGCTGGGCTCGAACCTCCAACCTTTCGGTTAACAGCCGATCGCGCTAGCCAATTGCGCCACGGAGACAGTCCTCCTCCACTCTCACCACCATTAGAACATATCTTCAAGGCATCAGCCCAAAGAAAAAAAAGCGCCGCACCACCACCAGGTGGGCTCGAACCTCCAACCTTTCTGTTAACAGCCGATCGCGCTAGCAAATTGCGCCACGGAGACAGTCGTGCTCCACTCTCACCACCATCAGAACATATCTTCAAAGCTATCAGCGCCAAGAAAAAAGCAACACACCACTCCCGGGAGGGCTCGAACCTCCAACTTTTGGGTTAACAGCCGATCGCGCTAGCAATTTGCGCCACGGAGACAGTCGTGCTCCACTCTCACCACCGTCAGAACATTTCTTCAGAGCTATCAGCCCAAAGAAAAAAAAGCGCCGCACCACCACTGGGTGGGCTCGAACCTCCAACCTTTCAGTTAACAGCCGATCGCGCTAGCCAATTGCGCCACGGACACAGTCGTGCTCCACTCTCACCACTGTCAGAACATTTCTTCAGAGCTATCAGCCCAAAGAAAAAAAAGCGCCGCACCACCACCGGGTGGGCTCGAACCTCAAACCTTTCGGTTAACAGCTGATCGCGCTAGCCAATTGCGCCACGGAGACAGTCGTGCCCCACTTTCACCACAATCAGAACATATCTTCAAAGCTATCAGCGAAAAAGAAAAAAGCAACACACCACTCCCGGGAGCGCTCGAAACTCCAACCTTTCGGTTAACAGCCGATCGCGCTAGCCGATTGCGCCACGGAGACAGTCCTCCTCCACTCTCACCACCATCAGAACATATCTTCAAAGCTATCAGCCCAAAGAAAAAAAAGCGCCGCACCACCACCGGGTGAGCTCGAACCTCCAACCTTTCTGTTAACAGCCGATCGCGCTAGCCAATTGCGCCACGGAGACAGTCGTGCTCCACTCTCACCACCATCAGAACATATCTTCAAAGCTATCAGCGCAAAGAAAAAAGCAACACACCACTCCCGGGAGGGCTCGAACCTCCAACGTTTTGGTTAACAGCCGATCGCGCTAGCCAATTGCGCCCCGAAGACAGTCTTGCTCCACTCTCACCACCATCAGAACATATCTTAAAAGCTATCAGCCTAAAGAAAAAGCGCCTCACCACCACTGGGTTGGCTCGAACCTCCAACATTTCGGTTAACAGCTGATCGCCCTAGCCTATCGCTCCACGAAGACAGTCGTGCTCCACTCTCACCACCATCAGAACATATCTTCAAAGCTATTAGCGCAAAAAAAGCAACACACAACTCCCGGGAGGGCTCGAAACTCCAACTTTTCGATTAACAGCCGATCGCACTAGCCAATTGCGCCACGGAGACAGTCCTGCTCCACTCTCACCACCATCAAAACATATCTTCAAAGCTATCAGCCCAAAGAAAAAGCAACACACCACTCTCGGGAGCGCTCGAAACTTCAACCTTTCGGTTAACAGCTGATCGCGCTAGCCAATTGCGCCACGGAGACAGTCTTCCTCCACTCTCACCACCATTAGAACATATCTTCAAAGCTATCAGCCCAAAGAAAAAAAAGCGCCGCCCCACCACCGGGTGGGCTCGAAACCTCAACCTTTCGGTTAACAGCCGATCGCGCTAGCCAATGGCGCCACGGAGACAGTCCTGCTCCACTCTCACCACCATCAGAACATATCTTCAAAGCTATCAGCCCAAAGAAAAAAAATCGCCGCACCACCACCGGGTGGGCTCGAACCTCCAACTTTTCGGTTAACAACCGATCGCGCTAGCCAATTGCGCCACGGAGACAGTCGTGCTCCACTCTCACCACCATCACAACATATCTTCAAAGCTATTAGCGCAAAGAAAAAAAAGCGCCGCACCACCACCGGCTGGGCTCGAACCTCCAACCTTTCGGTTAACAGCCGATCGCGCTAGCCAATTGCGCCACGGAGACAGTCATTCTCCACTCTCACCACCATTAGAACATATCTTCAAGGCATCAGCCCAAAGAAAAAAAAGCGCCGCACCACCACCAGGTGGGCTCGAACCTCCAACCTTTCTGTTAACAGCCGATCGCGCTAGCAAATAGCGCCACGGAGACAGTCGTGCTCCACTCTCACCACCATCAGAACATATCTTCAAAGCTATCAGCGCAAAGAAAAAAGCAACACACCACTCCCGGGAGGGCTCGAACCTCCAACTTTTGGGTTAACAGCCGATCGCGCTAGCAATTTGCGCCACGGAGACAGTCGTGCTCCACTCTCACCACCGTCAGAACATTTCTTCAGAGATATCAGCCCAAAGAAAAAAAAAGCGCCGCACCACCACCGGGTGGGCTCGAACCTCCAACCTTTCAGTTAACAGCCGATCGCGCTAGCCAATTGCGCCACGGAGACAGTCGTGCTCCACTCTCACCACTGTCAGAACATTTCTTCAGTGCTATCAGCCCAAAGAAAAAAAAGCGCCGCACCACCACCGGGTGGGCTCGAACCTCAAACCTTTCGGTTAACAGCCGATCGCGCTAGCCAATTGCGCCACGGAGACAGTCGTGCCCCACTTTCACCACCATCAGAACATATCTTCAAAGCTATGCGCGCAAAGAAAAAAGCAACACACCACTCCCGGGAGCGCTCGAAACTCCAACCTTTCGGTTACCAGCCGATCGCGCTAGCCGATTGCGCCACGGAGCCAGTCCTCCTCCACTCTCACCACCATAAGAACATATCTTCAAAGCTATCAGCCCAAAGAAAAAAAAGCGCCGCCCCACCACCGGGTGGGCTCGAAACCCCAACCTTTCGGTTAACAGCCGATCGCGCTAGCCAATGGCGCCACGGAGACAGTCCTGCTCCACTCTCACCACCATCAGAACATATCTTCAAAGCTATCAGCTCAAAGAAAAAAAATCGCCGCACTACCACCGGCTGGGCTCGAACCTCCAACCTTTCGGTTAACAGCCGATCGCGCTAGCTAATTGCGCCACGGAGACAGTCCTCCTCCACTCTCACCACCATTAGAACATATCTTTAAGGCATCAGCCCAAAAAAAAAAAGCGCCGCACCACCACCAGGTGGGCTCGAACCTCCAACCTTTCTGTTAACAGCCGATCGCGCTAGCAAATTGCGCCACGGAGACAGTCGTGCTCCACTCTCACCACCATCAGAACATATCTTCAAAGCTATCAGCGCAAAGAAAAAAGCAACACACCACTCCCGGGAGGGCTCGAACCTCCAACTTTTGGGTTAACAGCCGATCGCGCTAGCAATTTGCGCCACGGAGACAGTCGTGCTCCACTCTCACCACCGTCAGAACATTTCTTCAGAGCTATCAGCCCAAAGAAAAAAAAGCGCCGCACCACCACCGGGTGGGCTCGAACCTCCAACCTTTCAGTTAACAGCCAATCGCGCTAGCCAATTGCGCCACGGAGACAGTCGTGCTCCACTCTCACCACTGTCAGAACATTTCTTCAGAGCTATCAGCCCAAAGAAAAAAAAGCGCCGCACCACCACCGGGTGGGCTCGAACCTCAAACCTTTCGGTTAACAGCCGATCGCGCTAGCCAATTGCGCCACGGAGACAGTCGTGCCCCACTTTCACCACCATCAGAACATATCTTCAAAGCTATCAGCGAAAAAGAAAAAAGCAACACACCACTCCCGGGAGCGCTCGAAACTCCAACCTTTCGGTTAACAGCCGATCGCGCTAGCCGATTGCGCCACGGAGACAGTCCTCCTCCACTCTCACGACCATCAGAACATATCTTCAAAACTATCAGCCCAAAGAAAAAAAAAGCGCCGCACCACCACCGGGTGGGCTCGAACCTCCAACCTTTCTGTTAACAGCCGATCGCGCTAGCCAATTGCGCCACGGAGACAGTCGTGCTCTACTCTCACCACCATCAGAACATATCTTCAAAGCTATCAGCGCAAAGAAACTCCCGGGAGGGCTCGAACCTCCAACGTTTTGGTTAACAGCCGATCGCGCTAGCCAATTGCGCCACGAAGACAGTCTTGCTCCACTCTCACCACCATCAGAACATATCCTAAAAGCTATCAGCCTAAAGAAAAAGCGCCTCACCACCACTGGGTTGGCTCGAACCTCCAACATTTCGGTTAACAGCTGATGGCGCTAGCCTATCGCTCCACGAAGACAGTCGTGCTCCACTCTCACCACCATCAGAACATATCTTCAAAGCTATTAGCGCAAAAAAAAGCAACACACCACTCCCGGGAGGGTTCGAAACTCCAACTTTTCGGTTAACAGCCGATCGCACTAGCCAATTGCGCCACGGAGACAGTCCTGCTCCACTCACACCACCATCAAAACATATCTTCAAAGCTATCAGCCCAAAGAAAAAAAAGCGCCGCACCACCACCGGGTGGGCTCGAACCTCCAACCTTTCGGTTAACAGCCGATCGCGCTAGCCAATTGCGCCATGAATACAGTCGCGCCCCACTTTCACCACCATCAGAACATATCTTTAAAGCTATCAGCGCAAAAAAAAACAACACACCACTCCCGGGAGCGCTCGAAACTTCAACCTTTCGGTTAACAGCTGATCGCGCTAGCCAATTGCGCCACGGAGACAGTCTTCCTCCACTCTCACCACCATTAGAACATATCTTCAAAGCTATCAGCCCAAAGAAAAAAAAGCGCCGCCCCACCACCGGGTGGGCTCGAAACCTCAACCTTTCGGTTAACAGCCGATCGCGCTAGCCAATGGCGCCACGGAGACAGTCCTGCTCCACTCTCACCACCATCAGAACATATCTTCAAAGCTATCAGCCCAAACAAAAAAAATCGCCGCACCACCACCGGGTGGGCTCGAACCTCCAACTTTTCGGTTAACAACCGATCGCGCTAGCCAATTGCGCCACGGAGACAGTCGTGCTCCACTCTCACCACCATCACAACATATCTTCAAAGCTATTAGCGCAAAGAAAAAAAAGCGTCGCACCACCACCGGCTGGGCTCAAACCTCCAACCTTTCGGTTAACAGCCGATCGCGCTAGCCAATTGCGCCACGGAGACAGTCATCCTCCACTCTCACCACCATTAGAACATATCTTCAAGGCATCAGCCCAAAGAAAAAAAAGCGCCGCACCACCACCAGGTGGGCTCGAACCTCCAACCTTTCTGTTAACAGCCGATCGCGCTAGCAAATTGCGCCACGGAGACAGTCGTGCTCCACTCTCACCACCATCAGAACATATCTTCAAAGCTATCAGCGCAAAGAAAAAAGCAACACACCACTCCCGGGAGGGCTCGAACCTCCAACTTTTGGGTTAACAGCCGATCGCGCTAGCAATTTGCGCCACGGAGACAGTCGTGCTCCACTCTCACCACCGTCAGAACATTTCTTCAGAGCTATCAGCCCAAAGAAAAAAAAGCGCCGCACCACCACCGGGTGGGCTCGAACCTCCAACCTTTCAGTTAACAGCCGATCGCGCTAGCCAATTGCGCAACGGAGACAGTCGTGCTCCACTCTCACCACTGTCAGAACATTTCTTCAGAGCTATCAGCCCAAAGAAAAAAAAGCGCCGCACCACCACCGGGTGGGCTCGAACCTCAAACCTTTCGGTTAACAGCCGATCGCGCTAGCCAATTGCGCCACGGAGACAGTCGTGTCCCACTTTCACCACCATCAGAACATATCTTCAAAGCTATCAGCGCAAAGAAAAAAGCAACACACCACTCCCGGGAGCGCTCGAAACTCCAACCTTTCGGTTAACAGCCGATCGCGCTAGCCGATTGCGCCACGGAGACAGTCCTCCTCCACTCTCACCACCATAAGAACATATCTTCAAAGCTATCAGCCCAAAGAAAAAAAAGCGCCGCACCACCACCGGGTGGGCTCGAACCTCCAACCTTTCTGTTAACAGCCGATCGCGCTAGCCAATTGCACCACGGAGACAGTCGTGCTCCACTCTCACCACCATCAGAACATATCTTCAAAGCTATCAGCGCAAAGAAAAAGCGCCTCACCAGCACTGGGTTGGCTCGAACCTCCAACATTTCGGTTAACAGCTGATCGCGCTAGCCTATCGCTCCACGAAGACAGTCGTGCTCCACTCTCACCACCATCAGAACATATCTTCAAAGCCATTAGCGCAAAAAACAAGCAACACACCACTCCCGGGAGGGCTCGAAACTCCAACTTTTCGGTTAACAGCCGATCGCACTAGCCAATTGCGCCACGGAGACAGTCCTGCTCCACTCTCACCACCATCAAAACATATCTTCAAAGCTATCAGCCCAAAGAAAAAAAAGCGCCGCACCACCACCGGGTGGGCTCGAAACTCCAACCTTTCGGTTAACAGCCGATCGCGCTAGCCAATTGCGCCACGGAGACAGTCTTGCTTCACTCTCACCACAATCATAACATATCTTCAAAGCTATCAGCCCAAAGACAAAAAGCGCCGCATCAGCCCAAAGACAAAAAGCGCCGCAACACCACCGGGTGGCCTCGAACCTCCAACCCTTCGGTTAACAGCCGATCGCGCTAGCCAATTGCACCACAAAGACAGTCGTGCTCCACTCTCACCACCATCAGAACATATCTTCAAAGCTATCAGCGCAAAGAAAAAAGCAACACACCACTCCCGGGAGGGCTCGAACGTCCACTTTTCGGTTAACAGCTGATCGCGCTAGCCAATTGCGCCACGGAGACAGTCCTGCTCCACTCTCACCACTGTCAGAACATTTCTTCAGAGCTATCAGCCCAAAGAAAAAAAACCGCCGCACCACCACCGGGTGGGCTCGAACCTCAAACCTTTCGGTTAACAGCCGATCGCGCTAGCCAATTGCGCCACGGAGACAGTCGTGCCCCACTTTCACCACCATCAGAACATATCTTCAAAGCTATCAGCGCAAAGAAAAAAGCAACACACCACTCCCGGGAGCGCTCGAAACTCCAACCTTTCGGTTAACAGCCGATCGCGCTAGCCGATTGCGCCACGGAGCCAGTCCTCCTCCACTCTCACCACCATAAGAACATATCTTCAAAGCTATCAGCCCAAAGAAAAAAAAGCGCCGCCCCACCACCGGGTGGGCTCGAAACCCCAACCTTTCGGTTAACAGCCGATCGCGCTAGCCAATGGCGCCACGGAGACAGTCCTGCTCCACTCTCACCACCATCAGGACATATCTTCAAAGCTATCAGCCCAAAGAAAAAAAATCGCCACACCACCACCGGCTGGGCTCGAACCTCCAACCTTTCGGTTAACAGCCGATCGCGCTAGCTAATTGCGCCACGGAGACAGTCCTCCTCCACTCTCACCACCATTAGAACATATCTTCAAGGCATCAGCTCAAAGAAAAAAAAGCGCAGCACCACCACCAGGTGGGCTCGAACCTCAAACCTTTCTGGTAACAGCCGATCGCGCTAGCAAATTGCGCCACAGAGACAGTCGTGCTCCACTCTCACCACCATCAGAACATATCTTCAAAGCTATCAGCGCAAAGAAAAAAGCAACACACCACTCCCGGGAGGGCTCGAACCTCCAACTTTTGGGTTAACAGCCGATCGCGCTAGCAATTTGCGCCACGGAGACAGTCGTGCTCCACTCTCACCACCGTCAGAACATTTCTTCAGAGCTATCAGCCCAAAGAAAAAAAAGCGCCGCACCACCACCGGGTGGGCTCGAACCTCCAACCTTTCAGTTAACAGCCGATCGCGCTAGCCAATTGCGCCACGGAGACAGTCGTGCTCCACTCTCACCACTGTCAGAACATTTCTTCAGAGCTATCAGCCCAAAGAAAAAAAAGCGCCGCACCACCACCGGGTGGGCTCGAACCTCAAACCTTTCGGTTAACAGCCGATCGCGCTAGCCAATTGCGCCACGGAGACAGTCGTGCCCCACTTTCACCACCATCAGAACATATCTTCAAAGCTATCAGCGCAAAGAAAAAAGCAACACACCACTCCCGGGAGCGCTCGAAACTCCAACCTTTCGGTTAACAGCCGATCGCGCTAGCCGATTGCGCCACGGAGACAGTCCTCCTCCACTCTCACCACCATAAGAACATATCTTCAAAGCTATCAGCCCAAAGAAAAAAAAGCGCCGCACCACCACCGGGTGGGCTCGAACCTCCAACCTTTCTGTTAACAGCCGATCGCGCTAGCCAATTGCGCCACGGAGACAAACGTGCTCCACTCTCACCACCATCAGAACATATCTTCAAAGCTATCAGCGCAAAGAAAAAAGCAACACACCACTCCCGGGAGGGCTCGAACCTCCAACGTTTTGGTTAACAGCCGATCGCGCTAGCCAATTGCGCCACGAAGACAGTCTTGCTCCACTCTCACCACCAACAGAACATATCTTAAAAGCTATCAGCCTAAAGAAAAAGCGCCTCACCAGCACTGGGTTGGATCGAACCTCCAACATTTCGGTTAACAGCTGATCGCGCTAGCCTATCGCTCCACGAAGACAGTCGTGCTCCACTCTCACCACCATCAGAACATATCTTCAAAGCCATTAGCGCAAAAAACAAGCAACACACCACTCCCGGGAGGGCTCGAAACTCCAACTTTTCGGTTAACAGCCGATCGCACTAGCCAATTGCGCCACGGAGACAGTCCTGCTCCACTCTCACCACCATCAAAACATATCTTCAAAGCTATCAGCCCAAAGAAAAAAAAGCGCCGCACCACCACCGGGTGGGCTCGAACCTCCAACCTTTCTGTTAACAGCCGATCGCGCTAGCCAATTGCGCCACGGAGACAGTCGTGCTCCACTCTCACCACCATCAGAACATATCTTCAAAGCTATCAGCGCAAAGAAAAAAGCAACACACCACCACCGGGTGGGCTCGAACCTCAAACCTTTCGGTTAACAGCCGATCGCGCTAGCCAATTGCGCCACGGAGACAGTCGTGCCCCACTTTCACCACCATCAGAACATATCTTCAAAGCTATCAGCGCAAAGAAAAAAGCATCACACCACTCCCGGGAGCGCTCGAAACTCCAACCTTTCGGTTAACAGCCGATCGCGCTAGCCGATTGCGCCACGGAGCCAGTCCTCCTCCACTCTCACCACCATAAGAACATATCTTCAAAGCTATCAGCCCAAAGAAAAAAAAGCGCCGCCCCACCACCGGGTGGGCTCGAAACCCCAACCTTTCGGTTAACAGCCGATCGCGCTAGCCAATGGCGCCACGGAGACAGTCCTGCTCCACTCTCACCACCATCAGAACATATCTTCAAAGCTATCAGCCCAAAGAAAAAAATCGCCGCACCACCACCGGCTGGGCTCGAATCTCCAACCTTTCGGTTAACAGCCGATCGCGCTAGCTAATTGCGCCACGGAGACAGTCCTCCTCCACTCTCACCACCATTAGAACATATCTTCAAGGCATCAGCCCAAAGAAAAAAAAGCGCCGCACCACCACCAGGTGGGCTCGAACCTCCAACCTTTCTGTTAACAGCCGATCGCGCTAGCAAATTGCGCCACGGAGACAGTCGTGCTCCACTCTCACCACCATCAGAACATATCTTCAAAGCTATCAGCGCAAAGAAAAAAGCAACACACCACTCCCGGGAGGGCTCGAACCTCCAACTTTTGGGTTAACAGCCGATCGCGCTAGCAATTTGCGCCACGGAGACAGTCGTGCTCCACTCTCACCACCGTCAGAACATTTCTTCAGAGCTATCAGCCCAAAGAAAAAAAAACCGCCGCACCACCACCGGGTGGGCTCGAACCTCCAACCTTTCAGTTAACAGCCAATCGCGCTAGCCAATTGCGCCACGGAGACAGTCGTGCTCCACTTTCACCACCATCAGAACATATCTTCAAAGCTATCAGCGAAAAAAGAAAAAAGCAACACACCACTCCCGGGAGCGCTCGAAACTCCAACCTTTCGGTTAACAGCCGATCGCGCTAGCCGATTGCGCCACGGAGACAGTCCTCCTCCACTCTCACGACCATCAGAACATATCTTCAAAGCTATCAGCCCAAAGAAAAAAAAGCGCCGCACCACCACCGGGTGGGCTCGAACCTCCAACCTTTCTGTTAACAGCCGATCGCGCTAGCCAATTGCGCCACGGAGACAGTCGTGCTCCACTCTCACCACCATCAGAACATATCTTCAAAGCTATCAGCGCAAAGAAAAAAGCAACACACCACTCCCGGGAGGGCTCGAACCTCCAACGTTTTGGTTAACAGCCGATCGCGCTAGCCAATAGCGCCACGAAGACAGTCTTGCTCCACTCTCACCACCATCAAAACATATCTTAAAAGCTATCAGCCTAAAGAAAAAGCGCCTCACCACCACTGGGTTGGCTCGAACCTCCAACATTTCGGTTAACAGCTGATCGCGCTAGCCTATCGCTCCACGAAGACAGTCGTGCTCCACTCTCACCACCATCAGAACATATCTTCAAAGCTATTAGCGCAAAAAAAAGCAACACACCACTCCCGGGAGGGCTCGAAACTCCAACTTTTCGGTTAACAGCCGATCGCACTAGCCAATTGCGCCACGGAGACAGTCCTGCTCCACTCACACCACCATCAAAACATATCTTCAAAGCTATCAACCCAAAGAAAAAAAAAGCGCCGCACCACCACCGGGTGGGCTCGAACCTCCAACCTTTCGGTTAACAGCCGATCGCGCTAGCCAATTGCGCCATAAATACAGTCGCGCCCCACTTTCACCACCATCAGAACATATCTTTAAAGCTATCAGCGCAAAAAAAACAACACACCACTCCCGGGAGCGCTCGAAACTTCAACCTTTCGGTTAACAGCTGATCGCGCTAGCCAATTGCGCCACGGAGACAGTCTACCTCCACTCTCACCACCATTAGAACATATCTTCAAAGCTATCAGCCCAAAGAAAAAAAAGCGCCGCCCCACCACCGGGTGGGCTCGAAACCTCAACCTTTCGGTTAACAGCCGATCGCGCTAGCCAATGGCGCCACGGAGACAGTCCTGCTCCACTCTCACCACCATCAGAACATATCTTCAAAGCTATCAGCCCAAACAAAAAAAATCGCCGCACCACCACCGGGTGGGCTCGAACCTCCAACTTTTCGGTTAACAACCGATCGCGCTAGCCAATTGCGCCACGGAGACAGTCGTGCTCCACTCTCACCACCATCACAACATATCTTCAAAGCTATTAGCGCAAAGAGAAAAAAGCGCCGCACCACCACCGGCTGGGCTCGAACCTCCAACCTTTCGGTTAACAGCCGATCGCGCTAGCCAATTGCGCCACGGAGACAGTCATGCTCCACTCTCACCACCATTAGAACATATCTTCAAGGCATCAGCCCAAAGAAAAAAAAGCGCCGCACCACCACCAGGTGGGCTCGAACCTCCAACCTTTCTGTTAACAGCCGATCGCGCTAGCAAATTGCGCCACGGAGACAGTCGTGCTCCACTCTCACCACCATCAGAACATATCTTCAAAGCTATCAGGGCAAAGAAAAAAGCAACACACCACCACCGGGTGGCCTCGAACCTCCAACCCTTCGGTTAACAGCCGATCGCGCTAGCCAATTGCACCACAAAGACAGTCGTGCTCCACTCTCACCACCATCAGAACATATCTTCAAAGCTATCAGCGCAAAGAAAAAAGCAACACACCACTCCCGGGAGGGCTCGAACGTCCACTTTTCGGTTAACAGCTGATCGCGCTAGCCAATTGCGCCATGGAGACAGTCCTGCTCCACTCTCACCACCATCAGAACATATCTTCAAAGCTATCAGCCCAAAGAAAAAAAAGCGCTGCACCACCACCGGGTGGGCTCGAACCTCCAACCTTTCGGTTAACAGCCGATCGCGCTAGCCATTTGCGCCACGGAGACAGTCGTGCTCCACTCTCACCACTGTCAGAACATTTCTTCAGAGCTATCAGCCCAAAGAAAAAAAAGCGCCGCACCACCACCGGGTGGGCTCGAACCTCAAACCTTTCGGTTAACAGCCGATCGCGCTAGCCAATTGCGCCACGGAGACAGTCGTGCCCCACTTTCACCACCATCAGAACATATCTTCAAAGCTATCAGCGCAAAGAAAAAAAAGCGCCGCACCACCACCGGGTGGGCTCGAACCTCCAACCTTTCTGTTAACAGCCGATCGCGCTAGCCAATTGCGCCACGGAGACAGTCGTGCTCCACTCTCACCACCATCAGAACATATCTTCAAAGCTATCAGCGCAAAGAAAAAAGCAACACACCACTCCCGGGAGGGCTCGAACCTCCAACGTTTTGGTTAACAGCCGATCGCGCTAGCCAATTGCGCCACCAAGACAGTCTTGCTCCACTCTCACCACCAACAGAACATATCTTAAAAGCTATCAGCCTAAAGAAAAAGCGCCTCACCACCACTGGGTTGGCTCGAACCTCCAACATTTCGGTTAACAGCTGATCGCGCTAGCCTATCGCTCCACGAAGACAGTCGTGCTCCACTCTCACCACCATCAGAACATATCTTCAAAGCCATTAGCGCAAAAAACAAGCAACACACCACTCCCGGGAGGGCTCGAAACTCCAACTTTTCGGTTAACAGCCGATCGCACTAGCCAATTGCGCCACGGAGACAGTCCTACTCCACTCTCACCACCATCAAAACATATCTTCAAAGCTATCAGCCCAAAGAAAAAAAAGCGCCGCACCACCACCGGGTGGGCTCGAACCTCCAACCTTTCGGTTAACAGCCGATCGCGCTAGCCATTTGCGCCACGGAGACAGTCGTGCTCCACTCTCACCACTGTCAGAACATTTCTTCAGAGCTATCAGCCCAAAGAAAAAAAAGCGCCGCACCACCACCGGGTGGGCTCGAACCTCAAACCTTTCGGTTAACAGCCGATCGCGCTAGCCAATTGCGCCACGGAGACAGTCGTGCCCCACTTTTACCACCATCAGAACATATCTTCAAAGCTATCAGCGCAAAGAAAAAAGCAACACACCACTCCCGGGAGGGCTCGAACCTTCAACTTTTCGGTTAACAGCCGATCGCGCTAGCCATTTGCGCCACGGAGACAGTCGTGCTCCACTCTCACCACCGTCAGAACATATCTTCAGAGCTATCAGCCCAAAGAAAAAAAAGCGCCGCACCACCACCGGGTGGGCTCGAACCTCCAACCTTTCGGTTAACAGCCGATCGCGCTAGCCAATTGCGCCATGGATACAGTCGCGCCCCACTTTCACCACCATCAGAACATATCTTTAAAGCTATCAGCGCAAACAAAAGCAACACACCACTCCCGGGAGCGCTCGAAACTTCAACCTTTCGGTTAACAGCTGATCGCGCTAGCCAATTGCGCCACGGAGACAGTCTTACTCCACTCTCACCACCATTAGAACATATCTTCAAAGCTATCAGCCCAAAAAAAAGCAACACACCACTCCCGGGAGCGCTCGAACCTCCAACCTTTCGGTTAACAGACGATCGCGCTAGCCAATTGCGCCACGGATACAGTCGCGCCCCACATTCACCACCATCAGAACATATCTTCAAAGCTATCAGCGCAAAGAAAAAAGCAACACACCACTCCCGGGAGCGCTCGAAACTCCAACATTTCGGTTAACAGCCGATCGCGCTAGCCGATTGCGCCACGGAGACAGTCCTCCTCCACTCTCACCACCATTAGAACATTTCTTCAAAGCTATCAGCCCAAAGAAAAAAAAGCGCCGCACCACCACCGGGTGGGCTCGAACCTCCAACCTTTCTGTTAAAAGCCGATCGCGCTAGCCAATTGCGCCACGGAGATAGTCGTGCTCCACTCTCACCACCATCAGAACATATCTTCAAAGCTATCAGCGCAAAGAAAAAAGCAACACACCACTCCCGGGAGGGCTCGAACCTCCAACTTTTCGGTTAACAGCCGACCGCGCTAGCCATTTGCGCCACGGAGACAGTCGTGCTCCACTCTCACCTCCGTCAGAACATTTCTTCAGAGCTATCAGCCCAAAGAAAAAAAAGCGCCGCACCACCACCGGGTGGGCTCGAACCTTCAACCTTTCGGTTAACAGCCGATCGCGCTAGCCAATTGCGCCACGGATACAGTCAGGCCCCACTTTCACCACCATCAGAACATATCTTCAAAGCTATCAGCGCAAAGAAAAAAGCAACACACCACTCCCGGGAGCGCTCGAAACTCTAACCTTTCGGTTAACTGTCGATCGCGCTAGCCAATTGCGCCACGGAGACAGTCTTGCTTCACTCTAACCACCATCAGAACATATCTTCAAAGCTATCAGCCCAAAGAATGAAAAGCAACACACCAATCCCGGGAGGGCTCAAACCTCCAACCTTTCAGTTAACAGCCAATCGCGCTAGCCAATTGCGCCACAGAGACAATCGTGCTCCACTCTCACCACCATCAGAACATATCTTCAAAGCTATCAGCCAAAAGAAAAAAAGCGCCGCACCACCACCGGGTGGGCTCGAACCTCCAACATTTCGGTTAACAGCTGATCGCGCTAGCCAATCGCGCCATGAAGACAGTCGTGCTCCACTCTCACCACCATCAGAACATATCTTCAAAGCTATCAGCCCAAAGAATGAAAAGCAACACACCACTCCCGGGAGGGCTCGAACCTCCAACATTGCAGTTAACAGCCGATCGCGCTAGCCAATCGCGCCACGGAGACAGTCCTCCTCCACTCTCACCACCATCAGAACATATCTTCAAAGCTATCAGCGCAAAGAAAAAAGCAACACACCACTCCCGGGAGCGCTCGAAACTCCAACCTTTCGGTTAACAGCCGATCGCGCTAGCCAATTGCGCCACGGAGACAGTCCTCCTCAACTGTCACCTTCATTAGAACATATCTTCAAAGCTATCAGCCCAAAGAAAAAAAAGCGCCGCACCACCACCGGGTGGGCTCGTACCTCCAACCTTTCGGTTAACAGCCGATCGCGCTAGCCACTTGCGCCACGGAGACAGTCGTGCTCCACTTTCACCACCATCAGAACATATCTTCAAAGCTATCAGCGCAAAAAAAGCAACACACCATTCCCGGGAGCGCTCGAAACTCCAACCTTTCGGTTAACAGCCGATCACGCTAGCCAATTGCGCCACGGAGACAGTCCTGCTCCACTCTCGCCACCATCAGAACATATCTTCAAAGCTATCAGCCCAAAGAAAAAAAAGCGCCGCACCACCACAGGGTGGGCTCGAAACTCCAACCTTTCGGTTAACAGCCGATCACGCTAGCCAATTGCGCCACGGAGACAGTCCTGCTCCACCCTCACCACCATCAGAACATATCTTCAAAGCTATCAGCCCAAAGAAAAAAGAGCGCCGCACCACCACCGGGTGGGCTCGAACCTCAAATTTTTTGGTTAACAGCCGATCGCGTTAGCCAATTGCGCCACGGAGACAGTCCTGCTCCACTCTCACCACCATCAGAACATAACTTCAAAGCTATCAGCCCAAAGAAAAAAGCGCCGCACCACCACCGCGTGGGCTCGAACCTGCAACCTTTCGGTTAACTGCCGATTGCGCTAGCCAATCGCGCCACGGAGACAGTCGTACTTCACTCTCACCACCATCAGAACATATCTTCAAAGCTATCAGCGCAAAGAAAAAAGCAACACACCACTCCCGGGAGGGCTCGAAACTCCAACCTATCGGTTAACAGCCGATCACGCTAGCCAATTGCGCCACGGAGACAGTCCTGCTCCACTATCACCACCATCAGAACATATCTTCAAAGCTATCAGCCCAAAGAAAAAAAAGCGCTGCCCCACCACCGGGTGGGCTCGAAACCCCAACCTTTCGGTTAACAGCCGATCGCGCTAGCCAATGGCGCCACGGAGACAGTCCTGGTCCACTCTCACCACCATCAGAACATATCTTCAAAGCTATCAGCCCAAAGAAAAAAAATCGCCGCACCACCACCGGGTGGGCTCGAACCTCCAACTTTTCGGTTAACAACCGATCGCGCTAGCCAATTGCGCCACGGAGACAGTCGTGCTCCACTCTCACCACCATCACAACATATCTTCAAAGCTATTAGCGCAAAGAAAAAAAAGCGCCGCACCACCACCGGCTGGGCTCGAACCTCCAACCTTTCGGTTAACAGCCGATCGCGCTAGCCAATTGCGCCACGGAGACAGTCCTGCTCCACTTTCACCACCATCAGAACATATCTTCAAAGCTATCAGCCCAAAGAAAAAAAAAAGCGCCGCACCACCACCGGGTGGGCTCGAACCTCCAATTTTTCGGTTAACAGCCGATCGCGCTAGCCAATTGCGCCATGGAGACAGTCCTGCTCCACTCTCACCACCATCAGAACATATCTTAAAAGCTATCAGCCTAAAGAAAAAGCGCCTCACCACCACTGGGTTGGCTCGAACCTCCAACATTTCGGTTAACAGCTGATCGCGCTAGCCTATCGCTCCACGAAGACAGTCGTGCTCCACTCTCACCACCATCAGAACATATCTTCAAAGCCATTAGCGCAAAAAACAAGCAACACACCACTCCCGGGAGGGCTCGAAACTCCAACTTTTCGGTTAACAGCCGATCGCACTAGCCAATTGCGCCACGGAGACAGTCCTACTCCACTCTCACCACCATCAAAACATATCTTCAAAGCTATCAGCCCAAAGAAAAAAAAGCGCCGCACCACTACCGGGTTGGCTCGAAACTCCAACCTTTCGGTTAACAGCCGATCGCGCTAGCCAATTGCGCCACGGAGACAGTCTTGCTCCACTCTCACCACCATCATAACATATCTTCAAAGCTATCAGCCCAAAGACAAAAAGCGCCGCACCCCCACCGGGTGGCCTCGAACCTCCAACCCTTCGGTTAACAGCCGATCGCGCTAGCCAATTGCACCACAAAGACAGTCGTGCTCCACTCTCACCACCATCAGAACATATCTTCAAAGCTATCAGCGCAAAGAAAAAAGCAACACACCACTCCCGGGAGGGCTCGAACGTCCACTTTTCGGTTAACAGCTGATCGCGCTAGCCAATTGCGCCACGGAGACAGTCCTGCTCCACCCTCACCACCATCAGAACATATCTTCAAAGCTATCAGCCCAAAGAAAAAAAAGCGCTGCACCACCACCGGGTGGGCTCGAACCTCCAACCTTTCGGTTAACAGCCGATCGCGCTAGCCATTTGCGCCACGGAGACAGTCGTGCTCCACTCTCACCACTGTCAGAACATTTCTTCAGAGCTATCAGCCCAAAGAAAAAAAAGCGCCGCACCACCACCGGGTGGGCTCGAACCTCAAACCTTTCGGTTAACAGCCGATCGCGCTAGCCAATTGCGCCACGGAGACAGTCGTGCCCCACTTTCACCACCATCAGAACATATCTTCAAAGCTATCAGCGCAAAGAAAAAAGCAACACACCACTCCCGGGAGGGCTCGAACCTTCAACTTTTCGGTTAACAGCCGATCGCGCTAGCCATTTGCGCCACGGAGACAGTCGTGCTCCACTCTCACCACCGTCAGAACATATCTTCAGAGCTATCAGCCCAAAGAAAAAAAAGCGCCGCACCACCACCGGGTGGGCTCGAAACCTCCAACCTTTCGGTTAACAGCCGATCGCGCTAGCCAATTGCGCCATGGATACAGTCGCGCCCCACTTTCACCACCATCAGAACATATCTTTAAAGCTATCAGCGCAAACAAAAGCAACACACCACTCCCGGGAGCGCTCGAAACTTCAACCTTTCGGTTAACAGCTGATCGCGCTAGCCAATTGCGCCACGGAGACAGTCTTACTCCACTCTCACCACCATTAGAACATATCTTCAAAGCTATCAGCCCAAAAAAAAGCAACACACCACTCCCGGGAGCGCTCGAACCTCCAACCTTTCGGTTAACAGACGATCGCGCTAGCCAATTGCGCCACGGATACAGTCGCGCCCCACATTCACCACCATCAGAACATATCTTCAAAGCTATCAGCGCAAAGAAAAAAGCAACACACCACTCCCGGGAGCGCTCGAAACTCCAACATTTCGGTTAACAGCCGATCGCGCTAGCCGATTGCGCCACGGAGACAGTCCTCCTCCACTCTCACCACCATTAGAACATATCTTCAAAGCTATCAGCCCAAAGAAAAAAAAGCGCCGCACCACCACCGGGTGGGCTCGAACCTCCAACCTTTCTGTTAACAGCCGATCGCGCTACCCAATTGCGCCACGGAGACAGTCCTCCGCCACTCTCACCACCATTAGATCATATCTTCAAAGCTATCAGCCCAAAGAAAAAAAAGCGCAGCACCACCACCGGGTGGGCTCGAACCTCCAACCTTTCTGTTAAAAGCCGATCGCGCTAGCCAATTGCGCCACGGAGATAGTCGTGCTCCACTCTCACCACCATCAGAACATATCTTCAAAGCTATCAGCGCAAAGAAAAAAGCAACACACCACTCCCGGGAGGGCTCGAACCTCCAACTTTTCGGTTAACAGCCGACCGCGCTAGCCATTTGCGCCACGGAGACAGTCGTGCTCCACTCTCACCTCCGTCAGAACATTTCTTCAGAGCTATCAGCCCAAAGAAAAAAAAGCGCCGCACCACCACCGGGTGGGCTCGAACCTTCAACCTTTCGGTTAACAGCCGATCACGCTAGCCAATTGCGCCACGGATACAGTCACGCCCCACTTTCACCACCATCAGAACATATCTTCAAAGCTATCAGCGCAAAGAAAAAAGCAACACACCACTCCCGGGAGCGCTCGAAACTCTAACCTTTCGGTTAACTGCCGATCGCGCTAGCCAACTGCGCCACGGAGACAGTCTTGCTTCACTCTAACCACCATCAGAACATATCTTCAAAGCTATCAGCCCAAAGAATGAAAAGCAACACACCAATCCCGGGAGGGCTCAAACCTCCAACCTTTCAGTTAACAGCCCATCGCGCTAGCCAATTGCGCCACAGAGACAATCGTGCTCCACTCTCACCACCATCAGAACATATCTTCAAAGCTATCAGCCAAAAGAAAAAAAGCGCCGCACCACCACCGGGTGGGCTCGAACCTCCAACATTTCGGTTAACAGCTGATCGCGCTAGCCAATCGCGCCATGAAGACAGTCGTGCTCCACTCTCACCACCATCAGAACATATCTTCAAAGCTATCAGCCCAAAGAAAGAAAAGCAACACACCACTCCCGGGAGGGCTCGAACCTCCAACATTGCAGTTAACAGCCGATCGCGCTAGCCAATCGCGCCACGGAGACAGTCCTCCTCCACTCTCACCACCATCAGAACATATCTTCAAAGCTATCAGCGCAAAGAAAAAAGCAACACACCACTCCCGGGAGCGCTCGAAACTCCAACCTTTCGGTTAACAGCCGATCGCGCTAGCCAATTGCGCCACGGAGACAGTCCTCCTCCACTGTCACCTTCATTAGAACATATCTTCAAAGCTATCAGCCCAAAGAAAAAAAAGCGCCGCACCACCACCGGGTGGGCTCGTACCTCCAACCTTTCGGTTAACAGCCGATCGCGCTAGCCACTTGTGCCACGGAGACAGTCGTGCTCCACTTTCACCACCATCAGAACATATCTTCAAAGCTATCAGCGCAAAAAAAGCAACACACCATTCCCGGGAGCGCTCGAAACTCCAACTTTTCGGTTAACAGCCGATCACGCAAGCCAATTGCGCCACGGAGACAGTCCTGCTCCACTCTCGCCACCATCAGAACATATCTTCAAAGCTATCAGCCCAAAGAAAAAAAAGCGCCGCACCACCACAGGGTGGGCTCGAAACTCCAACCTTTCGGTTAACAGCCGATCACGCTAGCCAATTGCGCCACGGAGACAGTCCTGCTCCACCCTCACCACCATCAGAACATATCTTCAAAGCTATCAGCCCAAAGAAAAAAGAGCGCCGCACCACCACCGGGTGGGCTCGAACCTCAAATTTTTTGGTTAACAGCCGATCGCGTTAGCCAATTGCGCCACGGAGACAGTCCTGCTCCACTCTCACCACCATCAGAACATAACTTCAAAGCTATCAGCCCAAAGAAAAAAGCGCCGCACCACCACCGCGTGGGCTCGAACCTCCAACCTTTCGGTTAACTGCCGATTGCGCTAGCGCATCGCGCCACGGAGACAGTCGTACTTCACTCTCACCACCATCAGAACATATCTTCAAAGCTATCAGCGCAAAGAAAAAAGCAACACACCACTCCCGGGAGGGCTCGAAACTCCAACCTATCGGTTAACAGCCGATCACGCTAGCCAATTGCGCCACGGAGACAGTCCTGCTCCACTATCACCACCATCAGAACATATCTTCAAAGCTATCAGCAAAAAGAAAAAAAAGCGCCGCCCCACCACCGGGTGGGCTCGAAACTCCAACCTTTCGGTTAACAGCCGATCGCGCTAGCCAATGGCGCCACGGAGACAGTCCTGCTCCACTCTCACCACCATCAGAACATATCTTCAAAGCTATCAGCCCAAAGACAAAAAGCGCCGCACCCCCACCGGGTGGCCTCGAACCTCCAACCCTTCGGTTAACAGCCGATCGCGCTAGCCAATTGCACCACAAAGACAGTCGTGCTCCACTCTCACCACCATCAGAACATATCTTCAAAGCTATCAGCGCAAAGAAAAAAGCAACAACCACTCCCGGGAGGGCTCGAACGTCCACTTTTCGGTTAACAGCTGATCGCGCTAGCCAATTGCGCCACGGAGACAGTCCTGCTCCACCCTCACCACCATCAGAACATATCTTCAAAGCTATCAGCCCAAAGAAAAAAAAGCGCTGCACCACCACCGGGTGGGCTCGAACCTCCAACCTTTCGGTTAACAGCCGATCGCGCTAGCCATTTGCGCCACGGAGACAGTCGTGCTCCACTCTCACCACTGTCAGAACATTTCTTCAGAGCTATCAGCCCAAAGAAAAAAAGCGCCGCACCACCACCGGGTGGGCTCGAACCTCAAACCTTTCGGTTAACAGCCGATCGCGCTAGCCAATTGCGCCACGGAGACAGTCGTGCCCCACTTTCACCACCATCAGAACATATCTTCAAAGCTATCAGCGCAAAGAAAAAAGCAACACACCACTCCCGGGAGGGCTCGAACCTTCAACTTTTCGGTTAACAGCCGATCGCGCTAGCCATTTGCGCCACGGAGACAGTCGTGCTCCACTCTCACCACCGTCAGAACATATCTTCAGAGCTATCAGCCCAAAGAAAAAAAAGCGCCGCACCACCACCGGGTGGGCTCGAAACCTCCAACCTTTCGGTTAACAGCCGATCGCGCTAGCCAATTGCGCCATGGATACAGTCGCGCCCCACTTTCACCACCATCAGAACATATCTTTAAAGCTATCAGCGCAAACAAAAGCAACACACCACTCCCGGGAGCGCTCGAAACTTCAACCTTTCGGTTAACAGCTGATCGCGCTAGCCAATTGCGCCACGGAGACAGTCTTACTCCACTCTCACCACCATTAGAACATATCTTCAAAGCTATCAGCCCAAAAAAAAGCAACACACCACTCCCGGGAGCGCTCGAACCTCCAACCTTTCGGTTAACAGACGATCGCGCTAGCCAATTGCGCCACGGATACAGTCGCGCCCCACATTCACCACCATCAGAACATATCTTCAAAGCTATCAGCGCAAAGAAAAAAGCAACACACCACTCCCGGGAGCGCTCGAAACTCCAACATTTCGGTTAACAGCCGATCGCGCTAGCCGATTGCGCCACGGAGACAGTCCTCCTCCACTCTCACCACCATTAGAACATATCTTCAAAGCTATCAGCCCAAAGAAAAAAAAGCGCCGCACCACCACCGGGTGGGCTCGAACCTCCAACCTTTCTGTTAACAGCCGATCGCGCTACCCAATTGCGCCACGGAGACAGTCCTCCGCCACTCTCACCACCATTAGATCATATCTTCAAAGCTATCAGCCCAAAGAAAAAAAAGCGCAGCACCACCACCGGGTGGGCTCGAACCTCCAACCTTTCTGTTAAAAGCCGATCGCGCTAGCCAATTGCGCCACGGAGATAGTCGTGCTCCACTCTCACCACCATCAGAACATATCTTCAAAGCTATCAGCGCAAAGAAAAAAGCAACACACCACTCCCGGGAGGGCTCGAACCTCCAACTTTTCGGTTAACAGCCGACCGCGCTAGCCATTTGCGCCACGGAGACAGTCGTGCTCCACTCTCACCTCCGTCAGAACATTTCTTCAGAGCTATCAGCCCAAAGAAAAAAAAGCGCCGCACCACCACCGGGTGGGCTCGAACCTTCAACCTTTCGGTTAACAGCCGATCGCGCTAGCCAATTGCGCCACGGATACAGTCACGCCCCACTTTCACCACCATCAGAACATATCTTCAAAGCTATCAGCGCAAAGAAAAAAGCAACACACCACTCCCGGGAGCGCTCGAAACTCTAACCTTTCGGTTAACTGCCGATCGCGCTAGCCAACTGCGCCACGGAGACAGTCTTGCTTCACTCTAACCACCATCAGAACATATCTTCAAAGCTATCAGCCCAAAGAATGAAAAGCAACACACCAATCCCGGGAGGGCTCAAACCTCCAACCTTTCAGTTAACAGCCCATCGCGCTAGCCAATTGCGCCACAGAGACAATCGTGCTCCACTCTCACCACCATCAGAACATATCTTCAAAGCTATCAGCCAAAAGAAAAAAAGCGCCGCACCACCACCGGGTGGGCTCGAACCTCCAACATTTCGGTTAACAGCTGATCGCGCTAGCCAATCGCGCCATGAAGACAGTCGTGCTCCACTCTCACCACCATCAGAACATATCTTCAAAGCTATCAGCCCAAAGAAAGAAAAGCAACACACCACTCCCGGGAGGGCTCGAACCTCCAACATTGCAGTTAACAGCCGATCGCGCTAGCCAATCGCGCCACGGAGACAGTCCTCCTCCACTCTCACCACCATCAGAACATATCTTCAAAGCTATCAGCGCAAAGAAAAAAGCAACACACCACTCCCGGGAGCGCTCGAAACTCCAACCTTTCGGTTAACAGCCGATCGCGCTAGCCAATTGCGCCACGGAGACAGTCCTCCTCCACTGTCACCTTCATTAGAACATATCTTCAAAGCTATCAGCCCAAAGAAAAAAAGCGCCGCACCACCACCGGGTGGGCTCGTACCTCCAACCTTTCGGTTAACAGCCGATCGCGCTAGCCACTTGTGCCACGGAGACAGTCGTGCTCCACTTTCACCACCATCAGAACATATCTTCAAAGCTATCAGCGCAAAAAAAGCAACACACCATTCCCGGGAGCGCTCGAAACTCCAACTTTTCGGTTAACAGCCGATCACGCAAGCCAATTGCGCCACGGAGACAGTCCTGCTCCACTCTCGCCACCATCAGAACATATCTTCAAAGCTATCAGCCCAAAGAAAAAAAAGCGCCGCACCACCACAGGGTGGGCTCGAAACTCCAACCTTTCGGTTAACAGCCGATCACGCTAGCCAATTGCGCCACGGAGACAGTCCTGCTCCACCCTCACCACCATCAGAACATATCTTCAAAGCTATCAGCCCAAAGAAAAAAGAGCGCCGCACCACCACCGGGTGGGCTCGAACCTCAAATTTTTTGGTTAACAGCCGATCGCGTTAGCCAATTGCGCCACGGAGACAGTCCTGCTCCACTCTCACCACCATCAGAACATAACTTCAAAGCTATCAGCCCAAAGAAAAAAGCGCCGCACCACCACCGCGTGGGCTCGAACCTCCAACCTTTCGGTTAACTGCCGATTGCGCTAGCGCATCGCGCCACGGAGACAGTCGTACTTCACTCTCACCACCATCAGAACATATCTTCAAAGCTATCAGCGCAAAGAAAAAAGCAACACACCACTCCCGGGAGGGCTCGAAACTCCAACCTATCGGTTAACAGCCGATCACGCTAGCCAATTGCGCCACGGAGACAGTCCTGCTCCACTATCACCACCATCAGAACATATCTTCAAAGCTATCAGCAAAAAGAAAAAAAAGCGCCGCCCCACCACCGGGTGGGCTCGAAACCCCAACCTTTCGGTTAACAGCCGATCGCGCTAGCCAATGGCGCCACGGAGACAGTCCTGCTCCACTCTCACCACCATCAGAACATATCTTCAAAGCAATCAGCCCAAAGAAAAAAAATCGCCGCACCACCACCGGGTAGGCTCGAACCTCCAACTTTTCGGTTAACAACCGATCGCGCTAGCCAATTGCGCCACGGAGACAGTCGTGCTCCACTCTCACCACCATCACAACATATCTTCAAAGCTATTAGCGCAAAGAAAAAAAAGCGCCGCACCACCACCGGCTGGGCTCGAACCTCCAACCTTTGGTTAACAGCCGATCGCGCTAGCCAATTGCGCCACGGAGACAGTCCTGCTCCACTTTCACCACCATCAGAACATATCTTCAAAGCTATCAGCCCAAAGAAAAAAAAAGCGCCGCACCACCACCGGGTGGGCTCGAACCTCCAATTTTTCGGTTAACAGCCGATCGCGCTAGCCAATTGCGCCATGGAGACAGTCCTGCTCCACTCTCACCACCATCAGAACATATCTTCAAAGCTATCAGCCCAAAGAAAAAAGCAACACACCACTCCCGGGAGGGCTCGAACCTCCAACTTTTGGGTTAACAGCCGATCGCGCTAGCAATTTGCGCCACGGAGACAGTCGTGCTCCACTCTCACCACCGTCAGAACATTTCTTCAGAGCTATCAGCCTAAAGAAAAAAAAGCGCCGCACCACCACCGGGTGGGCTCGAACCTCCAACCTTTCAGTTAACAGCCGATCGCGCTAGCCAATTGCGCCACGGATACAGTCGCGCCCCACTTTCACCACCATCAGAACATATCTTCAAAGCTATCAGCGCAAAGAAAAAAGCAACACACCATTCCCGGGAGCGCTCGAAACTCCAACCTTTTGGTTAACTGCCAATCGCGCAAGTCAATTGCGCCACGGAGACAGTCTTGCTTCACTCTCACCACCATCAGAACATACCTTCAAAGCTATCAGCCCAAAGAATGAAAAGCAACACACCAATCCCGGGAGGGCTCAAACCTCCAACCTTTCAGTTAACAGCCGATCGCGCTAGCCAATTGCGCCCCGGAGACAATCGTGCTCCACTCTCACCACCATCAGAACATATCTTAAAAGCTATAAGCCTAAAGAAATAAAAGCGCCGCACCACCGGGTGGGCTCGAACCTCCAACATTTCGGTTAACAGCTGATCGCACTAGCCAATCGCGCCACGAAGACAGCCGTGCTCCACTCTCACCACCATCAGAACATATCTTCAAAGCTATCAGCCCAAAGAATGAAAAGCAACACACCACTCCCGGGATAGCTCGAACCTCCAACCTTTCAGTTAACAGCCGATCGCGCTAGCCAATTGCGCCCCGGAGACAGTCCTCCTCCACTCTCACCACCATTAGAACATATCTTCAAAGCTATCAGCCCAAAGAAAAAAAAAGCGCCGCACCAAAACCGGGTGGGCTCGAACCTCCAACCTTTCGGTTAACAGCCGATCGCGCTAGCCAATTGCGCCACGGAGACAGTCGTGCTCCACTCTCACCCCCATCAGAACATATATTCAAAGCTATCAGCGCAACGAAAAAAAAGCGCCGCACCACCACCAGGTGGGCTCGAACCTCCAACATTTCGGTTAACAGCTGATCATGGTAGCCAGTCGCGCCACGAAGACAGTCGTGCTCCACTCTCACCACCATCAGAACATATCTTCAAAGCTATCAGCGCAAAGAAAAAAGCAACACATCACTCCCGGGAGGGCTCGAAACTCCAACTTTTCGGTTAACAGCCGATCGCGCTAGCCAATTGCGCCACGGAGACAGTCGTGCTCCACTCTCACCACCGTCAGAACATTTCTTCAGAGCTATAAGCCCAAAGGACAAAAAGCACCGAACCACCACCGGGTGGGCTCGAACCTCCAACGTTTCGGTTAACAGCCGATCGCGCTAGCCAATTGCGTCACGGAGACAGTCCTGCTCCACTCTCACCACCATCAGAACATATCTTCAAAGCTATCAGCCCAAAGAAAAAAAAGCGCCGCACCACCACCGGGTGGGCTCGAACCTCCAACCATTCGGTTAACAGCCGATCGCGCTAGCCAATTGCGCCTCGGAGACAGTCGTGCCCCACTTTCACTACCATCAGAACATATCTTCAAAGCTATCAGTGCAAAAAAAAAGCAACACACCACTCCCGGGAGCGCTCGAAAGTCCAATCTTTCAGTTAACAGCCGATCGCGCTAGCCAATTGCGCCACGGAGACAGTCCTCCGCCACTCTCACCACCATTAGATCATATCTTCAAAGCTATCAGCCCAAAGAAAAAAAAGCGCCGCACCACCACCGGGTGGGCTCGTACCTCCAACCTTTCGGTTAACAGCCGATCGCGCTAGCCACTTGTGCCACGGAGACAGTCGTGCTCCACTTTCACCACCATCAGAACATATCTTCAAAGCTATCAGCGCAAAAAAAGCAACACACCATTCCCGGGAGCGCTCGAAACTCCAACTTTTCGGTTAACAGCCGATCACGCAAGCCAATTGCGCCACGGAGACAGTCCTGCTCCACTCTCGCCACCATCAGAACATATCTTCAAAGCTATCAGCCCAAAGAAAAAAAAGCGCCGCACCACCACAGGGTGGGCTCGAAACTCCAACCTTTCGGTTAACAGCCGATCACGCTAGCCAATTGCGCCACGGAGACAGTCCTGCTCCACCCTCACCACCATCAGAACATATCTTCAAAGCTATCAGCCCAAAGAAAAAAGAGCGCCGCACCACCACCGGGTGGGCTCGAACCTCAAATTTTTTGGTTAACAGCCGATCGCGTTAGCCAATTGCGCCACGGAGACAGTCCTGCTCCACTCTCACCACCATCAGAACATAACTTCAAAGCTATCAGCCCAAAGAAAAAAGCGCCGCACCACCACCGCGTGGGCTCGAACCTCCAACCTTTCGGTTAACTGCCGATTGCGCTAGCGCATCGCGCCACGGAGACAGTCGTACTTCACTCTCACCACCATCAGAACATATCTTCAAAGCTATCAGCGCAAAGAAAAAAGCAACACACCACTCCCGGGAGGGCTCGAAACTCCAACCTATCGGTTAACAGCCGATCACGCTAGCCAATTGCGCCACGGAGACAGTCCTGCTCCACTATCACCACCATCAGAACATATCTTCAAAGCTATCAGCAAAAAGAAAAAAAAGCGCCGCCCCACCACCGGGTGGGCTCGAAACCCCAACCTTTCGGTTAACAGCCGATCGCGCTAGCCAATGGCGCCACGGAGACAGTCCTGCTCCACTCTCACCACCATCAGAACATATCTTCAAAGCAATCAGCCCAAAGAAAAAAAATCGCCGCACCACCACCGGGTAGGCTCGAACCTCCAACTTTTCGGTTAACAACCGATCGCGCTAGCCAATTGCGCCACGGAGACAGTCGTGCTCCACTCTCACCACCATCACAACATATCTTCAAAGCTATTAGCGCAAAGAAAAAAAAGCGCCGCACCACCACCGGCTGGGCTCGAACCTCCAACCTTTGGTTAACAGCCGATCGCGCTAGCCAATTGCGCCACGGAGACAGTCCTGCTCCACTTTCACCACCATCAGAACATATCTTCAAAGCTATCAGCCCAAAGAAAAAAAAAGCGCCGCACCACCACCGGGTGGGCTCGAACCTCCAATTTTTCGGTTAACAGCCGATCGCGCTAGCCAATTGCGCCATGGAGACAGTCCTGCTCCACTCTCACCACCATCAGAACATATCTTCAAAGCTATCAGCCCAAAGAAAAAAGCAACACACCACTCCCGGGAGGGCTCGAACCTCCAACTTTTGGGTTAACAGCCGATCGCGCTAGCAATTTGCGCCACGGAGACAGTCGTGCTCCACTCTCACCACCGTCAGAACATTTCTTCAGAGCTATCAGCCTAAAGAAAAAAAAGCGCCGCACCACCACCGGGTGGGCTCGAACCTCCAACCTTTCAGTTAACAGCCGATCGCGCTAGCCAATTGCGCCACGGATACAGTCGCGCCCCACTTTCACCACCATCAGAACATATCTTCAAAGCTATCAGCGCAAAGAAAAAAGCAACACACCATTCCCGGGAGCGCTCGAAACTCCAACCTTTTGGTTAACTGCCAATCGCGCAAGTCAATTGCGCCACGGAGACAGTCTTGCTTCACTCTCACCACCATCAGAACATACCTTCAAAGCTATCAGCCCAAAGAATGAAAAGCAACACACCAATCCCGGGAGGGCTCAAACCTCCAACCTTTCAGTTAACAGCCGATCGCGCTAGCCAATTGCGCCCCGGAGACAATCGTGCTCCACTCTCACCACCATCAGAACATATCTTAAAAGCTATAAGCCTAAAGAAATAAAAGCGCCGCACCACCGGGTGGGCTCGAACCTCCAACATTTCGGTTAACAGCTGATCGCACTAGCCAATCGCGCCACGAAGACAGCCGTGCTCCACTCTCACCACCATCAGAACATATCTTCAAAGCTATCAGCCCAAAGAATGAAAAGCAACACACCACTCCCGGGATAGCTCGAACCTCCAACCTTTCAGTTAACAGCCGATCGCGCTAGCCAATTGCGCCCCGGAGACAGTCCTCCTCCACTCTCACCACCATTAGAACATATCTTCAAAGCTATCAGCCCAAAGAAAAAAAAAGCGCCGCACCAAAACCGGGTGGGCTCGAACCTCCAACCTTTCGGTTAACAGCCGATCGCGCTAGCCAATTGCGCCACGGAGACAGTCGTGCTCCACTCTCACCCCCATCAGAACATATATTCAAAGCTATCAGCGCAACGAAAAAAAAGCGCCGCACCACCACCAGGTGGGCTCGAACCTCCAACATTTCGGTTAACAGCTGATCATGGTAGCCAGTCGCGCCACGAAGACAGTCGTGCTCCACTCTCACCACCATCAGAACATATCTTCAAAGCTATCAGCGCAAAGAAAAAAGCAACACATCACTCCCGGGAGGGCTCGAAACTCCAACTTTTCGGTTAACAGCCGATCGCGCTAGCCAATTGCGCCACGGAGACAGTCGTGCTCCACTCTCACCACCGTCAGAACATTTCTTCAGAGCTATAAGCCCAAAGGACAAAAAGCACCGAACCACCACCGGGTGGGCTCGAACCTCCAACGTTTCGGTTAACAGCCGATCGCGCTAGCCAATTGCGTCACGGAGACAGTCCTGCTCCACTCTCACCACCATCAGAACATATCTTCAAAGCTATCAGCCCAAAGAAAAAAAAGCGCCGCACCACCACCGGGTGGGCTCGAACCTCCAACCATTCGGTTAACAGCCGATCGCGCTAGCCAATTGCGCCTCGGAGACAGTCGTGCCCCACTTTCACTACCATCAGAACATATCTTCAAAGCTATCAGTGCAAAAAAAAAGCAACACACCACTCCCGGGAGCGCTCGAAAGTCCAATCTTTCAGTTAACAGCCGATCGCGCTAGCCAATTGCGCCACGGAGACAGTCCTCCGCCACTCTCACCACCATTAGATCATATCTTCAAAGCTATCAGCCCAAAGAAAAAAAAGCGCAGCACCACCACCGGGTGGGCTCGAACCTCCAACCTTTCTGTTAACAGCCGATCGCGCTAGCCAATCGCGCCACGGAGACAGTCGTGCTTCACTCTCACCACCATCAGAACATATCTTCAAAGCTATCAGCCTAAAGAAAAAAAGCGCCGCACCACCACCGGGTGGGCTCGAACCTCCAACATTTCGGTTAACAGCTGATCGCGCTAGCCAATCGCGCCATGAAGACAGTCGTGCTCCACTCTCACCACCATCAGAACATATCTTCAAAGCTATCAGCCCAAAGAATGAAAAGCAACACACCACTCCCGGGAGGGCTCGAACCTCCAACATTGCAGTTAACAGCCGATCGCGCTAGCCAATCGCGCCACGGAGACAGTCCTCCTACACTCTCACCACCATCAGAACATATCTTCAAAGCTATCAGCGCAAAGAAAAAAGCAACACACCACTCCCGGGTGGGCTCGGACCTCCAACCTTTCGGTTAACAGCCGATCGCGCTAGCCAATTGCGCCACGGAGACAGTCGTGCCCCACTTTCACCACCATCAGAACATATCTTCAAAGCTATCAGCGCAAAAAAAAGCAACACACCATTCCCGGGAGCGCTCGAAACTCCAACCTTTCGGTTAACAGCCGATCGCGCTAGCCAATTGCGCCACGGAGACAGTCCTGCTCCACTCTCACCACCATCAGAACATATCTTCAAAGCTATCAGCCCAAAGAAAAAAAAGCGCCGCACCACCACAGGGTGGGCTCGAAAATCCATCCTTTCGGTTAACAGCCGATCAACCTAGCCAATTTCGCCACGGAGACAGTCCTGCTCCACACTCACCACCATCAGAACATATCTTCAAAGCTATCAGCCCAAAGAAAAAAGAGCGCCGCACCACCACCGGGTGGGCTCGAACCTCAAATTTTTTGGTTAACAGCCGATCGCGTTAGCCAATTGCGCCACGGAGACAGTCCTGCTCCACTAGCACCACCATCAGAACATAACTTCAAAGCTATCAGCCCAAAGAAAAAAAGCGCCGCACCACCACCGCGTGGGCTCGAACCTCCAACCTTTCGGTTAACTGTCGATCGCGCTAGCCCATCGCGCCACGGAGACAGTCGTACTTCACTCTCACCACCATCAGAACATATCTTCAAAGCTATCAGCGCAAAGAAAAAAGCAACACACCACTCCCGGGAGGGTTCGAAACTCAAACCTATCGGCTAACAGCCGATCACGCTAGCCAATTGCGCCACGGAGACAGTCCTGCTCCACTATCACCACAATCAGAACATATCTTCAAAGCTATCAGCCCAAAGAAAAAAAAGCACCGCCCCACCACCGGGTGGGCTCGAAACCCCAACCTTTCGGTTAACAGCCGATCGCGCTAGCCACTGGCGCCACGGAGACAGTCCTGCTCAACTCTCACCACCATCAGAACGTATCTTCAAAGCTATCAGCTCAAAGAAAAAAAATCGCCGCACCACCACCGGGTGGGCTCGAACCTCCAACTTTTCGGTTAACAACCGATCGCGCTAGCCAATTGCGCCACGGAGACAGTCGTGCTCCACTCTCACCACCATCACTACATATCTTCAAAGCTATTAGCGCAAAGAAAAAAAAGCGCCGCACCACCACCGTGTGGGCTCAAACCTCCAACCTTTCAGTTAACAGCCGATCGCGCTAGCCTATTGCGCCCCGGAGACAATCGTGCTCCACTCTTACCACCATCAGAACATATCTTAAAAGCTATCAGCCTAAAGAAAAAAAAGCGCCGCACCACCACCGGGTGGGCTCGAACCTCCAACATTTCGGTTAACAGCTGATCGCACTAGCCAATCGCGCCACGAAGACAGTCGTGCTCCACTCTCACCACCATCAGAACATATCTTCAAAGCTATCAGCCCAAAGAATGAAAAGCAACACACCACTCCCGGGAGGGCTCGAACCTCCAACCTTTCAGTTAACAGCCGATCGCGCTAGCCAATTGCGCCACGGAGACAGTCCTCCTCCACTCTCACCACCATTACAACATATCTTCAAAGCTATCAGCCCAAAGAAAAAAAAGCGCCGCACCAAAACCGGGTGGGCTCGAACCTCCAACCTTTCGGTTAACAGCCGATCGCGCTAGCCAATCGCACCACGGAGACAGTCGTGCTCCACTCTCACCCCCATCAGAACATATATTGAAAGCTATCCGCGCAAAGAAAAAAAAGCGCCGCACCACCACCGGGTGGGCTCGAACCTCCAACATTTCGGTTAACAGCTGATCGCGGTAGCCAGTCGCGCCACGAAGACAGTCGTGCTCCACTCTCACCACCATCAGAACATATCTTCAAAGCTATCAGCGCAAGGCAAAAAGCAACACACCACTCCCGGGAGGGCTCGAAACTCCAACTTTTCGGTTAACAGCTGATCGCGCTAGCCAATTGCGCAACGGAGACAGTCGTGCTCCACTCTCACCACCATCAGAACATTTCTTCAGAGCTATAAGCCGAAAGGACAAAAAGCGCCGCACCACCACCGGGTGGGTTCGAGCTCGAACCTCCAACGTTTCGGTTAACAGCCGATCGCGCTAGCCAATTGCGTCACGGAGACAGTCCTGCTCCACTCTCACCACCATCACAACATATCTTCAAAGCTATCAGCCCAAAGAAAAAAAAAGCGCCGCACCACCACCGGGTGGGCTCGAACCCCCAACCTTTCGGTTAACAGCCGATCGCGCTAGCCAATTGCGCCTCGAAGACAGTCGTGCCCCACTTTCACTACCATCAGAACCTATCTTCAAAGCTATCAGCGCAAAGAAAAAAGCAACACACCACTCCCGGGAGCGCTCGAAACTCCAATCTTTCGGTTAACAGCCGATCGCGCTAGCCAATTGCGCCACGGAGACAGTCCTGCTCCACTCTCACCACCATCAAAACATATCTTCAAAGCTATCAGCCCAAAGAAAAAAAAGCGCCGCACCACCACCGGGTGGGCTCGAACCTCAATTTTTTTGGTTAACAGCCGATCGCGCTAGCCAATTGCGCCACGGAGACAGTGCTGCTCTACTCTCACTACCATCAGAACATATCTTCAAAGCTATCAGCCCAAAGAAAAAAAAGCGCCGCACCACCACCGGGTGGGCTCGAAACTCAAACCTTTCGGTTAACAGCTGATCGCGCTAGCCAATTGCGCCACGGAGACAGTCGTGCTCCACTCTCACCACCGTCAGAACATTTCTTCAGAGCTATCAGCCCAAAAAAAAAAATCGCTGCACCACCACCGGGTGGGCTCGAACCTCCAACTTTTCGGTTAACAGCCGATCGCGCTAGCCAATTGCGCCACGGAGACAGTCCTGCTCCACTCTCACCACCATCAGAACATCACCACCTGCTCCACTATCACCACCATCAGAACATATCTTCAAAGCTATCAGCCCAAAGAAAAAAAAGCGCCACTCCACCACCGGGTGGGCTCGAAACTCCAACCTTTCGGTTAACAGCCGATCGCGCTAGCCAATTGCGCCACGGAGACAGTCCTGCTCCACTCTCACCACCATCAGAACATATCTTCAAAGCTATCAGCCCAAAAAAAAAAATCGCTGCACCACCACCGGGTGGGCTCGAACCTCCAACTTTTCGGTTAACAGCCGATCGCGCTAGCCAATTGCGCCACGGAGACAGTGCTGCTCTACTCTCACTACCATCAGAACATATCTTCAAAGCTATCAGCCCAAAGAAAAAAAAGCGCCGCACCACCACCGGGTGGGCTCGAAACTCAAACCTTTCGGTTAACAGCTGATCGCGCTAGCCAATTGCGCCACGGAGACAGTCGTGCTCCACTCTCACCACCGTCAGAACATTTCTTCAGAGCTATCAGCCGAAAGGAAAAAAGCACCGCACCACCACCGGGTGGGCTCGAACCTCCAACTTTTCGGTTAACAGCCGATCGCGCTAGCCAATTGCGCCACGGAGACAGTCCTGCTCCACTCTCACCACCATCAGAACATATCTTCAAAGCTATCAGCCCAAAGAAAAAAAAGCGCCGCACCACCACCGGGTGGGCTCGAAACTCAAACCTTTCGGTTAACAGCCGATCGCGCTAGCCAATTGCGCCACGGAGACAGTCGTGCTCCACTCTCACCACCGTCAGAACATTTCTTCAGAGCTATCAGCCGAAAGGAAAAAAGCACCGCACCACCACCGGGCGGGCTCGAACCTCCAATTTTTCGGTTAACAGCCGATCGCGCTAGCCAATTGCGCCACGGAGACAGTCTTGCTCCACTCTCACCACCATCAGAACATATCTTCAAAGCTATCAGCCCAAAGAAAAAAAAGCGCCGCACCACCACCGGGTGTGCTCGAAACTCAAACCTTTCGGTTAACAGCCGATCGCGCTAGCCAATTGCGCCACGGAGACAGTCGTGCTCCACTCTCACCACCGTCAGAACATTTCTTCAGAGCTATCAGCCGAAAGGAAAAAAGCACCGCACCACCACCGGGTGGGCTCGAACCTCCAACTTTTCGGTTAACAGCCGATCGCGCTAGCCAATCGCGCCACGAAGACAGTCGTGCTCCACTCTCACCACCATCAGAACATATCTTCAAAGCTATCAGCCCAAAGAATGAAAAGCAACACACCACTCCCGGGAGGGCTCGAACCTCCAACCTTTCAGTTAACAGCCGATCGCGCTGGCCAATTGCGCCATGGAGACAGTCCTCCTCCACTCTCACTACCATTAGAACATATCTTCAAAGCTATCAGCCCAAAGAAAAAAAAGCGCCGCACCAAAACCGGGTGGGCTCGAACCTCCAACCTTTCGGTTAACAGCCGATCGCGCTAGCCAATTGCGCCCCGGAGACAATCGTGCTCCACTCTTACCACCATCAGAACATATCTTAAAAGCTATCAGCCTAAAGAAAAAAAAAAGCGCCGCATCACCACCGGGTGGGCTCGAACCTCCAACATTTCGGTTAACAGCTGATCGCACTAGCCAATCGCGCCACGAAGACAGTCGTGCTCCACTCTCACCACCATCAGAACATATCTTCAAAGCTATCAGCCCAAAGAATGAAAAGCAACACACCACTCCCGGGAGGGCTCGAACCTCCAACCTTTCAGTTAACAGCCGATCGCGCTAGCCAATTGCGCCACGGAGACAGTCCTCCTCCACTCTCACCACTATTAGAACATATCTTCAGAGCTATCAGCCCAAAGAAAAAAAAAAGCGCCGCACCAAAACCGGGTGGGCTCGAACCTCCAACCTTTCGGTTAACAGCCGATCGCGCTAGCCAATTGCGCCACGGAGACAGTCGTGCTCCACTCTCACCCCCATCAGAACATATATTCAAAGCTATCAGCGCAACGAAAAAAAAGCGCCGCACCACCACCGGGTGGGCTCGAACCTCCAACGTTTCGGTTAACAGCCGATCGCGCTAGCCAATTGCGTCACGGAGACAGTCCTGCTCCACTCTCACCACCATCAGAACATAACTTCAAAGCTATCAGCCCAAAGAAAAAAAAAGCGCCGCACCACCACCGGGTGGGCTCGAACCTCCAACCTTTCGGTTAACAGCCAATCGCGCTAGCCAATTGCGCCTCGGAGACAGTCGTGCCCCACTTTCACTACCATCAGAACATATCTTCAAAGCTATCAGCGCAAAGAAAAAAGCAACACACCACTCCCGGGAGCGCTCGAAACTCCAATCTTTCGGTTAACAGCCGATCGCGCAAGCCAATTGTGCCACGGAGACAGTCCTGCTCCACTCTCACCACCATCAAAACATATCTTCAAAGCTATCAGCCAAAAGAAAAAAAAGCGCCGCACCACCACCGGGTGGGCTCGAACCTCATTTTTTTTGGTTAACAGCGGATCGCGCTAGCCAATTGCGCCACGGAGACAGTCCTGCTCCACTCTCACCACCATCAGAACATCACCACCTGCTCCACTATCACCACCATCAGAACATATCTTCAAAGCTATCAGCCCAAAGAAAAAAAAGCGCCGCTCCACCACCGGGTGGGCTCGAAACTCCAACCTTTCGGTTAACAGCCGATCGCGCTAGCCAATTGCGCCACGGACACAGTCCTGCTCCACTCTCACCACCATCAGAACATATCTTCAAAGCTATCAGCCCAAAAAAAAAAAATCGCCGCACCAACACCGGGTGGGCTCGAACCTCCAACTTTTCGGTTAACAGCCGATCGCGCTAGCCAATTGCGCCACGGAGACAGTCCTGCTCCACTCTCACCACCATCAGAACATATCTTCAAAGCTATCAGCCCAAAGAAAAAAAAGCGCCGCACTACCACCGGGTGGGCTCGAACCTCCAATTTTTCGGTTAACAGCCGATCGCGCTAGCCAATTGCGCCACGGAGACAGTCCTGCTCCACTCTCACCACCATCAGAACATATCTTCAAAGCTATCAGCCCAAAGAAAAAAAAGCGCCGCACCACCACCGGGTGGGCTCGAAACTCCAACCTTTCGGTTAACAGCCGATCGCGCTAGCAAATTGCGCCACGGAGACAGTCCTCCTCCACTCTCACCACCATTAGAACATATCTTCAAAGCATCAGCCCAAAGAAAAAAAAGCGCCGCACCACCACCAGGTGGGCTCGAACCTCCAACTTTTCGGTTAACAGCCGATCGCGCTAGCAATTTGCGCCACGGAGACAGTCGTGCTCCACTCTCACCACCGTCAGAACATTTCTTCCGAGCTATCAGCCCAAAGAAAAAAAAGCGCCGCACCACCACTGGGTGGGCTCGAACATCCAACCTTTCAGTTAACAGCCGATCGCGCTAGCCAATTGCGCCACGGATACAGTCGCGCCCCACTTTCACCACCATCAGAACATATCTTCAAAGCTATCAGCGCAAAGAAAAAAGCAACACACCACTCCCGGGAGCGCTCGAAACTCCAACCTTTTGGTTAACTGCCGATCGCGCTAGTCAATTGCGCCACGGAGACAGTCTTGCTTCACTCTCACCACCATCAGAACATATCTTCAAAGCTATCAGCCCAAAGAATGAAAAGCAACACACCAATCCCAGGAGGGCTCAAACCTCCAACCTTTCAGTTAACAGCCGATCGCGCTAGCCAATTGCGCCCCGGAGACAATCGTGCTCCACTCTTACCACCATCAGAACATATCTTATAAGCTATCAGCCTAAAGAAAAAAAAGCGCCGCACCAAAACCGGGTGGGCTCGAACCTCCAACCTTTCGGTTAACAGCCGATCGCGCTAGCCAATTGCGCCACGGAGACAGTCCTCCTCCACTCTCACCACCATTAGAACATATCTTCAAAGCTATCAGCCCAAAGAAAAAAAAGCGCCGCACCACCACCGGGTGGGCTCGAACCTCAGTTTTTTTGGTTAACAGCCGATCGCGCTAGCCAATTGCGCCACGGAGACAGTCCTGCTCCACTCTCACCACCATCAGAACATCACCACTTGCTCCACTATCACCACCATTAGAACATATCTTCATAGCTATCAGCCCAAAGAAAAAAAAGCGCCGCTCCACCACCGGGTGCGCTCGAAACTCCAATTTTTCGGTTAACAGCCGATCGCGCTAGCCAATTGCGCCACGGAGACAGTCCTGCTCCACTCTCACCACCATCAGAACATATCTTCAAAGCTATCAGCCCAAAGAAAAAAAAGCGCCGCACGACCACCGGGTGGGCTCGAAACTCAAACCTTTCGGTTAACAGCCGATCGCGCTAGCCAATTGCGCCACGGAGACAATCGTGCTCCACTCTTACCACCATCAGAACATATCTTAAAAGCTATCAGCCTAAAGAAAAAAAAAGCGCCGCACCACCACCGGGTGGCCTCGAACCTCCAACCCTTCGGTTAACAGCCGATCGCGCTAGCCAATTGCACCACAAAGACAGTCGTGCTCCACTCTCACCACCATCAGAACATATCTTCAAAGCTATCAGCGCAAAGAAAAAAGCAACACACCACTCCCGGGAGGGCTCGAACGTCCAATTTTCGGTTAACAGCTGATCGCGCTAGCCAATTGCACCACGGAGACAGTCCTGCTCCACTCTCACCACCATCAGATTATATCTTCAAAGCTATCAGCCCAAAGAAAAAAAAAACGCCGCACCACCACCGGGTGGGCTCGAACCTCCAACCTTTCGGTTAACATCCGATCGCGCTAGCCAATTGCGCCACGGAGACAGTCCTCCTCCACTCTCACCACCGTCAGAACATTTCTTCAGAGCTATCAGCCGAAAGGAAAAAAGCACCGCACCACCACCGGGTGGGCTCGAACCTCCAACTTTTCGGTTAACAGCCGATCGCGCTAGCCAATCGCGCCACGAAGACAGTCGTGCTCCACTCTCACCACCATCAGAACATATCTTCAAAGCTATCAGCCCAAAGAATGAAAAGCAACACACCACTCCCGGGAGGGCTCGAACCTCCAACCTTTCAGTTAACAGCCGATCGCGCTAGCCAATTGCGCCACGGAGACAGTCCTCCTCCACTCTCACCACCATTAGAACATATCTTCAAAGCTATCAGCCCAAAGAAAAAAAAAGCGCCGCACAAAAACCGGGTGGGCTCGAACCTCCAACCTTTCAGTTAACAGCCGATCGCGCTAGCCAATTGCGCCCCGGAGACAATCGTGCTCCACTCTTACCACCATCAGAACATATCTTAAAAGCTATCAGCCTAAAGAAAAAAAAGCGCCGCACCACCACCGGGTGGGCTCGAACCTCCAACATTTCGGTTAACAGCTGATCGCACTAGCCAATCGCGCCACAAAGACAGTCGTGCTCCACTCTCACCACCATCAGAACATATCTTCAAAGCTATCAGCCCAAAGAAAAAAAAGCGCCGCACCACCACCGGGTGGGCTCGAAACTCAAACCTTTCGGTTAACAGCCGATCGCGCTAGCCAATTGCGCCACGGAGACAGTAGTGCTCCACTCTCACCACCGTGAGAACATTTCTTCAGAGCTATCAGCCGAAAGGAAAAAAGCACCGCACCACCACCGGGTGGGCTCGAACCTCCAACTTTTCAGTTAACAGCCGATCGCGCTAGCCAATCGCGCCACGAAGACAGTCGTGCTCCACTCTCACCACCATCAGAACATATCTTAAAAGCTATCAGCCCAAAGAATGAAAAGCAACACACCACTCCCGGGAGGGCTCGAACCTCCAACCTTTCAGTTAACAGCCGATCGCGATAGCCAATTGCTCTACGGAGACAGTCCTCCTCCACTCCCACCACCATTAGAACATATCTTCAAAGCTATCAGCCCAAAGAAAAAAAAAGCGCCGCACCAAAACCGGGTGGGCTCGAACCTCCAACCTTTCGGTTAACAGCCGATCGTGCTAGCCAATTGCGCCCCGGAGACAATCGTGCTCCACTCTTACCACCATCAGAACATATCTTAAAAGCTATCAGCCTAAATAAAAAAAAGCGCCACACCACCACCGGGTGGGCTCGAACCTCCAACATTTCGGTTAACAGCTAATCGCACTAGCCAATCGCGCCACGAAGACAGTCGTGCTCCACTCTCACCACCATCAGAACATATCTTCAAAGCTATCAGCCCAAAGAATGAAAAGCAACACACCACTCCCGGGAGGGCTCGAACCTCCAACCTTTCAGTTAACAGCCGATCGCGCTAGCGAATTGCGCCACGGAGACAGTGTTCCTCCACTCTCACCACCATTAGAACATAACTTCAAAGCTATCAGCCCAAAGAAAAAAAAGCGCCGCACCAAAACCGGGTGGGCTCGAACCTCCAACCTTTCGGTTAACAGCCGATCGCGCTAGCCAATTGCGCCACGGAGACAGTCGTGCTCCACTCTCACCCCCATCAGAACATATATTCAAAGCTATCAGCGCAACGAAAAAAAAGCGCCGCACCACCACCGGGTGGGCTCGAACCTCCAACATTTCCGTTAACAGCTGATCACGGTAGCCAGTCGCGCCACGAAGACAGTCGTGCTCCACTCTCACCACCATCAGAACATATCTTCAAAGCTATCAGCGCAAAGAAAAAAGCAACACACCACTCCCGGGAGGGCTCGAAACTCCAACTTTTCGGTTAACAGCCGATCGCGCTAGCCAATTGCGCCACGGAGACAGTCGTGCTCCACTCTCACCACCGTCAGAACATTTCTTCAGAGCTATAAGCCCAAAGGACAAAAAGCGCCGCACCACCACCGGGTGGGCTCGAACCTCCAACGTTTCGGTTAACAGCCAATCGCGCTAGCCAATTGCGTCACGGAGACAGTCCTGCTCCACTCTCACCACCATCAAAACATATCTTCAAAGCTATCAGCCCAAAGAAAAAAAGCGCCGCACCACCACCGGGTGGGCTCGAACCTCAATTTTTTTTGTTAACAGCCGATCGCGCTAGCCAATAGCGCCACGGAGACAGTCCTGCTCCACTCTCACCACCATCAGAACATCACCACCTGCTCCACTATCACCACCATCAGAACATATCTTCAAAGCTATCAGCCCAAAGAAAAAAAAGCGCCGCTCCACCACCGGGTGGGCTCGAAACTCCAACCTTTCGGTTAACAGCCGATCGCGCTAGCCAATTGCGCCACGGACACAGTCCTGCTCCACTCTCACCACCATCAGAACATATCTTCAAAGCTATCAGCCCAAAAAAAATCGCCGCACCACCACCGGGTGGGCTCGAACCTCCAACTTTTCGGTTAACAGCCGATCGCGCTAGCCAATTGCGCCACGGAGACAGTCCTGCTCCACTCTCACCACCATCAGAACATATCTTCAAAGCTATCAGCCCAAAGAAAAAAAAGCGCCGCACCACCACCGGGTGGGCTCGAACCTCCAATTTTTCGGTTAACAGCCGATCGCGCTAGCCAATTGCGCCACGGAGACAGTCCTTCTCCACCCTCACCACCATCAGAACATATCTTCAAAGCTATCAGCCCAAAGAAAAAAAAGCGCCGCACCACCACCGGGTGGGCTCGAAATTCCAACCTTTCGGTTAACAGCCGATCGCGCTAGCAAATTGCGCCACGGAGACAGTCCTCCTCCACTCTCACCACCATTAGAACATATCTTCAAAGCATCAGCCCAAAGAAAAAAAAGCGCCGCACCACCACCAGGCGGGCTCGAACCTCCAACTTTTGGGTTAACAGCCGATCGCGCTAGCAAATTGCGCCACGGAGACAGTCGTGCTCCACTCTCACCACCGTCAGAACATTTCTTCCGAGCTATCAGCCCAAAAAAAAGCGCCGCATCACCACTGGGTGGGCTCGAACCTCCAACCTTTCAGTTAACAGCTGATCGCGCTAGCCAATTGCGCCACGGATACAGTCGCGCCCCACTTTCACCACCATCAGAACATATCTTCAAAGCTATCAGCCCAAAGAATGAAAAGCAACACAACAATCCCGGGAGGGCTCAAACCTCCAAACTTTCAGTTAACAGCCGATCGCGCTAGCCAATTGCGCCCCGGAGACAATCGTGCTTCACTTATACCACCATCAGAACATATCTTAAAAGCTATCAGCCTAAAGAAAAAAAAGCGCCGCACCACCACCGGGTGGGCTCGAACCTCCAACATTTCGGTTAACAGCTGATCGCACTAGCCAATCGCGCCACGAAGACAGTCGTGCTCCACTCTCACCACCATCAGAACATATCTTCAAAGCTATCAGCCCAAAGAATGAAAAGCAACACACCACTCCCGGGAGGGCTCGAACCTCCAACCTTTCATTTAACAGCCGATCGCGCTAGCCAATTGCGCCACGGAGACAGTCCTCCTCCACTCTCACCACCATTAGAACATATCTTCAAAGCTATCAGCCCAAAGAAAAAAAAAGCGCCGCACCAAAACCGGGTGGGCTCGAACCTCCAACCTTTCGGTTAACAGCCGATCGCGCTAGCCAAATGCGCCACGGAGACAGTCGTGCTCCACTCTCACCCCCATCAGATCATATATTCAAAGCTATCAGCGCAAAGAAAAAAAGCGCCGCACCACCACCGGGTGGGCTCGAACCTCCAACATTTCGGTTAACAGCTGATCGCGGTAGCCAGTCGCGCCACGAAGACAGTCGTGCTCCACTCTCACCACTATCAGAACATATCTTCAAAGCTATCAGCGCAAAGAAAAAAGCAACACACCACTCCCGGGAGGGCTCGAAACTCCAACTTTTCGGTTAACAGCCAATCGCGCTAGCCAATTGCGCCACGGAGACAGTCGTGCTCCACTCTCACCACCATCAGAACATTTCTTCAGAGCTATAAGCCCAAAGGACAAAAAGCGCCGCACCACCACCGGGTGGGCTCGAACCTCCAACGTTTCGGTTAACAGCCGATCGCGCTAGCCAATTGCGTCACGGAGACAGTCCTGCTCCACTCTCACCACCATCAGAACATATCTTTAAAGCTATCAGCCCAAATAAAAAAAAGCGCCGCACCACCACCGGGTGGGCTCGAACCTCCAACCTTTCGGTTAACAGCCGTTCGCGCTAGCCAATTGCGCCTCAAAGACAGTCGTGCCCCACTTTCACTACCATCAGAACATATCTTCAAAGCTATCAGCGCAAAGAAAAAAGCAACACACCACTCCCGGGAGCGCTCGAAACTCCAATCTTTCGGTTAACAGCCGATCGCGCTAGCCAATTGCGCCACGGAGACAGTCCTGCTCCACTCTCACCACCATCAAAACATATCTTCAAAGCTATCAGCCCAAAGAAAAAAAAGCGCCGCACCACCACCGGGTGGGCTCGAACCTCAATTTTTTTGGTTAACAGCCGATCGCGCTAGCCAATTGCGCCACGGAGACAGTCCTGCTCCACTCTCACCACCATCAGAACATCACCACCTGCTCCACTATCACAACCATCAGAACATATCTTCAAAGCTATCAGCCCAAAGAAAAAAAAGCGCCGCTCCACCACCGGGTGGGCTCGAAACTCCAACCTTTCGGTTAACAGCCGATCGCGCTAGCCAATTGCGCCACGGAGACAGTCCTGCTCCACTCTCACCACCATCAGAACATATCTTCAAAGCTATCAGCCCAAAAAAAAATCGCCGCACCACCACCGGGTGGGCTCGAACCTCCAACTTTTCGGTTAACAGCCGATCGCGCTAGCCAATTGCGCCACGGAGACAGTCCTGCTCCACTCTCACCACCATCAGAACATATCTTCAAAGCTATCAGCCCAAAGAAAAAAATGCGCCGCACCACCACCGGGTGGGCTTGAACCTCCAATTTTTCGGTTAACAGCCGATCGCGCTAGCCAATTGCGCCACGGAGACAGTGCTGCTCCACTCTCACCACCATCAGAACATATCTTCAAAGCTATCAGCCCAAAGAAAAAAAGCGCCGCACCTCCACCGGGTGGGCTCGAAACTCGAACCTTTCGGTTAACAGCCGATCGCGCTAGCCAATTGCGCCACGGAGACAGTCGTGCTCCACTCTCACCACCGTCAGAACATTTCTTCAGAGCTATCAGCCGAAAGGAAAAAAAGCACTGCACCACCACCGGGTGGGCTCGAACCTCCAATTTTTCGGTTAACAGCCGATCGCGCTAGCCAATTGCGCCACGGAGACAGTCCTGCTCCACTCTCACCACCATCATAACATATCTTCAAAGCTATCAGCCCAAAGAAAAAAAAGCGCCGCACCACCACCGGGTGGGCTCGAAACTCAAACCTTTCGGTTAACAGCCGATCGCGCTAGCCAATTGCGCCACGGAGACAGTCGTGCTCCACTCTCACCACCGTCAGAACATTTCTTCAGAGCTATCAGCCGAAAGGAAAAAAAGCACCGCACCACCACCGGGTGGGCTCGAACCTCCAACTTTTCGGTTAACAGCCGATCGCGCTAGCCAATCGTGCCACGAAGACAGTCGTGCTCCACTCTCACTACCATCAGAACATATCTTCAAAGCTATCAGCCCAAAGAATGAAAAGCAACACACCACTCCCGGGAGGGCTCGAACCTCCAACCTTTCAGTTAACAGCAGATCGCGCTAGCCAATTGCGCCACGGAGACAATCCTCCTCCACTCTCACCACCATTAGAACATATCTTCAAAGCTATCAGCCCAAAGAAAAAAAAGCGCCGCACCAAAACCGGGTGGGCTCGAACCTCCAACCTTTCGGTTAACAGCCGATCGCGCTAGCCAATTGCGCCACGGAGACAGTCGTGCTCCACTCTCACCCCCATCAGAACATATATTCAAAGCTATCAGCGCAAAGAAAAAAAAGCGACGCACCACCACCGGGTGGGCTCGAACCTCCAACATTTCGGTTAACAGCTGATCGCGGTAGCCAGTCGCGCCACGAAGACAGTCGTGCTCCACTCTCACCACCATCAGAACATATCTTCAAAGCTATCAGCGCAAAGAAAAAAGCAACACACCACTCCCGGGAGGGCTCGAAACTCCAACTTTTCGGTTAACAGCCGATCGCGCTAGCCAATTGCGCCACGGAGACAGTCGTGCTCCACTCTCACCACCGTCAGAACATTTCTTCAGAGCTATAAGCCCAAAGGACAGAAAGCGCCGCACCACCACCGGGTGGGCTCAAATCTCCAACGTTTCGGTTAACAGCCGATCGCGCTAGCCAATTGCGTCACGGAGACAGTCCTGCTCCACTCTCACCACCACCAGAACATATCTTCAAAGCTATCAGCCCGAAGAAAAAAAAAGCGCCGCACCACCACTGGGTGGGCTCGAACCTCCAACCTTTCGGTTAACAGCCGATCGCGCTAGCCAATTGCACCTCGGAGACAGTCGTGCCCCACTTTCACTACCATCAGAACATATCTTCAAAGCTATCAGCGCAAAGAAAAAAGCAACACACCACTCCCGGCAGCGCTCGAAACTCCAATCTTTCGGTTAACAGCCGATCGCGCTAGCCAATTGCGCCACGGAGACAGTCCTGCTCCACTCTCACCACCATCAAAACATATCTTCAAAGCTATCAGCCCAAAGAAAAAAAAGCGCCGCACCACCACCGGGTGGGCTCGAACCTCAATTTTTTTGGTTAACAGCCGATGGCGCTAGCCAATTGCGCCACGGAGACAGTCCTGCTCCACTCTCACCACCATCAGAACATCACCACCTGCTCCACTATCACCACCATCAGAACATATCTTCAAAGCTATCAGCCCAAAGAAAAAAAAGCGCCGCTCCACCACCGGGTGGGCTCGAAACTCCAACCTTTCGGTTAACAGCCGATCGCGCTAGCCAATTGCGCCACGGAGACAGTCCTGCTCCACTCTCACCACCATCAGAACATATCTTCAAAGCTATCAGCCCAAAAAAAAATCGCCGCACCACCACCGGGTGGGCTCGAACCTCCAACTTTTTGGTTAACAGCCGATCGCGCTAGCCAATTGCGCCACGGAGACAGTTCTGCTCCACTCTCACCACCATCAGAACATATCTTCAAAGCTATCAGCCCAAAGAAAAAAAAGCACCGCACCACCACCGGGTGGGCTCGAACCTCCAATTTTTCGGTTAACAGCCGATCGCGCTAGCCAATTGCGCCACGGAGACAGTCCTGCTCCACTCTCACCACCATCAGAACATATCTTCAAAGCTATCAGCCCAAAGAAAAAAAAGCGCCGCACCACCACCGGGTGGGCTCGAAACTCAAATCTTTCGGTTAACAGCCGATCGCGCTAGCCAATTGCGCCACGGAGATAGTCGTGCTCTACTCTCACCACCGTCAGAACATTTCTTCAGAGCTATCAGCCGAAAGGAAAAAAGCACCGCACCACCACCGGTGGGCTCGAACCTCCAACTTTTCGGTTAACAGCCGATCGCGCTAGCCAATTGTGCCACGGAGACAGTCCTGCTCCACTCTCACCACCATCAGAACATATCTTCAAAGCTATCAGCACAAAGAAAAAAAGCGACACACCGTCCCCGGGTGGGCTCAAACCTACAACCTTTCGGTTAACAGCCGATCGCGCTAGCCAATTGCGCCACGGAGACAGTCATGCTCCACTCTCACCACCGTCAGAACATTTCTTCAGAGCTATCAGCCGAAAGGAAAAAAGCACCGCACCACCACCGGGTGGGCTCGAACCTCCAACCTTTCGGTTAACAGCCGATCGCGCTAGCCAATTGCGCCACGGAGACAGTCCTGCTCCACTCTCACCACCATCAGAACATATCTTCAAAGCTATCAGCCCAAAGAAAAAAAAGCGCCGCACCCCAAGCGGGTGGGCTCGAACCTCCAATTTTTCGGTTAACAGCCGATCGCGCTAGCCAATTGCGCCACGGAGACAGTCCTGCTCCACTCTCACCACCATCAGAACATATCTTCAAAGCTATCAGCGCAAAGAAAAAAGCAACACACCACTCCCGGGAGGGCTCGAAACTCCAACTTTTCGGTTAACAGCCGATCGCGCTAGCCAATTGCGCCACGGAGACAGTCGTGCTCCACTCTCACCACCGTCAGAACATTTCTTCAGAGCTATAAGCCCAAAGGACAAAAAGCGCCGCACCACCACCGGGTGGGCTCAAATCTCCAACGTTTCGGTTAACAGCCGATCGCGCTAGCCAATTGCGTCACGGAGACAGTCCTGCTCCACTCTCACCACCACCAGAACATATCTTCAAAGCTATCAGCCCAAAGAAAAAAAAAGCGCCGCACCACCTCTGGGTGGGCTCGAACCTCCAACCTTTCGGTTAACAGCCGATCGCGCTAGCCAATTGCACCTCGGAGACAGTCGTGCCCCACTTTCACTACCATCAGAACATATCTTCAAAGCTATCAGCGCAAAGAAAAAAGCAACACACCACTCCCGGGAGCGCTCGAAACTCCAATCTTTCGGTTAACAGCCAATCGCGCTAGCCAATTGCGCCACGGAGACACTCCTGCTCCACTCTCGCCACCATCAAAACATATCTTCAAAGCTATCAGCCCAAAGAATAAAAAGCGCCGCACCACCACCGGGTGGGCTCGAACCTCAATTTTTTTGGTTAACAGGCGATGGCGCTAGCCAATAGCGCCACGGAGACAGTCCTGCTCCACTCTCACCACCATCAGAACATCACCACCTGCTCCACTATCACCACCATCAGAACATATCTTCAAAGCTATCAGCCCAAAGAAAAAAAAGCGCCGCTCCACCACCGGGTGGGCTCGAAACTCCAACCTTTCGGTTAACAGCCGATCGCGCTAGCCAATTGCGCCACGGAGACAGTCCTGCTCCACTCTCACCACCATCAGAACATATCTTCAAAGCTATCAGCCCAAAAAAAATCGCCGCACCACCACCGGGTGGGCTCGAACCTCCAACTTTCCGGTTAACAGCCGATCGCGCTAGCCAATTGCGCCACGGAGACAGTCCTGCTCCACTCTCACCACCATCAGAACATATCTTCAAAGCTATCAGCCCAAAGAAAAAAAAGCGCCGCACCACCACCGGGTGGGCTTGAACCTCCAATTTTTCGGTTAACAGCCGATCGCGCTAGCCAATTGCGCCACGGAGACAGTCCTCCTCCCCTCTCACCACCATTAGAACATATCTTCAAAGCTATCAGCCCAAAGAAAAAAAAAAGCAACGAGCCACCACCGGGTGGCTCGAACCTCCAACCTTTCGGTTAACAGCCGATCGCGCTAGCCAATTGCGCCACGGAGACAGTCGTGCTCCACTCTCACCACCATCACAACATATATTCAAAGCTATCAGCGCAAAGAAAAAAAGGCGCCGCACCACCACCGGGTGGGCTCGAAATTCCAACATTTCGGTTACCAGCTGATCGCGGTAGCCAATCGCGCCACGAAGACAGTCGTGCTCCACTCTCACCACGATCAGAACATATCTTCAAAGCTATCAGCGCAAAGAAAAAAGCAACACACCACTCCCGGAAGGGCTCGAAACTCCAACCTTTCGGTTAACAGCCGATCGCGCTAGCCAATTGCGCCACGGAGACAGTCGTGCTCCACTCTCACCACCGTCAGAACATTTCTTCAGAGCTATCAGCCCAAAGAAAAAAAAGCGCCGCACCACCACCGGGTGGGCTCGAACTTCCAACCTTTCGGTGAACAGCCGATCGCGCTAGCCATTTGCACCACGGAGACAGTCGTGCTCCACTCTCACCACCGTTAGAACATTTCTTCAGAGCTATCAGCCCAAAGAAAAAAAAGCGCCGCACCACTACCGGGTGGGCTCGAACCTCCAACGTTTCGGTTAACAGCCGATCGCGCTAGCCAATTGCGCCACGGAGACAGTCCTGCTCCACTCTCACCACCATCAGAACATATCTTCAAAGCTATCAGCCCAAAGAAAAAAAAGCGCCGCACCACCACCGGGTGGGCTCGAACTTCCAACCTTTCGGTGAACAGCCGATCGCGCTAGCCATTTGCGCCACGGAGACAGTCGTGCTCCACTCTCACCACCGTCAGAACATTTCTTCAGAGCTATCAGCCCAAAGAAAAAAAAGCGCCGCACCACCACCGGGTGGGCTCGAAAATCCAACCTTTCGGTTAACAGCCGATCACGCTAGCCAATTTCGCCACGGAGACAGTCCTGCTCCACACTCACCACCATCAGAACATATCTTCAAAACTATCAGCCAAAAGAAAAAAAGCGCCGCACCACCACCGGGTGGGCTCAAACCTCAAATTTTTTGGTTAACAGCCGATTGCGCTAGCCAATTGCGCCACGGAGACAGTCCTGCTCCACTCTCACCACCATCAGAACATCACCACCTGCTCCACTATCACCACCATCAGAACATATCCTCAAAGCTGTCAGCCCAAAAAAAAAGCGCCGCACCACCACCGGGTGGGCTCGAACCTCCTACCTTTCTGTTAACAGCCGATCGCACTAGCCAATTGCGCCACGGAGACAGTCGTGCTCCACTCTCACCACCTTCAGAACATATCTTCAAAGCTATCAGCGCAAAGAAAAAAGCAACACACCACTCCCGGGAGCGCTCGAAACTCCAATCTTTCGGTTAACAGCCAATCGCGCTAGCCAATTGCGCCACGGAGACAGTCCTGCTCCACTCTCACCACCATCAAAACATATCTTCAAAGCTATCAGCCCAAAGAATAAAAAGCGCCGCACCACCACCGGGTGGGCTCGAACCTCAATTTTTTTGGTTAACAGGCGATGGCGCTAGCCAATAGCGCCACGGAGACAGTCCTGCTCCACTCTCACCACCATCAGAACATCACCACCTGCTCCACTATCACCACCATCAGAACATATCTTCAAAGCTATCAGCCCAAAGAAAAAAAAGCGCCGCTCCACCACCGGGTGGGCTCGAAACTCCAACCTTTCGGTTAACAGCCGATCGCGCTAGCCAATTGCGCCACGGAGACAGTCCTGCTCCACTCTCACCACCATCAGAACATATCTTCAAAGCTATCAGCCCAAAAAAAATCGCCGCACCACCACCGGGTGGGCTCGAACCTCCAACTTTTCGGTTAACAGCCGATCGCGCTAGCCAATTGCGCCACGGAGACAGTCCTGCTCCACTCTCACCACCATCAGAACATATCTTCAAAGCTATCAGCCCAAAGAAAAAAAAGCGCCGCACCACCACCGGGTGGGCTCGAACCTCCAATTTTTCGGTTAACAGCCGATCGCGCTAGCCAATTGCGCCACGGAGACAGTCCTGCTCCACTCTCACCACCATCAGAACATATCTTCAAAGCTATCAGCCCAAAGAAAAAAAAGCGCCGCACCACCACCGGGTGGGCTCGAAACTCAAACCTTTCGGTTAACAGCCGATCGCGCTAGCCAATTGCGCCACGGAGATAGTCGTGCTCTACTCTCACCACCGTCAGAACATTTCTTCAGAGCTATCAGCCGAAAGGAAAAAAGCACCGCACCAACACCGGGTGGGCTCGAACCTCCAACATTTCGGTTAACAGCCGATCGCGCTAGCCAATTGTGCCACGGAGACAGTCCTGCTCCACTCTCACCACCATCAGAACATATCTTCAAAGCTATCAGCACAAAGAAAAAAAGCGACACACCGTCCCCGGGTGGGGTCAAACCTACAACCTTTCGGTTAACAGCCGATCGCGCTAGCCCATTGCGCCACGGAGACAGTCGTGCTCCACTCTCACCACCGTCAGAACATTTCTTAAGCTATCAGCCGAAAGGAAAAAAGCACCGCACCACCACCGGGTGGGCTAGAACCTCCAACTTTTCGGTTAACAGCCGATCGCGCTAGCCAATTGTGCCACGGAGACAGTCCTGCTCCACTCTCACCACCGTCAAAACATATCTTCAAAGCTATCAGCCCAAAGAAAAAAAAGCGCCGCACCACCACCATGTGTTCTCGAACCTCAATTTTTTTGGTTAACAGCCGATCGCGCTAGCCAATTGCGCCACGGAGACAGTCCTGCTCTACTCTCACCACCATCAGAACACCACCACCTGCTCCACTATCACCACCATCAGAACATATCTTCAAAGCTATCAGCCCAAAGAAAAAAAAGCGCCGCTCCACCACCGGGTTGGCTCGAAACTCCAACCTTTCGGTTAACAGCCGATCGCGCTAGCCAATTGCGCCACGGAGACAGTCCTGCTCCACTCTCACCACCATCAGAACATATTTTCAAAGCTATCAGCCCAAAAAAAATCGCCGCACCACCACCGGGTGGGCTCGAACCTCCAACTTTTCGGTTAACAGCCGACCGCGCTAGCCAATTGCGCCACGGAGACAGTCGGGCTCCACTCTCACAACCATCACAACATATCTTCAAAGCTATTAGCGCAAAGAAAGAAAAGCGCCGCACCACCACCGGGTGGGCTCGAACCTCCAACCTTTCGGTTAACAGCCGATCACGCTAGCCAATTGCGCCACGAAGACAGTCCTGCTCCACTCTCACCACCATCAGAACATATCTTCAAAGCTATCAGCCCAAAGAAAAAAAAGCGCCGCACCCCAACCGGGTGGGCTCGAACCTCCAATTTTTCGGTTAACAGCCGATCGCGCTAGCCAATTGCGCCACGGAGACAGTCCTGCTCCACTCTCACCACCATCAGAACATATCTTCAAAGCTATCAGCCCAAAGAAAAAAAAGCGCCGCTCCACCACCGGGTGGGCTCGAAACTCCAACCTTTCGGTTAACAGCCGATCGCGCTAGCCAATTGCGCCACGGAGACAGTCCTGCTCCACTCTCACCACCATCAGAACATATCTTCAAAGCTATCAGCCCCCCAAAAAAAAATCGCCGCACCACCACCGGGTGGGCTTGAACCTCCAACTTTTCGGTTAACAGCCGATCGCGCTAGCCAATTGCGCCACGGAGACAGTCGGGCTCCACTCTCACAACCATCACAACATATCTTCAAAGCTCTTAGCGCAAAGAAAGAAAAGCGCCGCACCACCACCGGGTGGGCTCGAACCTCCAACCTTTCGGTTAACAGCCGATCGCGCTAGCCGATTGCGCCACGGAGACAGTCCTGCTCCACTCTCACCACCATCAGAACATATCTTCAAAGCTATCAGCCCAAAGAAAAAAAAGCGCCGCACCCCCACCGGGTGGGCTCGAACCTCCAATTTTTCGGTTAACAGCCGATCGCGCTAGCCAATTGCGCCACGGAGACAGTCCTGCTCCACTCTCACCACCATCAGAACATATCTTCAAAGCTATCAGCCCAAAGAAAAAAAATCGCCGCACCACCACCGGGTGGCCTCGAAACTCAAACCTTTCGGTTAACAGCCGATCGCGCTAGCCAATTGCGCCACGGAGACAGTCGTGCTCCACTCTCACCACCATCAGAACATTTCTTCAGAGCTATCAGCCGAAAGGAAAAAAGCACCGGACCACCACCGGGTGGGCTCGAACCTCCAACTTTTCGGTTCACAGCCGATCGCGCTAGCCAATTGTGCCATGTAGACAGTCCTGCTCCACTCTCACCACCATCAGAACATATCTTCAATGCTATCAGCACAAACAAAAAAAAGCGACACACCGTCCCTGGGTGGGCTCAAACCTACAACCTTTCGGTTAACAGCCGATCGCGCTAGCCAATTGCGCCACGGAGACAGTCCTGCTCCACTCTCACCACCATCAGAACATATCTTCAAAGCTATCAGCCCAAAAAAAAGCGCCGCACCACCACCGGGTGGGCTCGAACCTCCAATTTTTCGGTTAACAGCCGATCGCGCTAGCCAATTGCGCCACGGAGGCAGTCCTGCTCCACTCTCACCACCATCAGAACATATCTTCAAAGCTATCAGCCCAAAGAAAAAAAAGCGCCGCACCACCACCGGGTGGGCTCGAAACTCAAACCTTTCGGTTAACAGCCGATCGCGCTAGCCAATTGCGCCACGGAGACAGTCGTGCTCCACTCTCACCACCGTCAGAACATTTCTTCAAAGCTATCAGCCCAAAGAAAAAAAAGCGCCGCACCACCACCGGGTGGGCTCGAACCTCCAACCTTTCGGTTAACAGCCGATCGCGCTAGCCAATTGCGCCACAAAGACAGACGTGCTCCACTCTCACCACCATCAGAACATATCTTCAAAGCTATCAGCACAAAGAAAAAAAAGTGACACACCGTCCCCGGGTGGGCTCAAACCTACAACCTTTCGGTTAACAGCCGATCGCGCTAGCCAATTGCGCCACGGAGACAGTCCTGCTCCACTCTCACCACCATCAGAACATATCTTCAAAGCTATCAGCCCAAAGAATGAAAAGCAACACACCACTCACGGGAGGGCTCGAACCTCCAACCTTTCAATTAACAGCCGATCGCGCTAGCCAATTGCACCTCGGAGACAGTCGTGCCCCACTTTCACTACCATCAGAACATATCTTCAAAGCTATCAGCGCAAAGAAAAAAGCAACACACCACTCCCGGGAGCGCTCGAAACTCCAATCTTTCGGTTAACAGCCAATCGCGCTAGCCAATTGCGCCACGGAGACAGTCCTGCTCCACTCTCACCACCATCAAAACATATCTTCAAAGCTATCAGCCCAAAGAATAAAAAGCGCCGCACCACCACCGGGTGGGCTCGAACCTCAATTTTTTTGGTTAACAGGCGATGGCGCTAGCCAATAGCGCCACGGAGACAGTCCTGCTCCACTCTCACCACCATCAGAACATCACCACCTGCTCCACTATCACCACCATCAGAACATATCTTCAAAGCTATCAGCCCAAAGAAAAAAAAGCGCCGCTCCACCACCGGGTGGGCTCGAAACTCCAACCTTTCGGTTAACAGCCGATCGCGCTAGCCAATTGCGCCACGGAGACAGTCCTGCTCCACTCTCACCACCATCAGAACATATCTTCAAAGCTATCAGCCCAAAGAAAAAAAAGCGCCGCACCACCACCGGGTGGGCTTGAACCTCCAATTTTTCGGTTAACAGCCGATCGCGCTAGCCAATTGCGCCACGGAGACAGTCCTCCTCCCCTCTCACCACCATTAGAACATATCTTCAAAGCTATCAGCCCAAAGAAAAAAAAAGCAACGAGCCACCACCGGGTGGCTCGAACCTCCAACCTTTCGGTTAACAGCCGATCGCGCTAGCCAATTGCGCCACGGAGACAGTCGTGCTCCACTCTCACCACCATCACAACATATATTCAAAGCTATCAGCGCAAAGAAAAAAAGGCGCCGCACCACCACCGGGTGGGCTCGAAATTCCAACATTTCGGTTACCAGCTGATCGCGGTAGCCAATCGCGCCACGAAGACAGTCGTGCTCCACTCTCACCACGATCAGAACATATCTTCAAAGCTATCAGCGCAAAGAAAAAAGCAACACACCACTCCCGGAAGGGCTCGAAACTCCAACCTTTCGGTTAACAGCCGATCGCGCTAGCCAATTGCGCCACGGAGACAGTCGTGCTCCACTCTCACCACCGTCAGAACATTTCTTCAGAGCTATCAGCCCAAAGAAAAAAAAGCGCCGCACCACCACCGGGTGGGCTCGAACTTCCAACCTTTCGGTGAACAGCCGATCGCGCTAGCCATTTGCACCACGGAGACAGTCGTGCTCCACTCTCACCACCGTTAGAACATTTCTTCAGAGCTATCAGCCCAAAGAAAAAAAAGCGCCGCACCACTACCGGGTGGGCTCGAACCTCCAACGTTTCGGTTAACAGCCGATCGCGCTAGCCAATTGCGCCACGGAGACAGTCCTGCTCCACTCTCACCACCATCAGAACATATCTTCAAAGCTATCAGCCCAAAGAAAAAAAAGCGCCGCACCACCACCGGGTGGGCTCGAACTTCCAACCTTTCGGTGAACAGCCGATCGCGCTAGCCATTTGCGCCACGGAGACAGTCGTGCTCCACTCTCACCACCGTCAGAACATTTCTTCAGAGCTATCAGCCCAAAGAAAAAAAAGCGCCGCACCACCACCGGGTGGGCTCGAAAATCCAACCTTTCGGTTAACAGCCGATCACGCTAGCCAATTTCGCCACGGAGACAGTCCTGCTCCACACTCACCACCATCAGAACATATCTTCAAAACTATCAGCCAAAAGAAAAAAAGCGCCGCACCACCACCGGGTGGGCTCGAACCTCCATCCTTTCTGTTAACAGCCGATCGCACTAGCCAATTGCGCCACGGAGACAGTCGTGCTCCACTCTCACCACCTTCAGAACATATCTTCAAAGCTATCAGCGCAAAGAAAAAAGCAACACACCACTCCCGGGAGCGCTCGAAACTCCAATCTTTCGGTTAACAGCCAATCGCGCTAGCCAATTGCGCCACGGAGACAGTCCTGCTCCACTCTCACCACCATCAAAACATATCTTCAAAGCTATCAGCCCAAAGAATAAAAAGCGCCGCACCACCACCGGGTGGGCTCGAACCTCAATTTTTTTGGTTAACAGGCGATGGCGCTAGCCAATAGCGCCACGGAGACAGTCCTGCTCCACTCTCACCACCATCAGAACATCACCACCTGCTCCACTATCACCACCATCAGAACATATCTTCAAAGCTATCAGCCCAAAGAAAAAAAAGCGCCGCTCCACCACCGGGTGGGCTCGAAACTCCAACCTTTCGGTTAACAGCCGATCGCGCTAGCCAATTGCGCCACGGAGACAGTCCTGCTCCACTCTCACCACCATCAGAACATATCTTCAAAGCTATCAGCCCAAAAAAAATCGCCGCACCACCACCGGGTGGGCTCCAACCTCCAACTTTTCGGTTAACAGCCGATCGCGCTAGCCAATTGCGCCACGGAGACAGTCCTGCTCCACTCTCACCACCATCAGAACATATCTTCAAAGCTATCAGCCCAAAGAAAAAAAAGCGCCGCACCACCACCGGGTGGGCTCGAACCTCCAATTTTTCGGTTAACAGCCGATCGCGCTAGCCAATTGCGCCACGGAGACAGTCCTGCTCCACTCTCACCACCATCAGAACATATCTTCAAAGCTATCAGCCCAAAGAAAAAAAAGCGCCGCACCACCACCGGGTGGGCTCGAAACTCAAACCTTTCGGTTAACAGCCGATCGCGCTAGCCAATTGCGCCACGGAGATAGTCGTGCTCTACTCTCACCACCGTCAGAACATTTCTTCAGAGCTATCAGCCGAAAGGAAAAAAGCACCGCACCAACACCGGGTGGGCTCGAACCTCCAACTTTTCGGTTAACAGCCGATCGCGCTAGCCAATTGTGCCACGGAGACAGTCCTGCTCCACTCTCACCACCATCAGAACATATCTTCAAAGCTATCAGCACAAAGAAAAAAAGCGACACACCGTCCCCGGGTGGGGTCAAACCTACAACCTTTCGGTTAACAGCCGATCGCGCTAGCCCATTGCGCCACGGAGACAGTCGTGCTCCACTCTCACCACCGTCAGAACATTTCTTCAGAGCTATCAGCCGAAAGGAAAAAAGCACCGCACCACCACCGGGTGGGCTAGAACCTCCAACTTTTCGGTTAACAGCCGATCGCGCTAGCCAATTGTGCCACGGAGACAGTCCTGCTCCACTCTCACCACCGTCAAAACATATCTTCAAAGCTATCAGCCCAAAAAAAAAAGCGCCGCACCACCACCATGTGTTCTCGAACCTCAATTTTTTTGGTTAACAGCCGATCGCGCTAGCCAATTGCGCCACGGAGACAGTCCTGCTCTACTCTCACCACCATCAGAACACCACCACCTGCTCCACTATCACCACCATCAGAACATATCTTCAAAGCTATCAGCCCAAAGAAAAAAAAGCGCCGCTCCACCACCGGGTTGGCTCGAAACTCCAACCTTTCGGTTAACAGCCGATCGCGCTAGCCAATTGCGCCACGGAGACAGTCCTGCTCCACTCTCACCACCATCAGAACATATCTTCAAAGCTATCAGCCCAAAAAAAAATCGCCGCACCACCACCGGGTGGGCTCGAACCTCCAACTTTTCGGTTAACAGCCGACCGCGCTAGCGAATTGCGCCACGGAGACAGTCGGGCTCCACTCTCACAACCATCACAACATATCTTCAAAGCTATTAGCGCAAAGAAAGAAAAGCGCCGCACCACCACCGGGTGGGCTCGAACCTCCAACCTTTCGGTTAACAGCCGATCACGCTAGCCAATTGCGCCACGGAGACAGTCCTGCTCCACTCTCACCACCATCAGAACATATCTTCAAAGCTATCAGCCCAAAGAAAAAAAAGCGCCGCACCCCAACCGGGTGGGCTCGAACCTCCAATTTTTCGGTTAACAGCCGATCGCGCTAGCCAATTGCGCCACGGAGACAGTCCTGCTCCACTCTCACCACCATCAGAACATATCTTCAAAGCTATCAGCCCAAAGAAAAAAAAGCGCCGCTCCACCACCGGGTGGGCTCGAAACTCCAACCTTTCGGTTAACCGATCGCGCTAGCCAATTGCGCCACGGAGACAGTCCTGCTCCACTCTCACCACCATCAGAACATATCTTCAAAGCTATCAGCCCCCCAAAAAAAATCGCCGCACCACCACCGGGTGGGCTTGAACCTCCAACTTTTCGGTTAACAGCCGATCGCGCTAGCCAATTGCGCCACGGAGACAGTCGGGCTCCACTCTCGCAACCATCACAACATATCTTCAAAGCTCTTAGCGCAAAGAAAGAAAAGCGCCGCACCACCACCGGGTGGGCTCGAACCTCCAACCTTTCGGTTAACAGCCGATCGCGCTAGCCGATTGCGCCACGGAGACAGTCCTGCTCCACTCTCACCACCATCAGAACATATCTTCAAAGCTATCAGCCCAAAGAAAAAAAAGCGCCGCACCCCCACCGGGTGGGCTCGAACCTCCAATTTTTCGGTTAACAGCCGATCGCGCTAGCCAATTGCGCCACGGAGACAGTCCTGCTCCACTCTCACCACCATCAGAACATATCTTCAAAGCTATCAGCCCAAAGAAAAAAAATCGCCGCACCACCACCGGGTGGCCTCGAAACTCAAACCTTTCGGTTAACAGCCGATCGCGCTAGCCAATTGCGCCACGGAGACAGTCGTGCTCCACTCTCACCACCATCAGAACATTTCTTCAGAGCTATCAGCCGAAAGGAAAAAAGCACCGCACCACCACCGGGTGGGCTCGAACCTCCAACTTTTCGGTTCACAGCCGATCGCGCTAGCCAATTGTGCCATGTAGACAGTCCTGCTCCACTCTCACCACCATCAGAACATATCTTCAATGCTATCAGCACAAACAAAAAAAAGCGACACACCGTCCCTGGGTGGGCTCAAACCTACAACCTTTCGGTTAACAGCCGATCGCGCTAGCCAATTGCGCCACGGAGACAGTCCTGCTCCACTCTCACCACCATCAGAACATATCTTCAAAGCTATCAGCCCAAAAAAAAGCGCCGCACCACCACCGGGTGGGCTCGAACCTCCAATTTTTCGGTTAACAGCCGATCGCGCTAGCCAATTGCGCCACGGAGGCAGTCCTGCTCCACTCTCACCACCATCAGAACATATCTTCAAAGCTATCAGCCCAAATAAAAAAAAGCGCCGCACCACCACCGGGTGGGCTCGAAACTCAAACCTTTCGGTTAACAGCCGATCGCGCTAGCCAATTGCGCCACGGAGACAGTCGTGCTCCACTCTCACCACCGTCAGAACATTTCTTCAAAGCTATCAGCCCAAAGAAAAAAAAGCGCCGCACCACCACCGGGTGGGCTCGAACCTCCAACCTTTCGGTTAACAGCCGATCGCGCTAGCCAATTGCGCCACAAAGACAGACGTGCTCCACTCTCACCACCATCAGAACATATCTTCAAAGCTATCAGCACAAAGAAAAAAAAGTGACACACCGTCCCCGGGTGGGCTCAAACCTACAACCTTTCGGTTAACAGCCGATCGCGCTAGCCAATTGCGCCACGGAGACAGTCCTGCTCCACTCTCACCACCATCAGAACATATCTTCAAAGCTATCAGCCCAAAGAATGAAAAGCAACACACCACTCACGGGAGGGCTCGAACCTCCAACCTTTCAATTAACAGCCGATCGCGCTAGCCAATTGCGCCACGGAGACAGTCGTGCTCCACTCTCACCACCATCAGAACATATCTTCAAAGCTATCAGCCCAAAGAAAAAAAAGCGCCGCACCACAACCGGTCGGGCTCGAACCTCCAACCCTTCGGTTAACAACCGATCGCGCTAGCCAATTGCGCCACGGAGACAATCGTGCTCCACTCTCACCACCATCAGAACATATCTTAAAAGCTATCAGCCTAAAGAAAAAAAAGCGCCGCACCACCACCGGGTGGGCTCGAACCTCCAACATTTCGGTTAACAGCTGATCGCGCTGGCCAATCGCGCCACGAAGACAGTCGTGCTCCACTCTCACCACCATCAGAACATATCAGAACAAAGCTACAAAGAAGCCTGGCAAGTGAAGTGCAACAATCCAAAGACTATTACTTTAAAACGTTAATGCCAAACTTTATTAAAAGCGACCCAACAAAGTTCTGGAGTTATCTATCCGATAACAAAAAGCCAGTGGCGTCAATTTCTGTCAAAGGGCACACGGTTACAAATCGCAGTGACATCGCAAATCACTTCAAAAGTTATTTTCAGAGCGTGTTTGCCAATTCAGCAATATGTGTACCAGAAACGTTTTTGTTTGAACCATGTGAAGCGAATTTCATTTCTTATTCTGGTTTGGTTTCAATGCTTTTAAACTTGAAAGCAAAAAAATGCTGTGGTCCTGATGACCTTCCCAATTTGTTTCTTCGGGGTTATGCTGAATGCGTCGCCAAATTTCTTGTTGTAATCTTCCAAGCGTCCCTGTTAACTGCAACACTACCACGTGACTGGAGGATCGCGAGAGTCATCCATATCTTTAAAGAAGGGGATCGATTAATTCCGGATAACTACCGTCCTATATCTTTAACTTCAACATGCTGCAAATTAATTGAACATATCATAGCCAACCGTATTCTTGAATTCCTTGAAAGACACTCGATTCTAACAAGCTTCAAACATGGTTTTAGGAACGGCTATTCGACTGTGACTCAACTGGTCACCGTCACACACGAGTTTGCAAAAGCCCTTGATAATAATGTTCAGGTAGACACAATTTTTCTTGATCTTAGCAAAGCATTTGATAAAGTTCCTCATGACAAATAATTGAAAAATTAAAAAATATAAATCTTCCCGAAAGCTTGGTAGCATGGGTGTCTAGGTATCTGATGAATAGAGACCAGTATGTCTTGATTGATGGCCATGCTTCGAGCTGTCTTCCTGTCACATCCGGAGTGCCTCAAGGTAGTGTTCTGGGGCCGTTGCTTTTTCTGGTATACATCAATGATATCGTCACTGTAGTTACACCCACCACTCATGTCCGGCTGTTTGCAGATGACTGTATTTTATTCCGTGAAATCTCCAGCATGCAAGATCAAATAGAACTTAACACAAACCTGGACAATATATACAGTTGGTGCAGGGATTGGGGCATGGTTGTCAACGCAGAGAAAACTGTTTCCCTCCGCATAACGCGCAAAAAATCTCCATTCCAATTTCAGTACACACTGGGATCATGCGCGGTGAACCAAGTCAACAGCTTCAAATACTTAGGCCTAACGTTCACTAGTAATCTTTTCTGGAACTTGCACATAGAAAACATCTGCTTCTCCGCTTTTCGAAAACTGTTTTTCTTGAGACACAAACTTCGTAATTCGCCTCCAAGTGTTAAACTTCTTTGCTACCATTCATACGTTAGACCAAAACTTGAGTATGCTGCTGTAGTATGGGACCCGTATACCAAAAATAACATCGATAAATTGGAAAAGATTCAGAGGAAAGCTGTCAGGTTCATTTTTTCAAAATTTCGTCGCACGGATTCTCTCTCTGAATTAATGATTGCCAATAACATTCCCAAGCTTCAGTTAAGAAGACAAAAATTTCGTCTCGATTTCCTCTGCTCACTTACTAAACATGAATTGGCTATCGACCCCTCCCTGTATATATCCGCCCTGACCACAAAACACACGCGGCACCATAACCCTAGATCGCTAAAACCATACCAAGCGCATACCGATACTTTTAAATTTTCATTTTTCCCGCGTACCGTGGCTGAATGGAATTCCATTGCTGAGCCATACTTATTAGATACTGTATAGCCCCATTTTATGTTAGTGTTGTTAATTGTGTGTTGGATTGACAATGCAATGTCCGCCGTTTAATTTATTGTATCTTTTGCTATTTTTGTATTATTGTGCTATTCAAGTGCTCGTCCTGCCAGGACCACAACTGTGGCCTGCAGTATGTATTAAATAAATAAATAAATAAATATCTTCGAAGCTATCAGCCCAAAGAATGAAAAGCAACACACCACTACCGGGAGGGCTCGCACCTCCAACCTTTCAGTTTACAGCCGATCGCGCTAGCCAATTGCGCCAGGGAGACAGTCCTCCTCCACTCTCACCACCATTAGAACATATCTTCAAAGCTATCAGCCCAAAGAAAAAAAAAGCAACGAGCCACCACCGGGTGGCTCGAACCTCCAACCTTTCGGTTAACAGCCGATCGCGCTAGCCAATTGCGCCACGGAGACAGTCGTGCTCCACTCTCACCACCATCACAACATATATTCAAAGCTATCAGCGCAAAGAAAAAAAGGCGCCGCACCACCACCGGGTGGGCTCGAAATTCCAACATTTCGGTTAACAGCTGATCGCGGTAGCCAATCGCGCCACGAAGACAGTCGTGCTCCACTCTCACCACGATCAGAACATATCTTCAAAGCTATCAGCGCAAAGAAAAAAGCAACACACCACTCCCGGAAGGGCTCGAAACTCCAACCTTTCGGTTAACAGCCGATCGCGCTAGCCAATTGCGCCACGGAGACAGTCGTGCTCCACTCTCACCACCGTCAGAACATTTCTTCAGAGCTATCAGCCCAAAGAAAAAAAAGCGCTGCACCACCACCGGGTGGGTTCGAACTTCCAACCTTTCGGTGAACAACCGATCGCGATAGACATTTGCGCCACGGAGACAGTCGTGCTCCACTCTCACCACCGTCAGAACATTTCTTCAGAGCTATCAGCCCAAAGAAAAAAAAGCGCCGCACCACCACCGGGTGGGCTCGAACCTCCAACGTTTCGGTTAACAGCCGATCGCGCTAGCCAATTGCGCCACGGAGACAGTCCTGCTCCACTCTCACCACCATCAGAACATATCTTCAAAGCTATCAGCCCAATGAAAAAAAAGCGCCGCACCACCACCGGGTGGGCTCGAACTTCCAACCTTTCGGTGAACAGCCGATCGCGCTAGCCATTTGCACCACGGAGACAGTCGTGCTCCACTCTCACCACCGTTAGAACATTTCTTCAGAGCTATCAGCCCAAAGAAAAAAAAGCGCCGCACCACTACCGGGTGGGCTCGAACCTCCAACGTTTCGGTTAACAGCCGATCGCGCTAGCCAATTGCGCCACGGAGACAGTCCTGCTCCACTCTCACCACCATCAGAACATATCTTCAAAGCTATCAGCCCAAAGAAAAAAAAGCGCCGCACCACCACCGGGTGGGCTCGAACTTCCAACCTTTCGGTGAACAGCCGATCGCGCTAGCCAATTGCGCCACGGAGACAGTCCTGCTCCACTCTCACCACCATCAGAACATATCTTCAAAGCTATCAGCCCAAAGAAAAAAAAGCGCCGCACCACCACCGGGTGGGCTCGAACTTCCAACCTTTCGGTGAACAGCCGATCGCGCTAGCCATTTGCACCACGGAGACAGTCGTGCTCCACTCTCACCACCGTTAGAACATTTCTTCAGAGCTATCAGCCCAAAGAAAAAAAAGCGCCGCACCACTACCGGGTGGGCTCGAACCTCCAACGTTTCGGTTAACAGCCGATCGCGCTAGCCAATTGCGCCACGGAGACAGTCCTGCTCCACTCTCACCACCGTTAGAACATTTCTTCAGAGCTATCAGCCCAAAGAAAAAAAAGCGCCGCACCACTACCGGGTGGGCTCGAACCTCCAACGTTTCGGTTAACAGCCGATCGCGCTAGCCAATTGCGCCACGGAGACAGTCCTGCTCCACTCTCACCACCATCAGAACATATCTTCAAAGCTATCAGCCCAAAGAAAAAAAAGCGCCGCGCCACCACCGGGTGGGCTCGAACTTCCAACCTTTCGGTGAACAGCCGATCGCGCTAGCCATTTGCGCCACGGAGACAGTCGTGCTCCACTCTCACCACCGTCAGAACATTTCTTCAGAGCTATCAGCCCAAAGAAAAAAAAGCGCCGCACCACCACCGGGTGGGCTCGAAAATCCAACCTTTCGGTTAACAGCCGATCACGCTAGCCAATTTCGCCACGGAGACAGTCCTGCTCCACACTCACCACCATCAGAACATATCTTCAAAACTATCAGCCAAAAGAAAAAAAGCGCCGCACCACCACCGGGTGGGCTCAAACCTCAAATTTTTTGGTTAACAGCCGATTGCGCTAGCCAATTGCGCCACGGAGACAGTCCTGCTCCACTCTCACCACCATCAGAACATCACCACCTGCTCCACTATCACCACCATCAGAACATATCTTCAAAGCTATCAGCCCAAAAAAAAGCGCCGCACCACAACCGGGTGGGCTCGAACCTCCAACCTTTCTGTTAACAGCCGATCGCACTAGCCAATTGCGCCACGGAGACAGTCGTGCTCCACTCTCACCACCTTCAGAACATATCTTCAAAGCTATCAGCGCAAAGAAAAAAGCAACACACCACTCCCGGGAGGGCTCGAACCTCCAACTTTTCGGTTAACAGCCGATCGCGCTAGCCAATTGCGCAACGGAGACAGTCCTGCTCCACTCTCACCACCATCAGAACATATCTTCAAAGCTATCAGCCCAAAGAAAAAAAGCGCCGCACCACCACCGTGTGGGCTCGAAACTCCAACCTTTCGGTTAACAGCCGATCGCGCTAGCCAATTGCGCCACGGAGACATTCTTGCTCCACTCTCAACACCATCAGAACATATCTTCAAAGCTATCAGCCCAAAGAAAAAAAAAGCGCCGCACCACCACCGCGTGGGCTCGAACCTCGAACCTTTCGGTTAACAGCCGATCGCGCTGGCCATTTGCGCCACGTAGACAGTCCTGCTCCACTCTCACCACCATCAGAACATATCTTCAAAGCTATCAGCCCAAAGAAAAAAAAGCGCCGCACCACCACCGGGTGGGCTCGAACTTCCAACCTTTCGGTGAACAGCCGATAGCGCTAGCCATTCACGCCACGGAGACAGTCGTGCTCCACTCTCACCACCGTCAGAACATTTCTTCAGGGCCATCAGCCCAAAGAAGAAAAAGCGCCGCACCACCACCGGGAGGGCTCGAACTTCCAACCTTTCGGTGAACAACCGATCGCGATAGCCATTTGCGCCACGGAGACAGTCGTGCTCCACTCTCACCACCGTCAGAACATTTCTTCAGAGCTATCAGCCCAAAGAAAAAAAAGCGCCGCACCACCACCGGGTGGGCTCGAACCTCCAACGTTTCGGTTAACAGCCGATCGCGCTAGCCAATTGCGCCACGGAGACAGTCCTGCTCCACTCTCACCACCATCAGAACATATCTTCAAAGCTATCAGCCCAAAGAAAAAAAAGCGCCGCACCACCACCGGGTGGGCTCGAACTTCCAACCTTTCGGTGAACAGCCGATCGCGCTAGCCATTTGCACCACGGAGACAGTCGTGCTCCACTCTCACCACCGTCAGAACATTTCTTCAGAGCTATCAGCCCAAAGAAAAAAAAGCGCTGCACCACCACCGGGTGGGCTCGAACTTCCAACCTTTCGGTGAACAACCGATCGCGATAGCCATTTGCGCCACGGAGACAGTCGTGCTCCACTCTCACCACCGTCAGAACATTTCTTCAGAGCTATCAGCCCAAAGAAAAAAAAGCGCCGCACCACCACCGGGTGGGCTCGAACCTCCAACCTTTCGGTGAACAACCGATCGCGATAGCCATTTGCGCCACGGAGACAGTCGTGCTCCACTCTCACCACCGTCAGAACATTTCTTCAGAGCTATCAGCCCAAAGAAAAAAAAGCGCCGCACCACCACCGGGTGGGCTCGAACCTCCAACGTTTCGGTTAACAGCCGATCGCGCTAGCCAATTGCGCCACGGAGACAGTCCTGCTCCACTCTCACCACCATCAGAACATATCTTCAAAGCTATCAGCCCAAAGAAAAAAAAGCGCCGCACCACCACCGGGTGGGCTCGAACTTCCAACCTTTCGGTGAACAGCCGATCGCGCTAGCCATTTGCACCACGGAGACAGTCGTGCTCCACTCTCACCACCGTTAGAACATTTCTTCAGAGCTATCAGCCCAAAGAAAAAAAAGCGCCGCACCACTACCGGGTGGGCTCGAACCTCCAACGTTTCGGTTAACAGCCGATCGCGCTAGCCAATTGCGCCACGGAGACAGTCCTGCTCCACTCTCACCACCATCAGAACATATCTTCAAAGCTATCAGCCCAAAGAAAAAAAAGCGCCGCACCACCACCGGGTGGGCTCGAACTTCCAACCTTTCGGTGAACAGCCGATCGCGCTAGCCAATTGCGCCACGGAGACAGTCCTGCTCCACTCTCACCACCATCAGAACATATCTTCAAAGCTATCAGCCCAAAGAAAAAAAAGCGCCGCACCACCACCGGGTGGGCTCGAACTTCCAACCTTTCGGTGAACAGCCGATCGCGCTAGCCATTTGCACCACGGAGACAGTCGTGCTCCACTCTCACCACCGTTAGAACATTTCTTCAGAGCTATCAGCCCAAAGAAAAAAAAGCGTCGCACCACTACCGGGTGGGCTCGAACCTCCAACGTTTCGGTTAACAGCCGATCGCGCTAGCCAATTGCGCCACGGAGACAGTCCTGCTCCACTCTCACCACCGTTAGAACATTTCTTCAGAGCTATCAGCCCAAAGAAAAAAAAGCGCCGCACCACTACCTGGTGGGCTCGAACCTCCAACGTTTCGGTTAACAGCCGATCGCGCTAGCCAATTGCGCCACGGAGACAGTCCTGCTCCACTCTCACCACCATCAGAACATATCTTCAAAGCTATCAGCCCAAAGAAAAAAAAGCGCCGCACCACCACCGGGTGGGCTCGAACTTCCAACCTTTCGGTGAACAGCCGATCGCGCTAGCCATTTGCGCCACGGAGACAGTCGTGCTCCACTCTCACCACCGTCAGAACATTTCTTCAGAGCTATCAGCCCAAAGAAAAAAAAGCGCCGCACCACCACCGGGTGGGCTCGAAAATCCAACCTTTCGGTTAACAGCCGATCACGCTAGCCAATTTCGCCACGGAGACAGTCCTGCTCCACACTCACCACCATCAGAACATATCTTCAAAACTATCAGCCAAAAGAAAAAAAGCGCCGCACCACCACCGGGTGGGCTCAAACCTCAAATTTTTTGGTTAACAGCCGATTGCGCTAGCCAATTGCGCCACGGAGACAGTCCTGCTCCACTCTCACCACCATCAGAACATCACCACCTGCTCCACTATCACCACCATCAGAACATATCTTCAAAGCTATCAGCCCAAAAAAAGCGCCGCACCACAACCGGGTGGGCTCGAACCTCCAACCTTTCTGTTAACAGCCGATCGCACTAGCCAATTGCGCCACGGAGACAGTCGTGCTCCACTCTCACCACCTTCAGAACATATCTTCAAAGCTATCAGCGCAAAGAAAAAAGCAACACACCACTCCCGGGAGGGCTCGAACCTCCAACTTTTCGGTTAACAGCCGATCGCGCTAGCCAATTGCGCAACGGAGACAGTCCTGCTCCACTCTCACCACCATCAGAACATATCTTCAAAGCTATCAGCCCAAAGAAAAAAAGCGCCGCACCACCACCGTGTGGGCTCGAAACTCCAACCTTTCGGTTAACAGCCGATCGCGCTAGCCAATTGCGCCACGGAGACATTCTTGCTCCACTCTCACCACCATCAGAACATATCTTCAAAGCTATCAGCCCAAAGAAAAAAAAAGCGCCGCACCACCACCGCGTGGGCTCGAACCTCGAACCTTTCGGTTAACAGCCGATCGCGCTGGCCATTTGCGCCACGTAGACAGTCCTGCTCCACTCTCACCACCATCAGAACATATCTTCAAAGCTATCAGCCCAAAGAAAAAAAAGCGCCGCACCACCACCGGGTGGGCTCGAACTTCCAACCTTTCGGTGAACAGCCGATAGCGCTAGCCATTCACGCCACGGAGACAGTCGTGCTCCACTCTCACCACCGTCAGAACATTTCTTCAGGGCCATCAGCCCAAAGAAGAAAAAGCGCCGCACCACCACCGGGAGGGCTCGAACTTCCAACCTTTCGGTGAACAACCGATCGCGATAGCCATTTGCGCCACGGAGACAGTCGTGCTCCACTCTCACCACCGTCAGAACATTTCTTCAGAGCTATCAGCCCAAAGAATGAAAAGCAACACACCACTACCGGGAGGGCTCGCACCTCCAACCTTTCAGTTTACAGCCGATCGCGCTAGCCAATTGCGCCAGGGAGACAGTCCTCCTCCACTCTCACCACCATTAGAACATATCTTCAAAGCTATCAGCCCAAAGAAAAAAAAAGCAACGAGCCACCACCGGGTGGCTCGAACCTCCAACCTTTCGGTTAACAGCCGATCGCGCTAGCCAATTGCGCCACGGAGACAGTCGTGCTCCACTTTCACCACCATCACAACATATATTCAAAGCTATCAGCGCAAAGAAAAAAAGGCGCCGCACCACCACCGGGTGGGCTCGAAATTCCAACATTTCGGTTAACAGCTGATCGCGGTAGCCAATCGCGCCACGAAGACAGTCGTGCTCCACTCTCACCACGATCAGAACATATCTTCAAAGCTATCAGCGCAAAGAAAAAAGCAACACACCACTCCCGGAAGGGCTCGAAACTCCAACCTTTCGGTTAACAGCCGATCGCGCTAGCCAATTGCGCCACGGAGACAGTCCTGCTCCACTCTCACCACCGTCAGAACATTTCTTCAGAGCTATCAGCCCAAAGAAAAAAAAGCGCTGCACCACCACCGGGTGGGCTCGAACTTCCAACCTTTCGGTGAACAACCGATCGCGATAGCCATTTGCGCCACGGAGACAGTCGTGCTCCACTCTCACCACCGTCAGAACATTTCTTCAGAGCTATCAGCCCAAAGAAAAAAAAGCGCCGCACCACCACCGGGTGGGCTCGAACCTCCAACGTTTCGGTTAACAGCCGATCGCGCTAGCCAGTTGCGCCACGGAGACAGTCCTGCTCCACTCTCACCACCATCAGAACATATCTTCAAAGCTATCAGCCCAAAGAAAAAAAAGCGCCGCACCACCACCGGGTGGGCTCGAACTTCCAACCTTTCGGTGAACAGCCGATCGCGCTAGCCATTTGCACCACGGAGACAGTCGTGCTCCACTCTCACCACCGTTAGAACATTTCTTCAGAGCTATCAGCCCAAAGAAAAAAAAGCGCCGCACCACTACCGGGTGGGCTCGAACCTCCAACGTTTCGGTTAACAGCCGATCGCGCTAGCCAATTGCGCCACGGAGACAGTCCTGCTCCACTCTCACCACCATCAGAACATATCTTCAAAGCTATCAGCCCAAAGAAAAAAAAGCGCCGCACCACCACCGGGTGGGCTCGAACTTCCAACCTTTCGGTGAACAGCCGATCGCGCTAGCCAATTGCGCCACGGAGACAGTCCTGCTCCACTCTCACCACCATCAGAACATATCTTCAAAGCTATCAGCCCAAAGAAAAAAAAGCGCCGCACCACCACCGGGTGGGCTCGAACTTCCAACCTTTCGGTGAACAGCCGATCGCGCTAGCCATTTGCACCACGGAGACAGTCGTGCTCCACTCTCACCACCGTTAGAACATTTCTTCAGAGCTATCAGCCCAAAGAAAAAAAAGCGCCGCACCACTACCGGGTGGGCTCGAACCTCCAACGTTTCGGTTAACAGCCGATCGCGCTAGCCAATTGCGCCACGGAGACAGTCCTGCTCCACTCTCACCACCGTTAGAACATTTCTTCAGAGCTATCAGCCCAAAGAAAAAAAAGCGCCGCACCACTACCGGGTGGGCTCGAACCTCCAACGTTTCGGTTAACAGCCGATCGCGCTAGCCAATTGCGCCACGGAGACAGTCCTGCTCCACTCTCACCACCATCAGAACATATCTTCAAAGCTATCAGCCCAAAGAAAAAAAAGCGCCGCACCACCACCGGGTGGGCTCGAACTTCCAACCTTTCGGTGAACAGCCGATCGCGCTAGCCATTTGCGCCACGGAGACAGTCGTGCTCCACTCTCACCACCGTCAGAACATTTCTTCAGAGCTATCAGCCCAAAGAAAAAAAAGCGCCGCACCACCACCGGGTGGGCTCGAAAATCCAACCTTTCGGTTAACAGCCGATCACGCTAGCCAATTTCGCCACGGAGACAGTCCTGCTCCACACTCACCACCATCAGAACATATCTTCAAAACTATCAGCCAAAAGAAAAAAAGCGCCGCACCACCACCGGGTGGGCTCAAACCTCAAATTTTTTGGTTAACAGCCGATTGCGCTAGCCAATTGCGCCACGGAGACAGTCCTGCTCCACTCTCACCACCATCAGAACATATCTTCAAAGCTATCAGCCCAAAAAAAAGCGCCGCACCACAACCGGGTGGGCTCGAACCTCCAACCTTTCTGTTAACAGCCGATCGCACTAGCCAATTGCGCCACGGAGACAGTCGTGCTCCACTCTCACCACCTTCAGAACATATCTTCAAAGCTATCAGCGCAAAGAAAAAAGCAACACACCACTCCCGGGAGGGCTCGAACCTCCAACTTTTCGGTTAACAGCCGATCGCGCTAGCCAATTGCGCAACGGAGACAGTCCTGCTCCACTCTCACCACCATCAGAACATATCTTCAAAGCTATCAGCCCAAAGAAAAAAAGCGCCGCACCACCACCGGGTGGGCTCAAACCTCAAATTTTTTGGTTAACAGCCGATCGTGCTAGCCAATTGCGCCACGGAGACAGTCCTGCTCCACTCTTACCACCATCAGAACAGAACTTCAAAGCTATCAGCCTAAACTAAAAAAAGCGCCGCACCACCACCGGGTGGGCTCGAACCTCCAACATTTCGGTTAAAAGCTGATCGCGCTAGCCAATCGCGCCACGAAGACAGTCGTGCTCCACTCTCACCACCATGAGAACATATCTTCAAAGCTATCAGCCCAAAGAATGAAAAGCAACACACCACTCCCGGGAGGGCTCGAACCTCCAACCTTTCAGTTAACAGCCGATCGCGCTAGCCAATTGCACCACGGAGACAGTCATGCTCCACTCTCACCACCATCAGAACATATCTTCAAAGCTATCAGCCCAAAGAAAAAAAGCGCCGCACCACCACCGGTTGGGCTCGACCCTCCAAATTTTCGGTTAACAGCCGATCGCGCTAGCCAATTGCGCCACGGAGACAGTCGTGCTCCACTCTCACCACCATCAGAACATATCTTCAAAGCTATTAGCGCAAAGAAAAAAAGCGCCGCACCACCACCGGGTGGGCTCGAACTTCCAACCTTTCGGTTAACAGCCGATCGCGCTAGCCAATTGCGCCACGGAGACAGTCTTGCTCCACTCTCACCACCATCACAACATATCTTCAAAGCTGTCAGCCCAAAGAAAAAAAAGCGCCGCACCACCACCGTTTGAGCTCGAACCTCCAACCCTTCGGTTAACAGCCGATCGCGCTAGCCAATTGCGCCACAAAGACAGTCGTGCTCCACTCTCACCACCATCAGAACATATCTTCAAAGCTATCAGCGCAAAGAAAAAAAAGCGACACATAATCCCGGGAGGGCTCGAACCTCAAACCTTTCGGGTAACAACCGATCGCGCTAGCCAATCGCGCCACGGAGACAGTCCTCCTCCACTCTCACCACCATTAGAACATATCTTCAAAGCTATCAGCCCAAAGAAAAAAAAGCGCCGCTCCACCACTGGGTGGGCTCGAACCTCTAACCTTTCTGTTAACAGCTGATCGCGCTAGCCAATCGCGCCACGAAGACAGTCGTGCTCCACTCTCACCACCATCAGAACGTATCTTAAAAGCTATCAACCCAAATAATGAAAAGCAACACACCACTCCCGGGAGGGCTCGAGCCTCCAACCTTTCAGTTAACAGCCGATCGCGCTAGCCAATTGCGCTACGGAGACAGTCCTCCTTCACTCTCACCACCATGAGAAAATATCTTCAAAGCTATCAGCGCAAAGAAAAAAAGCGCAGCACCACCACCGGGTGGGCTCGAACCTCTGACATTTCGGTTAACAGCTGATTGCGGTAGCCAATCGCGCCACGAAGACAGTCGTGCTCCAATCTCACCACCTTCAGAACATATCTTCAAAGCTATCAGCGCAAAGAAACAAGCAACACACCACTCCCAGGAGGGCTCGAAACTCCAACCTTTCGGTTAACAGCCGATCGCGCTAGCCAATTGCGCCACGAAGACAGTCTTGCTCCACTCTCACCACCATCAGAACGTATCTTCAAAGCTATCAGCCCAAACAAAAAAAGCACCGCACCACCACTGGGTGGGCTCGAACCTCCAACTTTTCGGTGAACAGCCGATCGCGCTAGCCGATTGCGCCACAAAGACAGTTGTGCTCCACTCTCACCACCATCAGAACATATTTTCAAGGCTATCAGAGCAAAGAAAAAAGCAACACACCACTCCCGAGAGGGCACGAACCTTCAACTTTTCGGTTAACAGCCTATCGTGCTAGCCAATTGTGCCACGGAGACAGTCCTGCTTCACTCTCAACACCATCAGAACATATCTTCAAAGCTATCAGTCCAAAGAAAAAAAAGCGCCGCACCACCACCGGGTGGGCTCGAACTTCCAACCTTTCGGTGAACAGCCGATCGCGCTAGCCATTTGCGCCATGGAGACAGTCGTGCTCCACTCTCACCACCGTCAGAACATTTCTTAGGGGCTATCAGCCCAAAGAAGAAAAAGCGCCGCACCACCACCTAGTGGGCTCGAACCTCCAACCTTTCGGTTAACAGCCAATCGCGCTAGCCAATTGCGCCCCGGAGACAGTCGTGCCCAACTTTCACCACCATCAGAACATATCTTCAAAGCTATCAGCCCAAAGAATGAAAAGCAACACACCAATCCCGGGAGGGCTCAAACCTCCAACCTTTCGGTTAACAGCCGATCGCGCTTGCCAACTGCGCCACGGAGACAATCGTGCTCCACTCTCACCACCATCAGAACATATCTTAAAAGCTATCAGCCTAAAGAAAAAAAGCGCTGCACCACCACCGGGTGGGCTCGAACCTCGAACCTTTCGGTTAACAGCCGATCGCGCTAGCCAATTGCGCCACGGAGACAGTCGTGCTCCACTCTCCCCACCATCAGAACATATTTTCAAAGCTATCAGCGCAAAGAAAAAAAAGCGCCGCACCACCACCGGGTGGGCTCGAACCTCCAACATTTCGGTTAACAGCTGATCGCGGTAGCCAATCGCGCCACGAAGACAGTCGTGCTCCACTCTCACCACCATCAGAACATATCTTCAAAGCTATCAGCGCAAAGAAAAAAGCAACACACCACTCCCGGGAGGGCTCGAAACTCCAAACTTTCGGTTAACAGCCGATCGCGCTAGCCAATTGCGCCACGGAGACAGTCCTGCTCCACTCTCACCACCATCAAAACATATCTTCAAAGCTATCAGCCGAAAGAAAAAAAAGCGCCGCGCCACCACCGGGTGGGCTCGAAACTCCAACCTTTCGGTTAACAGCCGATCGCGCTAGCCAATTGCGCCACGGAGACAGTCTTGCTCCACTCTTACCACCATCAGAACATATCTTCAAAGCTATCAGCCCAAAGAAAAAAAAGCACCGCACCACCACTGGGTGGGCTCGAACCTACAACCTTTCGGTGGACAGCCGATCGCGCTAGCCAATTGCGCCACAAAGACTGTTGTGCTCCACTCTCACCGCCATCAGAACATATCTTCAAAGCTATCAGAGCAAAGAAAAAAGCAACACACCACTCCCGAGAGGGCACGAACCTCCAACTTTTCGGTTAACAGCCGATCGCGCTAGCATATTGCGCCACGGAGACAGTCGTGCTCCTCTCTCACCACCATCAGAACATATCTTCAAAGCTATTAGCGCAAAGAAAAAAAAAGCGCCGCACCACCACCGGGTGGGCTCGAACTTCCAACCTTTTGGTTAACAGCCGATCGCGCTAGCCAATGGCGCCACGGAGACAGTCCTGCGCCACTCTCAACACCATCAAAACATATCTTCAAAGCTATCAGCCCAAAGAAAAAAAAGCGCCGCACCACCCCCGGGTGGGCTCGAAACTCCAACCTTTCGGTTAACAGCCGATCGCGCTAGCCAATTGCGCCACGGAGACAGTCTTGCTCCACTCTCACCACCATCAGAACATATCTTAAAAGCTATCAGCCTAAAGAAAAAAAAAGCGCCGCACCACCACCGGGTGGGCTCGAACCTCCAACATTTCGGTTAACAGCTGATCGCGCTAGCCAATCGCGCCACGAAGACAATCGTGCTCCACTCTCACCACCATCAGAACATATCTACAAAGCTATCAGCCCAAAGAATGAAAAGCAACACACCACTCCAGGAAGGGCTCGAACCTCCAACCTTTCAGTTAAAAGCCGATCGCGCTAGCCAATTGCGCCACGGAGACAGTCATGCTCCACTCTCACCACCATCACAACATATCTTCAAAGCTATCACCCCAAAGAAAAAAAAGCGCCGTACCACCACCGGTTGGGCTCGAACCTCCAACTTTTCGGTTAACAGCCGATCGCGCTAGCCAATTGCGGCACGGAGACAGTCGTGCTCCACTCTAACCACCATCAGAACATATCTTCAAACCTATTAACGCAAAGAAAAAAAACGCCGAACCACCACCGGGTGGGCTCGAACTTCCAACCTTTTGGTTAACAGCCGATCGCGCTAGCCAATTGCGCCACGGAGACAGCCCTGCGCCACTCTCACCACCATCAGAACATATCTTCAAAGCTATCAGCCCAAAAAATAAGAAGCGCCGCACCACCACCGGGTGGGCTCGAAACTCCAACCTTTGGGATAACAGCCGATCGCGCTAGCCAATTGCGCCACGGAGACAGTCTTGCTCCACTCTCACCACCATCAGAACATAACTTCAAAGCTATCAGCCCACAGAAAAAAAAGCGCCGCACCACCACCGTTTGGGCTCGAACCTCCAACCCTTCGGATAACAGCCGATCGCGCTAACCAATTGCGCCACAAAGACAGTCGTGCTCCACTCTCACCACCATCAGAACATATCTTCAAAGCTATGAGCGCAAAGAAAGAAAAAGCGCCGCACCACCACCGGGTGGGCTCGAACTTCCAACCTTTTGGTTAACAGCCGATCGCGCTAGCCAATAGCGCCACGGAGACAGTCTTGCTCCACTCTCACCACCATCAGAACATATCTTAAAAGCTATCAGCCTAAAGAAAAAAAAGCGCCGCACCACCACCGGGTTGGCTCGAACCTCCAACATTTCGGTTAACAGCTGATCGCGCTAGCCAATCGCGCCACGAAGACAGTCGTGCTCCACTCTCACCACCATCAGAGCATATCTTCAAAGCTATCAGCCCAAACAATGAAAAGCAACACAAGACTCCCGGGAGAGCTCGAACCTCCAACCTTTCAGTTAACAGCCGATCGCGCTAGCCAATTGCGCCACGGAGACAGTCATGCTCCACTCTCACCACCATCAAAACATATCTTCAAAGCTATCAGCCCAAAGAAAAAAAAGCGCCGCACCACCACCGGTTGGGCTCGAACCTCCAACTTTTCGGTTAACAGCCGATCGCCTTAGCCAATTGCGCCACGGAGACAGTCGTGCTCCACTCTCACCACCATCAGAACATATCTTCAAAGCTATTAGTGCAAAGAAAAAAAAGCGCCGCAACACCACCGGGTGGGCTCGAACTTCCAACCTTTTGGTTAACAGCCGATCGCGCTAGCCAATTGCGCCACGGAGACAGTCCTTCGCCACTCTCCCTACCATCAGAACATATCTTCAAAGCTATCAGCCCAAAGAATAAAAAGCGCCGCACCACCACCGTTTGGGCTCGAACCTCCAACTTTTCGGTTAACAGCAGATCGCGCTAGCCAATTGCGCCACGGAGACAGTCGTGCTCCACTCTCACCACCATCAGAACATATCTGCAAAGCTATTAGCGCAAAGAAAAAAAAGCGCCGCACCACCACCGGGTGGCCTCGAACTTCCAACCTTTTGGTTAACAGCCGATTTCGCTAGCCAATTGCGCCACGGAGACAGTCCTGCGCCACTCTCACAACCATCAGAACATATCTTCAAAGCTATCAGCCCAATGAATAAAAAGCGCCGCACCACCACCGGGTGGGCTCGAAACTCCAACCTTTCGGTTAACAGCCGATCGCGCTAGCCAATTGCGCCATGGAGACAGTCTTGCTCCACTCTCACCACCACCAGAACATAACTTCAAAGCTATCAGCCCACAGAAAAAAAAGCGCCGCACCTCCACCGTTTGGGCTCGAAACTCCAACCTTTCGGTTAACAGCCGCTCGCGCTAGCCAATTGCGCCACGGAGATAGTCGTGCTCCACTCTCACCACCATCAGAACATATCTTCAAAGCTATCAGCCCAAAGAATGAAAAGCAACACACCACTCCCGGAAGGGCTCGAACCTCCAACCTTTCAGTTAACAGCCATCGCGCTAGCCATTTGCGCCACGGAGACAGTCATGCTCCACTCTCACCACCATCAGAACATATCTTCAAAGCTATCAGCCCAAAGAATGAAAAGCAACACACCACTCCCGGGAGGGCTCCAACCTCCAACCTTTCAGTTAACAGCCGATCGCGCTGGCCAATTGCACCACGGAGACAGTCATGCTCCACTCTCCCCACCATCAAAACATATCTTCAAAGCTATCAGCCCAAAGAAAAAAAAGCGCCGCACCACCACCGGTTGGGCTCGAACCTCCAACTTTTCGGTTAACAGCTGATCACGCTAGCCAATTGCGCCACGGAGACAGTCCTGCTCCACTCTCACCACCATCAGAACATATCTTCAAAGCTATTAGCGCAAAGAAAAAACAGCGCCGCACCACCACCGGGTGGGCTCGAACTTCCAACCTTTTGGTTAACAGCCGATCGCGCTAGCCAATTGCGCCACGGAGACAGTCCTGCGCCACTCTCGTGCTCCACTCTCACCACCATCAGAACATATCTTCAAAGCTATTAGCGCAAAGAAAAAAAAGCACCGCACCACCACCGGGTGGGCTCGAACTTCCAACCTTTTGGTTAACAGCCGATCGCGCTAGCCAATTGCGCCACGGAGACAGTCCTGCGCCACTCTCACCACCATCAGAACATATCTTCAAAGCTATCAGCCCAAAGAATAAAAAGCGCTGCACCACCACCGGGTGGGCTCGAAACTCCAACCTTTCGGTTAACAGCCGATCGCGCTAGCCAATGGCGCCACGGAGACAGTCTTGCTCCACTCTCACCACCATCACAACATAATTTCAAAGCTATCAGCCCACAGAAAAAAAAGCGCCACACCACCACCGTTTGGGCTCGAACCTCCACCTTTTCGGTTCACAGCCGATCGCGCTAGCCAATTGCGCCACGGAGACAGTCGTGCTCCACTCTCACCACCATCAGAACATATCTTCAAAGCTATTAGCGCAAAGAAAAAAAAGCGCCGCACCACCACCGGGTGGGCTTGAACTTCCAACCTTTTGGTTAACAGCCGATCGCGCTAGCCAATTGCGCCACGGAGACAGTCCTGCGCCACTCTCACCACCCTCAGAACATATCTTCAAAGCTATCAGCCCAAAGAATAAAAAGCGCCGCACCACCACCGGGTGGGCTCGAAACTCCAACCTTTCGGTTAACAGCCGATCGCGCTAGCCAATTGCGCCACGGAGACAGTCTTGCTCCACTCTCACCACCATCAGAACATATCTTCAAAGCTATGAGCGCAAAGGAAAAAGCAACACACCACTCCCGGGAGCGCTCGAAACTCCAACCTTTCAGTTAACAGCCGAACGCGCTAGCCAATTGCACCACGGAGACAGTCGTGCTGCACTCTCACCACCATCAGAACATATCTTAAAAGCAATGAGCCTAAAGAAAAATAGCGCCGCACCACCACCGGGTGGGCTCGAACCTCAAACCTTTCGGTTAACAGCCAATCGCGCTAGCCGATTGCGCCACGAAGACAGTCGTGCTCCACTCTCACCACCATCAGAACATATCTTCAAAGCTATCAGCGCAAAAAAAAGCAGCACACCACTCCCGGGAGGGCTCGAACCTCCAAATTTTCGGTTAACAGCCGATCGCGCTAGCCAATTGCGCCACGGAGACAGTCATGGTCCATTCTCACCACCATCAGAACATATCTTCAAAGCTATCAGCCCAAAGAATGAAAAGCAACACACCAATCCCGGGAGGGCTCCAACCTCCAACCTTTCAGTTAACAGCCGATCGCGCTGGCCAATTGCACCACGGAGACAGTCATGCTCCACTCTCACCACCATCAAAACATATCTTCAAAGCTATCAGCCCAAAGAAAAAAAAGCGCCGCACCACCACCGGTTGGGCTCGAAACTCCAACCTTTCGGTTAACAGCCGATCGCGCTAGCCAATTGCGCCACGGAGACAGTCTTGCTCCACTCTTACCACCATCAGAACATATCTTCAAAGCTATCAGCCCAAAGAAAAAAAAGCACCGCACCACCACTGGGTGGGCTCGAACCTACAACCTTTCGGTGGACAGCCGATCGCGCTAGCCAATTGCGCCACAAAGACAGTCATGCTCCATTCTCACCACCATCAGAACATATCTTCAAAGCTATCAGCCCAAAGAATGAAAAGCAACACACCACTCCCGGGAGGGCTCCAACCTCCAACCTTTCAATTAACAGCCGATCGCGCTGGCCAATTGCACCACGGAGACAGTCATGATCCACTCTCACCACCATCAAAACATATCTTCAAAGCTTTCAGCCCAAAGAAAAAAAAGCGCCGCACCACCACCGGTTGGGCTCGAACCTCCAACTTTTCGGTCAACAGCCGATCGCGCTAGCCAATTGCGCCACGGAGACAGTCGTGCTCCACTCTCACCACCATCAGAACATATCTTAAAAGCTATCAGCCTAAAGAAAAAAAAGCGCCGCATCACCACCGGGTGGGCTCGAACCTCCAACATTTCGGTTAACAGCTGATCGCGCTAGCCAATCGCGACACAAAGACAGTCGTGCTCCACTCTCACCACCATCAGAACATATCTTAAAAGCTATCAGCCCAAAGAATGAAAAGCAACACACCACTCCCGGGAGGGCTCGAACCTCCAACCTTTCAGTTAACAGCCGATCGCGCTAGCCAAATGCGCTACGGAGACAGTCCTCCTCCACTCTCACCACCATTAGAGCATATCTTCAAAGCTATCAGCCCAAAGAAAAAAAAGCGCCGCACCACCACCGGGTGGGCTCGAACCTCGAACCTTTCGGTTAACAGCCGATCGCGCTAGCCAATTGCGCCACGGAGACAGTCGTGCTCCACTCTCACCATCATCAGAACATATCTTCAAAGCTATCAGCGCAAAGAAAAAAAAGCGCCGCACCACCACCGGGTGGGCTCGAACCTCCAACATTTCGGTTAACAGCTGATCGCGGTAGCCAATCGCGCCACGAAGACAGTCGTGCTCCACTCTCACCACCATCAGAACATATCTTCAAAGCTATCAGCGCAAAGAAAAAAGCAACACACCACTCCCGGGAGGGCTCGAAACTCCAACCTTTCGGTTAACAGCCGATCGCGCTAGCCAATTGCGCCAAGGAGACAGTCGTGCTCCACTCTCACCACCGTCAGAACATTTCTTCAGAGCTATCAGCCCAAAGGAGAAAAAGCGCCGCAGCACCACCGGGTGGGCTCGCACCTCCAACGTTTCGGTTAACAGCCGATTGCGCTAGCCAATTGCGCCACGCAGACAGTCCTGCTCCACTCTCACCACCATCAGAACATACCTTATAGCTATCAGCCCAAAGAAAATAAAGCGCCGCACCACCACTGGGTGGGCTCGAACTTCCAACCTTTTCGTGAACAGCTGATCACGCTAGCCATTTGCGCCACGGAGACAGTCGTGCTCCACTTTCACCACCGTCAGAACATTTCTTCAGAGCTATCAGCCCAAAGAAAAAAAAGCACCGCACCACCACCGGGTGGGCTCGAACCTCAAACCTTTCGGTTAACAGCCGATCGCGCTAGCCAATTGCGCCACAGAGACAGTCGTACCCCACTTTCACCACCATCAGAACATATCTTCAAAGCTATCAGCGCACAGAAAAAAGCAACACACCACTCCCGGGAGGGCTCGAACCTCCAACTTTTCGGTTAGCAGCCGATCGCGCTAGCCTATTGCGCCACGGAGACAGTCCTGTTCCACTCTCACCACCATCAAAACATATCTTCAAAGCTATCAGCGCAAAGAAAAAAGCAACACACCACTCCCGGGAGGGCTCGAACCTCCAACTTTTCGGTTAACAGCCGATCGCGCTAGCCAATTGCCCCACGGAGACAGTCCTGCTCCACTCTCACCACCATCAAAACATATCTTCAAAGCTATCAGCCGAAAGAAAAAAAGCGCCGCGCCACCACCGGGTGGGCTCGAAACTCCAACCTTTCGGTTAACAGCCGATCGCGCTAGCCAATTGCGCCACGGAGACAGTCTTGCTCCACTCTTACCACCATCAGAACATATCTTCAAAGCTATCAGCCCAAAGAAAAAAAAGCACCCCACCACCACTGGGTGGGCTCGAACCTACAACCTTTCGGTGGACAGCCGATAGCGCTAGCCAATTGCGCCACAAAGACAGTTGTGCTCTACTCTCACCACCATCAGAACATATCTTCAAAGCTATCAGAGCAAAGAAAAAAGCAACACACCACTCCCGAGGGGGCACGAACATCAACTTTTCGGTTAACAGCCGATCGCGCTAGCCAATTGCGCCACGGAGACAGTCGTGCTCCACTCTCACCACCATCAGAACATATCTTCAAAGCTATTAGCGCAAAGAAAAAAAAGCGCCGCACCACCACCGGGTGGGCTCGAACTTCCAACCTTTTGGTTAACAGCCGATCGTGCTAGCCAATGGCGCCACGGAGACAGTCCTGCGCCACTCTCACCACCATCAAAACATATCTTCAAAGCTATCAGCCCAAAGAAAAAAAAAGCGCCGCACCACCCCCGGGTGGGCTCGAAACTCCAACCTTTCGGTTAACAGCCGATCGCGCTAGCCAATTGCGCCACGGAGACAGTCTTGCTCTACTCTCACCACCATCAGAACATATCTTAAAAGCTATCAGCCTAAAGAAAAAAAAAGCGCCGCACCACCACCGGGTGGGCTCGAACCTCCAACATTTCGGTTAACAGCTGATCGCGCTAGCCAAGCGCGCCACGAAGACAGTCGTGCTCTACTCTCACCACCATCAGAACATATCTTCAAAGCTATCAGCCCAAAGAATGAAAAGAACACACCACTCCCGGGAGGGCTCGAACCTCCAACCTTTCAGTTAACAGCCGATCGCGCTAGCCAATTGCGCCACGGAGACAGTCATGCTCCACTCTCACCACCATCAAAACATATCTTCAAAGCTATCACCCCAAAGAAAAAAAAAGCGCCGCACCACCACCGGTTGGGCTCGAACCTCCAACTTTTCGGTTAACAGCCGATCGCGCTAGCCAATAGCGCCACGGAGACAGTCGTGCTTCACTCTAACCACCATCAGAACATATCTTCAAAGCTATCAGCGCAAAGAAAATAGCAACACACCACTCCCGGGAGGGCTCGAACCTCCAAATTTTCGGTTAACAGCCGATCGCGCTAGCCAATTGCGCCACGGAGACAGTCCTGCTCCACTCTCACCACCATCAAAACATATCTTCAAAGCCATCAGCCGAAAGAAAAAAAGCGCCGCGCCACCACCGGGTGGGCTCGAAACTCCAACCTTTCGGTTAACAGCCGATCGCGCTAGCCAATTGCGCCACGGAGACAGTCTTGCTCCACTCTTACCACCATCAGAACATATCTTCAAAGCTATCAGCCCAAAGAAAAAAAAGCACCGCACCACCACTGGGTGGGCTCGAACCTACAACCTTTCGGTGGACAGCCGATCGCGCTAGCCAATTGCGCCACAAAGACAGTTGTGCTCCACTCTCACCACCATCAGAACATATCTTCAAAGCTATCAGAGCAAAGAAAAAAGCAACACACCACTCCCGAGAGGGCACGAACCTCCAACTTTTCGGTTAACAGCCGATCGCGCTAGCCAATTGCGCCACGGAGACAGTCGTGCTCCACTCTCACCACCATCAGAACATATCTTCAAAGCTATTAGCGCAAAGAAAAAAAAGCGCCGCACCACCACCGGGTGGGCTCAAACTTCCAACCTTTTGGTTAACAGCCGATCGCGCTAGCCAATGGCGCCACGGAGACCGTCCTGCGCCACTCTCACCACCGTCAAAACATATCTTCAAAGCTATCAGCCCAAGGAATAAAAAGCGCCGCACCACCACCGGGTGGGCTCGAAACTCCAACCTTTAGGTTAAGAGCCGATCGCGCTAGCCAATTGCGCCATGGAGAAAGTCTTGCTCCACTCTCACCACCATCAGAACATAACATCAAAGCTATCAGCCCACAGAAAAAAAAGCGCCGCACCACCACCGTTTGGGCTCGAAACTCCAACCTTTCGGTTAACAGCCGATCGCGCTAGCCAATTGCGCCACAGAGATAGTCGTGCTCCACTCTCACCACCATCAGAACATATCTTCAAAGCTATCAGCCCAAAGAATGAAAAGCAACACACCACTCCCGGAAGGGCTCGAACCTCCAACCTTTCAGTTAACAGCCGATCGCGCTAGCCAATTGCGCCACGGAGACAGTCATGCTCCACTCTCACCACCATCAGAACTTATCTTCAAAGCTATCAGCCCAAAGAATGAAAAGCAACACACCACTCCCGGGAGGGCCCCAACCTCCAACCTTTCAGTTAACAGCCGATCGCGCTGGCCAATTGCACCACGGAGACAGTCATGCTCCACTCTCACCACCATCAAAACATATCTTCAAAGCTATCAGCCCAAAGAAAAAAAAGCGCCGCACCACCACCGGTTGGGCTCGAACTTCCAACTTTTCGGTTAACAGCCGATCACGCTAGCCAATTGCGCCACGGAGACAGTCCTGCTCCACTCTCACCACCATCAGAACATATCTTCAAAGCTATTAGCGCAAAGAAAAAAAAGCGCCGCACCACCAGCGGGTGGGCTCGAACTTCCAACATTTTGGTTAACAGCCGATCGCGCTAGCCAATTGCGCCACGGAGACAGTCATGCTCCACTCTCACCACCATCAAAACATATCTTCAAAGCTATCAGCCCAAAGAAAAAAAAGCGCCGCACACCCACCGGTTGGGCTCGAACCTCCAACTTTTCGGTTAACAGCCGATCGCGCTAGCCAATTGCGCCACGGAGACAGTCGTGCTCCACTATCACCACCATCAGAACATATCTTAAAAGCTATCAGCCTAAAGAAAAAAAAAACGCCGCACCACCACCGGGTGGGCTCGAACCTCCAACATTTCGGTTAACAGCTGATCGCGCTAGCCAATTGCGCCACGGAGACAGTCTTGCTCCACTCTCACCACCATCAGAACATAACTGCAAAGCTATCAGCCCACAGAAAAAAAGCGCTGCACCACCACCCTTTGGGCTCGAACCTCCAACCCTTCGGTTAACAGCCGATCGCGCTAGCCAATTGCGCCACAAAGACAGTCGTGCTCCACTCTCACCACCATCAGAACATATCTTCAAAGCTATCAGCGCAAAGAAAAAAGCAACACACCACTCCCGAGAGGGCACGAACCTCCAACTTTTCGGTTAACAGCCGATCGCGCTAGCCAGTTGCGCCACGGAGACAGTCGTGCTCCACTCTCACCACCATCAGAACATATCTTCAAAGCTATTAGCGCAAAGAAAAAAAAGCGCCGCACCACCACCGGGTGGGCTCGAACTTCCAACCTTTTGGTTAACAGCCGATCGCGCTAGCCAATGGCGCCACGGAGACAGTCCTGCGCCACTCTCACCACCGTCAAAACATATCTTCAAAGCTATCAGCCCAAGGAATAAAAAGCGCCGCACCACCACCGGGTGGGCTCGAACCTCGAACCTTTCGGTTAACAGCCGATCGCGCTAGCCAATTGCGCCACGGAGACAGTCGTGCTCCACTCTCACCATCATCAGAACATATCTTCAAAGCTATCAGCGCAAAGAAAAAAAAAAGCGCCGCACCACCACCGGGTGGGCTCGAACCTCCAACATTTCGGTTAACAGCTGATCGCGGTAGCCAATCGCGCCACGAAGACAGTCGTGCTCCACTCTCACCACCATCAGAACATATCTTCAAAGCTATCAGCGCAAAGAAAAAAGCAACACACCACTCCCGGGAGGGCTCGAAACTCCAACCTTTCGGTTAACAGCCGATCGCGCTAGCCAATTGCGCCAAGGAGACAGTCGTGATCCACTCTCACCACCGTCAGAACATTTCTTCAGAGCTATCAGCCCAAAGGAGAAAAAGCGCCGCACCACCACCGGGTGGGCTCGCACCTCCAACGTTTCGGTTAACAGCCGATTGCGCTAGCCAATTGCGCCACGGAGACAGTCCTGCTCCACTCTCACCACCATCAGAACATACCTTCAAAGCTATCAGCCCAAAGAAAATAAAGCGCCGCACCACCACTGGGTGGGCTCGAACTTCCAACCTTTTCGTGAACAGCTGATCACGCTTGCCATTTGCGCCACGGAGACAGTCGTGCTCCACTCTCACCACCGTCAGAACATTTCTTCAGAGCTATCAGCCCAAAGAAAAAAAAGCGCCGCACCACCACCGGGTGGGCTCGAACCTCCAACCTTTCGGTTAACAGCCGATCGCGCTAGCCAATTGCGCCACAGAGACAGTCGTACCCCACTTTCACCACCATCAGAACATATCTTCAAAGCTATCAGCGCACAGAAAAAAGCAACACACCACTCCCGGGAGGGCTCGAACCTCAAACTTTTCGGTTAGCAGCCGATCGCGCTAGCCTATTGCGCCACGGAGACAGTCCTGCTCCACTCTCACCACCATCAAAACATATCTTCAAAGCTATCAGCGCAAAGAAAAAAGCAACACACCACTCCCGGGAGGGCTCGAACCTCCAACTTTTCGGTTAACAGTCGATCGCGCTAGCCAATTGCCCCACGGAGACAGTCCTGCTCCACTCTCACCACCATCAAAACATATCTTCAAAGCTATCAGCCGAAAGAAAAAAAAGCGCCGCGCCACCACCGGGTGGGCTCGAAACTCCAACCTTTCGGTTAACAGCCGATCGCGCTAGCCAATTGCGCCACGGAGACAGTCTTGCTCCACTCTTACCACCATCAGAACATATCTTCAAAGCTATCAGCCCAAAGAAAAAAAAGCACCGCACCACCACTGGGTGGGCTCGAACCTACAACCTTTCGGTGGACAGCCGATCGCGCTAGCCAATTGCGCCACAAAGACAGTTGTGCTCTACTCTCACCACCATCAGAACATATCTTCAAAGCTATCAGAGCAAAGAAAAAAGCAACACACCACTCCCGAGGGGGCACGAACATCAACTTTTCGGTTAACAGCCGATCGCGCTAGCCAATTGCGCCACGGAGACAGTCGTGCTCCACTCTCACCACCATCAGAACATATTTTCAAAGCTATTAGCGCAAAGAAAAAAAAAGCGCCGCACCACCACCGGGTGGGCTCGAACTTCCAACCTTTTGGTTAACAGCCGATCGTGCTAGCCAATGGCGCCACGGAGACAGTCCTGCGCCACTCTCACCACCATCAAAACATATCTTCAAAGCTATCAGCCCAAAGAAAAAAAAAGCGCCGCACCACCCCCGGGTGGGCTCGAAACTCCAACCTTTCGGTTAACAGCCGAACGCGCTAGCCAATTGCGCCACGGAGACAGTCTTGCTCTACTCTCACCACCATCAGAACATATCTTAAAAGCTATCAGCCTAAAGAAAAAAAAAGCGCCGCACCACCACCGGGTGGGCTCGAACCTCCAACCTTTCGGTTAACAGCCGATCGCGCTAGCCAATTGCGCCACAGAGACAGTCGTACCCCACTTTCACCACCATCAGAACATATCTTCAAAGCTATCAGCGCACAGAAAAAAGCAACACACCACTCCCGGGAGGGCTCGAACCTCCAACTTTTCGGTTAGCAGCCGATCGCGCTAGCCTATTGCGCCACGGAGACAGTCCTGCTCCACTCTCACCACCATCAAAACATATCTTCAAAGCTATCAGCGCAAAGAAAAAAGCAACACACCACCACCGGTTGGGCTCGAACCTCCAACTTTTCGGTTAACAGCCGATCGCGCTAGCCAATAGCGCCACGGAGACAGTCGTGCTTCACTCTAACCACCATCAGAACATATCTTCAAAGCTATCAGCGCACAGAAAAAAGCAACACACCACTCCCGGGAGGGCTCGAACCTCCAACTTTTCGGTTAGCAGCCGATCGCGCTAGCCTATTGCGCCACGGAGACAGTCCTGCTCCACTCTCAACACCATCAAAACATATCTTCAAAGCTATCAGCGCAAAGAAAATAGCAACACACCACTCCCGGGAGGGCTCGAACCTCCAAATTTTCGGTTAACAGCCGATCGCGCTAGCCAATTGCGCCACGGAGACAGTCCTGCTCCACTCTCACCACCATCAAAACATATCTTCAAAGCCATCAGCCGAAAGAAAAAAAGCGCCGCGCCACCACCGGGTGGGCTCGAAACTCCAACCTTTCGGTTAACAGCCGATCGCGCTAGCCAATTGCGCCACGGAGACAGTCTTGCTCCACTCTTACCACCATCAGAACATATCTTCAAAGCTATCAGCCCAAAGAAAAAAAAGCACCGCACCACCACTGGGTGGGCTCGAACCTACAACCTTTCGGTGGACAGCCGATCGCGCTAGCCAATTGCGCCACAAAGACAGTTGTGCTCCACTCTCACCAACTTCAGAACATATCTTCAAAGCTATCAGAGCAAAGAAAAAAGCAACACACCACTCCCGAGAGGGCACGAACCTCCAACTTTTCGGTTAACAGCCGATCGCGCTAGCCAATTGCGCCACGGAGACAGTCGTGCTCCACTCTCACCACCATCAGAACATATCTTCAAAGCTATTAGCGCAAAGAAAAAAAAGCGCCGCACCACCACCGGGTGGGCTCGAACTTCCAACCTTTTGGTTAACAGCCGATCGCGCTAGCCAATGGCGCCACGGAGACAGTCCTGCGCCACTCTCACCACCGTCAAAACATATCTTCAAAGCTATCAGCCCAAGGAATAAAAAGCGCCGCACCACCACCGGGTGGGCTCGAAACTCCAACCTTTAGGTTAAGAGCCGATCGCGCTAGCCAATTGCGCCATGGAGACAGTCTTGCTCCACTCTCACCACCATCAGAACATAACATCAAAGCTATCAGCCCACAGAAAAAAAAGCGCCGCACCACCACCGTTTGGGCTCGAAACTCCAACCTTTCGGTTAACAGCCGATCGCGCTAGCCAATTGCGCCACAGAGATAGTCGTGCTCCACTCTCACCACCATCAGAACATATCTTCAAAGCTATCAGCCCAAAGAATGAAAAGCAACACACCACTCCCGGAAGGGCTCGAACCTCCAACCTTTCAGTTAACAGCCGATCGCGCTAGCCAATTGCGCCACGGAGACAGTCATGCTCCACTCTCACCACCATCAGAACATATCTTCAAAGCTATCAGCCCAAAGAATGAAAAGCAACACACCACTCCCGGGAGGGCCCCAACCTCCAACCTTTCAGTTAACAGCCGATCGCGCTGGCCAATTGCACCACGGAGACAGTCATGCTCCACTCTCACCACCATCAAAACATATCTTCAAAGCTATCAGCCCAAAGAAAAAAAAGCGCCGCACCACCACCGGTTGGGCTCGAACTTCCAACTTTTCGGTTAACAGCCGATCACGCTAGCCAATTGCGCCACGGAGACAGTCCTGCTCCACTCTCACCACCATCAGAACATATCTTCAAAGCTATTAGCGCAAAGAAAAAAAAGCGCCGCACCACCAGCGGGTGGGCTCGAACTTCCAACCTTTTGGTTAACAGCCGATCGCGCTAGCCAATTGCGCCACGGAGACAGTCATGCTCCACTCTCACCACCATCAAAACATATCTTCAAAGCTATCAGCCCAAAGAAAAACAAGCGCCGCACACCCACCGGTTGGGCTCGAACCTCCAACTTTTCGGTTAACAGCCGATCGCGCTAGCCAATTGCGCCACGGAGACAGTCGTGCTCCACTATCACCACCATCAGAACATATCTTCAAAGCTATCAGCCTAAAGAAAAAAAAACGCCGCACCACCACCGGGTGGGCTCGAACCTCCAACATTTCGGTTAACAGCCGATCGCGCTAGCCAATTGCGCCACGGAGACAGTCGTGCTCCACTATCACCACCATCAGAACATATCTTCAAAGCTATCAGCCTAAAGAAAAAAAAACGCCGCACCACCACCGTTTGGGCTCGAAACTCCAACCTTTCGGTTAACAGCCGATCGCGCTAGCCAATTGCGCCACAGAGATAGTCGTGCTCCACTCTCACCACCATCAGAACATATCTTCAAAGCTATCAGCCCAAAGAATGAAAAGCAACACACCACTCCCGGGAGGGCCCCAACCTCCAACCTTTCAGTTAACAGCCGATCGCGCTGGCCAATTGCACCACGGAGACAGTCATGCTCCACTCTCACCACCATCAAAACATATCTTCAACGCTATCAGCCCAAAGAAAAAAAAGCGCCGCACCACCACCGGTTGGGCTCGAACTTCCAACTTTTCGGTTAACAGCCGATCACGCTAGCCAATTGCGCCACGGAGACAGTCCTGCTCCACTCTCACCACCATCAGAACATATCTTCAAAGCTATTAGCGCAAAGAAAAAAAAGCGCCGCACCACCACCGGGTGGGCTCGAACTTCCAACCTTTTGGTTAACAGCTGATCGCGCTAGCCAATTGCGCCACGGAGACAGTCATGCTCCACTCTCACCACCATCAAAACATATCTTCAAAGCTATCAGCCCAAAGAAAAAAAAGCGCCGCACCACCACCGGTTGGGCTCGAACCTCCAACTTTTCGGTTAACAGCCGATCGCGCTAGCCAATTGCGCCACGGAGACAGTCGTGCTCCACTATCACCACCATCAGAACATATCTTAAAAGCTATCAGCCTAAAGAAAAAAAAGCGCCGCACCACCACCGGGTGGGCTCGAACCTCCAACATTTCGGTTAACAGCTGATCGCGCTAGCCAATTGCGCCACGGAGACAGTCTTGCTCCACTCTCACCACCATCAGAACATAACTGCAAAGCTATCAGCCCACAGAAAAAAAGCGCCGCACCAACACCCTTTGGGCTCGAACCTCCAACCCTTCGGTTAACAGCCGATCGCGCTAGCCAATTGCGCCACAAAGACAGTCGTGCTCCACTCTCACCACCATCAGAACATATCTTCAAAGCTATCAGCGCAAAGAAAATAAAGCAACACACCAATCCCGGGAGGGCTCGAACCTCAAACCTTTCAGTTAACAGCCGATCGCGCTAGCCAATTGCGCCACGGAGACAGTCGTTCTGCACTCTCACCACCATCAGAACATATCTTCAAAGCTATCAGCGCAAAGAAAAAAGCAACACACCACTCCCGGGAGCGCTCGAAACTCCAACCTTTCGGTTAACAGCCGATCGCGCTAGCCAATTGCGCCACGGAGACAGTGCTCCTCCACTCTCACCACCATTAGAACTTATCTTCAAAGCTATCAGCCCAAAGAAAAAAAAGCGCCGCACCACCACCGGGTGGGCTTGAACCTCCAACCTTTCTGTTAACAGCCGATCGCGCTAGCCAATTGCGCCACGGAGACAGTTGTGCTCCACTCTCACCACCATCAGAACACATCTTCAAAGCTATCAGCGCAAAGAAAAAAGCAATACACCACTCCCGGGAATGCTCGAACCTTCAACTTTTCGGTTAACAGCCGATCGTGCTAGCCAATTGCGCCACGGAGACAGTCCTGCTCCACTCTCACCTCCATCAGAACATATCTTCAAAGCTATCAGCCCAAAGAAAAAAAAGCGCCGAACCACCACCGGGTGGGCTCGAAACTCCAACCTTTCGGTTAACAGCCGATCGCGCTAGCCAATTGCGCCACGGAGACAGCCTTGCTCCACTCTCACCACCATCAGAACATATCTTCAAAGCTATCAGCCCAAAGAAAAAAAAGCGCCGCACCACCACCGGGTGGGCTCGAACCTCCAACCTTTCGGTGAACAGCCGATCGCGCTAGCCAATTGCGCCACAAAGACAGTCATGCTCCACTCTCACCACCATCAGAACATATCTTCAAAGCTATCAGCGCAAAGAAAAAAGCAACACACCACTCCCGGGAGGGCACGAACCTCCAACTTTTCGGTTAACAGCCGATCGCGCTAGCCAATTGCGCCACGGAGAAATTCCTGCTCCACTCTCACCACCATCAGAACATATCTTCAAAGCTATCAGCCCAAAGAAAAAAAAGCGCCGCACCACCACCGGGTGTGCTCGAACCTCCAACCTTTCGGTTAACAGCTGATCGCGCTAGCCAATTGCGCCACGGAGACAGTCGTGCCCCACTTTCACCACCATCAGAACATATTTTCAAAGCTATCAGCGCAAAGAAAAAAGCAACACACCACTCCCTGGAGCGCTCGAAAATCCAACCTTTCGGTTAACAGCCGATGGCGCTAGCCAATTGCGCCACGGAGACAATCGTGCTCCACTCTCACCACCATCAGAACATATCTTAAAAGCTATCAGCCTAAAGAAAAAAAAAGCGCCGCACCACCACCGGGTGGGCTCGAACCTCCAACATTTCGGTTAACAGCCGATCGCGCTAGCCAATTGCGCCACGGAGATAGTCGTGCTCCACTCTCACCACCGTAAAAACATATCTTCAAAGCTATCAGGCCAAAGAAAAAAAAGCGCCGCACCACCACCGATTGGGCTCGAACCTCCAACTTTTCGGTTAACAGCCGATCGCGCTAGCCAATTGCGCCACGGAGACAGTCGTGCTCCACTCTCACCACCATCAGAACATATCTTAAAAGCTATCAGCCTAAAGAAAAAAAAGCGCCGCACCACCACCGGGTGGGCTCGAACCTCCAACATTTCGGTTAACAGCTGATCGCGCTAGCCAATTGCGCCACGGAGACAGTCTTGCTCCACTCTCACCACCATCAGAACATAACTTCAAAGCTATCAGCCAACAGAAAAAAAGCGCCGCACCACCACCGTTTGGGCTCGAACCTCCAACCCTTCGGTTAACAGCCGATCGCGCTAGCCAATTGCGCCACAAAGACAGTCGTTCTGCACTCTCACCACCATCAGAACATATCTTCAAAGCTATCAGCGCAAAGAAAAAAGCAACACACCACTCCCGGGAGCGCTCGAAACTCAAACCTTTCGGTTAACAGCCGATCGCGCTAGCCAATTGCGCCACGGAGACAGTGCTCCTCCACTCTCACCACCATTAGAACTTATCTTCAAAGCTATCAGCCCAAAGAAAAAAAGCGCCGCACCACCACCGGGTGGGCTTGAACCTCCAACCTTTCTGTTAACAGCCGATCGCGCTAGCCATTTGCGCCACGGAGACAGTCGTGCTCCACTCTCTCCACCATCAGAACACATCTTCAAAGCTATCAGCGCAAAGAAAAAAGCAATACACCACTCCCGGGAGGGCTCGAACCCTCAACTTTTCGGTTAACAGCCGATCGTGCTAGCCAATTGCGCCACGGAGACAGTCCTGCTCCACTCTCACCTCCATCAGAACATATCTTCAAAGCTATCAGCCCAAAGAAAAAAAAGCGCCGAACCACCACCGGGTGGGCTCGAAACTCCAACCTTTCGGTTAACAGCCGATCGCGCTAGCCAATTGCGCCACGGAGACAGCCTTGCTCCACTCTCACCACCATCAGAACATATCTTCAAAGCTATCAGCCCAAAGAAAAAAAAGCGCCGCACCACCACCGGGTGGGCTCGAACCTCCAACCTTTCGGTGAACAGCCGATCGCGCTAGCCAATTGCGCCACAAAGACAGTCGTGCTCCACTCTCACCACCATCAGAACATATCTTCAAAGCTATCAGCGCAAAGAAAAAAGCAACACACCACTCCCGGGAGGGCACGAACCTCCAACTTTTCGGTTAACAGCCGATCGCGCTAGCCAATTGCGCCACGGAGAAATTCCTGCTCCACTCTCACCACCATCAGAACATATCTTCAAAGCTATCAGCCCAAAGAAAAAAAAGCGCCGCACCACCACCGGGTGTGCTCGAACCTCCAACCTTTCGGTTAACAGCTGATCGGGCTAGCCAATTGCGCCACGGAGACAGTCGTGCCCCACTTTCACCACCATCAGAACATATTTTCAAAGCTATCAGCGCAAAGAAAAAAGCAACACACCACTCCCTGGAGCGCTCGAAAATCCAACCTTTCGGTTAACAGCCGATGGCGCTAGCCAATTGCGCCACGGAGACAATCGTGCTCCACTCTCACCACCATCAGAACATATCTTAAAACTATCAGCCTAAAAAAAAAAAAAGCGCCGCACCACCACCGGGTGGGCTCGAACCTCCAACATTTCGGTTAACAGCCGATCGCGCTAGCCAATTGCGCCACGGAGATAGTCGTGCTCCACTCTCACCACCGTAAAAACATATCTTCAAAGCTATCAGGCCAAAGAAAAAAAAGCGCCGCACCACCACCGATTGGGCTCGAACCTCCAACTTTTCGGTTAACAGCCGATCGCGCTAGCCAATTGCGCCACGGAGACAGTCGTGCTCCACTCTCACCACCATCAGAACATATCTTAAAAGCTATCAGCCTAAAGAAAAAAAAGCGCCGCACCACCACCGGGTGGGCTCGAACCTCCAACATTTCGGTTAACAGCTGATCGCGCTAGCCAATTGCGCCACGGAGACAGTCTTGCTCCACTCTCACCACCATCAGAACATAACTTCAAAGCTATCAGCCAACAGAAAAAAAGCGCCGCACCACCACCGTTTGGGCTCGAACCTCCAACCCTTCGGTTAACAGCCGATCGCGCTAGCCAATTGCGCCACAAAGACAGTCGTTCTGCACTCTCACCACCATCAGAACATATCTTCAAAGCTATCAGCGCAAAGAAAAAAGCAACACACCACTCCCGGGAGCGCTCGAAACTCAAACCTTTCGGTTAACAGCCGATCGCGCTAGCCAATTGCGCCACGGAGACAGTGCTCCTCCACTCTCACCACCATTAGAACTTATCTTCAAAGCTATCAGCCCAAAGAAAAAAAGCGCCGCACCACCACCGGGTGGGCTTGAACCTCCAACCTTTCTGTTAACAGCCGATCGCGCTAGCCAATTGCGCCACGGAGACAGTCGTGCTCCACTCTCTCCACCATCAGAACACATCTTCAAAGCTATCAGCGCAAAGAAAAAAGCAATACACCACTCCCGGGAGGGCTCGAACCTTCAACTTTTCGGTTAACAGCCGATCGTGCTAGCCAATTGCGCCACGGAGACAGTCCTGCTCCACTCTCACCTCCATCAGAACATATCTTCAAAGCTATCAGCCCAAAGAAAAAAAAGCGCCGAACCACCACCGGGTGGGCTTGAAACTCCAACCTTTCGGTTAACAGCCGATCGCGCTAGCCAATTGCGCCACGGAGACACTCTTGCTCCACTCTCACCACCATCAGAACATATCTTCAAAGCTATCAGCCCAAAGAAAAAAAAGCGCCGCACCACCACCGGGTGGGCTCGAACCTCCAACCTTTCGGTGAACAGCCGATCGCGCTAGCCAATTGCGCCAAAAAGACAGCCGTGCTCCACTCTCACCACCATCAGAACATATCTTCAAAGCTATCAGCGCAAAGAAAAAAGCAACACACCACTCCCGGGAGGGCACGAACCTTCACCTTTTCGGTTAACAGCCGATCGCGCTAGCCAATTGCGCCACGGAGACAGTCCTGCTCCACTCTCACCACCATCAGAACATATCTTCAAAGCTATCAGCCCAAAGAGAAAAAAGCGCCGCACCACCACCGGGTGGGCTCGAACCTCCAACCTTTCGGTTAACAGCCGATCGCGCTAGCCAATTGCGCCACGGAGACAGTCGTGCCCCACTTTCACCACCATCAGAACATATTTTCAAAGCTATCAGCCCAAAGAAAAAAAAGCGCCGCACCACCCCCGGGTGGGCTCGAACTTCCAACCTTTTGGTTAACAGCCGATCGCGCTAGCCAATTGCGCCACGGAGACAGTCCTGCGCCACTCTCACCACCATCAGAACATATCTTCAAAGCTATCAGCCCAAAGAATAAAAAGCGCCGCACCACCACCGGGTGGGCTCGAAACTCCAACCTTTCGGTTAACAGCCGATCGCGCTAGCCAATTGCGCCATGGAGACAGTCTTGCTCCACTCTCACCACCATCAGAACATAACTTCAAAGCTATCAGCCCACAGAAAAAAAAAGCGCCGCAGCACCACCGTTTGGGCTCGAAACTCCAACCTTTCGGTTAACAGCCGATCGCGCTAGCCAATTGCGCCACGGAGATAGTCGTGCTCCACTCTCACCACCATCAGAACATATCTTCAAAGCTATCAGCCCAAAGAATGAAAAGCAACACACCACTCCCGGAAGGGCTCGAACCTACAACCTTTCAGTTAACAGCCGATCGCGCTAGCCAATTGCGCCACGGAGACAGTCATGCTCCACTCTCACCACCATCAGAACATATCTTCAAAGCTATCAGCCCAAAGAATGAAAAGCAACACACCACTCCCGGGAGGGCCCCAACCTCCAACCTTTCAGTTAACAGCCGATCGCGCTGGCCAATTGCACCACGGAGACAGTCATGCTCCACTCTCACCACCATCAAAACATATCTTCAAAGCTATCAGCCCAAAGAAAAAAAAGCGCCGCACCACCACCGGTTGGGCTCGAACTTCCAACTTTTCGGTTAACAGCCGATCACGCTAGCCAATTGCGCCACGGAGACAGTCCTGCTCCACTCTCACCACCATCAGAACATATCTTCAAAGCTATTAGCGCAAAGAAAAAAAAGCGCCGCACCACCAGCGGGTGGGCTCGAACTTCCAACCTTTTGGTTAACAGCCGATCGCGCTAGCCAATTGCGCCACGGAGACAGTCATGCTCCACTCTCACCACCATCAAAACATATCTTCAAAGCTATCAGCCCAAAGAAAAAAAAGCGCCGCACACCCACCGGTTGGGCTCGAACCTCCAACTTTTCGGTTAACAGCCGATCGCGCTAGCCAATTGCGCCACGGAGACAGTCGTGCTCCACTATCACCACCATCAGAACATATCTTAAAAGCTATCAGCCTAAAGAAAAAAAAGCGCCGCACCACCACCGGGTGGGCTCGAACCTCCAACATTTCGGTTAACAGCTGATCGCGCTAGCCAATTGCGCCACGGAGACAGTCTTGCTCCACTCTCACCACCATCAGAACATAACTGCAAAGCTATCAGCCCACAGAAAAAAAGCGCCGCACCACCACCCTTTGGGCTCGAACCTCCAACCCTTCGGTTAACAGCCGATCGCGCTAGCCAATTGCGCCACAAAGACAGTCGTGCTCCACTCTCACCACCATCAGAACATATCTTCAAAGCTATCAGTGCAAAGAAAAAAGCAACACACCACTCCCGAGAGGGCACGAACCTCCAACTTTTCGGTTAACAGCCGATCGCGCTAGCCAGTTGCGCCACGGAGACAGTCGTGCTCCACTCTCACCACCATCAGAACATATCTTCAAAGCTATTAGCGCAAAGAAAAAAAAGCGCCGCACCACCACCGGGTGGGCTCGAACTTCCAACCTTTTGGTTAACAGCCGATCGCGCTAGCCAATGGCGCCACGGAGACAGTCCTGCGCCACTCTCACCACCGTCAAAACATATCTTCAAAGCTATCAGCCCAAGGAATAAAAAGCGCCGCACCACCACCGGGTGGGCTCGAACCTCGAACCTTTCGGTTAACAGCCGATCGCGCTAGCCAATTGCGCCACGGAGACAGTCGTGCTCCACTCTCACCATCATCAGAACATATCTTCAAAGCTATCAGCGCAAAGAAAAAAAAAGCGCCGCACCACCACCGGGTGGGCTCGAACCTCCAACATTTCGGTTAACAGCTGATCGCGGTAGCCAATCGCGCCACGAAGACAGTCGTGCTCCACTCTCACCACCATCAGAACATATCTTCAAAGCTATCAGCGCAAAGAAAAAAGCAACACACCACTCCCGGGAGGGCTCGAAACTCCAACCTTTCGGTTAACAGCCGATCGCGCTAGCCAATTGCGCCAAGGAGACAGTCGTGCTCCACTCTCACCACCGTCAGAACATTTCTTCAGAGCTATCAGCCCAAAGGAGAAAAAGCGCCGCACCACCACCGGGTGGGCTCGCACCTCCAACGTTTCGGTTAACAGCCGATTGCGCTAGCCAATTGCGCCACGGAGACAGTCCTGCTCCACTCTCACCACCATCAGAACATACCTTCAAAGCTATCAGCCCAAAGAAAATAAAGCGCCGCACCACCACTGGGTGGGCTCGAACTTCCAACCTTTTCGTGAACAGCTGATCACGCTAGCCATTTGCGCCACGGAGACAGTCGTGCTCCACTCTCACCACCGTCAGAACATTTCTTCAGAGCTATCAGCCCAAAGAAAAAAAAGCGCCGCACCACCACCGGGTGGGCTCGAACCTCCAACCTTTCGGTTAACAGCCGATCGCGCTAGCCAATTGCGCCACAGAGACAGTCGTACCCCACTTTCACCACCATCAGAACATATCTTCAAAGCTATCAGCGCACAGAAAAAAGCAACACACCACTCCCGTGAGGGCTCGAACCTCCAACTTTTCGGTTAGCAGCCGATCGCGCTAGCCTATTGCGCCACGGAGACAGTCCTGCTCCACTCTCACCACCATCAAAACATATCTTCAAAGCTATCAGCGCAAAGAAAAAAGCAACACACCTCTCCCGGGAGGGCTCGAACCTCCAACTTTTCGGTTAACAGCCGATCGCGCTAGCCAATTGCCCCACGGAGACAGTCCTGCTCCACTCTCACCACCATCAAAACATATCTTCAAAGCTATCAGCCGAAAGAAAAAAAAGCGCCGCGCCACCACCGGGTGGGCTCGAAACTCCAACCTTTCGGTTAACAGCCGATCGCGCTAGCCAATTGCGCCACGGAGACAGTCTTGCTCCACTCTTACCACCATCAGAACATATCTTCAAAGCTATCAGCCCAAAGAAAAAAAAGCACCGCACCACCACTGGGTGGGCTCGAACCTACAACCTTTCGGTGGACAGCCGATCGCGCTAGCCAATTGCGCCACAAAGACAGTTGTGCTCTACTCTCACCACCATCAGAACATATCTTCAAAGCTATCAGAGCAAAGAAAAAAGCAACACACCACTCCCGAGGGGGCACGAACATCAACTTTTCGGTTAACAGCCGATCGCGCTAGCCAATTGCGCCACGGAGACAGTCGTGCTCCACTCTCACCACCATCAGAACATATCTTCAAAGCTATTAGCGCAAAGAAAAAAAAGCGCCGCACCACCACCGGGTGGGCTCGAACTTCCAACCTTTTGGTTAACAGCCGATCGTGCTAGCCAATGGCGCCACGGAGACAGTCCTGCGCCATTCTCACCACCATCAAAACATATCTTCAAAGCTATCAGCCCAAAGAAAAAAAAAGCGCCGCACCACCCCCGGGTGGGCTCGAAACTCCAACCTTTCGGTTAACAGCCGATCGCGCTAGCCAATTGCGCCACGGAGACAGTCTTGCTCTACTCTCACCACCATCAGAACATATCTTAAAAGCTATCAGCCTAAAGAAAAAAAAAGCGCCGCACCACCACCGGGTGGGCTCGAACCTCCAACATTTCGGTTAACAGCTGATCGCGCTAGCCAAGCGCGCCACGAAGACAGTCGTGCTCTACTCTCACCACCATCAGAACATATATTCAAAGCTATCAGCCCAAAGAATGAAAAGAACACACCACTCCCGGGAGGGTTCGAACCTCCAACCTTTCAGTTAACAGCCGATCGCGCTAGCCAATTGCGCCACGGAGACAGTCATGCTCCACTCTCACCACCATCAAAACATATCTTCAAAGCTATCACCCCAAAGAAAAAAAAGCGCCGCACCACCACCGGTTGGGCTCGAACCTCCAACTTTTCGGTTAACAGCCGATCGCGCTAGCCAATAGCGCCACGGAGACAGTCGTGCTTCACTCTAACCACCATCAGAACATATCTTCAAAGCTATCAGCGCACAGAAAAAAGCAACACACCACTCCCGGGAGGGCTCGAACCTCCAACTTTTCGGTTAGCAGCCGATCGCGCTAGCCTATTGCGCCACGGAGACAGTCATGCTCCACTCTCACCACCATCAGAACATATCTTCAAAGCTATCAGCGCAAAGAAAATAGCAACACACCACTCCCGGGAGGGCTCGAACCTCCACATTTTCGGTTAACAGCCGATCGCGCTAGCCAATTGCGCCACGGAGACAGTCCTGCTCCACTCTCACCACCATCAAAACATATCTTCAAAGCCATCAGCCGAAAGAAAAAAAGCGCCGCGCCACCACCGGGTGGGCTCGAAACTCCAACCTTTCGGTTAACAGCCGATCGCGCTAGCCAATTGCGCCACGGAGACAGTCTTGCTCCACTCTTACCACCATCAGAACATATCTTCAAAGCTATCAGCCCAAAGAAAAAAAAGCGCCGCACCACCACTGGGTGGGCTCGAACCTACAACCTTTCGGTGGACAGCCGATCGCGCTAGCCAATTGCGCCACAAAGACAGTTGTGCTCCACTCTCACCACCATCAGAACATATCTTCAAAGCTATCAGAGCAAAGAAAAAAGCAACACACCACTCCCGAGAGGGCACGAACCTCCAACTTTTCGGTTAACAGCCGATCGCGCTAGCCAATTGCGCCACGGAGACAGTCGTGCTCCACTCTCACCACCATCAGAACATATCTTCAAAGCTATTAGCGCAAAGAAAAAAAAGCGCCGCACCACCACCGGGTGGGCTCGAACTTCCAACCTTTTGGTTAACAGCCGATCGCGCTAGCCAATGGCGCCACGGAGACAGTCCTGCGCCACTCTCACCACCGTCAAAACATATCTTCAAAGCTATCAGCCCAAGGAATAAAAAGCGCCGCACCACCACCGGGTGGGCTCGAAACTCCAACCTTTAGGTTAAGAGCCGATCGCGCTAGCCAATTGCGCCATGGAGACAGTCTTGCTCCACTCTCACCACCATCAGAACATAACATCAAAGCTATCAGCCCACAGAAAAAAAGCGCCGCACCACCACCGTTTGGGCTCGAAACTCCAACCTTTCGGTTAACAGCCGATCGCGCTAGCCAATTGCGCCACAGAGATAGTCGTGCTCCACTCTCACCACCATCAGAACATATCTTCAAAGCTATCAGCCCAAAGAATGAAAAGCAACACACCACTCCCGGAAGGGCTCGAACCTCCAACCTTTCAGTTAACAGCCGATCGCGCTAGCCAATTGCGCCACGGAGACAGTCATGCTCCACTCTCACCACCATCAGAACATATCTTCAAAGCTATCAGCCCAAAGAATGAAAAGCAACACACCACTCCCGGGAGGGCCCCAACCTCCAACCTTTCAGTTAACAGCCGATCGCGCTGGCCAATTGCACCACGGAGACAGTCATGCTCCACTCTCACCACCATCAAAACATATCTTCAAAGCTATCAGCCCAAAGAAAAAAAAGCGCCGCACCACCACCGGTTGGGCTCGAACTTCCAACTTTTCGGTTAACAGCCGATCACGCTAGCCAATTGCGCCACGGAGACAGTCCTGCTCCACTCTCACCACCATCAGAACGTATCTTCAAAGCTATTAGCGCAAAGAAAAAAAAGCGCCGCACCACCAGCGGGTGGGCTCGAACTTCCAACCTTTTGGTTAACAGCCGATCGCGCTAGCCAATTGCGCCACGGAGACAGTCATGCTCCACTCTCACCACCATCAAAACATATCTTCAAAGCTATCAGCCCAAAGAAAAAAAAGCGCCGCACACCCACCGGTTGGGCTCGAACCTCCAACTTTTCGGTTAACAGCCGATCGCGCTAGCCAATTGCGCCACGGAGACAGTCGTGCTCCACTATCACCACCATCAGAACATATCTTCAAAGCTATCAACCCAAGGAATAAAAAGCGCCGCACCACCACCGGGTGGGCTCGAAACTCCAACCTTTAGGTTAAGAGCCGATCGCGCTAGCCAATTACGCCATGGAGACAGTCTTGCTCCACTCTCACCACCATCAGAACATAACTTCAAAGCTATCAGCCCACAGAAAAAAAAGCGCCGCACCACCACCGTTTGGGCTCGAAACTCCAACCTTTCGGTTAACAGCCGATCGCGCTAGCCAATTGCGCCACAGAGATAGTCGTGCTCCACTCTCACCACCATCAGAACATATCTTCAAAGCTATCAGCCCAAAGAATGAAAAGCAACACACCACTCCCGGAAGGGCTCGAACCTCCAACCTTTCAGTTAACAGCCGATCGCGCTAGCCAATTGCGCCACGGAGACAGTCATGCTCCACTCTCACCACCATCAGAACATATCTTCAAAGCTATCAGCCCAAAGAATGAAAAGCAACACACCACTCCCGGGAGGGCCCCAACCTCCAACCTTTCAGTTAACAGCCGATCGCGCTGGCCAATTGCACCACGGAGACAGTCATGCTCCACTCTCACCACCATCAAAACATATCTTCAAAGCTATCAGCCCAAAGAAAAAAAAGCGCCGCACCACCACCGGTTGGGCTCGAACTTCCAACTTTTCGGTTAACAGCCGATCACGCTAGCCAATTGCGCCACGGAGACAGTCCTGCTCCACTCTCACCACCATCAGAACATATCTTCAAAGCTATTAGCGCAAAGAAAAAAAAGCGCCGCACCACCACCGGGTGGGCTCGAACTTCCAACCTTTTGGTTAACAGCCGATCGCGCTAGCCAATTGCGCCACGGAGACAGTCATGCTCCACTCTCACCACCATCAAAACATATCTTCAAAGCTATCAGCCCAAAGAAAAAAAAGCGCCGCACACCCACCGGTTGGGCTCGAACCTCCAACTTTTCGGTTAACAGCCGATCGCGCTAGCCAATTGCGCCACGGAGACAGTCGTGCTCCACTATCACCACCATCAGAACATATCTTAAAAGCTATCAGCCTAAAGAAAAAAAAGCGCCGCACCACCACCGGGTGGGCTCGAACCTCCAACATTTCGGTTAACAGCTGATCGCGCTAGCCAATTGCGCCACGGAGACAGTCTTGCTCCACTCTCACCACCATCAGAACATAACTGCAAAGCTATCAGCCCACAGAAAAAAAGCGCCGCACCACCACCCTTTGGGCTCGAACCTCCAACCCTTCGGTTAACAGCCGATCGCGCTAGCCAATTGCGCCACAAAGACAGTCGTGCTCCACTCTCACCACCATCAGAACATATCTTCAAAGCTATCAGTGCAAAGAAAAAAGCAACACACCACTCCCGAGAGGGCACGAACCTCCAACTTTTCGGTTAACAGCCGATCGCGCTAGCCAGTTGCGCCACGGAGACAGTCGTGCTCCACTCTCACCACCATCAGAACATATCTTCAAAGCTATTAGCGCAAAGAAAAAAAAGCGCCGCACCACCACCGGGTGGGCTCGAACTTCCAACCTTTTGGTTAACAGCCGATCGCGCTAGCCAATGGCGCCACGGAGACAGTCCTGCGCCACTCTCACCACCGTCAAAACATATCTTCAAAGCTATCAGCCCAAGGAATAAAAAGCGCCGCACCACCACCGGGTGGGCTCGAACCTCGAACCTTTCGGTTAACAGCCGATCGCGCTAGCCAATTGCGCCACGGAGACAGTCGTGCTCCACTCTCACCATCATCAGAACATATCTTCAAAGCTATCAGCGCAAAGAAAAAAAAAGCGCCGCACCACCACCGGGTGGGCTCGAACCTCCAACATTTCGGTTAACAGCTGATCGCGGTAGCCAATCGCGCCACGAAGACAGTCGTGCTCCACTCTCACCACCATCAGAACATATCTTCAAAGCTATCAGCGCAAAGAAAAAAGCAACACACCACTCCCGGGAGGGCTCGAAACTCCAACCTTTCGGTTAACAGCCGATCGCGCTAGCCAATTGCGCCAAGGAGACAGTCGTGCTCCACTCTCACCACCGTCAGAACATTTCTTCAGAGCTATCAGCCCAAAGGAGAAAAAGCGCCGCACCACCACCGGGTGGGCTCGCACCTCCAACGTTTCGGTTAACAGCCGATTGCGCTAGCCAATTGCGCCACGGAGACAGTCCTGCTCCACTCTCACCACCATCAGAACATACCTTCAAAGCTATCAGCCCAAAGAAAATAAAGCGCCGCACCACCACTGGGTGGGCTCGAACTTCCAACCTTTTCGTGAACAGCTGATCACGCTAGCCATTTGCGCCACGGAGACAGTCGTGCTCCACTCTCACCACCGTCAGAACATTTCTTCAGAGCTATCAGCCCAAAGAAAAAAAAGCGCCGCACCACCACCGGGTGGGCTCGAACCTCCAACCTTTCGGTTAACAGCCGATCGCGCTAGCCAATTGCGCCACAGAGACAGTCGTACCCCACTTTCACCACCATCAGAACATATCTTCAAAGCTATCAGCGCACAGAAAAAAGCAACACACCACTCCCGTGAGGGCTCGAACCTCCAACTTTTCGGTTAGCAGCCGATCGCGCTAGCCTATTGCGCCACGGAGACAGTCCTGCTCCACTCTCACCACCATCAAAACATATCTTCAAAGCTATCAGCGCAAAGAAAAAAGCAACACACCTCTCCCGGGAGGGCTCGAACCTCCAACTTTTCGGTTAACAGCCGATCGCGCTAGCCAATTGCCCCACGGAGACAGTCCTGCTCCACTCTCACCACCATCAAAACATATCTTCAAAGCTATCAGCCGAAAGAAAAAAAAGCGCCGCGCCACCACCGGGTGGGCTCGAAACTCCAACCTTTCGGTTAACAGCCGATCGCGCTAGCCAATTGCGCCACGGAGACAGTCTTGCTCCACTCTTACCACCATCAGAACATATCTTCAAAGCTATCAGCCCAAAGAAAAAAAAGCACCGCACCACCACTGGGTGGGCTCGAACCTACAACCTTTCGGTGGACAGCCGATCGCGCTAGCCAATTGCGCCACAAAGACAGTTGTGCTCTACTCTCACCACCATCAGAACATATCTTCAAAGCTATCAGAGCAAAGAAAAAAGCAACACACCACTCCCGAGGGGGCACGAACATCAACTTTTCGGTTAACAGCCGATCGCGCTAGCCAATTGCGCCACGGAGACAGTCGTGCTCCACTCTCACCACCATCAGAACATATCTTCAAAGCTATTAGCGCAAAGAAAAAAAAGCGCCGCACCACCACCGGGTGGGCTCGAACTTCCAACCTTTTGGTTAACAGCCGATCGTGCTAGCCAATGGCGCCACGGAGACAGTCCTGCGCCATTCTCACCACCATCAAAACATATCTTCAAAGCTATCAGCCCAAAGAAAAAAAAAGCGCCGCACCACCCCCGGGTGGGCTCGAAACTCCAACCTTTCGGTTAACAGCCGATCGCGCTAGCCAATTGCGCCACGGAGACAGTCTTGCTCTACTCTCACCACCATCAGAACATATCTTAAAAGCTATCAGCCTAAAGAAAAAAAAAGCGCCGCACCACCACCGGGTGGGCTCGAACCTCCAACATTTCGGTTAACAGCTGATCGCGCTAGCCAAGCGCGCCACGAAGACAGTCGTGCTCTACTCTCACCACCATCAGAACATATCTTCAAAGCTATCAGCCCAAAGAATGAAAAGAACACACCACTCCCGGGAGGGTTCGAACCTCCAACCTTTCAGTTAACAGCCGATCGCGCTAGCCAATTGCGCCACGGAGACAGTCATGCTCCACTCTCACCACCATCAAAACATATCTTCAAAGCTATCACCCCAAAGAAAAAAAAGCGCCGCACCACCACCGGTTGGGCTCGAACCTCCAACTTTTCGGTTAACAGCCGATCGCGCTAGCCAATAGCGCCACGGAGACAGTCGTGCTTCACTCTAACCACCATCAGAACATATCTTCAAAGCTATCAGCGCACAGAAAAAAGCAACACACCACTCCCGGGAGGGCTCGAACCTCCAACTTTTCGGTTAGCAGCCGATCGCGCTAGCCTATTGCGCCACGGAGACAGTCATGCTCCACTCTCACCACCATCAGAACATATCTTCAAAGCTATCAGCGCAAAGAAAATAGCAACACACCACTCCCGGGAGGGCTCGAACCTCCACATTTTCGGTTAACAGCCGATCGCGCTAGCCAATTGCGCCACGGAGACAGTCCTGCTCCACTCTCACCACCATCAAAACATATCTTCAAAGCCATCAGCCGAAAGAAAAAAAGCGCCGCGCCACCACCGGGTGGGCTCGAAACTCCAACCTTTCGGTTAACAGCCGATCGCGCTAGCCAATTGCGCCACGGAGACAGTCTTGCTCCACTCTTACCACCATCAGAACATATCTTCAAAGCTATCAGCCCAAAGAAAAAAAAGCGCCGCACCACCACTGGGTGGGCTCGAACCTACAACCTTTCGGTGGACAGCCGATCGCGCTAGCCAATTGCGCCACAAAGACAGTTGTGCTCCACTCTCACCACCATCAGAACATATCTTCAAAGCTATCAGAGCAAAGAAAAAAGCAACACACCACTCCCGAGAGGGCACGAACCTCCAACTTTTCGGTTAACAGCCGATCGCGCTAGCCAATTGCGCCACGGAGACAGTCGTGCTCCACTCTCACCACCATCAGAACATATCTTCAAAGCTATTAGCGCAAAGAAAAAAAAGCGCCGCACCACCACCGGGTGGGCTCGAACTTCCAACCTTTTGGTTAACAGCCGATCGCGCTAGCCAATGGCGCCACGGAGACAGTCCTGCGCCACTCTCACCACCGTCAAAACATATCTTCAAAGCTATCAGCCCAAGGAATAAAAAGCGCCGCACCACCACCGGGTGGGCTCGAAACTCCAACCTTTAGGTTAAGAGCCGATCGCGCTAGCCAATTGCGCCATGGAGACAGTCTTGCTCCACTCTCACCACCATCAGAACATAACATCAAAGCTATCAGCCCACAGAAAAAAAGCGCCGCACCACCACCGTTTGGGCTCGAAACTCCAACCTTTCGGTTAACAGCCGATCGCGCTAGCCAATTGCGCCACAGAGATAGTCGTGCTCCACTCTCACCACCATCAGAACATATCTTCAAAGCTATCAGCCCAAAGAATGAAAAGCAACACACCACTCCCGGAAGGGCTCGAACCTCCAACCTTTCAGTTAACAGCCGATCGCGCTAGCCAATTGCGCCACGGAGACAGTCATGCTCCACTCTCACCACCATCAGAACATATCTTCAAAGCTATCAGCCCAAAGAATGAAAAGCAACACACCACTCCCGGGAGGGCCCCAACCTCCAACCTTTCAGTTAACAGCCGATCGCGCTGGCCAATTGCACCACGGAGACAGTCATGCTCCACTCTCACCACCATCAAAACATATCTTCAAAGCTATCAGCCCAAAGAAAAAAAAGCGCCGCACCACCACCGGTTGGGCTCGAACTTCCAACTTTTCGGTTAACAGCCGATCACGCTAGCCAATTGCGCCACGGAGACAGTCCTGCTCCACTCTCACCACCATCAGAACGTATCTTCAAAGCTATTAGCGCAAAGAAAAAAAAGCGCCGCACCACCAGCGGGTGGGCTCGAACTTCCAACCTTTTGGTTAACAGCCGATCGCGCTAGCCAATTGCGCCACGGAGACAGTCATGCTCCACTCTCACCACCATCAAAACATATCTTCAAAGCTATCAGCCCAAAGAAAAAAAAGCGCCGCACACCCACCGGTTGGGCTCGAACCTCCAACTTTTCGGTTAACAGCCGATCGCGCTAGCCAATTGCGCCACGGAGACAGTCGTGCTCCACTATCACCACCATCAGAACATATCTTCAAAGCTATCAACCCAAGGAATAAAAAGCGCCGCACCACCACCGGGTGGGCTCGAAACTCCAACCTTTAGGTTAAGAGCCGATCGCGCTAGCCAATTACGCCATGGAGACAGTCTTGCTCCACTCTCACCACCATCAGAACATAACTTCAAAGCTATCAGCCCACAGAAAAAAAAGCGCCGCACCACCACCGTTTGGGCTCGAAACTCCAACCTTTCGGTTAACAGCCGATCGCGCTAGCCAATTGCGCCACAGAGATAGTCGTGCTCCACTCTCACCACCATCAGAACATATCTTCAAAGCTATCAGCCCAAAGAATGAAAAGCAACACACCACTCCCGGAAGGGCTCGAACCTCCAACCTTTCAGTTAACAGCCGATCGCGCTAGCCAATTGCGCCACGGAGACAGTCATGCTCCACTCTCACCACCATCAGAACATATCTTCAAAGCTATCAGCCCAAAGAATGAAAAGCAACACACCACTCCCGGGAGGGCCCCAACCTCCAACCTTTCAGTTAACAGCCGATCGCGCTGGCCAATTGCACCACGGAGACAGTCATGCTCCACTCTCACCACCATCAAAACATATCTTCAAAGCTATCAGCCCAAAGAAAAAAAAGCGCCGCACCACCACCGGTTGGGCTCGAACTTCCAACTTTTCGGTTAACAGCCGATCACGCTAGCCAATTGCGCCACGGAGACAGTCCTGCTCCACTCTCACCACCATCAGAACATATCTTCAAAGCTATTAGCGCAAAGAAAAAAAAGCGCCGCACCACCACCGGGTGGGCTCGAACTTCCAACCTTTTGGTTAACAGCCGATCGCGCTAGCCAATTGCGCCACGGAGACAGTCATGCTCCACTCTCACCACCATCAAAACATATCTTCAAAGCTATCAGCCCAAAGAAAAAAAAGCGCCGCACCACCACCGGTTGGGCTCGAACCTCCAACTTTTCGGTTAACAGCCGATCGCGCTAGCCAATTGCGCCACGGAGACAGTCGTGCTCCACTATCACCACCATCAGAACATATCTTAAAAGCTATCAGCCTAAAGAAAAAAAAGCGCCGCACCACCACCGGGTGGGCTCGAACCTCCAACATTTCGGTTAACAGCTGATCGCGCTAGCCAATTGCGCCACGGAGACAGTCTTGCTCCACTCTCACCACCATCAGAACATAACTGCAAAGCTATCAGCCCACAGAAAAAAAGCGCCGCACCAACACCCTTTGGGCTCGAACCTCCAACCCTTCGGTTAACAGCCGATCGCGCTAGCCAATTGCGCCACAAAGACAGTCGTGCTCCACTCTCACCACCATCAGAACATATCTTCAAAGCTATCAGCGCAAAGAAAATAAAGCAACACACCAATCCCGGGAGGGCTCGAACCTCAAACCTTTCAGTTAACAGCCGATCGCGCTAGCCAATTGCGCCACGGAGACAGTCGTTCTGCACTCTCACCACCATCAGAACATATCTTCAAAGCTATCAGCCCAAAGAAAAAAAAGCGCCGCACCACCACCGGGTGGGCTTGAACCTCCAACCTCTCTGTTAACAGCCGATCGCGCTAGCCAATTGCGCCACGGAGACAGTTGTGCTCCACTCTCTCCACCATCAGAACACATCTTCAAAGCTATCAGCGCAAAGAAAAAAGCAATACATCACTCCCGGGAATGCTCGAACCTTCAACTTTTCGGTTAACAGCCGATCGTGCTAGCCAATTGCGCCACGGAGACAGTCCTGCTCCACTCTCACCTCCATCAGAACATATCTTCAAAGCTATCAGCCCAAAGAAAAAAAAGCGCCGAACCACCACCGGGTGGGCTCGAAACTCCAACCTTTCGGTTAACAGCCGATCGCGCTAGCCAATTGCGCCACGGAGACAGCCTTGCTCCACTCTCACCACCATCAGAACATATCTTCAAAGCTATCAGCCCAAAGAAAAAAAAGCGCCGCACCACCACCGGGTGGGCTCGAACCTCCAACCTTTCGGTGAACAGCCGATCGCGCTAGCCAATTGCGCCACAAAGACAGTCGTGCTCCACTCTCACCACCATCAGAACATATCTTCAAAGCTATCAGCGCAAAGAAAAAAGCAACACACCACTCCCGGGAGGGCACGAACCTCCAACTTTTCGGTTAACAGCCGATCGCGCTAGCCAATTGCGCCACGGAGAAATTCCTGCTCCACTCTCACCACCATCAGAACATATCTTCAAAGCTATCAGCCCAAAGAAAAAAAAGCGCCGCACCACCACCGGGTGTGCTCGAACCTCCAACCTTTCGGTTAACAGCTGATCGCGCTAGCCAATTGCGCCACGGAGACAGTCGTGCCCCACTTTCACCACCATCAGAACATATTTTCAAAGCTATCAGCGCAAAGAACAAAGCAACACACCACTCCCTGGAGCGCTCGAAAATCCAACCTTTCGGTTAACAGCCGATGGCGCTAGCCAATTGCGCCACGGAGACAATCGTGCTCCACTCTCACCACCATCAGAACATATCTTAAAAGCTATCAGCCTAAAGAAAAAAAAAAGCGCCGCACCACCACCGGGTGGGCTCGAACCTCCAACATTTCGGTTAACAGCCGATCGCGCTAGCCAATTGCGCCACGGAGATAGTCGTGCTCCACTCTCACCACCGTAAAAACATATCTTCAAAGCTATCAGGCCAAAGAAAAAAAAGCGCCGCACCACCACCGATTGGGCTCGAACCTCCAACTTTTCGGTTAACAGCCGATCGCGCTAGCCAATTGCGCCACGGAGACAGTCGTGCTCCACTCTCACCACCATCAGAACATATCTTAAAAGCTATCAGCCTAAAGAAAAAAAAGCGCCGCACCACCACCGGGTGGGCTCGAACCTCCAACATTTCGGTTAACAGCTGATCGCGCTAGCCAATTGCGCCACGGAGACAGTCTTGCTCCACTCTCACCACCATCAGAACATAACTTCAAAGCTATCAGTCAAAAAAAAAAGCGCCGCACCACCACCGTTATGCTCGAACCTCCAACCCTTCGGTTAACAGCCGATCGCGCTAGCCAATTGCGCCACAAAGACAGTCGTTCTGCACTCTCACCACCATCAGAACATATCTTCAAAGCTATCAGCGCAAAGAAAAAAGCAACACACCACTCCCGGGAGCGCTCAAAACTCAAACCTTTCGGTTAACAGCCGATCGCGCTAGCCAATTGCGCCACGGAGACAGTGCTCCTCCACTCTCACCACCATTAGAACTTATCTTCAAAGCTATCAGCCCAAAGCAAAAAAGCGCCGCACCACCACCGGGTGGGCTTGAACCTCCAACCTTTCTGTTAACAGCCGATCGCGCTAGCCAATTGCGCCACGGAGACAGTCGTGCTCCACTCTCTCCACCATCAGAACACATCTTCAAAGCTATCAGCGCAAAGAAAAAAGCAATACACCACTCCCGGGAGGGCTCGAACCTTCAACTTTTCGGTTAACAGCCGATCGTGCTAGCCAATTGCGCCACGGAGACAGTCCTGCTCCACTCTCACCTCCATCAGAACATATCTTCAAAGCTATCAGCCCAAAGAAAAAAAAGCGCCGAACCACCACCGGGTGGGCTTGAAACTCCAACCTTTCGGTTAACAGCCGATCGCGCTAGCCAATTGCGCCACGGAGACACTCTTGCTCCACTCTCACCACCATCAGAACATATCTTCAAAGCTATCAGCCCAAAGAAAAAAAAGCGCCGCACCACCACCGGGTGGGCTCGAACCTCCAACCTTTCGGTGAACAGCCGATCGCGCTAGCCAATTGCGCCAAAAAGACAGCCGTGCTCCACTCTCACCACCATCAGAACATATCTTCAAAGCTATCAGCGCAAAGAAAAAAGCAACACACCACTCCCGGGAGGGCACGAACCTTCACCTTTTCGGTTAACAGCCGATCGCGCTAGCCAATTGCGCCACGGAGACAGTCCTGCTCCACTCTCACCACCATCAGAACATATCTTCAAAGCTATCAGCCCAAAGAGAAAAAAGCGCCGCACCACCACCGGGTGGGCTCGAACCTCCAACCTTTCGGTTAACAGCCGATCGCGCTAGCCAATTGCGCCACGGAGACAGTCGTGCCCCACTTTCACCACCATCAGAACATATTTTCAAAGCTATCAGCCCAAAGAAAAAAAAGCGCCGCACCACCCCCGGGTGGGCTCGAACTTCCAACCTTTTGGTTAACAGCCGATCGCGCTAGCCAATTGCGCCACGGAGACAGTCCTGCGCCACTCTCACCACCATCAGAACATATCTTCAAAGCTATCAGCCCAAAGAATAAAAAGCGCCGCACCACCACCGGGTGGGCTCGAAACTCCAACCTTTCGGTTAACAGCCGATCGCGCTAGCCAATTGCGCCATGGAGACAGTCTTGCTCCACTCTCACCAGCATCAGAACATAACTTCAAAGCTATCAGCCCACAGAAAAAAAAGCGCCGCACCACCACCGTTTGGGCTCGAAACTCCAACCTTTCGGTTAACAGCCGATCGCGCTAGCCAATTGCGCCACGGAGATAGTCGTGCTCCACTCTCACCACCATCAGAACATATCTTCAAAGCTATCAGCCCAAAGAATGAAAAGCAACACACCACTCCCGGAAGGGCTCGAACCTCCAACCTTTCAGTTAACAGCCGATCGCGCTAGCCAATTGCGCCACGGAGACAGTCATGCTCCACTCTCACCACCATCAGAACATATCTTCAAAGCTATCAGCCCAAAGAATGAAAAGCAACACACCACTCCCGGGAGGGCTCCAACCTCCAACCTTTCAGTTAACAGCCGATCGCGCTGGCCAATTGCACCACGGAGACAGTCATGCTCCACTCTCACCACCATCAAAACATATCTTCAAAGCTATCAGCCCAAAGAAAAAAAAGCGCCGCACCACCACCGGTTGGGCTCGAACTTCCAACTTTTCGGTTAACAGCCGATCACGCTAGCCAATTGCGCCACGGAGACAGTCCTGCTCCACTCTCACCACCATCAGAACATATCTTCAAAGCTATTAGCGCAAAGAAAAAAAAGCGCCGCACCACCACCGGGTGGGCTCGAACTTCCAACCTTTTGGTTAACAGCCGATCGCGCTAGCCAATTGCGCCACGGAGACAGTCCTGCGCCACTCTCACCACCATAAGAACATATCTTCAAAGCTATCAGCCCAAAGAATAAAAAGCGCCGCACCACCACCGGGTGGGCTCGAAACTCCAACCTTGCGGTTAACAGCCGATCGCGCTAGCCAATGGCGCCACGGAGACAGTCTTGCTCCACTCTCACCACCATCAGAACATAATTTCAAAGCTATCAGCCCACAGAAAAAAAAGCGCCACACCACCACCGTTTGGGCTCGAACCTCCACCTTTTCGGTTAACAGCCGATCGCGCTAGCCAATTGCGCCACGGAGACAGTCGTGCTCCACTCTCACCACCATCAGAACATATCTTCAAAGCTATTAGCGCAAAGAAAAACAGCGCTGCACCACCACCGGGTGGGCTCGAACTTCCAACCTTTTGGTTAACAGCCGATCGCGCTAGCCAACTGCGCCACGGAGACAGTCCTGCGCCACTCTCACCACCATCAGAACATATCTTCAAAGCTATCAGCCCAAAGAATAAAAAGCGCCGCACCACCACCGGGTGGGCTCGAAACTCCAACCTTTTGGTTAACAGCCGATCGCGCTAGCCAATTGCGCCACGGAGACAGTCTTGCTCCACTCTCACCACCATCAGAACATATCTTCAAAGCTATCAGCCTAAAGAAAAAAAAGCGCCGCACCACCACCGGGTGGGCTCGAACCTCAAACCTTTCGGTTAACAGCCAATCGCGCTAGCCGATAGCGCCACGAAGACAGTCGTGCTCCACTCTCACCACCATCAGAACATATCTTCAAAGCTATCAGCGCAAAGAAAAAAGCAGGACACCACTCCCGGGAGGGCTCTAACCTCCAAATTTTTGGTTAACAGCCGATCGCGCTAGCCAATTGCGCCACGGAGACAGTCCTGCTCCACTCTCACCACCATGAAAACATATCTTCAAAGCTATCAGCCGAAAGAAAAAAAAGCGCCGCACCACCACCGGGTGTGCTCGAAACTCCAACCTTTCGCTTAACAGCCGATCGCGCTAGCCAATTGCACCACGGAGATAGTCGTGCTCCACTCTCACCACCATCAGAACATATCTTCAAAGCTACCAGCCCAAAGAATGAAAAGCAACACACCACTCCCGGGAGGGCTCGAACCTCCAACCTTTGAGTTAACAGCCGATCGCGCTAGCCAATTGCGCCACGGAGACAGTCATGCTCCATTCTCACCACCATTAGAACATATCTTCAAAGCTATCAGCCCAAAGAATGAAAAGCAACACACCACTCCCGGGAGGGCTCCAACCTCCAACCTTTCAGTTAACAGCCGATCGCGCTGGCCATTGCACCACGGAGACAGTCATGCTCCACTCTCACCACCATCAAAACATATCTTCAAAGCTATCAGGCCAAAGAAAAAAAAGCGCCGCACCACCACCGGTTGGGCTCGAACTCCAACTTTTCGGTTAACAGCCGATCGCGCTAGCCAATTGCGCCACGGAGACAGTGCTCCTCCACTCTTACCACCATTAGAACTTATCTTCAAAGCTATCAGCCCAAAGAAAAAAAAGCGCCGCACCACCACCGGGTGGGCTTGAACCTCCAACCTTTCTGTTAACAGCCGATCGCGCTAGCCAATTGCGCCACGGAGACAGTCGTGCTTCACTCTCTCCACCATCAGAACACATCTTCAAAGCTATCAGCGCAAAGAAAAAAGCAATACACCACTCCCGGGAGGGCTCGACCCTTCAACTTTTCGGTTAACAGCCGATCGTGCTAGCCAATTGCGCCACAGAGACAGTCCTGCTCCACTCTCACCTCCATCAGAACTTATCTTCAAAGCTATCAGCCCAAAGAAAAAAAAGCGCCGAACCACCACCGGGTGGGCTCGAAACTCCAACCTTTCGGTTAACAGCCGATCGCGCTAGCCAATTGCGCCACGGAGACAGCCTTGCTCCACTCTCACCACCATCACAACATATCTTCAAAGCTATCAGCCCAAAGAAAAAAAAAGCGCCGCACCACCACCGGGTGGGCTCGAACCTCCAACCTTTCGGTGAACAGCCGATCGCGCTAGCCAATTGCGCCACAAAGACAGTCGTGCTCCACTCTCACCACTATCAGAACATATCTTCAAAGCTATCAGCGCAAAGAAAAAAGCAACACACCACTCCCGGGAGGGCACGAACCTCCACCTTTTCGGTTAACAGCCGATCGCGCTAGCCAATAGCGCCACGGAGACAGTCCTGCTCCACTCTCACCACCATCAGAACATATCTTCAAAGCTATCAGCCCAAAGAAAAAAAAGCGCCGCACCACCACCGGGTGGGCTCGAACCTCCAACCTTTCGGTTAACAGCCGATCGCGCTAGCCAATTGCGCCACGGAGACAGTCGTGCCCAACTTTCACCACCATCAGAACATATTTTCAAAGCTATCAGCGCAAAGAAAAAAGCAACACACCACTCCCTGGAGCGCTCGAAAATCCAACCTTTCGGTTAACAGCCGATGGCGCTAGCCAATTGCGCCACGGAGACAATCGTGCTCCACTCTCACCACCATCAGAACATATCTTAAAAGCTATCAGCCTAAAGAAAAAAAAGCGCCGCACCACCACCAGGTGGGCTCGAACCTCCAACATTTCGGTTAACAGCTGATCGCGCTAGCCAATCGCGCCCCGAAGACAGTCGTGCTCCACTCTCACCCCCATCAGAACATATCTTAAAAGCTATCAGCCCAAAGAATGAAAAGCAACACACCACTCCGGGGAGGGCTCGAACCTCCAACCTTTCAGTTAACAGCCGATCGCGCTAGCCAATTGCGCTACGGAGACAGTCGTACTCCACTCTCTCCACCGTCAGAACATATCTTCAAAGCTATCAGCGCAAAGAAAAAAAAGCGCCGCACCACCACCGGGTGGGCTCGAACATCCAACATTTCGGTTAATAGCTGATCGCGGTAGCCAATCGCGCCACGAAGACAGTCGTGCTCCACTCTCAGCACCATCAGAACATATCTTCAAAGCTATCAGCGCAAAGAAAAAAGCAACACACCACTCCCGGAAGGGCTCGAAACTCCAACCATTCGGTTAACAGCCGATCGCGCTAGCCAATTGCGCCACGGAGACAGTCCTCCTCCACTCTCACCACCATTAGAACATATCTTCAAAGCTATCAGCCCAAAGAAAAAAAGCGCCGCACCACCACCGCGTGGGCTCGAACCTCCAACCTTTCGGTTAACAGCCGATCGCGCTAGCCAATCGCGCCACGGAGACAGTCGTGCTCCACTCTCACCACCATCAGAACATATCTTCAAAGCTATCAGCGCAAAAAAAAGCAACACACCAATCCCGGGAGGGCTCGAACCTCCAACTTTTCGGTTAACAGCTGATCGCGCTAGCCAATTGCGCCACGGAGACAGTCCTGCTCCACTCTCACCACCATCAAAACATATCTTCAAAGCTATCAGCGCAAAGAAAATAGCAACACACCACTCCCGGGAGGGCTCGAACCTCCAAATTTTCGGTTAACAGCCGATCGCGCTAGCCAATTGCGCCACGGAGACAGTCCTGCTCCACTCTCACCACCATCAAAACATATCTTCAAAGCCATCAGCCGAAAGAAAAAAAGCGCCGCGCCACCACCGGGTGGGCTCGAAACTCCAACCTTTTTGTTAACAGCCGATCGCGCTAGCCAATTGCGCCACGGAGACAGTCTTGCTCCACTCTTACCACCATCAGAACATATCTTCAAAGCTATCAGCCCAAAGAAAAAAAAGCACCGCACCACCACTGGGTGGGCTCGAACCTACAACCTTTCGGTGGACAGCCGATCGCGCTAGCCAATTGCGCCACAAAGACAGTTGTGCTCCACTCTCACCACCATCAGAACATATCTTCAAAGCTATCAGAGCAAAGAAAAAAGCAACACACCACTCCCGAGAGGGCACGAACCTCCAACTTTTCGGTTAACAGCCGATCGCGCTAGCCAATTGCGCCACGGAGACAGTCGTGCTCCACTCTCACCACCATCAGAACATATCTTCAAAGCTATTAGCGCACAGAAAAAAAAGCGCCGCACCACCACCGGGTGGGCTCGAACTTCCAACCTTTTGGTTAACAGCCGATCGCGCTAGCCAATGGCGCCACGGAGACAGTCCTGCGCCACTCTCACCACCGTCAAAACATATCTTCAAAGCTATCAGCCCAAGGAATAAAAAGCGCCGCACCACCACCGGGTGGGCTCGAAACTCCAACCTTTAGGTTAAGAGCCGATCGCGCTAGCCAATTGCGCCATGGAGACAGTCTTGCTCCACTCTCTCCACCATCAGAACATAACTTCAAAGCTATCAGCCCACAGAAAAAAAAGCGCCGCACCACCACCGTTTGGGCTCGAAACTCCAACCTTTCGGTTAACAGCCGATCGCGCTAGCCAATTGCGCCACAGAGATAGTCGTGCTCCACTCTCACCACCATCAGAACATATCTTCAAAGCTATCAGCCCAAAGAATGAAAAGCAACACACCACTCCCGGAAGGGCTCGAACCTCCAACCTTTCAGTTAACAGCCGATCGCGCTAGCCAATTGCGCCACGGAGACAGTCATGCTCCACTCTCACCACCATCAGAACATATCTTCAAAGCTATCAGCCCAAAGAATGAAAAGCAACACACCACTCCCGGGAGGGCCCCAACCTCCAACCTTTCAGTTAACAGCCGATCGCGCTGGCCAATTGCACCACGGAGACAGTCATGCTCCACTCTCACCACCATCAAAACATATCTTCAAAGCTATCAGGCCAAAGAAAAAAAAGCGCCGTACCACCACCGGTTGGGCTCGAACTTCCAACTTTTCGGTTAACAGCCGATCACGCTAGCCAATTGCGCCACGGAGACAGTCCTGCTCCACTCTCACCACCATCAGAACATATCTTCAAAGCTATTAGCGCAAAGAAAAAAAAGCGCCGCACCACCACCGGGTGGGCTCGAACTTCCAACCTTTTGGTTAACAGCCGATCGCGCTAGCCAATTGCGCCACGGAGACAGTCATGCTCCACTCTCACCACCATCAAAACATATCTTCAAAGCTATCAGCCCAAAGAAAAAAAAGCGCCGCACCACCACCGGTTGGGCTCGAACCTCCAACTTTTCGGTTAACAGCCGATCGCGCTAGCCAATTGCGCCACGGAGACAGTCGTGCTCCACTATCACCACCATCAGAACATATCTTAAAAGCTATCAGCCTAAAGAAAAAAAAGCGCCGCACCACCACCGGGTGGGCTCGAACCTCCAACATTTCGGTTAACAGCTGATCGCGCTAGCCAATTGCGCCACGGAGACAGTCTTGCTCCACTCTCACCACCATCAGAACATAACTGCAAAGCTATCAGCCCACAGAAAAAAAGCGCCGCACCACCACCGGGTGTGCTCGAACCTCCAACCTTTCAGTTAACAGCTGATCGCGCTAGCCAATTGCGCCACGGAGACAGTCGTGCTCCACTCTCACCACCATCAGAACATATCTTCAAAGCTATCAGCGCAAAGAAAATAAAGCAACACACCAATCCCGGGAGGGCTCGAACCTCAAACCTTTCAGTTAACAGCCGATCGCGCTAGCCAATTGCGCCACGGAGACAGTCGTTCTGCACTCTCACCACCATCAGAACATATCTTCAAAGCTATCAGCGCAAAGAAAAAAGCAACACACCACTCCCGGGAGCGCTCGAAACTCCAACCTTTCGGTTAACAGCCGATCGCGCTAGCCAACTGCGCCACGGAGACAGTGCTCCTCCACTCTCACCACCATTAGAACTTATCTTCAAAGCTATCAGCCCAAAGAAAAAAAAGCGCCGCACCACCACCGGGTGGGCTTGAACCTCCAACCTTTCTGTTAACAGCCGATCGCGCTAGCCAATTGCGCCACGGAGACAGTTGTGCTCCACTCTCTCCACCATCAGAACACATCTTCAAAGCTATCAGCGCAAAGAAAAAAGCAATACACCACTCCCGGGAATGCTCGAACCTTCAACTTTTCGGTTAACAGCCGATCGTGCTAGCCAATTGCGCCACGGAGACAGTCCTGCTCCACTCTCACCTCCATCAGAACATATCTTCAAAGCTATCAGCCCAAAGAAAAAAAAGCGCCGAATAACCACCGGGTGGGCTCGAAACTCCAACCTTTCGGTTAACAGCCGATCGCGCTAGCCAATTGCGCCACGGAGACAGCCTTGCTCCACTCTCACCACCATCAGAACATATCTTCAAAGCTATCAGCCCAAAAAAAAAAGCGCCGCACCACCACCGGGTGGGCTCGAACCTCCAACCTTTCGGTGAACAGCCGATCGCGCTAGCCAATTGCGCCACAAAGACAGTCGTGCTCCACTCTCACCACCATCAGAACATATCTTCAAAGCTATCAGTGCAAAGAAAAAAGCAACACACCACTCCCGGGAGGGCACGAACCTCCAACTTTTCGGTTAACAGCCGATCGCGCTAGCCAATTGCGCCACGGAGAAATTCCTGCTCCACTCTCACCACCATCAGAACATATCTTCAAAGCTATCAGCCCAAAGAAAAAAAAGCGCCGCACCACCACCGGGTGTGCTCGAACCTCCAACCTTTCGGTTAACAGCTGATCGCGCTAGCCAATTGCGCCACGGAGACAGTCGTGCCCCACTTTCACCACCATCAGAACATATTTTCAAAGCTATCAGCGCAAAGAAAAAAGCAACACACCACTCCCTGGAGCGCTCGAAAATCCAACCTTTCGGTTAAGGCCGATGGCGCTAGCCAATTGCGCCACGGAGACAATCGTGCTCCACTCTCACCACCATCAGAACATATCTTAAAAGCTATCAGCCTAAAGAAAAAAAAGCGCCGCACCACCACCGGGTGGGCTCGAACCTCCAACATTTCGGTTAACAGCCGATCGCGCTAGCCAATTGCGCCACGGAGATAGTCGTGCTCCACTCTCACCACCATCAGAACATATCATCAAAGCTACCAGCCCAAAGAATGAAAAGCAACACACCACTCCAGGGAGGGCTCGAACCTCCAACCTTTCAGTTCACAGCCGATCGCGCTAGCCAATTGCGCCACGGAGACAGTCATGCTCCATTCTCACCACCATCAGAACATATCTTCAAAGCTATCAGGCCAAAGAAAAAAAAGCGCCGTACCACCACCGGTTGGGCTCGAACTTCCAACTTTTCGGTTAACAGCCGATCACGCTAGCCAATTGCGCCACGGAGACAGTCCTGCTCCACTCTCACCACCATCAGAACATATCTTCAAAGCTATTAGCGCAAAGAAAAAAAAGCGCCGCACCACCACCGGGTGGGCTCGAACTTCCAACCTTTTGGTTAACAGCCGATCGCGCTAGCCAATTGCGCCACGGAGACAGTCATGCTCCACTCTCACCACCATCAAAACATATCTTCAAAGCTATCAGCCCAAAGAAAAAAAAGCGCCGCACCACCACCGGTTGGGCTCGAACCTCCAACTTTTCGGTTAACAGCCGATCGCGCTAGCCAATTGCGCCACGGAGACAGTCGTGCTCCACTATCACCACCATCAGAACATATCTTAAAAGCTATCAGCCTAAAGAAAAAAAAGCGCCGCACCACCACCGGGTGGGCTCGAACCTCCAACATTTCGGTTAACAGCTGATCGCGCTAGCCAATTGCGCCACGGAGACAGTCTTGCTCCACTCTCACCACCATCAGAACATAACTGCAAAGCTATCAGCCCACAGAAAAAAAGCGCCGCACCACCACCGGGTGTGCTCGAACCTCCAACCTTTCAGTTAACAGCTGATCGCGCTAGCCAATTGCGCCACGGAGACAGTCGTGCTCCACTCTCACCACCATCAGAACATATCTTCAAAGCTATCAGCGCAAAGAAAATAAAGCAACACACCAATCCCGGGAGGGCTCGAACCTCAAACCTTTCAGTTAACAGCCGATCGCGCTAGCCAATTGCGCCACGGAGACAGTCGTTCTGCACTCTCACCACCATCAGAACATATCTTCAAAGCTATCAGCGCAAAGAAAAAAGCAACACACCACTCCCGGGAGCGCTCGAAACTCCAACCTTTCGGTTAACAGCCGATCGCGCTAGCCAACTGCGCCACGGAGACAGTGCTCCTCCACTCTCACCACCATTAGAACTTATCTTCAAAGCTATCAGCCCAAAGAAAAAAAAGCGCCGCACCACCACCGGGTGGGCTTGAACCTCCAACCTTTCTGTTAACAGCCGATCGCGCTAGCCAATTGCGCCACGGAGACAGTTGTGCTCCACTCTCTCCACCATCAGAACACATCTTCAAAGCTATCAGCGCAAAGAAAAAAGCAATACACCACTCCCGGGAATGCTCGAACCTTCAACTTTTCGGTTAACAGCCGATCGTGCTAGCTAATTGCGCCACGGAGACAGTCCTGCTCCACTCTCACCTCCATCAGAACATATCTTCAAAGCTATCAGCCCAAAGAAAAAAAAGCGCCGAATAACCACCGGGTGGGCTCGAAACTCCAACCTTTCGGTTAACAGCCGATCGCGCTAGCCAATTGCGCCACGGAGACAGCCTTGCTCCACTCTCACCACCATCAGAACATATCTTCAAAGCTATCAGCCCAAAAAAAAAAGCGCGGCACCACCACCGGGTGGGCTCGAACCTCCAACCTTTCGGTGAACAGCCGATCGCGCTAGCCAATTGCGCCACAAAGACAGTCGTGCTCCACTCTCACCACCATCAGAACATATCTTCAAAGCTATCAGTGCAAAGAAAAAAGCAACACACCACTCCCGGGAGGGCACGAACCTCCAACTTTTCGGTTAACAGCCGATCGCGCTAGCCAATTGCGCCACGGAGAAATTCCTGCTCCACTCTCACCACCATCAGAACATATCTTCAAAGCTATCAGCCCAAAGAAAAAAAAGCGCCGCACCACCACCGGGTGTGCTCGAACCTCCAACCTTTCGGTTAACAGCTGATCGCGCTAGCCAATTGCGCCACGGAGACAGTCGTGCCCCACTTTCACCACCATCAGAACATATTTTCAAAGCTATCAGCGCAAAGAAAAAAGCAACACACCACTCCCTGGAGCGCTCGAAAATCCAACCTTTCGGTTAAGGCCGATGGCGCTAGCCAATTGCGCCACGGAGACAATCGTGCTCCACTCTCACCACCATCAGAACATATCTTAAAAGCTATCAGCCTAAAGAAAAAAAAGCGCCGCACCACCACCGGGTGGGCTCGAACCTCCAACATTTCGGTTAACAGCCGATCGCGCTAGCCAATTGCGCCACGGAGATAGTCGTGCTCCACTCTCACCACCATCAGAACATATCATCAAAGCTACCAGCCCAAAGAATGAAAAGCAACACACCACTCCAGGGAGGGCTCGAACCTCCAACCTTTCAGTTCACAGCCGATCGCGCTAGCCAATTGCGCCACGGAGACAGTCATGCTCCATTCTCACCACCATCAGAACATATCTTCAAAGCTATCAGCCCAAAGAATAAAAAGCAACACACCACTCCCGGGAGGGCTCCAACCTCCAACCTTTCAGTTAACAGCCGATAACGCTGGCCAATTGCGCCACGGAGACAGTCTTGCTCCACTCTCACCACCATCAGAACATAACTTCAAAGCTATCAGCCAACAGAAAAAAAGCGCCGCACCACCACCGTTTGGGCTCGAACCTCCAACCCTTCGGTTAACAGCCGATCGCGCTAGCCAATTGCGCCACAAAGACAGTCGTGCTCCACTCTCACCACCATCAGAACATATCTTCAAAGCTATCAGCGCAAAGAAAATAAAGCAACACACCAATCTCTGGAGGGCTCGAACCTCAAACCTTTCAGTTAACAGCCGATCGCGCTAGCCAATTGCGCCACGGAGACAGTCGTTCTGCACTCTCACCACCATCAGAACATATCTTCAAAGCTATCAGCGCAAAGAAAAAAGCAACACACCACTCCCGGGAGCGCTCGAAACTCAAACCTTTCGGTTAACAGCCGATCGCGCTAGCCAATTGTGCCACGGAGACAGTGCTCCTCCACTCTCACCACCATTAGAACTTATCTTCAAAGCTATCAGCCCAAAGAAAAAAAGCGCCGCACCACCACCGGGTGGGCTTGAACCTCCAACCTTTCTGTTAACAGCCGATCGCGCTAGCCAATTGCGCCACGGAGACAGTCGTGCTCCACTCTCTCCACCATCAGAACACATCTTCAAAGCTATCAGCGCAAAGAAAAAAGCAATACACCACTCCCGGGAGGGCTCTAACCTTCAACTTTTCGGTTAACAGCCGATCGTGCTAGCCAATTGCGCCACGGAGACAGTCCTGCTCCACTCTCACCTCCATCAGAACATATCTTCAAAGCTATCAGCCCAAAGAAAAAAAAAAGCGCCGAACCACCACCGGGTGGGCTCAAAACTCCAACCTTTCGGTTAACAGCCGATCGCGCTAGCCAATTGCGCCACGGAGACAGCCTTGCTCCACTCTCACCACCATCAGAACATATCTTCAAAGCTATCAGCCCAAAGAAAAAAAAGCGCCGCACCACCACCGGGTGGGCTCGAACCTCCAACCTTTCGGTGAACAGCCGATCGCGCTAGCCAATTGCGCCACGGAGACAGTCGTGCCCCACTTTCACCACCATCAGAACATATTTTCAAAGCTATCAGCCCAAAGAAAAAAAAGCGCCGCACCACCCCCGGGTGGGCTCGAACTTCCAACCTTTTGGTTAACAGCCGATCGCGCTAGCCAATTGCGCCACGGAGACAGTCCTGCGCCACTCTCACCACCATCAGAACATATCTTAAAAGCTACCAGCCCAAAGAATAAAAAGCGCCGCACCACCACCGGGTGGGCTCGAAACTCCAACCTTTCGGTTAACAGCCGATTGCGCTAGCCAATTGCGCCATGGAGACAGTCTTGCTCCACTCTCACCACCATCAGAACATAACTTCAAAGCTATCAGCCCACAGAAAAAAAAGCGCCGCAACACCACCGTTTGGGCTCGAAACTCCAACCTTTCGGTTAACAGCCGATCGCGCTAGCCAATTGCGCCACGGAGATAGTCGTGCTCCACTCTCACCACCATCAGAACATATCTTCAAAGCTATCAGCCCAAAGAATGAAAAGCAACACACCACTCCCGAAAGGGCTCGAACCTCCAACCTTTCAGTTAACAGCCGATCGCGCTAGCCAATTGCGCCACGGAGACAGTCATGCTCCACTCTCACCACCATCAGAACATATCTTCAAAGCTATCAGCCCAAAGAATGAAAAGCAACACACCACTCCCGGGAGGGCTCCAACCTCCAACCTTTCAGTTAACAGCCGATCGCGCTGGCCAATTGCACCACGGAGACAGTCATGCTCCACTCTCTCCACCATCAAAGCATATCTTCAAAGCTATCAACCCAAAGAAAAAACGCGCCGCACCACCACCGGTTGGGCTCGAACTTCCAACTTTTCGGTTAACAGCCGATCACGCTAGCCAATTGCGCCACGGAGACAGTCCTGCTCCACTCTCACCACCATCAGAACATATCTTCAAAGCTATTAGCGCAAAGAAAAAAAAGCGCCGCACCACCACCGGGTGGGCTCGAACTTCCAACCTTTTGGTTAACAGCCGATCGCGCTAGCCAATTGCGCCACGGAGACAGTCCTGCGCCACTCTCACCACCATCAGAACATATCTTCAAAGCTATCAGCCCAAAGAATAAAAAGCGCCGCACCACCACCGGGTGGGCTCGAAACTCCGACCTTGCGGTTAACAGCCGATCGCGCTAGCCAATGGCGCCACGGAGACAGTCTTGCTCCACTCTCACCACCATCAGAACATAATTTCAAAGCTATCAGCCCACAGAAAAAAAAGCGCCACACCACCACCGTTTGGGCTCGAACCTCCACCTTTTCGGTTAACAGCCGATCGCGCTAGCCAATTGCGCCACGGAGACAGTCGTGCTCCACTCTCACCACCATCAGAACATATCTTCAAAGCTATTAGCGCAAAGAAAAAAAAGCGCCGCAACACCACCGGGTGGGCTCGAACTTCCAACCTTTTTGTTAACAGCCGATCGCGCTAGCCAATTGCGCCACGGAGACAGTCCTGCGCAACTGTCACCACCATCAGAACATATCTTCAAAGCTATCAGCCCAAAGAATAAAAAGCGCCGCACCACCACCGGGTGGGCTCGAAACTCCAACCTTTCGGTTAACAGCCGATCGCGCTAGCCAATTGCGCCACGGAGACAGTCTTGCTCCACTCTCACCACCATCAGAACATATCTTCAAAGCTATCAGCCTAAAGAAAAAAAAGCGCCACACCACCACCGGGTGGGCTCGAACCTCAAACCTTTCGGTTAACAGCCAATCGCGCTAGCCGATAGCGCCACGAAGACAGTCGTGCTCCACTCTCACCACCATCAGAACATATCTTCAAAGCTATCAGCGCAAAGAAAAAAGCAGGACACCACTCCCGGGAGGGCTCTAACCTCCAAATTTTCGGTTAACAGCCGATCGCGCTAGCCAATTGCGCCACGGAGACAGTCCTGCTCCACTCTCACCACCATGAAAACATATCTTCAAAGCTATCAGCCGAAAGAAAAAAAAGCGCCGCACCACCACCGGGTGTGCTCGAAACTCCAACCTTTCGGTTAACAGCCGATCGCGCTAGCCAATTGCGCCACGGAGATAGTCGTGCTCCACTCTCACCACCATCAGAACATATCTTCAAAGCTACCAGCCCAAAGAATGAAAAGCAACACACCACTCCCGGGAGGGCTCGAACCTCCAACCTTTCAGTTAACAGCCGATCGCGCTAGCCAATTGCGCCACGGAGACAGTCATGCTCCATTCTCACCACCATCAGAACATATCTTCAAAGCTATCAGCCCAAAGAATGAAAAGCAACACACCACTCCCGGGAGGGCTCCAACCTCCAACCTTTCAGTTAACAGCCGATCGCGCTGGCCAATTGCACCACGGAGACAGTCATGCTCCACTCTCACCACCATCAAAACATATCTTCAAAGCTATCAGGCCAAAGAAAAAAAAGCGCCGCACCACCACCGGTTGGGCTCGAACCTCCAACTTTTCGGTTAACAGCCGATCGCGCTAGCCAATTGCGCCACGGAGACAGTCGTGCTCCACTCTCACCACCATCAGAACATATCTTAAAAGCTATCAGCCTAAAGAAAAAAAAGCGCCGCACCACCACCGGGTGGGCTCGAACCTTCAACATTTCGGTTAACAGCTGATCGCGCTAGCCAATTGCGCCACGGAGAAAGTCTTGCTCCACTCTCACCACCATCAGAACATAACTTCAAAGCTATCAGCCCACAGAAAAAAAGCGCCGCACCACCACCGTTTGGGCTCGAACCTCCAACCCTTCGGTTAACAGCCGATCGCGCTAGCCAATTGCGCCACAAAGACAGTCGTGCTCCACTCTCACCACCATCAGAACATATCTTCAAAGCTATCAGCGCAAAGAAAATAAAGCAACACACCAATCCCGGGAGGGCTCGAACCTCAAACCTTTCAGTTAACAGCCGATCGCGCTAGCCAATTGCGCCACGGAGACAGTCGTTCTGCACTCTCACCACCATCAGAACATATCTTCAAAGCTATCAGCGCAAAGAAAAAAGCAACACACCACTCCCGGGAGCGCTCGAAACTCCAACCTTTCGGTTAACAGCCGATCGCGCTAGCCAATTGCGCCACGGAGACAGTGCTCCTCCACTCTTACCACCATTAGAACTTATCTTCAAAGCTATCAGCCCAAAGAAAAAAAAGCGCCGCACCACCACCGGGTGGGCTTGAACCTCCAACCTTTCTGTTAACAGCCGATCGCGCTAGCCTATTGCGCCACGGAGACAGTCGTGCTTCACTCTCTCCACCATCAGAACACATCTTCAAAGCTATCAGCGCAAAGAAAAAAGCAATACACCACTCCCGGGAGGGCTCGACCCTTCAACTTTTCGGTTAACAGCCGATCGTGCTAGCCAATTGCGCCACAGAGACAGTCCTGCTCCACTCTCACCTCCATCAGAACTTATCTTCAAAGCTATCAGCCCAAAGAAAAAAAAGCGCCGAACCACCACCGGGTGGGCTCGAAACTCCAACCTTTCGGTTAACAGCCAATCGCGCTAGCCAATTGCGCCACGGAGACAGCCTTGCTCCACTCTCACCACCATCAGAACATATCTTCAAAGCTATCAGCCCAAAGAAAAAAAAGCGCCGCACCACCACCGGGTGGGCTCGAACCTCCAACCTTTCGGTGAACAGCCGATCGCGCTAGCCAATTGCGCCACAAAGACAGTCGTGCTCCACTCTCACCACCATCAGAACATATCTTCAAAGCTATCAGCGCAAAGAAAAAAGCAACACACCACTCCCGGGAGGGCACGAACCTCCACCTTTTCGGTTAACAGCCGATCGTGCTAGCCAATAGCGCCACGGAGACAGTCCTGCTCCACTCTCACCACCATCAGAACATATCTTCAAAGCTATCAGCCCAAAGAAAAAAAAGCGCCGCACCACCACCGGGTGGGCTCGAACCTCCAACCTTTCGGTTAACAGCCGATCGCGCTAGCCAATTGCGCCACGGAGACAGTCGTGCCCAACTTTCACCACCATCAGAACATATTTTCAAAGCTATCAGCGCAAAGAAAAAAGCAACACACCACTCCCTGGAGCGCTCGAAAATCCAACCTTTCGGTTAACAGCCGATGGCGCTAGCCAATTGCGCCACGGAGACAATCGTGCCCCACTCTCACCACCATCAGAACATATCTTAAAAGCTATCAGCCTAAAGAAAAAAAGCGCCGCACCACCACCGGGTGGGCTCGAACCTCCAACATTTCGGTTAACAGCTGATCGCACTAGCCAATCGCGCCACGAAGACAGTCGTGCTCCACTCTCACCCCCATCAGAACATATCTTAAAAGCTATCAGCCCAAAGAATGAAAAGCAACACACCACTCCGGGGAGGGCTCGAACCTCCAACCTTTCAGTTAACAGCCGATCGCGCTAGCCAATTGCGCTACGGAGACAGTCGTGCTCCACTCTCTCCACCATCAGAACACATCTTCAAAGCTATCAGCGCAAAGAAAAAAAAGCGCCGCACCACCACCGGGTGGGCTCGAACATCCAACATTTCGGTTAATAGCTGATCGCGGTAGCCAATCGCGCCACGAAGACAGTCGTGCTCCACTCTCAGCACCATCAGAATATATCTTCAAAGCTATCAGCGCAAAGAAAAAAGCAACACACCACTCCCGGGAGGGCTCGAAACTCCAACCATTCGGTTAACAGCCGATCGCGCTAGCCAATTGCGCCACGGAGACAGTCCTCCTCCACTCTCACCACCATTAGAACATATCTTCAAAGCTATCAGCCCAAAGAAAAAAAGCGCCGCACCACCACCGCGTGGGCTCGAACCTCCAACCTTTCGGTTAACAGCCGATCGCGCTAGCCAATCGCGCCACGGAGACAGTCGTGCTCCACTCTCACCACCATCAGAACATATCTTCAAAGCTATCAGCGCAAAAAAAGCAACACACCAATCCCGGGAGGGCTCGAACCTCCAACTTTTCGGTTAACAGCTGATCGCGCTAGCCAATTGCGCCACGGAGACAGTCCTGCTCCACTCTCACCACCATCAAAACATATCTTCAAAGCTATCAGCCCGAAGAAAAAAAGCGCCGCACCACCACCGTTTGGTCTCGAACCTCCAACCCTTCGGTTAACAGCCGATCGCGCTAGCCAATTGCGCCACAAAGACAGTCGTGCTCCACTCTCACCACCATCAGAACATATCTTCAAAGCTATCAGCGCAAAGAAAATAAAGCAACACACCAATCTCTGGAGGGCTCGAACCTCAAACCTTTCAGTTAACAGCCGATCGCGCTAGCCAATTGCGCCACGGAGACAGTCGTTCTGCACTCTCACCACCATCAGAACATATCTTCAAAGCTATCAGCGCAAAGAAAAAAGCAACACACCACTCCCGGGAGCGCTCGAAACTCAAACCTTTCGGTTAACAGCCGATCGCGCTAGCCAATTGTGCCACGGAGACAGTGCTCCTCCACTCTCACCACCATTAGAACTTATCTTCAAAGCTATCAGCCCAAAGAAAAAAAGCGCCGCACCACCACCGGGTGGGCTTGAACCTCCAACCTTTCTGTTAACAGCCGATCGCGCTAGCCAATTGCGCCACGGAGACAGTCGTGCTCCACTCTCTCCACCATCAGAACACATCTTCAAAGCTATCAGCGCAAAGAAAAAAGCAATACACCACTCCCGGGAGGGCTCGAACCTTCAACTTTTCGGTTAACAGCCGATCGTGCTAGCCAATTGCGCCACGGAGACAGTCCTGCTCCACTCTCACCTCCATCAGAACATATCTTCAAAGCTATCAGCCCAAAGAAAAAAAAAGCGCCGAACCACCACCGGGTGGGCTCGAAACTCCAACCTTTCGGTTAACAGCCGATCGCGCTAGCCAATTGCGCCACGGAGACAGCCTTGCCCAACTTTCACCACCATCAGAACATATTTTCAAAGCTATCAGCGCAAAGAAAAAAGCAACACACCACTTCCTGGAGCGCTCGAAAATCCAACCTTTCGGTTAACAGCCGATGGCGCTAGCCAATTGCGCCACGGAGACAATCGTGCTCCACTCTCACCACCATCAGAACATATCTTAAAAGCTATCAGCCTAAAGAAAAAAAGCGCCGCACCACCACCGGGTGGGCTCGAACCTCCAACATTTCGGTTAACAGCTGATCGCACTAGCCAATCGCGCCACGAAGACAGTCGTGCTCCACTCTCACCCCCATCAGAACATATCTTAAAAGCTATCAGCCCAAAGAATGAAAAGCAACACACCACTCCGGGGAGGGCTCGAACCTCCAACCTTTCAGTTAACAGCCGATCGCGCTAGCCAATTGCGCTACGGAGACAGTCGTGCTCCACTCTCTCCACCATCAGAACACATCTTCAAAGCTATCAGCGCAAAGAAAAAAAAGCGCCGCACCACCACCGGGTGGGCTCGAACATCCAACATTTCGGTTAATAGCTGATCGCGGTAGCCAATCGCGCCACGAAGACAGTCGTGCTCCACTCTCAGCACCATCAGAATATATCTTCAAAGCTATCAGCGCAAAGAAAAAAGCAACACACCACTCCCGGGAGGGCTCGAAACTCCAACCATTCGGTTAACAGCCGATCGCGCTAGCCAATTGCGCCACGGAGACAGTCCTCCTCCACTCTCACCACCATTAGAACATATCTTCAAAGCTATCAGCCCAAAGAAAAAAAGCGCCGCACCACCACCGCGTGGGCTCGAACCTCCAACCTTTCGGTTAACAGCCGATCGCGCTAGCCAATCGCGCCACGGAGACAGTCGTGCTCCACTCTCACCACCATCAGAACATATCTTCAAAGCTATCAGCGCAAAAAAAGCAACACACCAATCCCGGGAGGGCTCGAACCTCCAACTTTTCGGTTAACAGCTGATCGCGCTAGCCAATTGCGCCACGGAGACAGTCCTGCTCCACTCTCACCACCATCAAAACATATCTTCAAAGCTATCAGCCCGAAGAAAAAAAGCGCCGCACCACCACCGTTTGGTCTCGAACCTCCAACCCTTCGGTTAACAGCCGATCGCGCTAGCCAATTGCGCCACAAAGACAGTCGTGCTCCACTCTCACCACCATCAGAACATATCTTCAAAGCTATCAGCGCAAAGAAAATAAAGCAACACACCAATCTCTGGAGGGCTCGATCCTCAAACCTTTCAGTTAACAGCCGATCGCGCTAGCCAATTGCGCCACGGAGACAGTCGTTCTGCACTCTCACCACCATCAGAACATATCTTCAAAGCTATCAGCGCAAAGAAAAAAGCAACACACCACTCCCGGGAGCGCTCGAAACTCAAACCTTTCGGTTAACAGCCGATCGCGCTAGCCAATTGTGCCACGGAGACAGTGCTCCTCCACTCTCACCACCATTAGAACTTATCTTCAAAGCTATCAGCCCAAAGAAAAAAAGCGCCGCACCACCACCGGGTGGGCTTGAACCTCCAACCTTTCTGTTAACAGCCGATCGCGCTAGCCAATTGCGCCACGGAGACAGTCGTGCTCCACTCTCTCCACCATCAGAACACATCTTCAAAGCTATCAGCGCAAAGAAAAAAGCAATACACCACTCCCGGGAGGGCTCGAACCTTCAACTTTTCGGTTAACAGCCGATCGTGCTAGCCAATTGCGCCACGGAGACAGTCCTGCTCCACTCTCACCTCCATCAGAACATATCTTCAAAGCTATCAGCCCAAAGAAAAAAAAAGCGCCGAACCACCACCGGGTGGGCTCGAAACTCCAACCTTTCGGTTAACAGCCGATCGCGCTAGCCAATTGCGCCACGGAGACAGCCTTGCTCCACTCTCACCACCATCAGAACATATCTTCAAAGCTATCAGCCCAAAGAAAAAAAAGCGCCGCACCACCACCGGGTGGGCTCGAACCTCCAACCTTTCGGTGAACAGCCGATCGCGCTAGCCAATTGCGCCAAAAAGACAGTCCGTCTCCACTCTCACCACCATCAGAACATATCTTCAAAGCTATCAGCCCAAAGAGAAAAAAGCGCCGCACCACCACCGGGTGGGCTCGAACCTCCAACCTTTCGGTTAACAGCCGATCGCGCTAGACAATTGCGCCACGGAGACAGTCGTGCCCCACTTTCACCACCATCAGAACATATTTTCAAAGCTATCAGCCCAAAGAAAAAAAAAGCGCCGCACCACCCCCGGGTGGGCTCGAACTTCCAACCTTTTGGTTAACAGCCGATCGCGCTAGCCAATTGCGCCACGGAGACAGTCCTGCGCCACTCTCACCACCATCAGAACATATCTTCAAAGCTACCAGCCCAAAGAATAAAAAGCGCCGCACCACCACCGGGTGGGCTCGAAACTCCAACCTTTCGGTTAACAGCCGATTGCGCTAGCCAATTGCGCCATGGAGACAGTCTTGCTCCACTCTCACCACCATCAGAACATAACTTCAAAGCTATCAGCCCACAGAAAAAAAAGCGCCGCACCACCACCGTTTGGGCTCGAAACTCCAACCTTTCGGTTAACAGCCGATCGCGCTAGCCAATTGCGCCACGGAGATAGTCGTGCTCCACTCTCACCACCATCAGAACATATCTTCAAAGCTATCAGCCCAAAGAATGAAAAGCAACACACCACTCCCGAAAGGGCTCGAACCTCCAACCTTTCAGTTAACAGCCGATCGCGCTAGCCAATTGCGCCACGGAGACAGTCATGCTCCACTCTCACCACCATCAGAACATATCTTCAAAGCTATCAGCCCAAAGAATGAAAAGCAACACACCACTCCCGGGAGGGCTCCAACCTCCAACCTTTCAGTTAACAGCCGATCGCGCTGGCCAATTGCACCACGGAGACAGTCATGCTCCACTCTCTCCACCATCAAAGCATATCTTCAAAGCTATCAGCCCAAAGAAAAAAAGCGCCGCACCACCACCGGTTGGGCTCGAACTTCCAACTTTTCGGTTAACAGCCGATCACGCTAGCCAATTGCGCCACGGAGACAGTCCTGCTCCACTCTCACCACCATCAGAACATATCTTCAAAGCTATTAGCGCAAAGAAAAAAAAGCGCCGCACCACCACCGGGTGGGCTCGAACTTCCAACCTTTTGGTTAACAGCCGATCGCGCTAGCCAATTGCGCCACGGAGACAGTCCTGCGCCACTCTCACCACCATCAGAACATATCTTCAAAGCTATCAGCCCAAAGAATAAAAAGCGCCGCACCACCACCGGGTGGGCTCGAAACTCCAACCTCGCGGTTAACAGCCGATCGCGCTAGCCAATGGCGCCACGGAGACAGTCTTGCTCCACTCTCACCACCATCAGAACATAATTTCAAAGCTATCAGCCCACAGAAAAAAAAGCGCCACACCACCACCGTTTGGGCTCGAACCTCCACCTTTTCGGTTAACAGCCGATCGCGCTAGCCAATTGCGCCACGGAGACAGTCGTGCTCCACTCTCACCACCATCAGAACATATCTTCAAAGCTATTAGCGCAAAGAAAAAAAAGCGCCGCAACACCACCGGGTGGGCTCGAACTTCCAACCTTTTGGTTAACAGCCGATCGCGCTAGCCAATTGCGCCACGGAGACAGTCCTGCGCAACTGTCACCACCATCAGAACATATCTTCAAAGCTATTAGCCCAAAGAATAAAAAGCGCCGCACCACCACCGGGTGGGCTCGAAACTCCAACCTTTCGGTTAACAGCCGATCGCGCTAGCCAATTGCGCCACGGAGACAGTCTTGCTCCACTCTCACCACCATCAGAACATATCTTCAAAGCTATCAGCCTAAAGAAAAAAAAGCGCCACACCACCACCGGGTGGGCTCGAACCTCAAACCTTTCGGTTAACAGCCAATCGCGCTAGCCGATAGCGCCACGAAGACAGTCGTGCTCCACTCTCACCACCATCAGAACATATCTTCAAAGCTATCAGCGCAAAGAAAAAAGCAGGACACCACTCCCGGGAGGGCTCTAACCTCCAAATTTTCGGTTAACAGCCGATCGCGCTAGCCAATTGCGCCACGGAGACAGTCCTGCTCCACTCTCACCACCATGAAAACATATCTTCAAAGCTATCAGCCGAAAGAAAAAAAAGCGCCGCACCACCACCGGGTGTGCTCGAAACTCCAACCTTTCGGTTAACAGCCGATCGCGCTAGCCAATTGCGCCACGGAGATAGTCGTGCTCCACTCTCACCACCATCAGAACATATCTTCAAAGCTACCAGCCCAAAGAATGAAAAGCAACACACCACTCCCGGGAGGGCTCGAACCTCCAACCTTTCAGTTAACAGCCGATCGCGCTAGCCAATTGCGCCACGGAGACAGTCATGCTCCATTCTCACCACCATCAGAACATATCTTCAAAGCTATCAGCCCAAAGAATGAAAAGCAACACACCACTCCCGGGAGGGCTCCAACCTCCAACCTTTCAGTTAACAGCCGATCGCGCTGGCCAATTGCACCACGGAGAGAGTCATGCTCCACTCTCACCACCATCAAAACATATGTTCAAAGCTATCAGGCCAAAGAAAAAAAAGCGCCGCACCACCACCGGTTGGGCTCGAACCTCCAACTTTTCGGTTAACAGCCGATCGCGCTAGCCAATTGCGCCACGGAGACAGTCGTGCTCCACTCTCACCACCATCAGAACATATCTTAAAAGCTATCAGCCTAAAGAAAAAAAAGCGCCGCACCACCACCGGGTGGGCTCGAACCTTCAACATTTCGGTTAACAGCTGATCGCGCTAGCCAATTGCGCCACGGAGAAAGTCTTGCTTCACTCTCACCACCATCAGAACATAACTTCAAAGCTATCAGCCTACAGAAAAAAAGCGCCGCACCACCACCGTTTGGGCTCGAACCTCCAACCCTTCGGTTAACAGCCGATCGCGCTAGCCAATTGCGCCACAAAGACAGTCGTGCTCCACTCTCACCACCATCAGAACATATCTTCAAAGCTATCAGCGCAAAGAAAATAAAGCAACACACCAATCTCTGGAGGGCTCGAACCTCAAACCTTTCAGTTAACAGCCGATCGCGCTAGCCAATTGCGCCACGGAGACAGTCGTTCTGCACTCTCACCACCATCAGAACATATCTTCAAAGCTATCAGCGCAAAGAAAAAAGCAACACACCACTCCCGGGAGCGCTCGAAACTCAAACCTTTCGGTTAACAGCCGATCGCGCTAGCCAATTGTGCCACGGAGACAGTGCTCCTCCACTCTCACCACCATTAGAACTTATCTTCAAAGCTATCAGCCCAAAGAAAAAAAGCGCCGCACCACCACCGGGTGGGCTTGAACCTCCAACCTTTCTGTTAACAGCCGATCGCGCTAGCCAATTGCGCCACGGAGACAGTCGTGCTCCACTCTCTCCACCATCAGAACACATCTTCAAAGCTATCAGCGCAAAGAAAAAAGCAATACACCACTCCCGGGAGGGCTCGAACCTTCAACTTTTCGGTTAACAGCCGATCGTGCTAGCCAATTGCGCCACGGAGACAGTCCTGCTCCACTGTCACCTCCATCAGAACATATCTTCAAAGCTATCAGCCCAAAGAAAAAAAAGCGCCGAACCACCACCGGGTGGGCTCGAAACTCCAACCTTTCGGTTAACAGCCGATCGCGCTAGCCAATTGCGCCACGGAGACAGCCTTGCTCCACTCTCACCACCATCAGAACATATCTTCAAAGCTATCAGCCCAAAGAAAAAAAAGCGCCGCACCACCACCGGGTGGGCTCGAACCTCCAACCTTTCGGTGAACAGCCGATCGCGCTAGCCAATTGCGCCACGGAGATAGTCGTGCTCCACTCTCACCACCATCAGAACATATCTTCAAAGCTATCAGCCCAAAGAATGAAAAGCAACACACCACTCCCGAAAGGGCTCGAACCTCCAACCTTTCAGTTAACAGCCGATCGCGCTAGCCAATTGCGCCACGGAGACAGTCATGCTCCACTCTCACCACCATCAGAACATATCTTCAAAGCTATCAGCCCAAAGAATGAAAAGCAACACACCACTCCCGGGAGGGCTCCAACCTCCAACCTTTCAGTTAACAGCCGATCGCGCTGGCCAATTGCACCACGGAGACAGTCATGCTCCACTCTCTCCACCATCAAAGCATATCTTCAAAGCTATCAGCCCAAAGAAAAAAAGCGCCGCACCACCACCGGTTGGGCTCGAACTTCCAACTTTTCGGTTAACAGCCGATCACGCTAGCCAATTGCGCCACGGAGACAGTCCTGCTCCACTCTCAGTACCATCAGAACATATCTTCAAAGCTATTAGCGCAAAGAAAAAAAAGCGCCGCACCACCACCGGGTGGGCTCGAACTTCCAACCTTTTGGTTAACAGCCGATCGCGCTAGCCAATTGCGCCACGGAGACAGTCCTGCGCCACTCTCACCACCATCAGAACATATCTTCAAAGCTATCAGCCCAAAGAATAAAAAGCGCCGCACCACCACCGGGTGGGCTCGAAACTCCAACCTTGCGGTTAACAGCCGATCGCGCTAGCCAATGGCGCCACGGAGACAGTCTTGCTCCACTCTCACCACCATCAGAACATAATTTCAAAGCTATCAGCCCACAGAAAAAAAAGCGCCACACCACCGTTTGGGCTCGAACCTCCACCTTTTCGGTTAACAGCCGATCGCGCTAGCCAATTGCGCCACGGAGACAGTCGTGCTCCACTCTCACCACCATCAGAACATATCTTCAAAGCTATTAGCGCAAAGAAAAAAAAGCGCCGCAACACCACCGGGTGGGCTCGAACTTCCAACCTTTTGGTTAACAGCCGATCGCGCTAGCCAATTGCGCCACGGAGACAGTCCTGCGCAACTGTCACCACCATCAGAACATATCTTCAAAGCTATCAGCCCAAAGAATAAAAAGCGCCGCACCACCACCGGGTGGGCTCGAAACTCCAACCTTTCGGTTAACAGCCGATCGCGCTAGCCAATTGCGCCACGGAGACAGTCTTGCTCCACTCTCACCACCATCAGAACATATCTTCAAAGCTATCAGCCTAAAGAAAAAAAAGCGCCACACCACCACCGGGTGGGCTCGAACCTCAAACCTTTCGGTTAACAGCCAATCGCGCTAGCCGATAGCGCCACGAAGACAGTCGTGCTCCACTCTCACCACCATCAGAACATATCTTCAAAGCTATCAGCGCAAAGAAAAAAGCAGGACACCACTCCCGGGAGGGCTCTAACCTCCAAATTTTCGGTTAACAGCCGATCGCGCTAGCCAATTGCGCCACGGAGACAGTCCTGCTCCACTCTCACCACCATGAAAACATATCTTCAAAGCTATCAGCCGAAAGAAAAAAAAGCGCCGCACCACCACCGGGTGTGCTCGAAACTCCAACCTTTCGGTTAACAGCCGATCGCGCTAGCCAATTGCGCCACGGAGATAGTCGTGCTCCACTCTCACCACCATCAGAACATATCTTCAAAGCTACCAGCCCAAAGAATGAAAAGCAACACACCACTCCCGGGAGGGCTCGAACCTCCAACCTTTCAGTTAACAGCCGATCGCGCTAGCCAATTGCGCCACGGAGACAGTCATGCTCCATTCTCACCACCATCAGAACATATCTTCAAAGCTATCAGCCCAAAGAATGAAAAGCAACACACCACTCCCGGGAGGGCTCCAACCTCCAACCTTTCAGTTAACAGCCGATCGCGCTGGCCAATTGCACCACGGAGACAGTCATGCTCCACTCTCACCACCATCAAAACATATCTTCAAAGCTATCAGGCCAAAGAAAAAAAAGCGCCGCACCACCACCGGTTGGGCTCGAACCTCCAACTTTTCGGTTAACAGCCGATCGCGCTAGCCAATTGCGCCACGGAGACAGTCGTGCTCCACTCTCACCACCATCAGAACATATCTTAAAAGCTATCAGCCTAAAGAAAAAAAAGCGCCGCACCACCACCGGGTGGGCTCGAACCTTCAACATTTCGGTTAACAGCTGATCGCGCTAGCCAATTGCGCCACGGAGAAAGTCTTGCTCCACTCTCACCACCATCAGAACATAACTTCAAAGCTATCAGCCTACAGAAAAAAAGCGCCGCACCACCACCGTTTGGGCTCGAACCTCCAACCCTTCGGTTAACAGCCGATCGCGCTAGCCAATTGCGCCACAAAGACAGTCGTGCTCCACTCTCACCACCATCAGAACATATCTTCAAAGCTATCAGCGCAAAGAAAATAAAGCAACACACCAATCCCGGGAGGGCTCGAACCTCAAACCTTTCAGTTAACAGCCGATCGCACTAGCCAATTGCGCCACGGAGACAGTCGTTCTGCACTCTCACCACCATCAGAACATATCTTCAAAGCTATCAGCGCAAAGAAAAAAGCAACACACCACTCCCGGGAGGGCTCGACCCTTCAACTTTTCGGTTAACAGCCGATCGTGCTAGCCAATTGCGCCACAGAGACAGTCCTGCTCCACTCTCACCTCCATCAGAAGTTATCTTCAAAGCTATCAGCCCAAAGAAAAAAAAGCGCCGAACCACCACCGGGTGGGCTCGAAACTCCAACCTTTCGGTTAACAGCCGATCGCGCTAGCCAATTGCGCCACGGAGACAGCCTTGCTCCACTCTCACCACCATCAGAACATATCTTCAAAGCTATCAGCCCAAAGAAAAAAAAGCGCCGCACCACCACCGGGTGGGCTCGAACCTCCAACCTTTCGGTGAACAGCCGATCGCGCTAGCCAATTGCGCCACAAAGACAGTCGTGCTCCACTCTCACCACCATCAGAACATATCTTCAAAGCTATCAGCGCAAAGAAAAAAGCAACACACCACTCCCGGGAGGGCACGAACCTCCACCTTTTCGGTTAACAGCCGATCGCGCTAGCCAATAGCGCCACGGAGACAGTCCTGCTCCACTCTCACCACCATCAGAACATATCTTCAAAGCTATCAGCCCAAAGAAAAAAAAGCGCCGCACCACCACCGGGTGGGCTCGAACCTCCAACCTTTCGGTTAACAGCCGATCGCGCTAGCCAATTGCGCCACGGAGACAGTCGTGCCCAACTTTCACCACCATCAGAACATATTTTCAAAGCTATCAGCGCAAAGAAAAAAGCAACACACCACTCCCTGGAGCGCTCGAAAATCCAACCTTTCGGTTAACAGCCGATGGCGCTAGCCAATTGCGCCACGGAGACAATCGTGCTCCACTCTCACCACCATCAGAACATATCTTAAAAGCTATCAGCCTAAAGAAAAAAAAGCGCCGCACCACCACCGGGTGGGCTCGAACCTCCAACATTTCGGTTAACAGCTGATCGCACTAGCCAATCGCGCCACGAAGACAGTCGTGCTCCACTCTCACCCCCATCAGAACATATCTTAAAAGCTATCAGCCCAAAGAATGAAAAGCAACACACCACTTCGGGGAGGGCTCGAACCTCCAACCTTTCAGTTAACAGCCGATCGCGCTAGCCAATTGCGCTACGGAGACAGTCGTGTTCCACTCTCTCCACCATCAGAACACATCTTCAAAGCTATCAGCGCAAAGAAAAAAAAGCGCCGCACCACCACCGGGTGGGCTCGAACATCCAACATTTCGGTTAATAGCTGATCGCGGTAGCCAATCGCGCCACGAAGACAGTCGTGCTCCACTCTCAGCACCATCAGAATATATCTTCAAAGCTATCAGCGCAAAGAAAAAAGCAACACACCACTCCCGGGAGGGCTCGAAACTCCAACCATTCGGTTAACAGCCGATCGCGCTAGCCAATTGCGCCACGGAGACAGTCCTCCTCCACTCTCACCACCATTAGAACATATCTTCAAAGCTATCAGCCCAAAGAAAAAAAGCGCCGCACCACCACCGCGTGGGCTCGAACCTCCAACCTTTCGGTTAACAGCCGATCGCGCTAGCCAATCGCGCCACGGAGACAGTCGTGCTCCACTCTCACCACCATCAGAACATATCTTCAAAGCTATCAGCGCAAAAAAAAGCAACACACCAATCCCGGGAGGGCTCGAACCTCCAACTTTTCGGTTAACAGCTGATCGCGCTAGCCAATTGCGCCACGGAGACAGTCCTGCTCCACTCTCACCACCATCAAAACATATCTTCAAAGCTATCAGCCCGAAGAAAAAAAGCACCGCACCACCACCGGGTGGGCTCGAAACTCCAACCTTTCGGTTAACAGCCGATCGCGCTAGCCAATTGCGCCACGGAGACAGTCTTGCTCCACTCTCACCACCATCAGAACATATCTTCAAAGCTATCAGCCCAAAGAAAAAAAAGCGCCGCTCCACCACCGGGTGGGCTCGAACCTCCAACTTTTCGGTTAACAGCCGATAGCGCTAGCCAATTGCGCCACGGAGACAGTCCTGCTCTACTCTCACCACCATAAAAGCAGATCTTCAAAAATATCAGCCCAAAAAAAGCGCCGCACCACCACCGGGTGGGCTCGAACCTCCAACCTTTCGGTTAACAGCCGATCGCGCTAGCCATTTGTGCCACGGAGACAGTTGTGCTCCACTCTCACCACCGTCAGAACATTTCTTCAGAGCTATCAGCCCAAAGAATAAAAAGCGCCGCACCACCACCGGGTGGGCTCGAACCTCCAACCTTTTGGTTAACAGCCGATCGCGCTAGCCAATTGCACCACGGAGACAGTCGTGCCCCACGTTCACCACCATCAGAACATATCTTCAAAGCTATCAGCGCAAAGAAAAAAGCAACACACCACTCTCGGGAGCGCTCGAAACTCCAACCTTTCGGTTAACAGCCAATTGCGCTAGCCAATTGCGCCACGGAGACAGTCGTGCTCCACTCTCACCACCATGAAAACATATCTTCAAAGCTATCAGCCCACAGAAAAAAAGTGCCGCACCACCACCGGGTGAGCTCGAACTTCCAACCTTTCGGTGAACAGCCGATCACGCTAGCCAATTGCGCCTCGGAGACAGTCGTGCCCCACTTTCACCACAATCAGAACATATCTTCAAAGCTATCAGCGCAAAGAAAAAAGCAACACACCACTCCCAGGAGCGCTCGAAACTCCAACCTTTCGGTTAACAGCCGATCGCGCTAGCCGATTGCGCCACAGAGACAGTCCTCCTCCACTCTCACCACCATTAGAACATATCTTCAAAGCTATCAGCCCAAAGAAAAAAAGCGCCGCACCACCACCGGGTGGGCTCGAACCTCCAACATTTCGGTTAACAGCTGATCGCGCTAGCCAATCGCGCCACGAAGACAGTCGTGCTCCACTCTCACCCCCATCAGAATATATCTTAAAAGCTATCAGCCCAAAGAATGAAAAGCAACACACCACTCCGGGGAGGGCTCGAACCTCCAACCTTTCAGTTAACCGCCGATCGCGCTAGCCAATCGCGCCACGAAGACAGTCCTCCTCCACTCTGACCACCATTAGAACATATCTTCAAAGCTATCAGCCCAAAGAAAAAAAAGCGCCGCACCACCACCGGGTGGGCTCGAAACTCCAACCTGTCGGTTAACAGCCGATCGCGCTAGCCAAATGTGCCACGGAGACAGTCGTGCTCCACTCTCAGCACCGTCAGAACATTTCTTCAGAGCTATCAGCCCAAAGGAGAAAAAGCGCCGTACCACCACCGGGTGGGCTCGAACCTCCAACGTTTCGGTTAACAGCCGATCGCGCTAGCCAATTGCGCCACGGAGACAGTCCTGCTCCACTCTCACCCCCATCAAAACATATCTTCAAAGCTATCAGCGCAAAGAAAAAAAAGTGCCGCACCACCACCGGGTGGGCTCGAACTTCAAACCTTTCGGTGAACAGCCGATCACGCTAGCCATTTGCGCCACGGAGACAGTCGTGCTCCACTCTCAACCCCGTCAGAACATTTTTTCAGAGCTATCAGCCCAAAGAAAAAAAAGCGCCGCACCACCCCAGGGTGGGCTCGAACCTCCAACCTTTCGGTTAACAGCCGATCACGCTAGCCAATTGCGCCACGGAGACAGTCGTGCCCCACTTTCACCACCATCAGAACATATTTTCAAAGCTATCAGCGCAAAGAAAAAAGCAACACACCACTCCCAGGAGCGCTCGAAACTCCAACCTTTCGGTTAACAGCCGATCGCGCTAGCCGATTGCGCCACAGAGACAGTCCTCCTCCACTCTCACCACCATTAGAACATATCTTCAAAGCTATCAGCCCAAAGAAAAAAAGCGCCGCACCACACCGCGTGGGCTCGAACCTCCAACCTTTCGGTTAACAGCCGATCGCGCTAGCCAATTGCGCCATGGAGACAGTCCTGCTCCACTCTCACCACCATCAAAACATATCTTCAAAGCTATCAGCCCGAAGAAAAAAAAGCGCCGCACCACCACCGGGTGGGCTCGAAACTCCAACCTTTCGGTTAACAGCCGATCGCGCTAGCCAATTGCGCCACGGAGACAGTCCTGCTCCACTCTCACCACCATCAAAACATATCTTCAAAGCTATCAGCCCAAAGAAAAAAAAAAGCGCCGCACCACCACCGGGTGGGCTCGAACCTCCAACCTTTCGGTTAACAGCCAATCGCGCTAGCCAATTGCGCCACGGAGACAGTCGTGCCTTACTTTCACCACCATCAGAACATAACTTCAAAGCTATCAGCGCAAAGAAAAAAGCAACACACCACTCCTTAAGCGCTCGAAACTCCAACCTTTCAGTTAACAGCCGATCGGGCTAGCCTATTGCGCCACGAAGACAGTCGTGATGAACTCTCACCACCATCAGAACATATCTTAAAAGCTATCAGCCCGAAGAAAAAAAAGCGCCGCACCACCACCGGGTGGGCTCGAAACTCCAACCTTTCGGTTAACAGCCGATCGCGCTAGCCAATTGCGCCACGGAGACAGTCCTGCTCCACTCTCACCACCATCAAAACATATCTTCAAAGCTATCAGCCCAAAGAAAAAAAAAAGCGCCGCACCACCACCGGGTGGGCTCGAACCTCAAATCTTTCGGTTAACAGCCGATCGCGCTAGCCAATTGCGCCACGGAGACAGTCGTGCTCCACTCTCACCACCATCAGAACATATCTTCAAAGCTATCAGCGCAAAGAAAAAAGCAACACACCACTCTCGGGAGGGCTCGAACCTCCAACTTTTCGGTTAACAGCCGATAGCGCTAGCCAATTGCGCCACGGAGACAGTCCTGCGCCACTCTCACCACCATCAAAACATATCTTCAAAGCTATCAGCCCAAAGAAAAAAAAGCGCCGCACCACCCCCGGGTGGGCTCGAAACTCCAACCTTTCGGTTAACAGCCGATCGCGCTAGCCGATTGCGCCACAGAGACAGTCTTGCTCCACTCTCACCACCTTCAGAACATATCTTAAAAGCTATCAGCCTAAAGAATAAAAAGCGCCGCACCACCACCGGGTGGGCTCGAACCTCCAACATTTCGGTTAACAGCTGATCGCGCTAGCCAATCGCGCCACGAAGACAGTCGTGCTCCACTCTCACCACCGTAAAAACATATCTTCAAAGCTATCAGGCCAAAGAAAAAAAAGCGCCGCACCACCACCGATTGGGCTCGAACCTCCAACTTTTCGGTTAACAGCCGATCGCGCTAGCCAATTGCGCCACGGAGACAGTCCTGCTCCACTCTCACCACCATCAAAACATATCTTCAAAGCTATCAGCCCGAAGAAAAAAAGCACCGCACCACCACCGGGTGGGCTCGAAACTCCAACCTTTCGGTTAACAGCCGATCGCGCTAGCCAATTGCGCCACGGAGACAGTCTTGCTCCACTCTCACCACCATCAGAACATATCTTCAAAGCTATCAGCCCAAAGAAAAAAAAGCGCCGCTCCACCACCGGGTGGGCTCGAACCTCCAACTTTTCGGTTAACAGCCGATAGCGCTAGCCAATTGCGCCACGGAGACAGTCCTGCTCTACTCTCACCACCATAAAAGCAGATCTTCAAAAATATCAGCCCAAAAAAAGCGCCGCACCACCACCGGGTGGGCTCGAACCTCCAACCTTTCGGTTAACAGCCGATCGCGCTAGCCATTTGTGCCACGGAGACAGTTGTGCTCCACTCTCACCACCGTCAGAACATTTCTTCAGAGCTATCAGCCCAAAGAATAAAAAGCGCCGCACCACCACCGGGTGGGCTCGAACCTCCAACCTTTTGGTTAACAGCCGATCGCGCTAGCCAATTGCACCACGGAGACAGTCGTGCCCCACGTTCACCACCATCAGAACATATCGTCAAAGCTATCAGCGCAAAAAAAAAAAGCGACACACCACTCTCGGGAGCGCTCGAAACTCCAACCTTTCGGTTAACAGCCAATTGCGCTAGCCAATTGCGCCACGGAGACAGTCGTGCTCCACTCTCACCACCATGAAAACATATCTTCAAAGCTATCAGCCCACAGAAAAAAAGTGCCGCACCACCACCGGGTGAGCTCGAACTTCCAACCTTTCGGTGAACAGCCGATCACGCTAGCCAATTGCGCCTCGGAGACAGTCGTGCCCCACTTTCACCACCATCAGAACATATCTTCAAAGCTATCAGCGCAAAGAAAAAAGCAACACACCACTCCCAGGAGCGCTCGAAACTCCAACCTTTCGGTTAACAGCCGATCGCGCTAGCCGATTGCGCCACAGAGACAGTCCTCCTCCACTCTCACCACCATTAGAACATATCTTCAAAGCTATCAGCCCAAAGAAAAAAAGCGCCGCACCACCACCGGGTGGGCTCGAACCTCCAACATTTCGGTTAACAGCTGATCGCGCTAGCCAATCGCGCCACGAAGACAGTCGTGCTCCACTCTCACCCCCATCAGAATATATCTTAAAAGCTATCAGCCCAAAGAATGAAAAGCAACACACCACTCCGGGGAGGGCTCGAACCTCCAACCTTTCAGTTAACCGCCGATCGCGCTAGCCAATCGCGCCACGAAGACAGTCCTCCTCCACTCTGACCACCATTAGAACATATCTTCAAAGCTATCAGCCCAAAGAAAAAAAAGCGCCGCACCACCACCGGGTGGGCTCGAACCTCCAACCTTTCGGTTAACAGCCGATCACGCTAGCCAATTGCGCCACGGAGACAGTCGTGCCCCACTTTCACCACCATCAGAACATATTTTCAAAGCTATCAGCGCAAAGAAAAAAGCAACACACCACTCCCAGGAGCGCTCGAAACTCCAACCTGTCGGTTAACAGCCGATCGCGCTAGCCAAATGTGCCACGGAGACAGTCGTGCTCCACTCTCACCACCGTCAGAACATTTCTTCAGAGCTATCAGCCCAAAGGAGAAAAAGCGCCGTACCACCACCGGGTGGGCTCGAACCTCCAACGTTTCGGTTAACAGCCGATCGCGCTAGCCAATTGCGCCACGGAGACAGTCCTGCTCCACTCTCACCCCCATCAAAACATATCTTCAAAGCTATCAGCGCAAAGAAAAAAAAGTGCCGCACCACCACCGGGTGGGCTCGAACTTCAAACCTTTCGGTGAACAGCCGATCACGCTAGCCATTTGCGCCACGGAGACAGTCGTGCTCCACTCTCAACCCCGTCAGAACATTTTTTCAGAGCTATCAGCCCAAAGAAAAAAAAGCGCCGCACCACCCCAGGGTGGGCTCGAACCTCCAACCTTTCGGTTAACAGCCGATCACGCTAGCCAATTGCGCCACGGAGACAGTCGTGCCCCACTTTCACCACCATCAGAACATATTTTCAAAGCTATCAGCGCAAAGAAAAAAGCAACACACCACTCCCAGGAGCGCTCGAAACTCCAACCTTTCGGTTAACAGCCGATCGCGCTAGCCGATTGCGCCACAGAGACAGTCCTCCTCCACTCTCACCACCATTAGAACATATCTTCAAAGCTATCAGCCCAAAGAAAAAAAGCGCCGCACCACACCGCGTGGGCTCGAACCTCCAACCTTTCGGTTAACAGCCGATCGCGCTAGCCAATTGCGCCACGGAGACAGTCCTGCTCCACTCTCACCACCATCAAAACATATCTTCAAAGCTATCAGCCCGAAGAAAAAAAAGCGCCGCACCACCACCGGGTGGGCTCGAAACTCCAACCTTTCGGTTAACAGCCGATCGCGCTAGCCAATTGCGCCACGGAGACAGTCCTGCTCCACTCTCACCACCATCAAAACATATCTTCAAAGCTATCAGCCCAAAGAAAAAAAAAGCGCCGCACCACCACCGGGTGGGCTCGAACCTCCAACCTTTCGGTTAACAGCCAATCGCGCTAGCCAATTGCGCCACGGAGACAGTCGTGCCTTACTTTCACCACCATCAGAACATAACTTCAAAGCTATCAGCGCAAAGAAAAAAGCAACACACCACTCCTTAAGCGCTCGAAACTCCAACCTTTCAGTTAACAGCCGATCGCGCTAGCCAAATGTGCCACGGAGACAGTCGTGCTCCACTCTCACCACCGTCAGAACATTTCTTCAGAGCTATCAGCCCAAAGGAGAAAAAGCGCCGTACCACCACCGGGTGGGCTCGAACCTCCAACGTTTCGGTTAACAGCCGATCGCGCTAGCCAATTGCGCCACGGAGACAGTCCTGCTCCACTCTCACCCCCATCAAAACATATCTTCAAAGCTATCAGCGCAAAGAAAAAAAAGTGCCGCACCACCACCGGGTGGGCTCGAACTTCAAACCTTTCGGTGAACAGCCGATCACGCTAGCCATTTGCGCCACGGAGACAGTCGTGCTCCACTCTCAACCCCGTCAGAACATTTTTTCAGAGCTATCAGCCCAAAGAAAAAAAAGCGCCGCACCACCCCAGGGTGGGCTCGAACCTCCAACCTTTCGGTTAACAGCCGATCACGCTAGCCAATTGCGCCACGGAGACAGTCGTGCCCCACTTTCACCACCATCAGAACATATTTTCAAAGCTATCAGCGCAAAGAAAAAAGCAACACACCACTCCCAGGAGCGCTCGAAACTCCAACCTTTCGGTTAACAGCCGATCGCGCTAGCCGATTGCGCCACAGAGACAGTCCTCCTCCACTCTCACCACCATTAGAACATATCTTCAAAGCTATCAGCCCAAAGAAAAAAAGCGCCGCACCACACCGCGTGGGCTCGAACCTCCAACCTTTCGGTTAACAGCCGATCGCGCTAGCCAATTGCGCCACGGAGACAGTCCTGCTCCACTCTCACCACCATCAAAACATATCTTCAAAGCTATCAGCCCGAAGAAAAAAAAGCGCCGCACCACCACCGGGTGGGCTCGAAACTCCAACCTTTCGGTTAACAGCCGATCGCGCTAGCCAATTGCGCCACGGAGACAGTCCTGCTCCACTCTCACCACCATCAAAACATATCTTCAAAGCTATCAGCCCAAAGAAAAAAAAAAGCGCCGCACCACCACCGGGTGGGCTCGAACCTCCAACCTTTCGGTTAACAGCCAATCGCGCTAGCCAATTGCGCCACGGAGACAGTCGTGCCTTACTTTCACCACCATCAGAACATAACTTCAAAGCTATCAGCGCAAAGAAAAAAGCAACACACCACTCCTTAAGCGCTCGAAACTCCAACCTTTCAGTTAACAGCCGATCGGGCTAGCCTATTGCGCCACGAAGACAGTCGTGATGAACTCTCACCACCATCAGAACATATCTTAAAAGCTATCAGCCTAAAGAAAAAAAAGCGCCGCACCACCACCGGGTGGGCTCGAACCTCAAATCTTTCGGTTAACAGCCGATCGCGCTAGCCAATTGCGCCACGGAGACAGTCGTGCTCCACTCTCACCACCATCAGAACATATCTTCAAAGCTATCAGCGCAAAGAAAAAAGCAACACACCACTCTCGGGAGGGCTCGAACCTCCAACTTTTCGGTTAACAGCCGATAGCGCTAGCCAATTGCGCCACGGAGACAGTCCTGCGCCACTCTCACCACCATCAAAACATATCTTCAAAGCTATCAGCCCAAAGAAAAAAAAGCGCCGCACCACCCCCGGGTGGGCTCGAAACTCCAACCTTTCGGTTAACAGCCGATCGCGCTAGCCGATTGCGCCACAGAGACAGTCTTGCTCCACTCTCACCACCTTCAGAACATATCTTAAAAGCTATCAGCCTAAAGAATAAAAAGCGCCGCACCACCACCGGGTGGGCTCGAACCTCCAACATTTCGGTTAACAGCTGATCGCGCTAGCCAATCGCGCCACGAAGACAGTCGTGCTCCACTCTCACCACCATCAGAACATATCTTCAAAGCTATCAGCCCAAAGAATGAAAAGCAACACACCACTCCCGGGAGGGCTCGAACCTCCAACCTTTGAGTTAACAGCCGATCGCGCTAGCCAATTGCGCCACGGAGACCTTCATGCTCCACTCTCACCACCATCAAAACATATCTTCAAAGCTATCAGCCCAAGGAAAAAAAAGCGCCGCACCACCACCGGTAGGGCTCGAACTTCCAACTTTTCGGTTAACAGCCGATCGCGCTAGCCAATTGCGCCACGGAGACAGTCGTGCTCCACTCTCACCACCATCAGAACATATCTTCAAAGCTATTAGCGCAAAGAATAAAATTCGCCGCACCACCACCGGTTGGGCTCGAAACTCCAACCTTTCGGTTAACAGCCGATCGCGCTAGCCAATTGCGCTACGGAGACAGTCTTGCTCCACTCTCACCACCATCAGAACATAACTTCACAGCTATCAGCCCACAGAAAAAAAAGCGCCGCACCACCACCGTTTGGGCTCGAACCTCCATTCCTTCGGTTAACAGCCAATCGCGCTAGCCAATTGCGCCACAAAGACAGTCGTGCTCCACTCTCACTACCATCAGAACATATCTTGAAAGCTATCAGCGCAAAGAAAATAAAGCGACACCCCAATCCCGGGAGGGCTCGAACCTCAAACCTTTCAGTTAACAGCCGATCGCGCTAGCCAATTGCGCCACGGAGACAGTCGTGCTGCACTCTCACCACCATGAAAACATATCTTCAAAGCTATCAGCCCACAGAAAGAAAGTGCCGCACCACCACCGGGTGAGCTCGAACTTCCAACCTTTCGGTGAACAGCCGATCACGCTAGCCATTTGCGCAACGGAGACAGTCGTGCTCCACTCTCACCCCCGTCAGAACATTTCTTCAGAGCTAACAGCCTAAAGAAAAAAAAGCGCCGCACCACCACCGGGTGGGCTCGAACCTCCAACCTTTCGGTTAACAGCCGATCGCGCTAGCCGATTGCGCCACAGAGACAGTCTTGCTCCACTCTCACCACCTTCAGAACATATCTTAAAAGCTATCAGCCTAAAGAATAAAAAGCGCCGCACCACCACCGGGTGGGCTCGAACCTCCAACATTTCGGTTAACAGCTGATCGCGCTAGCCAATCGCGCCACGAAGACAGTCGTGCTCCACTCTCACCACCATCAGAACATATCTTCAAAGCTATCAGCCCAAAGAATGAAAAGCAACACACCACTCCCGGGAGGGCTCGAACCTCCAACCTTTGAGTTAACAGCCGATCGCGCTAGCCAATTGCGCCACGGAGACCTTCATGCTCCACTCTCACCACCATCAAAACATATCTTCAAAGCTATCAGCCCAAGGAAAAAAAAGCGCCGCACCACCACCGGTAGGGCTCGAACTTCCAACTTTTCGGTTAACAGCCGATCGCGCTAGCCAATTGCGCCACGGAGACAGTCGTGCTCCACTCTCACCACCATCAGAACATATCTTCAAAGCTATTAGCGCAAAGAATAAAATTCGCCGCACCACCACCGGTTGGGCTCGAAACTCCAACCTTTCGGTTAACAGCCGATCGCGCTAGCCAATTGCGCTACGGAGACAGTCTTGCTCCACTCTCACCACCATCAGAACATAACTTCAAAGCTATCAGCCCACAGAAAAAAAAGCGCCGCACCACCACCGTTTGGGCTCGAACCTCCATTCCTTCGGTTAACAGCCAATCGCGCTAGCCAATTGCGCCACAAAGACAGTCGTGCTCCACTCTCACTACCATCAGAACATATCTTGAAAGCTATCAGCACAAAGAAAATAAAGCGACACCCCAATCCCGGGAGGGCTCGAACCTCAAACCTTTCAGTTAACAGCCGATCGCGCTAGCCAATTGCGCCACGGAGACAGTCGTGCTGCACTCTCACCACCATGAAAACATATCTTCAAAGCTATCAGCCCACAGAAAGAAAGTGCCGCACCACCACCGGGTGAGCTCGAACTTCCAACCTTTCGGTGAACAGCCGATCACGCTAGCCATTTGCGCAACGGGGACAGTCGTGCTCCACTCTCACCCCCGTCAGAACATTTCTTCAGAGCTAACAGCCTAAAGAAAAAAAAGCGCCGCACCACCACCGGGTGGGCTCGAACCTCCAACCTTTCGGTTAACAGCCGATCGCGCTAGCCAATTGCGCCACGGAGACAGTGCTCCTCCACTCTCACCACAATTAGAACTTATCTTCAAAGCTATCAGCCCAAAGAAAAAAAAGCGCCGCACCACCACCGGGTGGGCTCGAACCTCCAACCTTTCTGTTAACAGCCGATCGCGCTAGCCAATTGCGCCACGGAGACAGTCGTGCTCCACTCTCACCACCATCAGAACACATCTTCAAAGCTATCAGCGCAAAGAAAAAAGCAATACACCACTCCCGGGAGGGCTCGGACCTTCAACTTTTCGGTTAACAGCCGATCGCGCTAGCCAATTGCGCCACGGAGACAGTCCTGCTCCACTCTCACCTCCATCAGAACATATCTTCAAACATATCAGCCCAAAGAAAAAAAAGCGCCGCACCACCACCGGTTGGGCTCGAACCTCCAACTTTTCGGTTAACAGCCGATCGCGCTAGCCAATTGCGCCACGGAGACAGTCGTGCTCCACTCTCACCACCATCAGAACATATCTTCAAAGCTATTAGCGCAAAGAAAAAAAAGCACCGCACCACCACCGGGTGGGCTCGAACTTCCAACCATTTGGTTAACAGCCGATCGCGCTAGCCAATTGCGCCACAGAGACAGTCCTGCGCCACTCTCACCACCATCAAAACATATCTTCAAAGCTATCAGCCCAAAGAAAAAAAAGCGCCGCACCACCCCCGGATGGGCTCGAAACTCCAACCTTTCGGTTAACAGCCGATCGCGCTAGCCGATTGCGCCACAGAGACAGTCTTGCTCTACTCTCACCACCTTCAGAACATATCTTAAAAGCTATCAGCCTAAAGAAAAAAAAGCGCCGCACCACCACCGGGTGGGCTCGAACCTCCAACATTTCGGTTAACAGCTGATCGCGCTAGCCAATCGCGCCACGAAGACAGTCGTGCTCCACTCTCACCACCATCAGAAAATATCTTCAAAGCTATCAGCCCAAAGAATGAAAAGCAACACACCACTCCCGGGAGGGCTCGAACCTCCAACCTTTGAGTTAACAGCCGATCGCGCTAGCCAATTGCGCCACGGAGACCTTCATGCTCCACTCTCACCACCATCAAAACATATCTTCAAAGCTATCAGCCCAAGGAAAAAAAAGCGCCGCACCACCACCGGTAGGGCTCGAACTTCCAACTTTTCGGTTAACAGCCGATCGCGCTAGCCAATTGCGCCACGGAGACAGTCGTGCTCCACTCTCACCACCATCAGAACATATCTTCAAAGCTATTAGCGCAAAGAATAAAATTCGCCGCACCACCACCGGTTGGGCTCGAAACTCCAACCTTTCGGTTAACAGCTGATCGCGCTAGCCAATTGCTCCACGGAGACAGTCTTGCTCCACTCTCACCACCATCAGAACATATCTTCAAAGCTATCAGCCCAAAGAAAAAAAAGCGCCGCACCACCACCGGGTGGGCTTGAACCTCCAACCTTTCAGTGAACAGCCGATCGCGCTAGCCAATTGCGCCACAAAGACAGTCGTGCTCCACTCTCACCACCATCAGAACATATCTTCAAAGCTATCAGCGCAAAGAAAAAAGCAACACACCACTCCCGGGAGGGCACGAACCTCCAACATTTAGGTTAACAGCCGATCGCGCTAGCCAATTGCGCCACGGAGACAGTCCTGCTCCACTCTCACCACCATCAGAACATATCTTCAAAGCTATCAGCCCAAAGAAAAAAAAAAGCGCCGCACCACCACCGGGTGGGCTTGAACCTCCAACCTTTCGGTTAACAGCCGATCGCGCTAGCCAATTGCGCCACGGAGACAGTCGTGCCCCACTTTCACCACCATCAGAACATATCTTCAAACCTATCACCGCAAAGAAAAAGCAACACACCACTCCCTGGAGCGCTCGAAACTCCAACCTTTCGGTTAACAGCCGATCGCGCTAGCCAATTGCGCCACGGAGACAGTCGTGCCCCACTTTCACCACCACCAGAACATATCTTCAAAGCTATCAGCGCAAAGAAAAAAGCAACCCACCACTCCAGGCAGCGCTCGAAAATCCAACCTTTCGGTTAACAGCCGATGGCGCTAGCCAATTGCGCTACGGAGACAATCGTGCTCCACTCTCACCACCATCAGAACATATCTTAAAAGCTATCAGCCTAAAAAAAAGCGCCGCACCACCACCGGGTGGGCTCGAACCTCCAACATTTCGGTTAACAGCTGATCGCGCTAGCCAATCGCGCCACGAAGACAGTCGTGCTCCACTCTCACCCCCATCAGAACATATCTTAAAAGCTATCAGCCCAAAGAATGAAAAGCAACACACCACTCCTGGGAGGGCTCGAACCTCCAACCTTTCAGTTAACAGCCGATAGCGCTAGCCAATTGCGCTACGGAGACAGTCCTCCTCCACTCTCACCACCATTAGAACATATCTTCAAAGCTATCAGCCCAAAGAAAAAAAAGCGCCGCACCACCACCGGGTGGGCTCGAACCTCCAACCTTTCGGTTAACAGCCGATCGCGCTAGCCAATTGTGCCACGGAGACAGTCGTGCTCCACTCTCACCACCATCAGAACATATCTTCAAAGCTATCAGCGCAAAGAAAAAAAAGCGCCGCACCACCACCGGGTGGGCTCGAACATCCAACATTTCGGTTAACAGCTGATGGCGGTAGCCAATCACGCCACGAAGACAGTCGTGCTCCACTCTCACCACCATCAGAACATATCTTCAAAGCTATCAGCCCAAAGAATGAAAAGCAACACACCACTCCCGGGAGGGCTCGAACCTCCAACCTTTGAGTTAACAGCCGATCGCGCTAGCCAATTGCGCCACGGAGACCGTCATGCTCCACTCTCACCACCATCAAAATATATCTTCAAAGCTATCAGCCCAAAGAAAAAAAAAACGCCACACCACCACCGGTAGGGCTCGAACTTCCAACTTTTCGGTTAACAGCCGATCGCGCTAGCCAATTGCGCCACGGAGACAGTCGTGCTCCACTCTCACCACCATCAGAACATATCTTCAAAGCTATTAGCGCAAAGAATAAAATTCGCCGCACCACCACCGGTTGGGCTCGAAACTCCAACCTTTCGGTTAACAGCCGATCGCGCTAGCCAATTGCGCCACGGAGACAGTCTTGCTCCACTCTCACCACCATCAGAACATAACTTCAAAGCTATCAGCCCACAGAAAAAAAAGCGCCGCACCACCACCGTTTGGGCTCGAACCTCCAACCCTTCGGTTAACAGCCAATCGCGCTAGCCAATTGCGCCACAAAGACAGTCGTGCTCCACTCTCACTACCATCAGAACATATCTTCAAAGCTATCAGCGCAAAGAAAATAAAGCGACACCCCAATCCCGGGAGGGCTCGAACCTCAAACCTTTCAGTTAACAGCCGATCGCGCTAGCCAATTGCGCCACGGAGACAGTCGTGCTGCACTCTCACCACCATCAGAACATATCTTGAAAGCTATCAGCGCAAAGAAAAAAGCAACACACCACTCCCGGGAGCGCTCGAACCTTCAACTTTTCGGTTAACAGCCGATCGTGCTAGCCAATTGCGCCACGGAGACAGTCCTGCTCCACTCTCACCTCCATCAGAACATATCTTCAAAGCTATCAGCCCAAAGAAAAAAAAGCGCCGAACCACCACCGGGTGGGCTCGAAACTCCAAACTTTCGGTTAACAGCCGATCGCGCTAGCCAATTGCGCCACGGAGACAGTCTTGCTCCACTCTCACCACCATCAGAACATATCTTCAAAGCTATCAGCCCAAAGAAAAAAAAGCGCCGCACCACCACTGGGTGGGCTTGAACCTCCAACCTTTCAGTGAACAGCCGATCGCGCTAGCCAATTGCGCCACAAAGACAGTCGTGCTCCACTCTCACCACCATCAGAACATATCTTCAAAGCTATCAGCGCAAAGAAAAAAGCAACACACCACTCCCGGGAGGGCACGAACCTCCAACATTTAGGTTAACAGCCGATCGCGCTAGCCAATTGCGCCACGGAGACAGTCCTGCTCCACTCTCACCACCATCAGAACATATCTTCAAAGCTATCAGCCCAAAGAAAAAAAAGCGCCGCACCACCACCGGGTGGGCTTGAACCTCCAACCTTTCGGTTAACAGCCGATCGCGCTAGCCAATTGCGCCACGGAGACAGTCGTGCCCCACTTTCACCACCACCAGAACATATCTTCAAAGCTATCAGCGCAAAGAAAAAAGCAACCCACCACTCCAGGCAGCGCTCGAAAATCCAACCTTTCGGTTAACAGCCGATGGCGCTAGCCAATTGCGCTACGGAGACAATCGTGCTCCACTCTCACCACCATCAGAACATATCTTAAAAGCTATCAGCCTAAAAAAAAGCGCCGCACCACCACCGGGTGGGCTCGAACCTCCAACATTTCGGTTAACAGCTGATCGCGCTAGCCAATCGCGCCACGAAGACAGTCGTGCTCCACTCTCACCCCCATCAGAACATATCTTAAAAGCTATCAGCCCAAAGAATGAAAAGCAACACACCACTCCGGGGAGGGCTCGAACCTCCAACCTTTCAGTTAACAGCCGATAGCGCTAGCCAATTGCGCTACGGAGACAGTCCTCCTCCACTCTCACCACCATTAGAACATATCTTCAAAGCTATCAGCCCAAAGAAAAAAAAGCGCCGCACCACCACCGGGTGGGCTCGAACCTCCAACCTTTCGGTTAACAGCCGATCGCGCTAGCCAATTGCGCCACGGAGACAGTCGTGCTCCACTCTCACCACCATCAGAACATATCTTCAAAGCTATCAGCGCAAAGAAAAAAAGCGCCGCACCACCACCGGGTGGGCTCGAACATCCAACATTTCGGTTAACAGCTGATGGCGGTAGCCAATCACGCCACAAAGACAGTCGTGCTCCACTCTCACCACCATCAGAACATATCTTCAAAGCTATCAGCGCAAAGAAAAAAGCAACACACCACTCCCGGGAGGGCTCGAAACTCTAACCTTTCGGTTAACAGCCGATCGCGCTAGCCAATTGCGCCACGGAGACAGTCGTGCTCCACTCTCACCACCGCCAGAACATTTCTTCAGAGCTATCAGCCCAAAGGAGAAAAAGCGCCGCACCACCACCGGGTGGGCTCGAACCTCCAACGTTTCGGTTAACAGCCGATCGCGCTAGCCAATTGCGCCACGGAAACAGTCCTGCTCCACTCTCACCACCATCAAAACATATCTTCAAAGCTATCAGCGCAAAAAAAGCAACACACCAATCCCGCGAGGGCTCGAACCTCCAACTTTTCGGTTAACAGCCGATCGCGCTAGCCAATTGCGCCACGGAGACAGTCCTGCTCCACTCTCACCACCATCAAAACATATCTTCAAAGCTATCAGCCCGAAGAAAAAAAAGCGCCGCACCACCACCGGGTGGGCTCGAAACTCCAACCTTTCGGTTAACAGCCGATCGCGCTAGCCAATTGCGCCACGGAGACAGTCTTGCTCCACTCTCACTACCATCAGAACATATCTTCAAAGCTATCAGCCCAAAGAAAAAAAAGCGCCGCACCACCACCGGGTGGGCTCGAACCTCCAACCTTTCGGTTAACAGCCAATCGCGCTAGCGAATTGCGCCACGGAGACAGTCGTGCCCCACTTTCACCACCATCAGAACATATCTTCAAAGCTATCAGCGCAAAGAAAAAAGCAACACACCACCCCTTAAGCGCTCGAAACTCCAACCTTTCAGTTAACAGCCGATCGCGCTAGCCAATTGCGCCACGGAGACAGTCGTGCCCCACTTTCACCACCACCAGAACATATCTTCAAAGCTATCAGCGCAAAGAAAAAAGCAACCCACCACTCCAGGCAGCGCTCGAAAATCCAACCTTTCGGTTAACAGCCGATGGCGCTAGCCAATTGCGCTACGGAGACAATCGTGCTCCACTCTCACCACCATCAGAACATATCTTAAAAGCTATCAGCCTAAAAAAAAGCGCCGCACCACCACCGGGTGGGCTCGAACCTCCAACATTTCGGTTAACAGCTGATCGCGCTAGCCAATCGCGCCACGAAGACAGTCGTGCTCCACTCTCACCCCCATCAGAACATATCTTAAAAGCTATCAGCCCAAAGAATGAAAAGCAACACACCACTCCTGGGAGGGCTCGAACCTCCAACCTTTCAGTTAACAGCCGATAGCGCTAGCCAATTGCGCTACGGAGACAGTCCTCCTCCACTCTCACCACCATTAGAACATATCTTCAAAGCTATCAGCCCAAAGAAAAAAAAGCGCCGCACCACCACCGGGTGGGCTCGAACCTCCAACCTTTCGGTTAACAGCCGATCGCGCTAGCCAATTGTGCCACGGAGACAGTCGTGCTCCACTCTCACCACCATCAGAACATATCTTCAAAGCTATCAGCGCAAAGAAAAAAGCAGGACACCACTCCCGGGAGGGCTCTAACCTCCAAATTTTCGGTTAACAGCCGATCGCGCTAGCCAATTGCGCCACGGAGACAAACCTGCTCCACTCTCACCACCATGAAAACATATCTTCAAAGCTATCAGCCGAAAGAAAAAAAAGCGCCGCACCACCACCGGGTGTGCTCGAAACTCCAACCTTTCGGTTAACAGCCGATCGCGCTAGCCAATTGCGCCACGGAGATAGTCGTGCTCCACTCTCACCACCATCAGAACATATCTTCAAAGCTACCAGCCCAAAGAATGAAAAGCAACACACCACTCCCGGGAGGGCTCGAACCTCCAACCTTTCAGTTAACAGCCGATCGCGCTAGCCAATTGCGCCACGGAGACAGTCATGCTCCATTCTCACCACCATCAGAACATATCTTCAAAGCTATCAGCCCAAAGAATGAAAAGCAACACACCACTCCCGGGAGGGCTCCAACCTCCAACCTTTCAGTTAACAGCCGATCGCGCTGGCCAATTGCACCACGGAGACAGTCATGCTCCACTCTCACCACCATCAAAACATATCTTCAAAGCTATCAGGCCAAAGAAAAAAAAGCGCCGCACCACCACCGGTTGGGCTCGAACCTCCAACTTTTCGGTTAACAGCCGATCGCGCTAGCCAATTGCGCCACGGAGACAGTCGTGCTCCACTCTCACCACCATCAGAACATATCTTAAAAGCTATCAGCCTAAAGAAAAAAAAGCGCCGCACCACCACCGGGTGGGCTCGAACCTTCAACATTTCGGTTAACAGCTGATCGCGCTAGCCAATTGCGCCACGGAGAAAGTCTTGCTCCACTCTCACCACCATCAGAACATAACTTCAAAGCTATCAGCCCACAGAAAAAAAGCGCCGCACCACCACCGTTTGGGCTCGAACCTCCAACCCTTCGGTTAACAGCCGATTGCGCTAGCCAATTGCGCCACAAAGACAGTCGTGCTCCACTCTCACCACCATCAGAACATATCTTCAAAGCTATCAGCGCAAAGAAAATAAAGCAACACACCAATCCCGGGAGGGCTCGAACCTCAAACCTTTCAGTTAACAGCCGATCGCGCTAGCCAATTGCGCCACGGAGACAGTCGTTCTGCACTCTCACCACCATCAGAACATATCTTCAAAGCTATCAGCGCAAAGAAAAAAGCAACACACCACTCCCGGGAGCGCTCGAAACTCCAACCTTTCGGTTAACAGCCGATCGCGCTAGCCAATTGCGCCACGGAGACAGTGCTCCTCCACTCTTACCACCATTAGAACTTATCTTCAAAGCTATCAGCCCAAAGAAAAAAAAGCGCCGCACCACCACCGGGTGGGCTTGAACCTCCAACCTTTCTGTTAACAGCCGATCGCGCTAGCCTATTGCGCCACGGAGACAGTCGTGCTTCACTCTCTCCACCATCAGAACACATCTTCAAAGCTATCAGCGCAAAGAAAAAAGCAATACACCACTCCCGGGAGGGCTCGACCCTTCAACTTTTCGGTTAACAGCCGATCGTGCTAGCCAATTGCGCCACAGAGACAGTCCTGCTCCACTCTCACCTCCATCAGAACTTATCTTCAAAGCTATCAGCCCAAAGAAAAAAAAGCGCCGAACCACCACCGGGTGGGCTCGAAACTCCAACCTTTCGGTTAACAGCCAATCGCGCTAGCCAATTGCGCCACGGAGACAGCCTTGCTCCACTCTCACCACCATCAGAACATATCTTCAAAGCTATCAGCCCAAAGAAAAAAAAGCGCCGCACCACCACCGGGTGGGCTCGAACCTCCAACCTTTCGGTGAACAGCCGATCGCGCTAGCCAATTGCGCCACAAAGACAGTCGTGCTCCACTCTCACCACCATCAGAACATATCTTCAAAGCTATCAGCGCAAAGAAAAAAGCAACACACCACTCCCGGGAGGGCACGAACCTCCACCTTTTCGGTTAACAGCCGATCGTGCTAGCCAATAGCGCCACGGAGACAGTCCTGCTCCACTCTCACCACCATCAGAACATATCTTCAAAGCTATCAGCCCAAAGAAAAAAAAGCGCCGCACCACCACCGGGTGGGCTCGAACCTCCAACCTTTCGGTTAACAGCCGATCGCGCTAGCCAATTGCGCCACGGAGACAGTCGTGCCCAACTTTCACCACCATCAGAACATATTTTCAAAGCTATCAGCGCAAAGAAAAAAGCAACACACCACTCCCTGGAGCGCTCGAAAATCCAACCTTTCGGTTAACAGCCGATGGCGCTAGCCAATTGCGCCACGGAGACAATCGTGCTCCACTCTCACCACCATCAGAACATATCTTAAAAGCTATCAGCCTAAAGAAAAAAAGCGCCGCACCACCACCGGGTGGGCTCGAACCTCCAACATTTCGGTTAACAGCTGATCGCACTAGCCAATCGCGCCACGAAGACAGTCGTGCTCCACTCTCACCCCCATCAGAACATATCTTAAAAGCTATCAGCCCAAAGAATGAAAAGCAACACACCACTCCGGGGAGGGCTCGAACCTCCAACCTTTCAGTTAACAGCCGATCGCGCTAGCCAATTGCGCTACGGAGACAGTCGTGCTCCACTCTCTCCACCATCAGAACACATCTTCAAAGCTATCAGCGCAAAGAAAAAAAAGCGCCGCACCACCACCGGGTGGGCTCGAATATCCAACATTTCGGTTAATAGCTGATCGCGGTAGCCAATCGCGCCACGAAGACAGTCGTGCTCCACTCTCAGCACCATCAGAATATATCTTCAAAGCTATCAGCGCAAAGAAAAAAGCAACACACCACTCCCGGGAGGGCTCGAAACTCCAACCATTCGGTTAACAGCCGATCGCGCTAGCCAATTGCGCCACGGAGACAGTCCTCCTCCACTCTCACCACCATTAGAACATATCTTCAAAGCTATCAGCCCAAAGAAAAAAAGCGCCGCACCACCACCGCGTGGGCTCGAACCTCCAACCTTTCGGTTAACAGCCGATCGCGCTAGCCAATCGCGCCACGGAGACAGTCGTGCTCCACTCTCACCACCATCAGAACATATCTTCAAAGCTATCAGCGCAAAAAAAGCAACACACCAATCCCGGGAGGGCTCGAACCTCCAACTTTTCGGTTAACAGCTGATCGCGCTAGCCAATTGCGCCACGGAGACAGTCCTGCTCCACTCTCACCACCATCAAAACATATCTTCAAAGCTATCAGCCCGAAGAAAAAAAGCGCCGCACCACCACCGTTTGGTCTCGAACCTCCAACCCTTCGGTTAACAGCCGATCGCGCTAGCCAATTGCGCCACAAAGACAGTCGTGCTCCACTCTCACCACCATCAGAACATATCTTCAAAGCTATCAGCGCAAAGAAAATAAAGCAACACACCAATCTCTGGAGGGCTCGAACCTCAAACCTTTCAGTTAACAGCCGATCGCGCTAGCCAATTGCGCCACGGAGACAGTCGTTCTGCACTCTCACCACCATCAGAACATATCTTCAAAGCTATCAGCGCAAAGAAAAAAGCAACACACCACTCCCGGGAGCGCTCGAAACTCAAACCTTTCGGTTAACAGCCGATCGCGCTAGCCAATTGTGCCACGGAGACAGTGCTCCTCCACTCTCACCACCATTAGAACTTATCTTCAAAGCTATCAGCCCAAAGAAAAAAAGCGCCGCACCACCACCGGGTGGGCTTGAACCTCCAACCTTTCTGTTAACAGCCGATCGCGCTAGCCAATTGCGCCACGGAGACAGTCGTGCTCCACTCTCTCCACCATCAGAACACATCTTCAAAGCTATCAGCGCAAAGAAAAAAGCAATACACCACTCCCGGGAGGGCTCGAACCTTCAACTTTTCGGTTAACAGCCGATCGTGCTAGCCAATTGCGCCACGGAGACAGTCCTGCTCCACTCTCACCTCCATCAGAACATATCTTCAAAGCTATCAGCCCAAAGAAAAAAAAAGCGCCGAACCACCACCGGGTGGGCTCGAAACTCCAACCTTTCGGTTAACAGCCGATCGCGCTAGCCAATTGCGCCACGGAGACAGCCTTGCCCAACTTTCACCACCATCAGAACATATTTTCAAAGCTATCAGCGCAAAGAAAAAAGCAACACACCACTTCCTGGAGCGCTCGAAAATCCAACCTTTCGGTTAACAGCCGATGGCGCTAGCCAATTGCGCCACGGAGACAATCGTGCTCCACTCTCACCACCATCAGAACATATCTTAAAAGCTATCAGCCTAAAGAAAAAAAGCGCCGCACCACCACCGGGTGGGCTCGAACCTCCAACATTTCGGTTAACAGCTGATCGCACTAGCCAATCGCGCCACGAAGACAGTCGTGCTCCACTCTCACCCCCATCAGAACATATCTTAAAAGCTATCAGCCCAAAGAATGAAAAGCAACACACCACTCCGGGGAGGGCTCGAACCTCCAACCTTTCAGTTAACAGCCGATCGCGCTAGCCAATTGCGCTACGGAGACAGTCGTGCTCCACTCTCTCCACCATCAGAACACATCTTCAAAGCTATCAGCGCAAAGAAAAAAAAGCGCCGCACCACCACCGGGTGGGCTCGAACATCCAACATTTCGGTTAATAGCTGATCGCGGTAGCCAATCGCGCCACGAAGACAGTCGTGCTCCACTCTCAGCACCATCAGAATATATCTTCAAAGCTATCAGCGCAAAGAAAAAAGCAACACACCACTCCCGGGAGGGCTCGAAACTCCAACCATTCGGTTAACAGCCGATCGCGCTAGCCAATTGCGCCACGGAGACAGTCCTCCTCCACTCTCACCACCATTAGAACATATCTTCAAAGCTATCAGCCCAAAGAAAAAAAGCGCCGCACCACCACCGCGTGGGCTCGAACCTCCAACCTTTCGGTTAACAGCCGATCGCGCTAGCCAATCGCGCCACGGAGACAGTCGTGCTCCACTCTCACCACCATCAGAACATATCTTCAAAGCTATCAGCGCAAAAAAAGCAACACACCAATCCCGGGAGGGCTCGAACCTCCAACTTTTCGGTTAACAGCTGATCGCGCTAGCCAATTGCGCCACGGAGACAGTCCTGCTCCACTCTCACCACCATCAAAACATATCTTCAAAGCTATCAGCCCGAAGAAAAAAAGCGCCGCACCACCACCGTTTGGTCTCGAACCTCCAACCCTTCGGTTAACAGCCGATCGCGCTAGCCAATTGCGCCACAAAGACAGTCGTGCTCCACTCTCACCACCATCAGAACATATCTTCAAAGCTATCAGCGCAAAGAAAATAAAGCAACACACCAATCTCTGGAGGGCTCGATCCTCAAACCTTTCAGTTAACAGCCGATCGCGCTAGCCAATTGCGCCACGGAGACAGTCGTTCTGCACTCTCACCACCATCAGAACATATCTTCAAAGCTATCAGCGCAAAGAAAAAAGCAACACACCACTCCCGGGAGCGCTCGAAACTCAAACCTTTCGGTTAACAGCCGATCGCGCTAGCCAATTGTGCCACGGAGACAGTGCTCCTCCACTCTCACCACCATTAGAACTTATCTTCAAAGCTATCAACCCAAAGAAAAAAAGCGCCGCACCACCACCGGGTGGGCTTGAACCTCCAACCTTTCTGTTAACAGCCGATCGCGCTAGCCAATTGCGCCACGGAGACAGTCGTGCTCCACTCTCTCCACCATCAGAACACATCTTCAAAGCTATCAGCGCAAAGAAAAAAGCAATACACCACTCCCGGGAGGGCTCGAACCTTCAACTTTTCGGTTAACAGCCGATCGTGCTAGCCAATTGCGCCACGGAGACAGTCCTGCTCCACTCTCACCTCCATCAGAACATATCTTCAAAGCTATCAGCCCAAAGAAAAAAAAAGCGCCGAACCACCACCGGGTGGGCTCGAAACTCCAACCTTTCGGTTAACAGCCGATCGCGCTAGCCAATTGCGCCACGGAGACAGCCTTGCTCCACTCTCACCACCATCAGAACATATCTTCAAAGCTATCAGCCCAAAGAAAAAAAAGCGCCGCACCACCACCGGGTGGGCTCGAACCTCCAACCTTTCGGTGAACAGCCGATCGCGCTAGCCAATTGCGCCAAAAAGACAGTCCGTCTCCACTCTCACCACCATCAGAACATATCTTCAAAGCTATCAGCCCAAAGAGAAAAAAGCGCCGCACCACCACCGGGTGGGCTCGAACCTCCAACCTTTCGGTTAACAGCCGATCGCGCTAGACAATTGCGCCACGGAGACAGTCGTGCCCCACTTTCACCACCATCAGAACATATTTTCAAAGCTATCAGCCCAAAGAAAAAAAAAGCGCCGCACCACCCCCGGGTGGGCTCGAACTTCCAACCTTTTGGTTAACAGCCGATCGCGCTAGCCAATTGCGCCACGGAGACAGTCCTGCGCCACTCTCACCACCATCAGAACATATCTTCAAAGCTACCAGCCCAAAGAATAAAAAGCGCCGCACCACCACCGGGTGGGCTCGAAACTCCAACCTTTCGGTTAACAGCCGATTGCGCTAGCCAATTGCGCCATGGAGACAGTCTTGCTCCACTCTCACCACCATCAGAACATAACTTCAAAGCTATCAGCCCACAGAAAAAAAAAGCGCCGCACCACCACCGTTTGGGCTCGAAACTCCAACCTTTCGGTTAACAGCCGATCGCGCTAGCCAATTGCGCCACGGAGATAGTCGTGCTCCACTCTCACCACCATCAGAACATATCTTCAAAGCTATCAGCCCAAAGAATGAAAAGCAACACACCACTCCCGAAAGGGCTCGAACCTCCAACCTTTCAGTTAACAGCCGATCGCGCTAGCCAATTGCGCCACGGAGACAGTCATGCTCCACTCTCACCACCATCAGAACATATCTTCAAAGCTATCAGCCCAAAGAATGAAAAGCAACACACCACTCCCGGGAGGGCTCCAACCTCCAACCTTTCAGTTAACAGCCGATCGCGCTGGCCAATTGCACCACGGAGACAGTCATGCTCCACTCTCTCCACCATCAAAGCATATCTTCAAAGCTATCAGCCCAAAGAAAAAAAGCGCCGCACCACCACCGGTTGGGCTCGAACTTCCAACTTTTCGGTTAACAGCCGATCACGCTAGCCAATTGCGCCACGGAGACAGTCCTGCTCCACTCTCACCACCATCAGAACATATCTTCAAAGCTATTAGCGCAAAGAAAAAAAAGCGCCGCACCACCACCGGGTGGGCTCGAACTTCCAACCTTTTGGTTAACAGCCGATCGCGCTAGCCAATTGCGCCACGGAGACAGTCCTGCGCCACTCTCACCACCATCAGAACATATCTTCAAAGCTATCAGCCCAAAGAATAAAAAGCGCCGCACCACCACCGGGTGGGCTCGAAACTCCAACCTCGCGGTTAACAGCCGATCGCGCTAGCCAATGGCGCCACGGAGACAGTCTTGCTCCACTCTCACCACCATCAGAACATAATTTCAAAGCTATCAGCCCACAGAAAAAAAAGCGCCACACCACCACCGTTTGGGCTCGAACCTCCACCTTTTCGGTTAACAGCCGATCGCGCTAGCCAATTGCGCCACGGAGACAGTCGTGCTCCACTCTCACCACCATCAGAACATATCTTCAAAGCTATTAGCGCAAAGAAAAAAAAGCGCCGCAACACCACCGGGTGGGCTCGAACTTCCAACCTTTTGGTTAACAGCCGATCGCGCTAGCCAATTGCGCCACGGAGACAGTCCTGCGCAACTGTCACCACCATCAGAACATATCTTCAAAGCTATTAGCCCAAAGAATAAAAAGCGCCGCACCACCACCGGGTGGGCTCGAAACTCCAACCTTTCGGTTAACAGCCGATCGCGCTAGCCAATTGCGCCACGGAGACAGTCTTGCTCCACTCTCACCACCATCAGAACATATCTTCAAAGCTATCAGCCTAAAGAAAAAAAAGCGCCACACCACCACCGGGTGGGCTCGAACCTCAAACCTTTCGGTTAACAGCCAATCGCGCTAGCCGATAGCGCCACGAAGACAGTCGTGCTCCACTCTCACCACCATCAGAACATATCTTCAAAGCTATCAGCGCAAAGAAAAAAGCAGGACACCACTCCCGGGAGGGCTCTAACCTCCAAATTTTCGGTTAACAGCCGATCGCGCTAGCCAATTGCGCCACGGAGACAGTCCTGCTCCACTCTCACCACCATGAAAACATATCTTCAAAGCTATCAGCCGAAAGAAAAAAAAGCGCCGCACCACCACCGGGTGTGCTCGAAACTCCAACCTTTCGGTTAACAGCCGATCGCGCTAGCCAATTGCGCCACGGAGATAGTCGTGCTCCACTCTCACCACCATCAGAACATATCTTCAAAGCTACCAGCCCAAAGAATGAAAAGCAACACACCACTCCCGGGAGGGCTCGAACCTCCAACCTTTCAGTTAACAGCCGATCGCGCTAGCCAATTGCGCCACGGAGACAGTCATGCTCCATTCTCACCACCATCAGAACATATCTTCAAAGCTATCAGCCCAAAGATTGAAAAGCAACACACCACTCCCGGGAGGGCTCCAACCTCCAACCTTTCAGTTAACAGCCGATCGCGCTGGCCAATTGCACCACGGAGAGAGTCATGCTCCACTCTCACCACCATCAAAACATATCTTCAAAGCTATCAGGCCAAAGAAAAAAAAGCGCCGCACCACCACCGGTTGGGCTCGAACCTCCAACTTTTCGGTTAACAGCCGATCGCGCTAGCCAATTGCGCCACGGAGACAGTCGTGCTCCACTCTCACCACCATCAGAACATATCTTAAAAGCTATCAGCCTAAAGAAAAAAAAGCGCCGCACCACCACCGGGTGGGCTCGAACCTTCAACATTTCGGTTAACAGCTGATCGCGCTAGCCAATTGCGCCACGGAGAAAGTCTTGCTCCACTCTCACCACCATCAGAACATAACTTCAAAGCTATCAGCCTACAGAAAAAAAGCGCCGCACCACCACCGTTTGGGCTCGAACCTCCAACCCTTCGGTTAACAGCCGATCGCGCTAGCCAATTGCGCCACAAAGACAGTCGTGCTCCACTCTCACCACCATCAGAACATATCTTCAAAGCTATCAGCGCAAAGAAAATAAAGCAACACACCAATCTCTGGAGGGCTCGAACCTCAAACCTTTCAGTTAACAGCCGATCGCGCTAGCCAATTGCGCCACGGAGACAGTCGTTCTGCACTCTCACCACCATCAGAACATATCTTCAAAGCTATCAGCGCAAAGAAAAAAGCAACACACCACTCCCGGGAGCGCTCGAAACTCAAACCTTTCGGTTAACAGCCGATCGCGCTAGCCAATTGTGCCACGGAGACAGTGCTCCTCCACTCTCACCACCATTAGAACTTATCTTCAAAGCTATCAGCCCAAAGAAAAAAAGCGCCGCACCACCACCGGGTGGGCTTGAACCTCCAACCTTTCTGTTAACAGCCGATCGCGCTAGCCAATTGCGCCACGGAGACAGTCGTGCTCCACTCTCTCCACCATCAGAACACATCTTCAAAGCTATCAGCGCAAAGAAAAAAGCAATACACCACTCCCGGGAGGGCTCGAACCTTCAACTTTTCGGTTAACAGCCGATCGTGCTAGCCAATTGCGCCACGGAGACAGTCCTGCTCCACTCTCACCTCCATCAGAACATATCTTCAAAGCTATCAGCCCAAAGAAAAAAAAGCGCCGAACCACCACCGGGTGGGCTCGAAACTCCAACCTTTCGGTTAACAGCCGATCGCGCTAGCCAATTGCGCCACGGAGACAGCCTTGCTCCACTCTCACCACCATCAGAACATATCTTCAAAGCTATCAGCCCAAAGAAAAAAAAGCGCCGCACCACCACCGGGTGGGCTCGAACCTCCAACCTTTCGGTGAACAGCCGATCGCGCTAGCCAATTGCGCCACGGAGATAGTCGTGCTCCACTCTCACCACCATCAGAACATATCTTCAAAGCTATCAGCCCAAAGAATGAAAAGCAACACACCACTCCCGAAAGGGCTCGAACCTCCAACCTTTCAGTTAACAGCCGATCGCGCTAGCCAATTGCGCCACGGAGACAGTCATGCTCCACTCTCACCACCATCAGAACATATCTTCAAAGCTATCAGCCCAAAGAATGAAAAGCAACACACCACTCCCGGGAGGGCTCCAACCTCCAACCTTTCAGTTAACAGCCGATCGCGCTGGCCAATTGCACCACGGAGACAGTCATGCTCCACTCTCTCCACCATCAAAGCATATCTTCAAAGCTATCAGCCCAAAGAAAAAAAGCGCCGCACCACCACCGGTTGGGCTCGAACTTCCAACTTTTCGGTTAACAGCCGATCACGCTAGCCAATTGCGCCACGGAGACAGTCCTGCTCCACTCTCAGTACCATCAGAACATATCTTCAAAGCTATTAGCGCAAAGAAAAAAAAGCGCCGCACCACCACCGGGTGGGCTCGAACTTCCAACCTTTTGGTTAACAGCCGATCGCGCTAGCCAATTGCGCCACGGAGACAGTCCTGCGCCACTCTCACCACCATCAGAACATATCTTCAAAGCTATCAGCCCAAAGAATAAAAAGCGCCGCACCACCACCGGGTGGGCTCGAAACTCCAACCTTGCGGTTAACAGCCGATCGCGCTAGCCAATGGCGCCACGGAGACAGTCTTGCTCCACTCTCACCACCATCAGAACATAATTTCAAAGCTATCAGCCCACAGAAAAAAAAGCGCCACACCACCGTTTGGGCTCGAACCTCCACCTTTTCGGTTAACAGCCGATCGCGCTAGCCAATTGCGCCACGGAGACAGTCGTGCTCCACTCTCACCACCATCAGAACATATCTTCAAAGCTATTAGCGCAAAGAAAAAAAAGCGCCGCAACACCACCGGGTGGGCTCGAACTTCCAACCTTTTGGTTAACAGCCGATCGCGCTAGCCAATTGCGCCACGGAGACAGTCCTGCGCAACTGTCACCACCATCAGAACATATCTTCAAAGCTATCAGCCCAAAGAATAAAAAGCGCCGCACCACCACCGGGTGGGCTCGAAACTCCAACCTTTCGGTTAACAGCCGATCGCGCTAGCCAATTGCGCCACGGAGACAGTCTTGCTCCACTCTCACCACCATCAGAACATATCTTCAAAGCTATCAGCCTAAAGAAAAAAAAGCGCCACACCACCACCGGGTGGGCTCGAACCTCAAACCTTTCGGTTAACAGCCAATCGCGCTAGCCGATAGCGCCACGAAGACAGTCGTGCTCCACTCTCACCACCATCAGAACATATCTTCAAAGCTATCAGCGCAAAGAAAAAAGCAGGACACCACTCCCGGGAGGGCTCTAACCTCCAAATTTTCGGTTAACAGCCGATCGCGCTAGCCAATTGCGCCACGGAGACAGTCCTGCTCCACTCTCACCACCATGAAAACATATCTTCAAAGCTATCAGCCGAAAGAAAAAAAAGCGCCGCACCACCACCGGGTGTGCTCGAAACTCCAACCTTTCGGTTAACAGCCGATCGCGCTAGCCAATTGCGCCACGGAGATAGTGGTGCTCCACTCTCACCACCATCAGAACATATCTTCAAAGCTACCAGCCCAAAGAATGAAAAGCAACACACCACTCCCGGGAGGGCTCGAACCTCCAACCTTTCAGTTAACAGCCGATCGCGCTAGCCAATTGCGCCACGGAGACAGTCATGCTCCATTCTCACCACCATCAGAACATATCTTCAAAGCTATCAGCCCAAAGAATGAAAAGCAACACACCACTCCCGGGAGGGCTCCAACCTCCAACCTTTCAGTTAACAGCCGATCGCGCTGGCCAATTGCACCACGGAGACAGTCATGCTCCACTCTCACCACCATCAAAACATATCTTCAAAGCTATCAGGCCAAAGAAAAAAAAGCGCCGCACCACCACCGGTTGGGCTCGAACCTCCAACTTTTCGGTTAACAGCCGATCGCGCTAGCCAATTGCGCCACGGAGACAGTCGTGCTCCACTCTCACCACCATCAGAACATATCTTAAAAGCTATCAGCCTAAAGAAAAAAAAGCGCCGCACCACCACCGGGTGGGCTCGAACCTTCAACATTTCGGTTAACAGCTGATCGCGCTAGCCAATTGCGCCACGGAGAAAGTCTTGCTCCACTCTCACCACCATCAGAACATAACTTCAAAGCTATCAGCCTACAGAAAAAAAGCGCCGCACCACCACCGTTTGGGCTCGAACCTCCAACCCTTCGGTTAACAGCCGATCGCGCTAGCCAATTGCGCCACAAAGACAGTCGTGCTCCACTCTCACCACCATCAGAACATATCTTCAAAGCTATCAGCGCAAAGAAAATAAAGCAACACACCAATCCCGGGAGGGCTCGAACCTCAAACCTTTCAGTTAACAGCCGATCGCACTAGCCAATTGCGCCACGGAGACAGTCGTTCTGCACTCTCACCACCATCAGAACATATCTTCAAAGCTATCAGCGCAAAGAAAAAAGCAACACACCACTCCCGGGAGGGCTCGACCCTTCAACTTTTCGGTTAACAGCCGATCGTGCTAGCCAATTGCGCCACAGAGACAGTCCTGCTCCACTCTCACCTCCATCAGAAGTTATCTTCAAAGCTATCAGCCCAAAGAAAAAAAAGCGCCGAACCACCACCGGGTGGGCTCGAAACTCCAACCTTTCGGTTAACAGCCGATCGCGCTAGCCAATTGCGCCACGGAGACAGCCTTGCTCCACTCTCACCACCATCAGAACATATCTTCAAAGCTATCAGCCCAAAGAAAAAAAAGCGCCGCACCACCACCGGGTGGGCTCGAACCTCCAACCTTTCGGTGAACAGCCGATCGCGCTAGCCAATTGCGCCACAAAGACAGTCGTGCTCCACTCTCACCACCATCAGAACATATCTTCAAAGCTATCAGCGCAAAGAAAAAAGCAACACACCACTCCCGGGAGGGCACGAACCTCCACCTTTTCGGTTAACAGCCGATCGCGCTAGCCAATAGCGCCACGGAGACAGTCCTGCTCCACTCTCACCACAATCAGAACATATCTTCAAAGCTATCAGCCCAAAGAAAAAAAAGCGCCGCACCACCACCGGGTGGGCTCGAACCTCCAACCTTTCGGTTAACAGCCGATCGCGCTAGCCAATTGCGCCACGGAGACAGTCGTGCCCAACTTTCACCACCATCAGAACATATTTTCAAAGCTATCAGCGCAAAGAAAAAAGCAACACACCACTCCCTGGAGCGCTCGAAAATCCAACCTTTCGGTTAACAGCCGATGGCGCTAGCCAATTGCGCCACGGAGACAATCGTGCTCCACTCTCACCACCATCAGAACATATCTTAAAAGCTATCAGCCTAAAGAAAAAAAAGCGCCGCACCACCACCGGGTGGGCTCGAACCTCCAACATTTCGGTTAACAGCTGATCGCACTAGCCAATCGCGCCACGAAGACAGTCGTGCTCCACTCTCACCCCCATCAGAACATATCTTAAAAGCTATCAGCCCAAAGAATGAAAAGCAACACACCACTTCGGGGAGGGCTCGAACCTCCAACCTTTCAGTTAACAGCCGATCGCGCTAGCCAATTGCGCTACGGAGACAGTCGTGTTCCACTCTCTCCACCATCAGAACACATCTTCAAAGCTATCAGCGCAAAGAAAAAAAAGCGCCGCACCACCACCGGGTGGGCTCGAACATCCAACATTTCGGTTAATAGCTGATCGCGGTAGCCAATCGCGCCACGAAGACAGTCGTGCTCCACTCTCAGCACCATCAGAATATATCTTCAAAGCTATCAGCGCAAAGAAAAAAGCAACACACCACTCCCGGGAGGGCTCGAAACTCCAACCATTCGGTTAACAGCCGATCGCGCTAGCCAATTGCGCCACGGAGACAGTCCTCCTCCACTCTCACCACCATTAGAACATATCTTCAAAGCTATCAGCCCAAAGAAAAAAAGCGCCGCACCACCACCGCGTGGGCTCGAACCTCCAACCTTTCGGTTAACAGCCGATCGCGCTAGCCAATCGCGCCACGGAGACAGTCGTGCTCCACTCTCACCACCATCAGAACATATCTTCAAAGCTATCAGCGCAAAAAAAAGCAACACACCAATCCCGGGAGGGCTCGAACCTCCAACTTTTCGGTTAACAGCTGATCGCGCTAGCCAATTGCGCCACGGAGACAGTCCTGCTCCACTCTCACCACCATCAAAACATATCTTCAAAGCTATCAGCCCGAAGAAAAAAAGCACCGCACCACCACCGGGTGGGCTCGAAACTCCAACCTTTCGGTTAACAGCCGATCGCGCTAGCCAATTGCGCCACGGAGACAGTCTTGCTCCACTCTCACCACCATCAGAACATATCTTCAAAGCTATCAGCCCAAAGAAAAAAAAGCGCCGCTCCACCACCGGGTGGGCTCGAACCTCCAACTTTTCGGTTAACAGCCGATAGCGCTAGCCAATTGCGCCACGGAGACAGTCCTGCTCTACTCTCACCACCATAAAAGCAGATCTTCAAAAATATCAGCCCAAAAAAAGCGCCGCACCACCACCGGGTGGGCTCGAACCTCCAACCTTTCGGTTAACAGCCGATCGCGCTAGCCATTTGTGCCACGGAGACAGTTGTGCTCCACTCTCACCACCGTCAGAACATTTCTTCAGAGCTATCAGCCCAAAGAATAAAAAGCGCCGCACCACCACCGGGTGGGCTCGAACCTCCAACCTTTTGGTTAACAGCCGATCGCGCTAGCCAATTGCACCACGGAGACAGTCGTGCCCCACGTTCACCACCATCAGAACATATCTTCAAAGCTATCAGCGCAAAGAAAAAAGCAACACACCACTCTCGGGAGCGCTCAAAACTCCAACCTTTCGGTTAACAGCCAATTGCGCTAGCCAATTGCGCCACGGAGACAGTCGTGCTCCACTCTCACCACCATGAAAACATATCTTCAAAGCTATCAGCCCACAGAAAAAAAGTGCCGCACCACCACCGGGTGAGCTCGAACTTCCAACCTTTCGGTGAACAGCCGATCACGCTAGCCAATTGCGCCTCGGAGACAGTCGTGCCCCACTTTCACCACAATCAGAACATATCTTCAAAGCTATCAGCGCAAAGAAAAAAGCAACACACCACTCCCAGGAGCGCTCGAAACTCCAACCTTTCGGTTAACAGCCGATCGCGCTAGCCGATTGCGCCACAGAGACAGTCCTCCTCCACTCTCACCACCATTAGAACATATCTTCAAAGCTATCAGCCCAAAGAAAAAAAGCGCCGCACCACCACCGGGTGGGCTCGAACCTCCAACATTTCGGTTAACAGCTGATCGCGCTAGCCAATCGCGCCACGAAGACAGTCGTGCTCCACTCTCACCCCCATCAGAATATATCTTAAAAGCTATCAGCCCAAAGAATGAAAAGCAACACACCACTCCGGGGAGGGCTCGAACCTCCAACCTTTCAGTTAACCGCCGATCGCGCTAGCCAATCGCGCCACGAAGACAGTCCTCCTCCACTCTGACCACCATTAGAACATATCTTCAAAGCTATCAGCCCAAAGAAAAAAAAGCGCCGCACCACCACCGGGTGGGCTCGAAACTCCAACCTGTCGGTTAACAGCCGATCGCGCTAGCCAAATGTGCCACGGAGACAGTCGTGCTCCACTCTCAGCACCGTCAGAACATTTCTTCAGAGCTATCAGCCCAAAGGAGAAAAAGCGCCGTACCACCACCGGGTGGGCTCGAACCTCCAACGTTTCGGTTAACAGCCGATCGCGCTAGCCAATTGCGCCACGGAGACAGTCCTGCTCCACTCTCACCCCCATCAAAACATATCTTCAAAGCTATCAGCGCAAAGAAAAAAAAGTGCCGCACCACCACCGGGTGGGCTCGAACTTCAAACCTTTCGGTGAACAGCCGATCACGCTAGCCATTTGCGCCACGGAGACAGTCGTGCTCCACTCTCAACCCCGTCAGAACATTTTTTCAGAGCTATCAGCCCAAAGAAAAAAAAGCGCCGCACCACCCCAGGGTGGGCTCGAACCTCCAACCTTTCGGTTAACAGCCGATCACGCTAGCCAATTGCGCCACGGAGACAGTCGTGCCCCACTTTCACCACCATCAGAACATATTTTCAAAGCTATCAGCGCAAAGAAAAAAGCAACACACCACTCCCAGGAGCGCTCGAAACTCCAACCTTTCGGTTAACAGCCGATCGCGCTAGCCGATTGCGCCACAGAGACAGTCCTCCTCCACTCTCACCACCATTAGAACATATCTTCAAAGCTATCAGCCCAAAGAAAAAAAGCGCCGCACCACACCGCGTGGGCTCGAACCTCCAACCTTTCGGTTAACAGCCGATCGCGCTAGCCAATTGCGCCATGGAGACAGTCCTGCTCCACTCTCACCACCATCAAAACATATCTTCAAAGCTATCAGCCCGAAGAAAAAAAAGCGCCGCACCACCACCGGGTGGGCTCGAAACTCCAACCTTTCGGTTAACAGCCGATCGCGCTAGCCAATTGCGCCACGGAGACAGTCCTGCTCCACTCTCACCACCATCAAAACATATCTTCAAAGCTATCAGCCCAAAGAAAAAAAAAAGCGCCGCACCACCACCGGGTGGGCCCGAACCTCCAACCTTTCGGTTAACAGCCAATCGCGCTAGCCAATTGCGCCACGGAGACAGTCGTGCCTTACTTTCACCACCATCAGAACATAACTTCAAAGCTATCAGCGCAAAGAAAAAAGCAACACACCACTCCTTAAGCGCTCGAAACTCCAACCTTTCAGTTAACAGCCGATCGGGCTAGCCTATTGCGCCACGAAGACAGTCGTGATGAACTCTCACCACCATCAGAACATATCTTAAAAGCTATCAGCCCGAAGAAAAAAAAGCGCCGCACCACCACCGGGTGGGCTCGAAACTCCAACCTTTCGGTTAACAGCCGATCGCGCTAGCCAATTGCGCCACGGAGACAGTCCTGCTCCACTCTCACCACCATCAAAACATATCTTCAAAGCTATCAGCCCAAAGAAAAAAAAAAGCGCCGCACCACCACCGGGTGGGCTCGAACCTCAAATCTTTCGGTTAACAGCCGATCGCGCTAGCCAATTGCGCCACGGAGACAGTCGTGCTCCACTCTCACCACCATCAGAACATATCTTCAAAGCTATCAGCGCAAAGAAAAAAGCAACACACCACTCTCGGGAGGGCTCGAACCTCCAACTTTTCGGTTAACAGCCGATAGCGCTAGCCAATTGCGCCACGGAGACAGTCCTGCGCCACTCTCACCACCATCAAAACATATCTTCAAAGCTATCAGCCCAAAGAAAAAAAAGCGCCGCACCACCCCCGGGTGGGCTCGAAACTCCAACCTTTCGGTTAACAGCCGATCGCGCTAGCCGATTGCGCCACAGAGACAGTCTTGCTCCACTCTCACCACCTTCAGAACATATCTTAAAAGCTATCAGCCTAAAGAATAAAAAGCGCCGCACCACCACCGGGTGGGCTCGAACCTCCAACATTTCGGTTAACAGCTGATCGCGCTAGCCAATCGCGCCACGAAGACAGTCGTGCTCCACTCTCACCACCGTAAAAACATATCTTCAAAGCTATCAGGCCAAAGAAAAAAAAGCGCCGCACCACCACCGATTGGGCTCGAACCTCCAACTTTTCGGTTAACAGCCGATCGCGCTAGCCAATTGCGCCACGGAGACAGTCCTGCTCCACTCTCACCACCATCAAAACATATCTTCAAAGCTATCAGCCCGAAGAAAAAAAGCACCGCACCACCACCGGGTGGGCTCGAAACTCCAACCTTTCGGTTAACAGCCGATCGCGCTAGCCAATTGCGCCACGGAGACAGTCTTGCTCCACTCTCACCACCATCAGAACATATCTTCAAAGCTATCAGCCCAAAGAAAAAAAAGCGCCGCTCCACCACCGGGTGGGCTCGAACCTCCAACTTTTCGGTTAACAGCCGATAGCGCTAGCCAATTGCGCCACGGAGACAGTCCTGCTCTACTCTCACCACCATAAAAGCAGATCTTCAAAAATATCAGCCCAAAAAAAGCGCCGCACCACCACCGGGTGGGCTCGAACCTCCAACCTTTCGGTTAACAGCCGATCGCGCTAGCCATTTGTGCCACGGAGACAGTTGTGCTCCACTCTCACCACCGTCAGAACATTTCTTCAGAGCTATCAGCCCAAAGAATAAAAAGCGCCGCACCACCACCGGGTGGGCTCGAACCTCCAACCTTTTGGTTAACAGCCGATCGCGCTAGCCAATTGCACCACGGAGACAGTCGTGCCCCACGTTCACCACCATCAGAACATATCGTCAAAGCTATCAGCGCAAAAAAAAAAGCGACACACCACTCTCGGGAGCGCTCGAAACTCCAACCTTTCGGTTAACAGCCAATTGCGCTAGCCAATTGCGCCACGGAGACAGTCGTGCTCCACTCTCACCACCATGAAAACATATCTTCAAAGCTATCAGCCCACAGAAAAAAAGTGCCGCACCACCACCGGGTGAGCTCGAACTTCCAACCTTTCGGTGAACAGCCGATCACGCTAGCCAATTGCGCCTCGGAGACAGTCGTGCCCCACTTTCACCACCATCAGAACATATCTTCAAAGCTATCAGCGCAAAGAAAAAAGCAACACACCACTCCCAGGAGCGCTCGAAACTCCAACCTTTCGGTTAACAGCCGATCGCGCTAGCCGATTGCGCCACAGAGACAGTCCTCCTCCACTCTCACCACCATTAGAACATATCTTCAAAGCTATCAGCCCAAAGAAAAAAAGCGCCGCACCACCACCGGGTGGGCTCGAACCTCCAACATTTCGGTTAACAGCTGATCGCGCTAGCCAATAGCGCCACGAAGACAGTCGTGCTCCACTCTCACCCCCATCAGAATATATCTTAAAAGCTATCAGCCCAAAGAATGAAAAGCAACACACCACTCCGGGGAGGGCTCGAACCTCCAACCTTTCAGTTAACCGCCGATCGCGCTAGCCAATCGCGCCACGAAGACAGTCCTCCTCCACTCTGACCACCATTAGAACATATCTTCAAAGCTATCAGCCCAAAGAAAAAAAAGCGCCGCACCACCACCGGGTGGGCTCGAACCTCCAACCTTTCGGTTAACAGCCGATCACGCTAGCCAATTGCGCCACGGAGACAGTCGTGCCCCACTTTCACCACCATCAGAACATATTTTCAAAGCTATCAGCGCAAAGAAAAAAGCAACACACCACTCCCAGGAGCGCTCGAAACTCCAACCTGTCGGTTAACAGCCGATCGCGCTAGCCAAATGTGCCACGGAGACAGTCGTGCTCCACTCTCACCACCGTCAGAACATTTCTTCAGAGCTATCAGCCCAAAGGAGAAAAAGCGCCGTACCACCACCGGGTAGGCTCGAACCTCCAACGTTTCGGTTAACAGCCGATCGCGCTAGCCAATTGCGCCACGGAGACAGTCCTGCTCCACTCTCACCCCCATCAAAACATATCTTCAAAGCTATCAGCGCAAAGAAAAAAAAGTGCCGCACCACCACCGGGTGGGCTCGAACTTCAAACCTTTCGGTGAACAGCCGATCACGCTAGCCATTTGCGCCACGGAGACAGTCGTGCTCCACTCTCAACCCCGTCAGAACATTTTTTCAGAGCTATCAGCCCAAAGAAAAAAAAGCGCCGCACCACCCCAGGGTGGGCTCGAACCTCCAACCTTTCGGTTAACAGCCGATCACGCTAGCCAATTTCGCCACGGAGACAGTCGTGCCCCACTTTCACCACCATCAGAACATATTTTCAAAGCTATCAGCGCAAAGAAAAAAGCAACACACCACTCCCAGGAGCGCTCGAAACTCCAACCTTTCGGTTAACAGCCGATCGCGCTAGCCGATTGCGCCACAGAGACAGTCCTCCTCCACTCTCACCACCATTACAACATATCTTCAAAGCTATCAGCCCAAAGAAAAAAAGCGCCGCACCACACCGCGTGGGCTCGAACCTCCAACCTTTCGGTTAACAGCCGATCGCGCTAGCCAATTGCGCCACGGAGACAGTCCTGCTCCACTCTCACCACCATCAAAACATATCTTCAAAGCTATCAGCCCGAAGAAAAAAAAGCGCCGCACCACCACCGGGTGGGCTCGAAACTCCAACCTTTCGGTTAACAGCCGATCGCGCTAGCCAATTGCGCCACGGAGACAGTCCTGCTCCACTCTCACCACCATCAAAACATATCTTCAAAGCTATCAGCCCAAAGAAAAAAAAAGCGCCGCACCACCACCGGGTGGGCTCGAACCTCCAACCTTTCGGTTAACAGCCAATCGCGCTAGCCAATTGCGCCACGGAGACAGTCGTGCCTTACTTTCACCACCATCAGAACATAACTTCAAAGCTATCAGCGCAAAGAAAAAAGCAACACACCACTCCTTAAGCGCTCGAAACTCCAACCTTTCAGTTAACAGCCGATCGCGCTAGCCAAATGTGCCACGGAGACAGTCGTGCTCCACTCTCACCACCGTCAGAACATTTCTTCAGAGCTATCAGCCCAAAGGAGAAAAAGCGCCGTACCACCACCGGGTGGGCTCGAACCTCCAACGTTTCGGTTAACAGCCGATCGCGCTAGCCAATTGCGCCACGGAGACAGTCCTGCTCCACTCTCACCCCCATCAAAACATATCTTCAAAGCTATCAGCGCAAAGAAAAAAAAGTGCCGCACCACCACCGGGTGGGCTCGAACTTCAAACCTTTCGGTGAACAGCCGATCACGCTAGCCATTTGCGCCACGGAGACAGTCGTGCTCCACTCTCAACCCCGTCAGAACATTTTTTCAGAGCTATCAGCCCAAAGAAAAAAAAGCGCCGCACCACCCCAGGGTGGGCTCGAACCTCCAACCTTTCGGTTAACAGCCGATCACGCTAGCCAATTGCGCCACGGAGACAGTCGTGCCCCACTTTCACCACCATCAGAACATATTTTCAAAGCTATCAGCGCAAAGAAAAAAGCAACACACCACTCCCAGGAGCGCTCGAAACTCCAACCTTTCGGTTAACAGCCGATCGCGCTAGCCGATTGCGCCACAGAGACAGTCCTCCTCCACTCTCACCACCATTAGAACATATCTTCAAAGCTATCAGCCCAAAGAAAAAAAGCGCCGCACCACACCGCGTGGGCTCGAACCTCCAACCTTTCGGTTAACAGCCGATCGCGCTAGCCAATTGCGCCACGGAGACAGTCCTGCTCCACTCTCACCACCATCAAAACATATCTTCAAAGCTATCAGCCCGAAGAAAAAAAAGCGCCGCACCACCACCGGGTGGGCTCGAAACTCCAACCTTTCGGTTAACAGCCGATCGCGCTAGCCAATTGCGCCACGGAGACAGTCCTGCTCCACTCTCACCACCATCAAAACATATCTTCAAAGCTATCAGCCCAAAGAAAAAAAAAAGCGCCGCACCACCACCGGGTGGGCTCGAACCTCCAACCTTTCGGTTAACAGCCAATCGCGCTAGCCAATTGCGCCACGGAGACAGTCGTGCCTTACTTTCACCACCATCAGAACATAACTTCAAAGCTATCAGCGCAAAGAAAAAAGCAACACACCACTCCTTAAGCGCTCGAAACTCCAACCTTTCAGTTAACAGCCGATCGGGCTAGCCTATTGCGCCACGAAGACAGTCGTGATGAACTCTCACCACCATCAGAACATATCTTAAAAGCTATCAGCCTAAAGAAAAAAAAGCGCCGCACCACCACCGGGTGGGCTCGAACCTCAAATCTTTCGGTTAACAGCCGATCGCGCTAGCCAATTGCGCCACGGAGACAGTCGTGCTCCACTCTCACCACCATCAGAACATATCTTCAAAGCTATCAGCGCAAAGAAAAAAGCAACACACCACTCTCGGGAGGGCTCGAACCTCCAACTTTTCGGTTAACAGCCGATAGCGCTAGCCAATTGCGCCACGGAGACAGTCCTGCGCCACTCTCACCACCATCAAAACATATCTTCAAAGCTATCAGCCCAAAGAAAAAAAAGCGCCGCACCACCCCCGGGTGGGCTCGAAACTCCAACCTTTCGGTTAACAGCCGATCGCGCTAGCCGATTGCGCCACAGAGACAGTCTTGCTCCACTCTCACCACCTTCAGAACATATCTTAAAAGCTATCAGCCTAAAGAATAAAAAGCGCCGCACCACCACCGGGTGGGCTCGAACCTCCAACATTTCGGTTAACAGCTGATCGCGCTAGCCAATCGCGCCACGAAGACAGTCGTGCTCCACTCGCACCACCATCAGAACATATCTTCAAAGCTATCAGCCCAAAGAATGAAAAGCAACACACCACTCCCGGGAGGGCTCGAACCTCCAACCTTTGAGTTAACAGCCGATCGCGCTAGCCAATTGCGCCACGGAGACCTTCATGCTCCACTCTCACCACCATCAAAACATATCTTCAAAGCTATCAGCCCAAGGAAAAAAAAGCGCCGCACCACCACCGGTAGGGCTCGAACTTCCAACTTTTCGGTTAACAGCCGATCGCGCTAGCCAATTGCGCCACGGAGACAGTCGTGCTCCACTCTCACCACCATCAGAACATATCTTCAAAGCTATTAGCGCAAAGAATAAAATTCGCCGCACCACCACCGGTTGGGCTCGAAACTCCAACCTTTCGGTTAACAGCCGATCGCGCTAGCCAATTGCGCTACGGAGACAGTCTTGCTCCACTCTCACCACCATCAGAACATAACTTCACAGCTATCAGCCCACAGAAAAAAAAGCGCCGCACCACCACCGTTTGGGCTCGAACCTCCATTCCTTCGGTTAACAGCCAATCGCGCTAGCCAATTGCGCCACAAAGACAGTCGTGCTCCACTCTCACTACCATCAGAACATATCTTGAAAGCTATCAGCGCAAAGAAAATAAAGCGACACCCCAATCCCGGGAGGGCTCGAACCTCAAACCTTTCAGTTAACAGCCGATCGCGCTAGCCAATTGCGCCACGGAGACAGTCGTGCTGCACTCTCACCACCATGAAAACATATCTTCAAAGCTATCAGCCCACAGAAAGAAAGTGCCGCACCACCACCGGATGAGCTCGAACTTCCAACCTTTCGGTGAACAGCCGATCACGCTAGCCATTTGCGCAACGGAGACAGTCGTGCTCCACTCTCACCCCCGTCAGAACATTTCTTCAGAGCTAACAGCCTAAAGAAAAAAAAGCGCCGCACCACCACCGGGTGGGCTCGAACCTCCAACCTTTCGGTTAACAGCCGATCGCGCTAGCCAATTGCGCCACAGAGACAGTCTTGCTCCACTCTCACCACCTTCAGAACATATCTTAAAAGCTATCAGCCTAAAGAATAAAAAGCGCCGCACCACCACCGGGTGGGCTCGAACCTCCAACATTTCGGTTAACAGCTGATCGCGCTAGCCAATCGCGCCACGAAGACAGTCGTGCTCCACTCTCACCACCATCAGAACATATCTTCAAAGCTATCAGCCCAAAGAATGAAAAGCAACACACCACTCCCGGGAGGGCTCGAACCTCCAACCTTTGAGTTAACAGCCGATCGCGCTAGCCAATTGCGCCACGGAGACCTTCATGCTCCACTCTCACCACCATCAAAACATATCTTCAAAGCTATCAGCCCAAGGAAAAAAAAGCGCCGCACCACCACCGGTAGGGCTCGAACTTCCAACTTTTCGGTTAACAGCCGATCGCGCTAGCCAATTGCGCCACGGAGACAGTCGTGCTCCACTCTCACCACCATCAGAACATATCTTCAAAGCTATTAGCGCAAAGAATAAAATTCGCCGCACCACCACCGGTTGGGCTCGAAACTCCAACCTTTCGGTTAACAGCCGATCGCGCTAGCCAATTGCGCTACGGAGACAGTCTTGCTCCACTCTCACCACCATCAGAACATAACTTCAAAGCTATCAGCCCACAGAAAAAAAAGCGCCGCACCACCACCGTTTGGGCTCGAACCTCCATTCCTTCGGTTAACAGCCAATCGCGCTAGCCAATTGCGCCACAAAGACAGTCGTGCTCCACTCTCACTACCATCAGAACATATCTTGAAAGCTATCAGCACAAAGTAAATAAAGCGACACCCCAATCCCGGGAGGGCTCGAACCTCAAACCTTTCAGTTAACAGCCGATCGCGCTAGCCAATTGCGCCACGGAGACAGTCGTGCTGCACTCTCACCACCATGAAAACATATCTTCAAAGCTATCAGCCCACAGAAAGAAAGTGCCGCACCACCACCGGGTGAGCTCGAACTTCCAACCTTTCGGTGAACAGCCGATCACGCTAGCCATTTGCGCAACGGGGACAGTCGTGCTCCACTCTCACCCCCGTCAGAACATTTCTTCAGAGCTAACAGCCTAAAGAAAAAAAAGCGCCGCACCACCACCGGGTGGGCTCGAACCTCCAACCTTTCGGTTAACAGCCGATCGCGCTAGCCAATTGCGCCACGGAGACAGTGCTCCTCCACTCTCACCACAATTAGAACTTATCTTCAAAGCTATCAGCCCAAAGAAAAAAAAGCGCCGCACCACCACCGGGTGGGCTCGAACCTCCAACCTTTCTGTTAACAGCCGATCGCGCTAGCCAATTGCGCCACGGAGACAGTCATGCTCCACTCTCACCACCATCAGAACACATCTTCAAAGCTATCAGCGCAAAGAAAAAAGCAATACACCACTCCCGGGAGGGCTCGGACCTTCAACTTTTCGGTTAACAGCCGATCGCGCTAGCCAATTGCGCCACGGAGACAGTCCTGCTCCACTCTCACCTCCATCAGAACATATCTTCAAACATATCAGCCCAAAGAAAAAAAAGCGCCGCACCACCACCGGTTGGGCTCGAACCTCCAACTTTTCGGTTAACAGCCGATCGCGCTAGCCAATTGCGCCACGGAGACAGTCGTGCTCCACTCTCACCACCATCAGAACATATCTTCAAAGCTATTAGCGCAAAGAAAAAAAAGCACCGCACCACCACCGGGTGGGCTCGAACTTCCAACCATTTGGTTAACAGCCGATCGCGCTAGCCAATTGCGCCACAGAGACAGTCCTGCGCCACTCTCACCACCATCAAAACATATCTTCAAAGCTATCAGCCCAAAGAAAAAAAAGCGCCGCACCACCCCCGGATGGGCTCGAAACTCCAACCTTTCGGTTAACAGCCGATCGCGCTAGCCGATTGCGCCACAGAGACAGTCTTGCTCCACTCTCACCACCTTCAGAACATATCTTAAAAGCTATCAGCCTAAAGAAAAAAAAGCGCCGCACCACCACCGGGTGGGCTCGAACCTCCAACATTTCGGTTAACAGCTGATCGCGCTAGCCAATCGCGCCACGAAGACAGTCGTGCTCCACTCTCACCACCATCAGAACATATCTTCAAAGCTATCAGCCCAAAGAATGAAAAGCAACACACCACTCCCGGGAGGGCTCGAACCTCCAACCTTTGAGTTAACAGCCGATCGCGCTAGCCAATTGCGCCACGGAGACCTTCATGCTCCACTCTCACCACCATCAAAACATATCTTCAAAGCTATCAGCCCAAGGAAAAAAAAGCGCCGCACCACCACCGGTAGGGCTCGAACTTCCAACTTTTCGGTTAACAGCCGATCGCGCTAGCCAATTGCGCCACGGAGACAGTCGTGCTCCACTCTCACCACCATCAGAACATATCTTCAAAGCTATTAGCGCAAAGAATAAAATTCGCCGCACCACCACCGGTTGGGCTCGAAACTCCAACCTTTCGGTTAACAGCTGATCGCGCTAGCCAATTGCTCCACGGAGACAGTCTTGCTCCACTCTCACCACCATCAGAACATATCTTCAAAGCTATCAGCCCAAAGAAAAAAAAGCGCCGCACCACCACCGGGTGGGCTTGAACCTCCAACCTTTCAGTGAACAGCCGATCGCGCTAGCCAATTGCGCCACAAAGACAGTCGTGCTCCACTCTCACCACCATCAGAACATATCTTCAAAGCTATCAGCGCAAAGAAAAAAGCAACACACCACTCCCGGGAGGGCACGAACCTCCAACATTTAGGTTAACAGCCGATCGCGCTAGCCAATTGCGCCACGGAGACAGTCCTGCTCCACTCTCACCACCATCAGAACATATCTTCAAAGCTATCAGCCCAAAGAAAAAAAAAAGCGCCGCACCACCACCGGGTGGGCTTGAACCTCCAACCTTTCGGTTAACAGCCGATCGCGCTAGCCAATTGCGCCACGGAGACAGTCGTGCCCCACTTTCACCACCATCAGAACATATCTTCAAACCTATCACCGCAAAGAAAAAGCAACACACCACTCCCTGGAGCGCTCGAAACTCCAACCTTTCGGTTAACAGCCGATCGCGCTAGCCAATTGCGCCACGGAGACAGTCGTGCCCCACTTTCACCACCACCAGAACATATCTTCAAAGCTATCAGCGCAAAGAAAAAAGCAACCCACCACTCCAGGCAGCGCTCGAAAATCCAACCTTTCGGTTAACAGCCGATGGCGCTAGCCAATTGCGCTACGGAGACAATCGTGCTCCACTCTCACCACCATCAGAACATATCTTAAAAGCTATCAGCCTAAAAAAAAGCGCCGCACCACCACCGGGTGGGCTCGAACCTCCAACATTTCGGTTAACAGCTGATCGCGCTAGCCAATCGCGCCACGAAGACAGTCGTGCTCCACTCTCACCCCCATCAGAACATATCTTAAAAGCTATCAGCCCAAAGAATGAAAAGCAACACACCACTCCTGGGAGGGCTCGAACCTCCAACCTTTCAGTTAACAGCCGATAGCGCTAGCCAATTGCGCTACGGAGACAGTCCTCCTCCACTCTCACCACCATTAGAACATATCTTCAAAGCTATCAGCCCAAAGAAAAAAAAGCGCCGCACCACCACCGGGTGGGCTCGAACCTCCAACCTTTCGGTTAACAGCCGATCGCGCTAGCCAATTGTGCCACGGAGACAGTCGTGCTCCACTCTCACCACCATCAGAACATATCTTCAAAGCTATCAGCGCAAAGAAAAAAAAGCGCCGCACCACCACCGGGTGGGCTCGAACATCCAACATTTCGGTTAACAGCTGATGGCGGTAGCCAATCACGCCACGAAGACAGTCGTGCTCCACTCTCACCACCATCAGAACATATCTTCAAAGCTATCAGCCCAAAGAATGAAAAGCAACACACCACTCCCGGGAGGGCTCGAACCTCCAACCTTTGAGTTAACAGCCGATCGCGCTAGCCAATTGCGCCACGGAGACCGTCATGCTCCACTCTCACCACCATCAAAATATATCTTCAAAGCTATCAGCCCAAAGAAAAAAAAAACGCCACACCACCACCGGTAGGGCTCGAACTTCCAACTTTTCGGTTAACAGCCGATCGCGCTAGCCAATTGCGCCACGGAGACAGTCGTGCTCCACTCTCACCACCATCAGAACATATCTTCAAAGCTATTAGCGCAAAGAATAAAATTCGCCGCACCACCACCGGTTGGGCTCGAAACTCCAACCTTTCGGTTAACAGCCGATCGCGCTAGCCAATTGCGCCACGGAGACAGTCTTGCTCCACTCTCACCACCATCAGAACATAACTTCAAAGCTATCAGCCCACAGAAAAAAAAGCGCCGCACCACCACCGTTTGGGCTCGAACCTCCAACCCTTCGGTTAACAGCCAATCGCGCTAGCCAATTGCGCCACAAAGACAGTCGTGCTCCACTCTCACTACCATCAGAACATATCTTCAAAGCTATCAGCGCAAAGAAAATAAAGCGACACCCCAATCCCGGGAGGGCTCGAACCTCAAACCTTTCAGTTAACAGCCGATCGCGCTAGCCAATTGCGCCACGGAGACAGTCGTGCTGCACTCTCACCACCATCAGAACATATCTTGAAAGCTATCAGCGCAAAGAAAAAAGCAACACACCACTCCCGGGAGCGCTCGAACCTTCAACTTTTCGGTTAACAGCCGATCGTGCTAGCCAATTGCGCCACGGAGACAGTCCTGCTCCACTCTCACCTCCATCAGAACATATCTTCAAAGCTATCAGCCCAAAGAAAAAAAAGCGCCGAACCACCACCGGGTGGGCTCGAAACTCCAAACTTTCGGTTAACAGCCGATCGCGCTAGCCAATTGCGCCACGGAGACAGTCTTGCTCCACTCTCACCACCATCAGAACATATCTTCAAAGCTATCAGCCCAAAGAAAAAAAAGCGCCGCACCACCACTGGGTGGGCTTGAACCTCCAACCTTTCAGTGAACAGCCGATCGCGCTAGCCAATTGCGCCACAAAGACAGTCGTGCTCCACTCTCACCACCATCAGAACATATCTTCAAAGCTATCAGCGCAAAGAAAAAAGCAACACACCATTCCCGGGAGGGCACGAACCTCCAACATTTAGGTTAACAGCCGATCGCGCTAGCCAATTGCGCCACGGAGACAGTCCTGCTCCACTCTCACCACCATCAGAACATATCTTCAAAGCTATCAGCCCAAAGAAAAAAAAGCGCCGCACCACCACCGGGTGGGCTTGAACCTCCAACCTTTCGGTTAACAGCCGATCGCGCTAGCCAATTGCGCCACGGAGACAGTCGTGCCCCACTTTCACCACCACCAGAACATATCTTCAAAGCTATCAGCGCAAAGAAAAAAGCAACCCACCACTCCAGGCAGCGCTCGAAAATCCAACCTTTCGGTTAACAGCCGATGGCGCTAGCCAATTGCGCTACGGAGACAATCGTGCTCCACTCTCACCACCATCAGAACATATCTTAAAAGCTATCAGCCTAAAAAAAAGCGCCGCACCACCACCGGGTGGGCTCGAACCTCCAACATTTCGGTTAACAGCTGATCGCGCTAGCCAATCGCGCCACGAAGACAGTCGTGCTCCACTCTCACCCCCATCAGAACATATCTTAAAAGCTATCAGCCCAAAGAATGAAAAGCAACACACCACTCCGGGGAGGGCTCGAACCTCCAACCTTTCAGTTAACAGCCGATAGCGCTAGCCAATTGCGCTACGGAGACAGTCCTCCTCCACTCTCACCACCATTAGAACATATCTTCAAAGCTATCAGCCCAAAGAAAAAAAAGCGCCGCACCACCACCGGGTGGGCTCGAACCTCCAACCTTTCGGTTAACAGCCGATCGCGCTAGCCAATTGCGCCACGGAGACAGTCGTGCTCCACTCTCACCACCATCAGAACATATCTTCAAAGCTATCAGCGCAAAGAAAAAAAGCGCCGCACCACCACCGGGTGGGCTCGAACATCCAACATTTCGGTTAACAGCTGATGGCGGTAGCCAATCACGCCACAAAGACAGTCGTGCTCCACTCTCACCACCATCAGAACATATCTTCAAAGCTATCAGCGCAAAGAAAAAAGCAACACACCACTCCCGGGAGGGCTCGAAACTCTAACCTTTCGGTTAACAGCCGATCGCGCTAGCCAATTGCGCCACGGAGACAGTCGTGCTCCACTCTCACCACCGCCAGAACATTTCTTCAGAGCTATCAGCCCAAAGGAGAAAAAGCGCCGCACCACCACCGGGTGGGCTCGAACCTCCAACGTTTCGGTTAACAGCCGATCGCGCTAGCCAATTGCGCCACGGAAACAGTCCTGCTCCACTCTCACCACCATCAAAACATATCTTCAAAGCTATCAGCGCAAAAAAAGCAACACACCAATCCCGCGAGGGCTCGAACCTCCAACTTTTCGGTTAACAGCCGATCGCGCTAGCCAATTGCGCCACGGAGACAGTCCTGCTCCACTCTCACCACCATCAAAACATATCTTCAAAGCTATCAGCCCGAAGAAAAAAAAGCGCCGCACCACCACCGGGTGGGCTCGAAACTCCAACCTTTCGGTTAACAGCCGATCGCGCTAGCCAATTGCGCCACGGAGACAGTCTTGCTCCACTCTCACTACCATCAGAACATATCTTCAAAGCTATCAGCCCAAAGAAAAAAAAGCGCCGCACCACCACCGGGTGGGCTCGAACCTCCAACCTTTCGGTTAACAGCCAATCGCGCTAGCGAATTGCGCCACGGAGACAGTCGTGCCCCACTTTCACCACCATCAGAACATATCTTCAAAGCTATCAGCGCAAAGAAAAAAGCAACACACCACCCCTTAAGCGCTCGAAACTCCAACCTTTCAGTTAACAGCCGATCGCGCTAGCCAATTGCGCCACGGAGACAGTCGTGCCCCACTTTCACCACCACCAGAACATATCTTCAAAGCTATCAGCGCAAAGAAAAAAGCAACCCACCACTCCAGGCAGCGCTCGAAAATCCAACCTTTCGGTTAACAGCCGATGGCGCTAGCCAATTGCGCTACGGAGACAATCGTGCTCCACTCTCACCACCATCAGAACATATCTTAAAAGCTATCAGCCTAAAAAAAAGCGCCGCACCACCACCGGGTGGGCTCGAACCTCCAACATTTCGGTTAACAGCTGATCGCGCTAGCCAATCGCGCCACGAAGACAGTCGTGCTCCACTCTCACCCCCATCAGAACATATCTTAAAAGCTATCAGCCCAAAGAATGAAAAGCAACACACCACTCCTGGGAGGGCTCGAACCTCCAACCTTTCAGTTAACAGCCGATAGCGCTAGCCAATTGCGCTACGGAGACAGTCCTCCTCCACTCTCACCACCATTAGAACATATCTTCAAAGCTATCAGCCCAAAGAAAAAAAAGCGCCGCACCACCACCGGGTGGGCTCGAACCTCCAACCTTTCGGTTAACAGCCGATCGCGCTAGCCAATTGTGCCACGGAGACAGTCGTGCTCCACTCTCACCACCATCAGAACATATCTTCAAAGCTATCAGCGCAAAGAAAAAAAAGCGCCGCACCACCACCGGGTGGGCTCGAACATCCAACATTTCGGTTAACAGCTGATGGCGGTAGCCAATCACGCCACGAAGACAGTCGTGCTCCACTCTCACCACCATCAGAACATATCTTCAAAGCTATCAGCCCAAAGAATGAAAAGCAACACACCACTCCCGGGAGGGCTCGAACCTCCAACCTTTGAGTTAACAGCCGATCGCGCTAGCCAATTGCGCCACGGAGACCGTCATGCTCCACTCTCACCACCATCAAAATATATCTTCAAAGCTATCAGCCCAAAGAAAAAAAAACGCCACACCACCACCGGTAGGGCTCGAACTTCCAACTTTTCGGTTAACAGCCGATCGCGCTAGCCAATTGCGCCACGGAGACAGTCGTGCTCCACTCTCACCACCATCAGAACATATCTTCAAAGCTATTAGCGCAAAGAATAAAATTCGCCGCACCACCACCGGTTGGGCTCGAAACTCCAACCTTTCGGTTAACAGCCGATCGCGCTAGCCAATTGCGCCACGGAGACAGTCTTGCTCCACTCTCACCACCATCAGAACATAACTTCAAAGCTATCAGCCCACAGAAAAAAAAGCGCCGCACCACCACCGTTTGGGCTCGAACCTCCAACCCTTCGGTTAACAGCCAATCGCGCTAGCCAATTGCGCCACAAAGACAGTCGTGCTCCACTCTCACTACCATCAGAACATATCTTCAAAGCTATCAGCGCAAAGAAAACAAAGCGACACACCAATCCCGGGAGGGCTCGAACCTCAAACCTTTCAGTTAACAGCCGATCGCGCTAGCCAATTGCGCCACGGAGACAGTCGTGCTGCACTCTCACCACCATCAGAACATATCTTGAAAGCTATCAGCGCAAAGAAAAAAGCAACACACCACTCCCGGGAGCGCTTGAACCTTCAACTTTTCGGTTAACAGCCGATCGTGCTAGCCAATTGCGCCACGGAGACAGTCCTGCTCCACTCTCACCTCCATCAGAACATATCTTCAAAGCTATCAGCCCAAAGAAAAAAAAGCGCCGAACCACCACCGGGTGGGCTCGAAACTCCAAACTTTCGGTTAACAGCCGATCGCGCTAGCCAATTGCGCCACGGAGACAGTCTTGCTCCACTCTCACCACCATCAGAACATATCTTCAAAGCTATCAGCCCAAAGAAAAAAAAGCGCCGCACCACCACCGGGTGGGCTTGAACCTCCAACCTTTCAGTGAACAGCCGATCGCGCTAGCCAATTGCGCCACAAAGACAGTCGTGCTCCACTCTCACCACCATCAGAACATATCTTCAAAGCTATCAGCGCAAAGAAAAAAGCAACACACCACTCCCGGGAGGACACGAACCTCCAACATTTAGGTTAACAGCCGATCGCGCTAGCCAATTGCGCCACGGAGACAGTCCTGCTCCACTCTCACCACCATCAGAACATATCTTCAAAGCTATCAGCCCAAAGAAAAAAAAAGCGCCGCACCACCACCGGGTGGGCTTGAACCTCCAACCTTTCGGTTAACAGCCGATCGCGCTAGCCAATTGCGCCACGGAGACAGTCGTGCCCCACTTTCACCACCACCAGAACATATCTTCAAAGCTATCAGCGCAAAGAAAAAAGCAACACACCACTCCAGGCAGCGCTCGAAAATCCAACCTTTCGGTTAACAGCCGATGGCGCTAGCCAATTGCGCTACGGAGACAATCGTGCTCCACTCTCACCACCATCAGAACATATCTTAAAAGCTATCAGCCTAAAAAAAAGCGCCGCACCACCACCGGGTGGGCTCGAACCTCCAACATTTCGGTTAACAGCTGATCGCGCTAGCCAATCGCGCCACGAAGACAGTCGTGCTCCACTCTCACCCCCATCAGAACATATCTTAAAAGCTATCAGCCCAAAGAATGAAAAGCAACACACCACTCCGGGGAGGGCTCGAACCTCCAACCTTTCAGTTAACAGCCGATAGCGCTAGCCAATTGCGCTACGGAGACAGTCCTCCTCCACTCTCACCACCATTAGAACATATCTTCAAAGCTATCAGCCCAAAGAAAAAAAAGCGCCGCACCACCACCGGGTGGGCTCGAACCTCCAACCTTTCGGTTAACAGCCGATCGCGCTAGCCAATTGCGCCACGGAGACAGTCGTGCTCCACTCTCACCACCATCAGAACATATCTTCAAAGCTATCAGCGCAAAGAAAAAAAGCGCCGCACCACCACCGGGTGGGCTCGAACATCCAACATTTCGGTTAACAGCTGATGGCGGTAGCCAATCACGCCACAAAGACAGTCGTGCTCCACTCTCACCACCATCAGAACATATCTTCAAAGCTATCAGCGCAAAGAAAAAAGCAACACACCACTCCCGGGAGGGCTCGAAACTCTAACCTTTCGGTTAACAGCCGATCGCGCTAGCCAATTGCGCCACGGAGACAGTCGTGCTCCACTCTCACCACCGCCAGAACATTTCTTCAGAGCTATCAGCCCAAAGGAGAAAAAGCGCCGCACCACCACCGGGTGGGCTCGAACCTCCAACGTTTCGGTTAACAGCCGATCGCGCTAGCCAATTGCGCCACGGAAACAGTCCTGCTCCACTCTCACCACCATCAAAACATATCTTCAAAGCTATCAGCGCAAAAAAAGCAACACACCAATCCCGCGAGGGCTCGAACCTCCAACTTTTCGGTTAACAGCCGATCGCGCTAGCCAATTGCGCCACGGAGACAGTCGTGCTCCACTCTCACCACCATCAAAACATATCTTCAAAGCTATCAGCCCGAAGAAAAAAAAGCGCCGCACCACCACCGGGTGGGCTCGAAACTCCAACCTTTCGGTTAACAGCCGATCGCGCTAGCCAATTGCGCCACGGAGACAGTCTTGCTCCACTCTCACTACCATCAGAACATATCTTCAAAGCTATCAGCCCAAAGAAAAAAAAGCGCCGCACCACCACCGGGTGGGCTCGAACCTCCAACCTTTCGGTTAACAGCCAATCGCGCTAGCGAATTGCGCCACGGAGACAGTCGTGCCCCACTTTCACCACCATCAGAACATATCTTCAAAGCTATCAGCGCAAAGAAAAAAGCAACACACCACCCCTTAAGCGCTCGAAACTCCAACCTTTCAGTTAACAGCCGATCGCGCTAGCCAATTGCGCCACGAAGACAGTCGTGCTGAACTCTCACCACCATCAGAACATATCTTAAAAGCTATCAGCCCAAAGAATGAAAAGCAACACACAACTCCCGGGAGGGCTCCAACCTCCAACCTTTCAGTTAACAGCCGATCGCGCTGGCCGATTGCACCACGGAGACAGTCATGCTCCACTCTCACCACCATCAAAACATATCTTCAAAGCTATCAGCCCAAAGAAAAAAAAGCGCCGCACCACCACCGGTTGGGCTCGAACCTCGAACTTTTCGGTTAACAGCCGATCGCGCTAGCCAATTGCGCCACGGAGACAGTCGTGCTCCACTCTCACCACCATCAGAACATATCTTCAAAGCTATTAGCGCAAAGAAAAAAAAGCGCCGCACCACCACCGGGTGGGCTCGAACTTCCAACCTTTTGGTTAACAGCCGATCGCGCTAGCCAATTGCGCCACAGAGACAGTCCTGCGCCACTCTCACCACCATCAAAACATATCTTCAAAGCTATCAGCCTAAAGAAAAAAAAGCGCCGAACCACCACCGGGTGGGCTCGAACCTCCAACATTTCGGTTAACAGCTGATCGCGCTAGCCAATCGCGCCACGAAGACAGTCGTGCTCCACTCTCACCACCATCAGAACATATCTTCAAAGCTATCAGCCCAAAGAATGAAAAGCAACACACCACTCCCGGGAGGGCTAGAACCTCCAACCTTTCAGTTAACAGCCGATCGCTCTAGCCAATTGCGCCACGGAGACAGTCCTGCTCCACTCTCACCACCATCAAAACATATCTTCAAAGCTATCAGCCCGAAGAAAAAAAAGCGCCGCACCACCACCGGGTGGGCTCGAAACTCCAACCTTTCGGTTAAAAGCCCATCGCGCTAGCCAATTGCGCCACGGAGACAGTCTTGCTCCACTCTCACCACCATCAAAACATATCTTCAAAGCTATCAGCCCAAAGAAAAAAAAAGCGCCGCACCACCACCGGGTGGGCTCGAACCTCCAACTTTTCGGTTAACAGCCAATCGCGCTAGCAAACTGCGCCACGGAGACAGTCGTGCCCCACTTTCACCACCATCAGAACATAACTTCAAAGCTATCAGCGCAAAGAAAAAAGCAACACACCACTCCTTAAGCTCTCGGAACTCCAACCTTTCAGTTAACAGCCGATCGCGCTAGCCGATTGCGCCACGAAGACAGTCGTGATGAACTCTCACCACCATCAGGACAAATCTTAAAAGCTATCAGCCTAAAGAAAAAAAAGCGCCGCACCACCACCGGGTGGGCTCGAACCTCAAATCTTTCGGTTAACAGCCGATCGCGCTAGCCAATTGCGCCACGGAGACAGTCGTGCTCCACTCTCACCACCTTCAGAACATATCTTCAAAGCTATCAGCGCAAAGAAAAAAGCAACACACCACTCTCGCGAGGGCTCGAACCTCCAACTTTTCGGTTAACAGCCGATAGCGCTAGCCAATTGCGCCACGGAGACAGTCCTGCTCTACTCTCACCACCATAAAAGCAGATCTTCAAAAATATCAGCCCAAAAAAAAGCGCCGCACCACCACCGGGTGGGCTCGAACCTCCAACCTTTCGGTTAACAGCCGATCGCGCTAGCCATTTGCGCCACGGAGACAGTTGTGCTCCACTCTCACCACCGTCAGAACATTTCTTCAGAGCTATCAGCCCAAAGAATAAAAAGCGCCGCACCACCACAGGGTGGGCTCGAACCTCCAACCTTTTGGTTAACAGCCGACCGCGCTAGCCAATTGCGCCACGGAGACAGTCGTGCCCCACTTTCACCACCATCAGAACATATCTTCAAAGCTATCAGCGCAAAGAAAAAAGCAACACACCACTCTCGGGAGCGCTCGAAACTCCAACCTTTCGGTTAACAGCCAATCGCGCTAGCCAATTGCGCCACGGAGACAGTCGTGCTCCACTCTCACCACCATCAAAACATATCTTCAAAGCTATCAGCCCACAGAAAAAAAGTGCCGCACCACCACCGGGTGAGCTCGAACTTCCAACCTTTCGGTGAACAGCCGATCACGCTAGCCATTTGCGCCACGGAGACAGTCGTGCTCCACTCTCACCCCCGTCAGAACATTTCTTCAGAGCTATCAGCCTAAAGAAAAAAAAGCGCCGCACCACCACCGGGTGGGCTCGAACCTCCAACCTTTCGGTTAACAGCCGATCGCGCTAGCCAATTGCGCCACGGAGACAGTCTTGCTCCACTCTCACCACCATCAGAACATAACTTCAAAGCTATCAGCCCACAGAAAAAAAAGCGCCGCACCACCACCGTTTGGGCTCGAACCTCCAACCCTTCGGTTAACAGCCGATCGCGCTAGCCAATTGCGCCACAAAGACAGTCATGCTCCACTCTCACCACCATCAGAACATATCTTCAAAGCTATCAGCGCAAAGAAAATAAAGTGACACACCAATCCCGGGAGGGCTCGAACCTCAAACCTTTCAGTTAACAGCCGATCGCGCTAGCCAATTGCGACACGGAGACAGTCGTGCTGCACTCTCACCACCATCAGAACATATCTTCAAAGCTATCAGCGCAAAGAAAAAAGCAACACACCACTCCCGGGAGCGCTCGAAACTCCAACCTTTCGGTCAACAGCCGATCGCGTTAGCCAATTGCGCCACGGAGACAGTGCTCCTCCACTCTCACCACAATTAGAACTTATCTTCAAAGCTATCAGCCCAAAGAAAAAAAAGCGCCGCACCACCACCGGGTGGGCTCGAACCTCCAACCTTTCTGTTAACAGCCGATCGCGCTAGCCAATTGCGCCACGGAGACAGTCGTGCTCCACTCTCACCACCATCAGAACACATCTTCAAAGCTATCAGCGCAAAGAAAAAAGCAATACACCACCACCGGTTGGGCTCGAACCTCCAACTTTTCGGTTAACAGCCGATAGCGCTAGCCAATTGCGCCACGGAGACAGTCGTGCTCCACTCTCACCACCATCAGAACATTTCTTCAAAGCTATTAGCGCAAAGAAAAAAAAGCGCCGCACCACGACCGGGTGGGCTCGAACTTCCAACCTTTTGGTTAACAGCCGATCGCGCTAGCCAATTGCGCCACAGAGACAGTCCTGCGCCACTCTCACCACCATCAAAACATATCTTCAAAGCTATCAGCCCAAAGAAAAAAAAGCGCCGCACCACCCCCGGGTGGGCTCGAAACTCCAACCTTTCGGTTAACAGCCGATCGCGCTAGCCAATTGCGCCACTGAGACAGTCTTGCTCCACTCTCACCACCTTCAGAACATACCTTAAAAGCTATCAGCCTAAAGAAAAAAAAGCGCCGCACCACCACCGGGTGGGCTCGAACCTACAACATTTCGGTTAACAGCTGATCGCGCTAGCCAATCGCGCCACGAAGACAGTCGTGCTCCCCTCTCACCACCATCAGAACATATCTTCAAAGCTATCAGCCCAAAGAATGAAAAGCAACACACCACTCCCGGGAGGGCTCGAACCTCCAACCTTTGAGTTAACAGCCAATCGCGCTAGCCAATTGCGCCACGGAGACCGTCATGCTCCACTCTCACCACCATCAAAACATATCTTCAAAGCTATCAGCCCAAAGAAAAAAAAGCGCCGCACCACCACCGGTAGGGCTCGAACTTCCAACTTTTCGGTTAACAGCCGATCGCGCTAGCCAATTGCGCCACGGAGACAGTCGTGCTCCACTCTCACCACCATCAGAACATATCTTCAAAGCTATTAGCGCAAAGAATAAAATTCGCCGCACCACCACCTTTTGGGCTCGAACCTCCAACATTTCGGTTAACAGCTGATCGCGCTAGCCAATCGCGCCACGAAGACAGTCGTGCTCCCCTCTCACCACCATCAGAACATATCTTCAAAAATATCAGCCCAAAAAAAAAGCGCCGCACCACCACCGGGTGGGCTCGAACCTCCAACCTTTCGGTTAACAGCCGATCGCGCTAGCCATTTGCGCCACGGAGACAGTTGTGCTCCACTCTCACCACCGTCAGAACATTTCTTCAGAGCTATCAGCCCAAAGAATAAAAAGCGCCGCACCACCACAGGGTGGGCTCGAACCTTCAACCTTTTGGTTAACAGCCGACCGCGCTAGCCAATTGCGCCACGGAGACAGTCGTGCCCCACTTTCACCACCATCAGAACATATCTTCAAAGCTATCAGCGCAAAGAAAAAAGCAACACACCACTCTCGGGAGCGCTCGAAACTCCAACCTTTCGGTTAACAGCCAATCGCGCTAGCCACTTGCGCCACGGAGACAGTCGTGCTCCACTCTCACCACCATCAAAACATATCTTCAAAGCTATCAGCCCACAGAAAAAAAGTGCCGCACCACCACCGGGTGAGCTCGAACTTCCAACCTTTCGGTGAACAGCCGATCACGCTAGCCATTTGCGCCACGGAGACAGTCGTGCTCCACTCTCACCCCCGTCAGAACATTTCTTCAGAGCTATCAGCCTAAAGAAAAAAAAGCGCCGCACCACCACCGGGTGGGCTCGAACCTCCAACCTTTCGGTTAACAGCCGATCGCGCTAGCCAATTGCGCCACGGAGACAGTCTTGCTCCACTCTCACCACCATCAGAACATAACTTCAAAGCTATCAGCCCACAGAAAAAAAAGCGCCGCACCACCACCGTTTGGGCTCGAACCTCCAACCCTTCGGTTAACAGCCGATCGCGCTAGCCAATTGCGCCACAAAGACAGTCATGCTCCACTCTCACCACCATCAGAACATATCTTCAAAGCTATCAGCGCAAAGAAAATAAAGTGACACACCAATCCCGGGAGGGCTCGAACCTCAAACCTTTCAGTTAACAGCCGATCGCGCTAGCCAATTGCGACACGGAGACAGTCGTGCTGCACTCTCACCACCATCAGAACATATCTTCAAAGCTATCAGCGCAAAGAAAAAAGCAACACACCACTCCCGGGAGCGCTCGAAACTCCAACCTTTCGGTCAACAGCCGATCGCGTTAGCCAATTGCGCCACGGAGACAGTGCTCCTCCACTCTCACCACAATTAGAACTTATCTTCAAAGCTATCAGCCCAAAGAAAAAAAAGCGCCGCACCACCACCGGGTGGGCTCGAACCTCCAACCTTTCTGTTAACAGCCGATCGCGCTAGCCAATTGCGCCACGGAGACAGTCGTGCTCCACTCTCACCACCATCAGAACACATCTTCAAAGCTATCAGCGCAAAGAAAAAAGCAATACACCACCACCGGTTGGGCTCGAACCTCCAACTTTTCGGTTAACAGCCGATCGCGCTAGCCAATTGCGCCACGGAGACAGTCGTGCTCCACTCTCACCACCATCAGAACATATCTTCAAAGCTATTAGCGCAAAGAAAAAAAAGCGCCGCACCACGACCGGGTGGGCTCGAACTTCCAACCTTTTGGTTAACAGCCGATCGCGCTAGCCAATTGCGCCACAGAGACAGTCCTGCGCCACTCTCACCACCATCAAAACATATCTTCAAAGCTATCAGCCCAAAGAAAAAAAAGCGCCGCACCACCCCCGGGTGGGCTCGAAACTCCAACCTTTCGGTTAACAGCCGATCGCGCTAGCCAATTGCGCCACTGAGACAGTCTTGCTCCACTCTCACCACCTTCAGAAAATACCTTAAAAGCTATCAGCCTAAAGAAAAAAAAGCGCCGCACCACCACCGGGTGGGCTCGAACCTCCAACATTTCGGTTAACAGCTGATCGCGCTAGCCAATCGCGCCACGAAGACAGTCGTGCTCCCCTCTCACCACCATCAGAACATATCTTCAAAGCTATCAGCCCAAAGAATGAAAAGCAACACACCACTCCCGGGAGGGCTCGAACCTCCAACCTTTGAGTTAACAGCCGATCGCGCTAGCCAATTGCGCCACGGAGACCGTCATGCTCCACTCTCACCACCATCAAAACATATCTTCAAAGCTATCAGCCCAAAGAAAAAAAAGCGCCGCACCACCACCGGTAGGGCTCGAACTTCCAACTTTTCGGTTAACAGCCGATCGCGCTAGCCAATTGCGCCACGGAGACAGTCGTGCTCCACTCTCACCACCATCAGAACATATCTTCAAAGCTATTAGCGCAAAGAATAAAATTCGCCGCACCACCACCTTTTGGGCTCGAAACTCCAACCTTTCGGTTAACAGCCGATCGCGCTAGCCAATTGCGCCACGGAGACAGTCTTGCTCTACTCTCACCACCATCAGAACATATCTTCAAAGCTATCAGCGCAAAGAAAATAAAGCGACACCCCAATCCCGGGAGGGCTCGAACCTCAAACCTTTCAGTTAACAGCCGATCGCGCTAGCCAATTGCGCCACGGAGACAGTCGTGCTGCACTCTCACCACCATCAGAACATATCTTGAAAGCTATCAGCGCAAAGAAAAAAGCAACACACCACTCCCGGGAGCGCTCGAACCTTCAACTTTTCGGTTAACAGCCGATCGTGCTAGCCAATTGCGCCACGGAGACAGTCCTGCTCCACTCTCACCTCCATCAGAACATATCTTCAAAGCTATCAGCCCAAAGAAAAAAAAGCGCCGAACCACCACCGGGTGGGCTTGAACCTCCAACCTTTCAGTGAACAGCCGATCGCGCTAGCCAATTGCGCCACAAAGACAGTCGTGCTCCACTCTCACCACCATCAGAACATATCTTCAAAGCTATCAGCGCAAAGAAAAAAGCAACACACCACTCCCTGGAGGGCACGAACCTCCAACATTTATGTTAACAGCCGATCGCGCTAGCCAATTGCGCCACGGAGACAGTCGTGCCCCACTTTCACCACCATCAGAACATATCTTCACAGCTATCAGCGCAAAGAAAAAAGCAACACACCACTCTCGGGAGCGCTCGAAACTCCAACCTTTCGGTTAACAGCCGATCGCGCTAGCCAATTGCGCCACGGAGACAGTCTTGCTCCACTCTCACCACCTTCAGAACATACCTTAAAAGCTATCAGCCTAAAGAAAAAAAAGCGCCGCACCACCACCGGGTGGGCTCGAACCTCCAACATTTCGGTTAACAGCTGATCGCGCTAGCCAATCGCGCCACGAAGACAGTCGTGCTCCCCTCTCACCACCATCAGAACATACCTTAAAAGCTATCAGCCTAAAGAAAAAAAAGCGCCGCACCACCACCGGGTGGGCTCGAACCTCCAACATTTCGGTTAACAGCTGATCGCGCTAGCCAATCGCGCCACGAAGACAGTCGTGCTCCCCTCTCACCACCATCAGAACATATCTTCAAAGCTATCAGCCCAAAGAATGAAAAGCAACACACCACTCCCGGGAGGGCTCGAACCTCCAACCTTTGAGTTAACAGCCGATCGCGCTAGCCAATTGCGCCACGGAGACCGTCATGCTCCACTCTCACCACCATCAAAACATATCTTCAAAGCTATCAGCCCAAAGAAAAAAAAGCGCCGCACCACCACCGGTAGGGCTCGAACTTCCAACTTTTCGGTTAACAGCCGATCGCGCTAGCCAACTGCGCCACGGAGACAGTCGTGCTCCACTCTCACCACCATCAGAACATATCTTCAAAGCTATTAGCGCAAAGAATAAAATTCGCCGCACCACCACCGGTTGGGCTCGAAACTCCAACCTTTCGGTTAACAGCCGATCGCGCTAGCCAATTGCGCCACGGAGACAGTCTTGCTCCACTCTCACCACCATCAGAACATAACTTCAAAGCTATCAGCCCACAGAAAAAAAAGCGCCGCACAACCACCGTTTGGGCTCGAACCTCCAACCCTTCGGTTAACAGCCGATCGCGCTAGCCAATTGCGCCACAAAGACAGTCGTGCTCCACTCTCACTACCATCAGAACATATCTTCAAAGCTATCAGCGCAAAGAAAATAAAGCGACACCCCAATCCCGGGAGGGCTCGAACCTCAAACCTTTCAGTTAACAGCCGATCGCGCTAGCCAATTGCGCCACGGAGACAGTCGTGCTGCACTCTCACCACCATCAGAACATATCTTGAAAGCTATCAGCGCAAAGAAAAAAGCAACACACCACTCCCGGGAGCGCTCGAACCTTCAACTTTTCGGTTAACAGCCGATCGTGCTAGCCAATTGCGCCACGGAGACAGTCCTGCTCCACTCTCACCTCCATCAGAACATATCTTCAAAGCTATCAGCCCAAAGAAAAAAGCAACACACCACTCCCGGGAGGGCACGAACCTCCAACATTTATGTTAACAGCCGATCGCGCTAGCCAATTGCGCCACGGAGACAGTCCTGCTCCACTCTCACCACCATCAGAACATATCTTCAAAGCTATCAGCCCAAAGAAAAAAAAAGCACCACACCACCACCGGGTGGGCTTGAACCTCCAACCTTTCGGTTAACAGCCGATCGCGCTAGCCAATTGCGCCACGGAGACAGTCGTGCCCCACTTTCACCACCATCAGAACATATCTTCAAAGCTATCAGCGCAAAGAAAAAAGCAACCCACCACTCCAGGCAGCGCTCGAAAATCCAACCTTTCGGTTAACAGCCGATGGCGCTAGCCAATTGCGCTACGGAGACAATCGTTCTCCACTCTCACCACCATCAGAACATATCTTAAAAGCTATCAGCCTAAAAAAAAAGCGCCGCACCACCACCGGGTGGGCTCGAACCTCCAACATTTCGGTTAACAGCTGATCGCGCTAGCCAATCGCGCCACGAAGACAGTCGTGCTCCACTCTCACCCCCATCTGAACATATCTTAAAAGCTATCAGCCCAAAGAATGAAAAGCAACACACCACTCCGGGGAGGGCTCGAACCTCCAACCTTTCAGTTAACAGCCGATCGCGCTAGCCAATTGCGCTACGGAGACAGTCCTCCTCCACTCTCACCACCATTAGAACATATCTTCAAAGCTATCAGCCCAAAGAAAAAAAAGCGCCGCACCACCACCGGATGGGCTCGAACCTCCAACCTTTCGGTTAACAGCCGATCGCGCTAGCCAATTGCGCCACGGAGACAGTCGTGCTCCACTCTCACCACCATCAGAACATATCTTCAAAGCTATCAGCGCAAAGAAAAAAGCAACACACCACTCCCGGGAGGGCTCGAAACTCTAACCTTTCGGTTAACAGCTGATGGCGGTAGCCAATCACGCCACAAAGACAGTCGTGCTCCACTCTCACCACCATCAGAACATATCTTCAAAGCTATCAGCGCAAAGAAAAAAGCAACACACCACTCCCGGGAGGGCTCGAAACTCTAACCTTTCGGTTAACAGCCGATCGCGCTAGCCAATTGCGCCACGGAGACAGTCGTGCTCCACTCTCACCACCGCCAGAACATTTCTTCAGAGCTATCAGCCCAAAGGAGAAAAAGCGCCGCACCAACACCGGGTGGGCTCGAACCTCCAACGTTTCGGTTAACAGCCGATCGCGCTAGCCAATTGCGCCACGGACACAGTCCTGCTCCACTCTCACCACCATCAAAACATATCTTCATAGCTATCAGCCCACAGAAAAAAAAGTGCCGCACCACCACCGTGTGGGCTCGAACTTCGAACCTTTTGGTGAACAGCCGATCACGCTAGCCATTTGCGCCACGGAGACAGTCGTGCTCCACTCTCACCCCCGTCAGAACATTTTTTCAAAGCTATCAGCCCAAAGAAAAAAAAGCGCCGCACCACCACCGGGTGGGCTCGAACCTCCAAATTTTCGGTTAACAGCCGATCACGCTAGCCAATTGCGCCACGGAGACAGTCGTGCCCCACTTTCACCACCACCAGAACATATCTTCAAAGCTATCAGCGCAAAGAAAAAAGCAACCCACCACTCCAGGCAGCGCTCGAAAATCCAACCTTTCGGTTAACAGCCGATGGCGCTAGCCAATTGCGCTACGGAGACAATCGTTCTCCACTCTCACCACCATCAGAACATATCTTAAAAGCTATCAGCCTAAAAAAAAAGCGCCGCACCACCACCGGGTGGGCTCGAACCTCCAACATTTCGGTTAACAGCTGATCGCGCTAGCCAATCGCGCCACGAAGACAGTCGTGCTCCACTCTCACCCCCATCTGAACATATCTTAAAAGCTATCAGCCCAAAGAATGAAAAGCAACACACCACTCCGGGGAGGGCTCGAACCTCCAACCTTTCAGTTAACAGCCGATCGCGCTAGCCAATTGCGCTACGGAGACAGTCCTCCTCCACTCTCACCACCATTAGAACATATCTTCAAAGCTATCAGCCCAAAGAAAAAAAAGCGCCGCACCACCACCGGATGGGCTCGAACCTCCAACCTTTCGGTTAACAGCCGATCGCGCTAGCCAATTGCGCCACGGAGACAGTCGTGCTCCACTCTCACCACCATCAGAACATATCTTCAAAGCTATCAGCGCAAAGAAAAAAGCAACACACCACTCCCGGGAGGGCTCGAAACTCTAACCTTTCGGTTAACAGCTGATGGCGGTAGCCAATCACGCCACAAAGACAGTCGTGCTCCACTCTCACCACCATCAGAACATATCTTCAAAGCTATCAGCGCAAAGAAAAAAGCAACACACCACTCCCGGGAGGGCTCGAAACTCTAACCTTTCGGTTAACAGCCGATCGCGCTAGCCAATTGCGCCACGGAGACAGTCGTGCTCCACTCTCACCACCACCAGAACATTTCTTCAGAGCTATCAGCCCAAAGGAGAAAAAGCGCCGCACCAACACCGGGTGGGCTCGAACCTCCAACGTTTCGGTTAACAGCCGATCGCGCTAGCCAATTGCGCCACGGACACAGTCCTGCTCCACTCTCACCACCATCAAAACATATCTTCATAGCTATCAGCCCACAGAAAAAAAAGTGCCGCACCACCACCGTGTGGGCTCGAACTTCGAACCTTTTGGTGAACAGCCGATCACGCTTGCCATTTGCGCCACGGAGACAGTCGTGCTCCACTCTCACCCCCGTCAGAACATTTTTTCAAAGCTATCAGCCCAAAGAAAAAAAAGCGCCGCACCACCACCGGGTGGGCTCGAACCTCCAAATTTTCGGTTAACAGCCGATCACGCTAGCCAATTGCGCCACGGAGACAGTCGTGCCCCACTTTTACCACCATCAGAACATGTCTTCAAAGCTATCAGCCCAAAGAAAAAAAGCGCCGCACCACCACCGCGTGGGATCGAACCTTCAACCTTTCGGTTAACAGCCGATCGCGCTAGCCAATCGCGCCACGGAGACAGTCGTGCTCCACTCTCACCACCATCAAAACATGTCTTCAAAGCTATCAGCGCAAAAAAAGCAACACACCAATCCCGTGAGGGCTCGAACCTCCAACTTTTCGGTTAACAGCCGATCGCGCTAGCCAATTGCGCCACGGAGACAGTCCTGCTCCACTCTCACCACCATCAAAACATATCTTCAAAGCTATCAGCCCGAAGAAAAAAAAGCGCCGCACCACCACCGGGTGGGCTCGAAACTCCAACCTTTCGGTTAACAGCCGATCGCGCTAGCCAATTGCGCCACGGAGACAGTCTTGCTCCACTCTCACCACCATCAGAACATATCTTCAAAGCTATCAGCCCAAAGAAAAAAAAGCGCCGCACCACCACCGGGTGGGCTCGAACCTCCAACCTTTCGGTTAACAGCCAATCGCGCTAGCGAATTGCGCCACGGAGACAGTCGTGCCCAACTTTCACCACCATCAGAACATATCTTCAAAGCTATCAGCGCAAAGAAAAAAGCAACACACCACTCCTTAAGCGCTCGAAACTCCAACCTTTCAGTTAACAGCCGATCGCGCTAGCCAATTGCGCCACGAAGACAGTCGTGCTGAACTCTCACCACCATCAGAACATATCTTAAAAGCTATCAGCCCAAAGAATTAAAAGCAACACACCACTCCCGGGAGGGCTCCAACCTCCAACCTTTCAGTTAACAGCCGATCGCGCTGGCCGATTGCACCACGGAGACAGTCATGCTCCACTCTCACCACCATCAAAACATATCTTCAAAGCTATCAGCCCAAAGAAAAAAAAGCGCCGCACCACCACCGGTTGGGCTCGAACCTCGAACTTTTCGGTTAACAGCCGATCGCGCTAGCCAATTGCGCCACGGAGACAGTCGTGCTCCACTCTCACCACCATCAGAACATATCTTCAAAGCTATTAGCGCAAAGAAAAAAAAGCGCCGCACCACCACCGGGTGGGCTCGAACTTCCAACCTTTTGGTTAACAGCCGATCGCGCTAGCCAATTGCGCCACAGAGACAGTCCTGCGCCACTCTCACCACCATCAAAACATATCTTCAAAGCTATCAGCCTAAAGAAAAAAAAAGCGCCGAACCACCACCGGGTGGGCTCGAACCTCCAACATTTCGGTTAACAGCTGATCGCGCTAGCCAATCGCGCCACGAAGACAGTCGTGCTTCACTCTCACCACCATCAGAACATATCTTCAAAGCTATCAGCCCAAAGAATGAAAAGCAACACACCACTCCCGGGAGGGCTCGAACCTCCAACTTTTGAGTTAACAGCCGATCGCGCTAGCCAATTGCGCCACGGAGACAGTCATGCTCCACTCTCACCACCATCAAAACATATCTTCAAAGCTATCAGCCCAAAGAAAAAAAAGCGCCGCACCACCACCGGTAGGGCTCGAACTTCCAACTTTTCGGTTAACAGCCGATCGCGCTAGCCAATTGCGCCACGGAGACAGTCGTGCTCCACTCTCACCACCATCAGAACATATCTTCAAAGCTATTAGCGCAAAGAAAAAAAAGTGCCGCACTACCACCGGGTGGGTTCGAACTTCGAACCTTTTGGTTAACAGCCGATCGCGCTAGCCAATTGCGCCACGGAGACAGTCCTGCGCCACTCTCACCACCATCAGAACATATTTTCAAAGCTATCAGTCCAAAGAATAAAATTCGCCGCACCACCACCGGGTGGGCTCGAAACTCCAACCTTTCGGTTAACAGGTGATCGCGCTAGCCAATTGCGCCACGGAGACAGTCTTGCTCCACTCTCACCACCATCAGAACATAACTTCAAAGCTATCAGCCCACAGAAAAAAAAGCGCCGCACCACCACCGTTTGGGCTCGAACCTCCAACCCTTCGGTTAACAGCCGATCGCGCTAGCCAATTGCGCCACAAAGACAGTCGCGCTCCACTCTCACCACCATCAGAACATATCTTCAAAGCTATCAGCGCAAAGAAAATAAAGCGACACACCAATCCCGGGAGGGCTCGAACCTCAAACCTTTCAGTTAACAGCCGATCGCGCTAGCCTATTGCGCCACGGAGACAGTCGTGCTGCACTCTCACCACCATCAGAACATATCTTAAAGCTATCAGCGCAAAGAAAAAGCAACACACCACTCCCGGGAGCGCTCGAAACTCCAACCTTTCGGTTAACAGCCGATCGCGCTAGCCAATTGCGCCACGGAGACAGTGCTCCTCCACTCTCACCACCATCAGAACATATCTTCAAAGCTATCAGCCCAAAGAAAAAAAAACGCCGCACCACCACCGGGTGGGCTCGAACCTCCAACTTTTCGGTTAACAGCCGATCGCGCTTGCCAATTGCGCCACGGAGACAGTCCTGCTCCACTCTCACCACCATCAAAACATATCTTCAAAGCTATCAGCCCGAAGAAAAAAAAGTGCCGCACCACCACCGGGTGGGCTCGAAACTCCAACCTTTCGGTTAACAGCCGATCGCGCTAGCCAATTGCGCCACGGAGACAGTCTTGCTCCACTCTCACCACCATCAGAACATATATTCAAAGCTATCAGCCCAAAGAAAAAAAGCGCCGCACCACCACCGGGTGGGCTCGAACCTCCAACCTTTCGGTTAACAGCCAATCGCGCTAGCCAATTGCGCCACGAAGACAGTCGTGCTGAACTCTCACCACCATCAGAACATATCTTAAAAGCTATCAGCCCAAAGAATGAAAAGCAACACACCACTCCCGGGAGGGCTCCAACCTCCAACCTTTCAGTTAACAGCCGATCGCGCTGGCCGATAGCACCACGGAGACAGTCATGCTCCACTCTCACCACCATCAAAACATATCTTCAAAGCTATCAGCCCAAAGAAAAAAAGCGCCGCACCACCACCGGTTGGGCTCGAACCTCGAACTTTTCGGTTAACAGCCGATCGCGCTAGCCGATTGCGCCACGGAGACAGTCGTGTTCCACTCTCACCACCATCAGAACATATCTTCAAAGCTATTAGCGCAAAGAAAAAAAAGCGCCGCACCACAACCGGGTGGGCTCGAACTTCCAACCTTTTGGTTAACAGCCGATCGCGCTAGCCAATTGCGCCACTCTCACCACCATCAAAACATATCTTCAAAGCTATCAGCCCAAAGAAAAAAAAGCGCAGCACCACCCCCGGGTGGGCTCGAAACTCCAACCTTTCGGTTAACAGCCAATCGCGCTAGCCAATTGCGCCACGGAGACAGTCTTGCTCCACTCTCACCACCATCAGAACATATCTTAAAAGCTATCAGCCTAAAGAAAAAAAAGCGCCGAACCACCAAAGGGTGGGCTCGAACCTCCAACATTTCGGTTAACAGCTGATCGCGCTAGCCAATCGCGCCACGAAGACAGTCGTGCTCCACTCTCACCACCATCAGAACATATCTTCAAAGCTATCAGCCAAAAGAATGAAAAGCAACACACCACTTCGGGAGGGCTCGAACCTCCAACCTTTGAGTTAACAGCCGATCGCGCTAGCCAATTGCGCCACGGAGACAGTCATGCTCCACTCTCATCACCATCAAAACTTATCTTCAAAGCTATCAGCCCAAAGAAAAAAAAGCGCCGCACCACCACCGGTAGGGCTCGAACTTCCAACTTTTCGGTTAACAGCCGATCGCGCTAGCCAATTGCGCCACGGAGACAGTCGTGCTCCACTCTCACCACCATCAGAACATATCTTCAAAGCGATTAGCGCAAAGAAAAAAAGTGCCGCACTACCACCGGGTGGGTTCGAACTTCGAACCTTTTGGTTAACAGCCGATCGCGCTAGCCAATTGCGCCACGGAGACAGTCCTGCGCCACTCTCACCACCATCAGAACATATTTTCAAAGCTATCAGCCCAAAGAATAAAATTCGCCGCACCACCACCGGGTGGGCTCGAAACTCCAACCTTTCGGTTAACAGCTGATCGCGCTAGCCAATTGCGCCACGGAGACAGTCTTGCTCCACTCTCACCACCATCAGAACATAACTTCAAAGCTATCAGCCCACAGAAAAAAAAGCGCCGCACCACCACCGTTTGGGCTCGAACCTCCAACCCTTCGGTTAACAGCCGATCGCGCTAGCCAATTGCACCACAAAGACAGTCGTGCTCCACTCTCACCACCATCAGAACATATCTTCAAAGCTATCAGCGCAAAGAAAATAAAGCGACACACCAATCCCGGGAGGGCTCGAACCTCAAACCTTTCAGTTAACAGCCGATCGCGCTAGCCAATTGCGCCACGGAGACAGTCGTGCTGCACTCTCACCACCATCAGAAGATATCTTCAAAGCTATCAGCGCAAAGAAAAAAGCAACACACCACTCCCGGGAGCGCTCGAAACTCCAACCTTTCGGTTAACAGCCGATCGCGCTAGCCAATTGCGCCACGGAACCAGTGCTCCTCCACTCTCACCACCATTAGAACTTATCTTCAAAGCTATCAGCCCAAAGAAAAAAAGCGCCGCACCACCACCGGGTGGGCTCGAACCTCTAACCTTTCTGTTAACAGCCGATCGCGCTAGCCAATTGCGCCACGGAGACAGTCGTGCTCCACTCTCACCACCATCAGAACACATCTTCAAAGCTATTAGGGCAAAGAAAAAAGCAATACACCACTCCAGGGAGGGCTCGAACCTTCAACTTTTCGGTTAACAGCCGATCGCGCTAGCCAATTGCGCCACGGAGACAGTCCTGCTCCACTCTCACCTCCATCAGAACATATCTTCAAAGCTATCAGCCCAAAGAAAAAAAAGCGCCGCACCACCACCGGGTGGGCTCGAAACTCCAACCTCTCGGTTAACAGCCGATCGCGCTAGCCAATTGCGCCACGGAGACAGTCTTGCTCCACTCTCACCACCATCAGAACATATCTTCAAAGCTATCAGCCCAAAGAAAAAAAAGCGCCGCACCACCACCGGGTGGGCTCGAACCTCCAACCTTTCGGTGAACAGCCGATGGCGCTAGCCAATCGCGCCACAAAGACAGTCGTGCTCTACTCTCACCACCATCAGAACATATCTTCAAAGCTATCAGCGCAAAGAAAAAATCAACACACCACTCCCGGGAGGGGACGAACCTCCAACTTTTCGGTTAACAGCCGATCGCGCTAGCCAATTGCGCCACGGAGACAGTCCTGCTCCACTCTCACCACCATCAGAACATATCTTCAAAGCTATCAGCCCAAAGAAAAAAAAGCGCCGCACCACCACCGGGTGGGCTCGAACCTCCAACCTTTCGGTTAACAGCCGATCGTGCTAGCCAATTGCGCCACGCAGACAGTCGTGCCCCACTTTCACCACCATCAGAACATATCTTCAAAGCTATCAGCGCAAAGAAAAAAGCAACACACCACTCCCTGGAGCGCTCGGAACTCCAACCTTTCGGTTAACAGCCGATCGCGCTAGCCAATTGCGCCACGGAGACAGTCGTGCCCCACTTTCACCACCATCAGAACATATCTTCAAGGCTATCAGCGCAAAGAAAAAAAAGCGCCGCACCACCACCGGGTGGGCTCTAAACTCCAAACTGTCGGTTAACAGCCGATCGCGCTAGCCAAATGTGCCACGGAGACAGTCGTGCTCCACTCTCACCACCGTCAGAACATTTCTTCAGAGCTATCAGCCCAAAGGAGAAAAAGCGCCGTACCACCACCGGGTGGGCTCGAACCTCCAACGTTTCGGTTAACAGCCGATCGCGCTAGCCAACTGCGCCACGGAGACAGTCCTGCTCCACTCTCACCCCCATCAAAACATATCTTCAAAGCTATCAGCCCAAAGAAAAAAAAGTGCCGCACCACCACCGGGTGGGCTCGAACTTCGAACCTTTCGGTGAACAGCCGATCACGCTAGCCATTTGCGCCACGGAGACAGTCGTGCTCCACTCTCAACCCCGTCAGAACATTTTTTCAGAGCTATCAGCCCAAAGAAAAAAAGCGCCGCACCACCACCGGGTGGGCTCGAACCTCCAACCTTTCGGTTAACAGCCGATCACGCTAGCCAATTGCGCCACGGAGACAGTCGTACCCCACTTTCACCACCATCAGAACATATCTTCAAAGCTATCAGCGCAAAGAAAAAAGCAACACCACTCCCATGAGCGCTCGTAACTCCCACCTTTCGGTTAACAGCCGATCGCGCTAGCCGATTGCGCCACAGAGACAGTCCTCCTCCACTCTCACCACCATTAGAACATATCTTCAAAGCTATCAGCCCAAAGAAAAAAAGCGCCGCACCACCACCGCGTGGGCTCGAACCTCCAACCTTTCGGTTAACAGCCGATCGCGCTATCCAATCGCGCCACGGAGACAGTCGTGCACCACTCTCACCACGATCAGAACATATCTTCAAAGCTATCAATGCAAAAAAAAAGCAACACACCAATCCCGGGAGGGCTCGAACCTCCAACTTTTCGGTTAACAGCCGATCGCGCTAGCCAATTGCGCCACGGAGACAGTCCTGCTCCACTCTCACCACCATCAAAACATATCTTCAAAGCTATCAGCCCGAAGAAAAAAAAGCGCCGCACCACCACCGGGTGGGCTCGAAACTCCAACCTTTCGGTTAACAGCCGATCGCGCAAGCCAATTGCGCCACGGAGACAGTCTTGCTCCACTCTCACCACCATCAAAACATATTTTCAAAGCTATCAGCCCAAAGAAAAAAAAGCGCCGCACCACCACCGGGTGGGCTCGAACCTCCAACCTTTCGGTTAACAGCCAATCGCGCTAGCCAATTGCGCCACGGAGACAGTCGTGCCCCACTTTCACCACCATCAGAACATAACTTCAAAGCTATCAGCGCAAAGAAAAAAGCAACACACCACTCCTTAAGCGCTCGAAACTCCAACCTTTCAGTTAACAGCCGATCGCGCTAGCCAATTGCGCCACGGAGACAGTCGTGCTCCACTCTCACCACCATCAGAACATATCTTCAAAGCTATCAGCGCAAAGAAAAAAGCAACACACCACTCTCAGGAGGGCTCGAACCTCCAACTTTTCGGTTAACAGCCGATAGCGCTAGCCAATTGCGCCCCGGAGACAGTCCTGCTCTACTCTCACCACCATCAGAACATATCTTCAAAGCTATCAGCGCAAAAAAAAGCAACACACCAATCCCGGGAGGGCTCAAACCTCCAACTTTTCGGTTAACAGCCGATCGCGCTAGCCAATTGCGCCACGGAGAATGTCCTGCTCCACTCTCACCACCATCAAAACATATCTTCAAAGCTATCAGCCTGAAGAAAAAAAAAGCGCCGCACCACCACCGGGTGGGCTCGAAACTCCAACCTTTCGGTTAACAGCCGATCGCGCTAGCCAATTGCGCCACGGAGACAGTCTTGCTCCACTCTCACCACCATCAAAACATATCTTCAAAGCTATCAGCCCAAAGAAAAAAAAGCGCCGCACCACCACCGGGTGGGCTCGAACCTCCAACTTTTCGGTTAACAGCCAATCGCGCTAGCAAACTGCGCCACGGAGACAGTCGTGCCCCACTTTCACCCCCATCAGAACATAACTTCAAAGCTATCAGCGCAAAGAAAAAAGCAACACACCACTCCTTAAGCTCTCGAAACTCCAACCTTTCAGTTAACAGCCGATCGCGCTAGCCGATTGCGCCACGAAGACAGTCGTGATGAACTCTCACCACCATCAGAACATATCTTAAAAGCTATCAGCCTAAAGAAAAAAAAGCGCCGCACCACCACCGTGTGGGCTCGAACCCCAAATCTTTCGGTTAACAGCCGATCGCGCTAGCCAATTGCGCCACGGAGACAGTCGTGCTCCACTCTCACCACCTTCAGAACATATCTTCAAAGCTATCAGCGCAAAGAAAAAAGCAACACACCACTCTCGCGAGGGCTCGAACCTCCAACTTTTCGGTTAACAGCCGATAGCGCTAGCCAATTGCGCCACGGAGACAGTCCTGCTCTACTCTCACCACCATAAAAGCAGATCTTCAAAAATATCAGCCCAAAAAAAAGCGCCGCACCACCACCGGGTGGGCTCGAACCTCCAACCTTTCGGTTAACAGCCGATCGCGCTAGCCATTTGCGCCACGGAGACAGTTGTGCTCCACTCTCACCACCGTCAGAACATTTCTTCAGAGCTATCAGCCCAAAGAATAAAAAGCGCCGCACCACCACCGGGTGGGCTCGAACCTCCAACCTTTCGGTTAACAGCCGATCGCGCTAGCCAATTGCGCCACGGAGACAGTCGTGCCCCACTTTCACCACCATCAGAACATATCTTCAAAGCTATCAGCGCAAAGAAAAAAGCAACACACCACTCTCGAGAGCGCTCGAAACTCCAACCTTTCGGTTAACAGCCAATCGCGCTAGCCAATTGCGCCACGGAGACAGTCGTGCTCCACTCTCACCACCATCAAAACATATCTTCAAAGCTATCAGCCCACAGAAAAAAAGTGCCGCACCACCACCGGGTGAGCTCGAACTTCCAACCTTTCGGTGAACAGCCGATCACGCTAGCCATTTGCGCCACGGAGACAGTCGTGCACCACTCTCACCCCCGTCAGAACATTTCTTCAGAGCTATCAGCCTAAAGAAAAAAAAGCGCCGCACCACCACCGGGTGGGCTCGAACCTCCAACCTTTCGGTTAAGAGCCGATCGCGCTAGCCAATTGCGCCACAAAGACAGTCATGCTCCACTCTCACCACTATCAGAACATATCTTCAAAGCTATCAGCGCAAAGAAAATAAAGTGACACACCAATCCCGGGAGGGCTCGAACCTCAAACCTTTCAGTTAACAGCCGATCGCGCTAGCCAATTGCGCCACGGAGACAGTCGTGCTGCACTCTCACCACCATCAGAACATATCTTCAAAGCTATCAGCGCAAAGAAAAAAGCAACACACCACTCCCGGGAGCACTCGAAACTCCAACCTTTCGGTTAACAGCCGATCGCGCTAGCCAATTGCGCCACGGAGACAGTGCTCCTCCACTCTCACCACAATTAGAACTTATCTTCAAAGCTATCAGCCCAAAGAAAAAAAAGCGCCGCACCACCACCGGGTGGGCTCGAACCTCCAACCTTTCTGTTAACAGCCGATCGCGCTAGCCAATTGCGCCACGGAGACAGTCGTGCTCCACTCTCACCACCATCAGAACACATCTTCAAAGCTATCAGCCCAAAGAAAAAAAAGCGCCGCACCATCACCGGGTGGGCTCGAAACTCCAACCTTTCGGTTAACAGCCGATCGCGCTAGCCAATTGCGCCACGGAGACAGTCTTGCTCCACTCTCCCCACCATCAGAACATATCTTCAAAGCTATCAGCCCGAAGAAAAAAAAGCGCCGCACCACCACCGGGTGGGCTCGAACCTCCAACCTTTCGCTGAACAGCCGATCGCGCTAGCCAATTGCGCTACAAAGACAGTCGTGCCCCACTCTCACCACCATCAGAACATATCTTCAAAGCTATCAGCGCAAAGAAAAAAGCAACACACCACTCCCGGGAGGGCACGAACCTACAACTTTTCGGTTAACAGCCGATCGCGCTAGCCAATTGCGCCACGGGGACAGTCCTGCTCCACTCTCACCACCATCAGAACATATCTTCAAAGCTATCAGCCCAAAGAAAAAAAAGCGCCGCACCACCACCGGGTGGGCTCGAAACTCCAACCTTTCGGTTAACAGCCGATCGCGCTAGCCAATTGCGCCACGGAGACAGTCGTGCCCCACTTTCACCACCATCAGAACATAACTTCAAAGCTATCAGCGCAAAGAAAAAAGCAACACACCACTCCCTGGAGCGCTCGAAACTCCAACCTTTCGGTTAACAGCCGATCGCGCTAGCCAATTGCGCCACGGAGACAATCGTGCTCCACTCTCACCACCATCAGAACATATCTTAAAAGCTATCAGCCTAAAGAAAAAAAAGCGCCGCACCACCACCGGGTGGGCTGGAACCTCCAACATTTCGGTTAACAGCTGATCGCGCTAGCCAATCGCGCCACGAAGACAGTCGTGCTCCACTCTCACCCCCATCAGAACATATCTTAAAAGCTATCAGCCCAAAGAACAAAAAGCAACACACCACTCCGGGGAGGGCTCGAACCTCCAACCTTTCAGTTAACAGCCGATCGCGCTAGCCAATTGCGTCACGGAGACAGTCGTGCCCCACTTTTACCACCACCAGAACATATCTTCAAAGCTATCAGCGCAAAGAAAAAAGCAACACACCACTCCAGGGAGTGCTCGAAAATCCAACCTTTCGGTTAACAGCCGATGGCGCTAGCCAATTGCGCTACGGAGACAGTCCCCCTCCACTCTCACCACCATTAGAACATATCTTCAAAGCTATCAGCCCAAAGAAAAAAAAGCGCCGCACCACCACCGGGTGGGCTCGAACCTCCAACCTTTCGGTTAACAGCCGATCGCGCTAGCCAATTGCGCCACGGAGACAGTCGTGCTCCACTCTCACCACCATCAGAACATATCTTCAAAGCTATCAGCGCAAAGAAAAAAAAGCGCCGCACCACCACCGGGTGGGCTCGAACTTCCAACATTTCGGTTAACAGCTGATCGCGGTAGCCAATCGCGCCACGAAGACAGTCGTGCTCCACTCTCACCACCATCAGAACATATCTTCAAAGCTATCAACGCAAAAAAAAGCAACACACCAATCCCGGGAGGGCTCGAACCTCCAACTTTTCGGTTAACAGCCGATCGCGCTAGCCAATTGCGCCACGGAGACAGTCCTGCTCCACTCTCACCACCGTCAAAACATATCTTCAAAGCTATCAGCCCGAAGAAAAAAAAGCGCCGCACCACCACCGGGTGGGCTCGAAACTCCAACCTTTCGGTTAACAGCCGATCGCGCTAGCCAATTGCGCCACGGAGACAGTCTCGCTCCACTCTCACCACCATCAAAACATATCTTCAAAGCTATCAGCCCAAAGAAAAAAAGCGCCGCACCACCACCGGGTGGGCTCGAACCTCCAACCTTTCGGTTAACAGCCAATCGCGCTAGCCAATTGCGTCACGGAGACAGTCGTGCCCCACTTTCACCACCATCAGAACATAACTTCAAAGCCATCAGCGCAAAGAAAAAAGCAACCCACCACTCCTTAAGCGCTGGAAACTCCAACCTTTCAGTTAACAGCCGATCGCGCTAGCCGATTGCGCCACGAAGACAGTCGTGATGAACTCTCACCATCATCAGAACATATCTTCAAAGCTATCAGCGCAAAGAAAAAAGCAACACACCACTCTCGGGAGGGCTCGAACCTCCAACTTTTCGGTTAACAGCCGATAGCGCTAGCCAATTGCGCCACGGAGACAGTCCTGCTCTACTCTCACCACCATCAGAACATATCTTCAAAGCTATCAGCGCAAAAAAAAAGCAACACACCAATCCCGGGAGGGCTCGAACCTCCAACTTTTCGGTTAACAGCCGATCGCGCTAGCCCATTGCGCCACGGAGACAGTCCTGCTTCACTCTCACCACCATCAAAGCATATCTTCAAAGCTATCAGCCCGAAGAAAAAAAAGCGCCGCACCACCACCGGGTGGGCTCGAACCTCCAACCTTTCGGTTAACAGCCAATCGCGCTAGCAAATTGCGCCACGGAGACAGTCGTGCCCCACTTTCACCACCATCAGAACATAACTTCAAAGCTATCAGCGCAAAGAAAAAAGCAACACACCACTCCTTATGCTCACGAAACTCCAACCTTTCAGTTAACAGCCGATCGCGCTAGCCGATTGCGCCACGAAGACAGTCGTGATGAACTCTCACCACCATAAAAACAGATCTTCAAAAATATCAGCCCGAAGAAAAAAAAGCGCCGCACCACCACCGGGTGGGCTCGAACCTCCAACCTTTCGGTTAACAGCCGATCGCGCTAGCCATTTGCGCCACGGAGACAGTTGTGCTCCACTCTCACCACCGTCAGAACATTTCTTCAGAGCTATCAGCCCAAAAAATAAAAAGCGCCGCACCACCACCGGGTGGGCTCGAACCTCCAACCTTTCGGTTAACAGCCGATCGCGCTAGCCAATTGCGCCACGGAGACAGTCGTGCTCCACTCTCACCACCATCAGAACATATCTTCAAAGCTATCAGCGCAAAGAAAAAAAAGCGCCGCACCACCACCGGGTGGGCTCGAACTTCCAACCTTTCGGTGAACAGCCGATCACGCTAGCCATTTGCGCCACGGAGACAGTCGTGCTGCACTCTCACCACCATCAGAACATATCTTCAAAGCTATCAGCGCAAAGAAAAAAGCAACACACCACTCCCGGGAGCGCTCGAAACTCCAACCTTTCGGTTAACAGCCGATCGCGCTAGCCAATTGCGCCACGGAGACAGTGCTCCTCCACTCTCACCACAATTAGAACTTATCTTCAAAGCTATCAGCCCAAAGAAAAAAAAGCGCCGCACCACCACCGGGTGGGCTCGAACCTCCAACCTTTCTGTTAACAGCCGAGCGCGCTAGCCAATTGCGCCACGGAGACAGTCGTGCTCCACTCTCACCACCATCAGAACACATCTTCAAAGCTATCAGCGCAAAGAAAAAAGCAATACACCACTCCCGGGAGGGCTCGAACCTTCAACTTTTCTGTTAACAGCCGATCGCGCTAGACAATTGCGCCACGGAGACAGTCCTGCTCCACTCTCACCTCCATCAGAACATATCTTCAAAGCTATCAGCCCAAAGAAAAAAAAGCGCCGCACCACCACCGGGTGGGCTCGAACCTCCAACCTTTCGGTGAACAGCCGATCGCGCTAGCCAATTGCGCCACAAAGACAGTCGTGCTCCACTCTCACCACCATCAGAACATATCTTCGAAGCTATCAGCGCAAAGAAAAAAGCAACACACCACTCCCGGGAGGGCACGAACCTCCAACTTTTCGGTTAACAGCCGATCGCGCTAGCCAATTGCGCCACGGAGACAGTCCTGCTCCACTCTCACCACCATCAGAACATATATTCAAAGCTATAAGCCCAAAGAAGAAAAAGCGCCGCACCACCACCGGGTGGGCTCGAACCTCCAACCTTTCGGTTAACAGCCGATCGCGCTAGCCGATTGCGCCACGGAGACAGTCGTGCCCCACTTTTACCACCATCAGAACATATGTTCAAAGCTATCAGCGCAAAGAAAAAAGCAACTCACCACTCCCTGGAGCGCTCGAAACTCCAACCTTTCGGTTAACAGCCGATCGCGCTAGCCAATTGAGCCACGGAGACAGTCGTGCCCCACTTTCACCACCATCAGAACATATCTTCAAAGCTATCAGCGCAAAGAAAAAAGCCACACCACTCCAGGGAGTGCTCGAAAATCCAACCTTTCAGTTAACAGCCGATCGCGCTAGCCGATTGCGCCACGAAGACAGTCGTGATGAACTCTCACCACCATCAGAACATATCTTCAAAGCTATCAGCGCAAAGAAAAAAGCAACACACCACTCTCGGGAGGGCTCGAACCTCCAACTTTTCGGTTAACAGCCGATAGCGCTAGCCAATTGCGCCACGGAGACAGTCCTGCTCTACTCTCACCACCATCAGAACATATCTTCAAAGCTATCAGCGCAAAAAAAAGCAACACACCAATCCCGGGAGGGCTCGAACCTCCAACTTTTCGGTTAACAGCCGATCGCGCTAGCCCATTGCGCCACGGAGACAGTCCTGCTCCACTCTCGCCACCATCAAAACATATCTTCAAAGCTATCAGCCCGAAGAAAAAAAAGCGCCGCACCACCACCGGGTGGGCTCGAAACTCCAACCTTTCGGTTAACAGCCGATCGCGCTAGCCAATTGCGCCACGGAGACAGTCTTGCTCCACTCTCACCACCATCAAAACATATCTTCACAGCTATCAGCCCAAAGAAAAAAAAGCGCCGCACCACCACCGGGTGGGCTCGAACCTCCAACCTTACGGTTAACAGCCAATCGCGCTAGCAAATTGCGCCACGGAGACAGTCGTGCCCCACTTTCACCACCATCAGAACATAACTTCAAAGCTATCAGCGCAAAGAAAAAAGCAACACACCACTCCTTATACTCTCGAAACTCCAACCTTTCAGTTAACAGCCGATCGCGCTAGCCGATTGCGCCACAGAGACAGTCCTCCTCCACTCTCACCACCATTAGAACATATCTTCAAAGCTATCAGCCCAAAGAAAAAAAGCGCCGCACCACCACCGCGTGGGCTCGAACCTCCAACCTTTCGGTTAACAGCCGATCGCGCTATCCAATCGCGCCACGGAGACAGTCGTGCACCACTCTCACCACGATCAGAACATATCTTCAAAGCTATCAATGCAAAAAAAAAGCAACACACCAATCCCGGGAGGGCTCGAACCTCCAACTTTTCGGTTAACAGCCGATCGCGCTAGCCAATTGCGCCACGGAGACAGTCCTGCTCCACTCTCACCACCATCAAAACATATCTTCAAAGCTATCAGCCCGAAGAAAAAAAAGCGCCGCACCACCACCGGGTGGGCTCGAAACTCCAACCTTTCGGTTAACAGCCGATCGCGCAAGCCAATTGCGCCACGGAGACAGTCTTGCTCCACTCTCACCACCATCAAAACATATTTTCAAAGCTATCAGCCCAAAGAAAAAAAAGCGCCGCACCACCACCGGGTGGGCTCGAACCTCCAACCTTTCGGTTAACAGCCAATCGCGCTAGCCAATTGCGCCACGGAGACAGTCGTGCCCCACTTTCACCACCATCAGAACATAACTTCAAAGCTATCAGCGCAAAGAAAAAAGCAACACACCACTCCTTAAGCGCTCGAAACTCCAACCTTTCAGTTAACAGCCGATCGCGCTAGCCAATTGCGCCACGGAGACAGTCGTGCTCCACTCTCACCACCATCAGAACATATCTTCAAAGCTATCAGCGCAAAGAAAAAAGCAACACACCACTCTCAGGAGGGCTCGAACCTCCAACTTTTCGGTTAACAGCCGATAGCGCTAGCCAATTGCGCCCCGGAGACAGTCCTGCTCTACTCTCACCACCATCAGAACATATCTTCAAAGCTATCAGCGCAAAAAAAAGCAACACACCAATCCCGGGAGGGCTCGAACCTCCAACTTTTCGGTTAACAGCCGATCGCGCTAGCCAATTGCGCCACGGAGAATGTCCTGCTCCACTCTCACCACCATCAAAACATATCTTCAAAGCTATCAGCCCGAAGAAAAAAAAGCGCCGCACCACCACCGGGTGGGCTCGAAACTCCAACCTTTCGGTTAACAGCCGATCGCGCTAGCCAATTGCGCCACGGAGACAGTCTTGCTCCACTCTCACCATCATCAAAACATATCTTCAAAGCTATCAGCCCAAAGAAAAAAAAGCGCCGCACCACCACCGGGTGGGCTCGAACCTCCAACTTTTCGGTTAACAGCCAATCGCGCTAGCAAACTGCGCCACGGAGACAGTCGATCCCCACTTTCACCCCCATCAGAACATAACTTCAAAGCTATCAGCGCAAAGAAAAAAGCAACACACCACTCCTTAAGCTCTCGAAACTCCAACCTTTCAGTTAACAGCCGATCGCGCTAGCCGATTGCGCCACGAAGACAGTCGTGATGAACTCTCACCACCATCAGAACATATCTTAAAAGCTATCAGCCTAAAGAAAAAAAAGCGCCGCACCACCACCGTGTGGGCTCGAACCCCAAATCTTTCGGTTAACAGCCGATCGCGCTAGCCAATTGCGCCACGGAGACAGTCGTGCTCCACTCTCACCACCTTCAGAACATATCTTCAAAGCTATCAGCGCAAAGAAAAAAGCAACACACCACTCTCGCGAGGGCTCGAACCTCCAACTTTTCGGTTAACAGCCGATAGCGCTAGCCAATTGCGCCACGGAGACAGTCCTGCTCTACTCTCACCACCATAAAAGCAGATCTTCAAAAATATCAGCCCAAAAAAAAGCGCCGCACCACCACCGGGTGGGCTCGAACCTCCAACCTTTCGGTTAACAGCCGATCGCGCTAGCCATTTGCGCCACGGAGACAGTTGTGCTCCACTCTCACCACCGTCAGAACATTTCTTCAGAGCTATCAGCCCAAAGAATAAAAAGCGCCGCACCACCACCGGGTGGGCTCGAACCTCCAACCTTTCGGTTAACAGCCGATCGCGCTAGCCAATTGCGCCACGGAGACAGTCGTGCCCCACTTTCACCACCATCAGAACATATCTTCAAAGCTATCAGCGCAAAGAAAAAAGCAACACACCACTCTCGAGAGCGCTCGAAACTCCAACCTTTCGGTTAACAGCCAATCGCGCTAGCCAATTGCGCCACGGAGACAGTCGTGCTCCACTCTCACCACCATCAAAACATATCTTCAAAGCTATCAGCCCACAGAAAAAAAGTGCCGCACCACCACCGGGTGAGCTCGAACTTCCAACCTTTCGGTGAACAGCCGATCACGCTAGCCATTTGCGCCACGGAGACAGTCGTGCACCACTCTCACCCCCGTCAGAACATTTCTTCAGAGCTATCAGCCTAAAGAAAAAAAAGCGCCGCACCACCACCGGGTGGGCTCGAACCTCCAACCTTTCGGTTAAGAGCCGATCGCGCTAGCCAATTGCGCCACAAAGACAGTCATGCTCCACTCTCACCACCATCAGAACATATCTTCAAAGCTATCAGCGCAAAGAAAATAAAGTGACACACCAATCCCGGGAGGGCTCGAACCTCAAACCTTTCAGTTAACAGCCGATCGCGCTAGCCAATTGCGCCACGGAGACAGTCGTGCTGCACTCTCACCACCATCAGAACATATCTTCAAAGCTATCAGCGCAAAGAAAAAAGCAACACACCACTCCCGGGAGCACTCGAAACTCCAACCTTTCGGTTAACAGCCGATCGCGCTAGCCAATTGCGCCACGGAGACAGTGCTCCTCCACTCTCACCACAATTAGAACTTATCTTCAAAGCTATCAGCCCAAAGAAAAAAAAGCGCCGCACCACCACCGGGTGGGCTCGAACCTCCAACCTTTCTGTTAACAGCCGATCGCGCTAGCCAATTGCGCCACGGAGACAGTCGTGCTCCACTCTCACCACCATCAGAACACATCTTCAAAGCTATCAGCCCAAAGAAAAAAAAGCGCCGCACCATCACCGGGTGGGCTCGAAACTCCAACCTTTCGGTTAACAGCCGATCGCGCTAGCCAATTGCGCCACGGAGACAGTCTTGCTCCACTCTCCCCACCATCAGAACATATCTTCAAAGCTATCAGCCCAAAGAAAAAAAAGCGCCGCACCACCACCGGGTGGGCTCGAACCTCCAACCTTTCGCTGAACAGCCGATCGCGCTAGCCAATTGCGCTACAAAGACAGTCGTGCCCCACTCTCACCACCATCAGAACATATCTTCAAAGCTATCAGCGCAAAGAAAAAAGCAACACACCACTCCCGGGAGGGCACGAACCTCCAACTTTTCGGTTAACAGCCGATCGCGCTAGCCAATTGCGCCACGGGGACAGTCCTGCTCCACTCTCACCACCATCAGAACATATCTTCAAAGCTATCAGCCCAAAGAAAAAAAAGCGCCGCACCACCACCGGGTGGGCTCGAAACTCCAACCTTTCGGTTAACAGCCGATCGCGCTAGCCAATTGCGCCACGGAGACAGTCGTGCCCCACTTTCACCACCATCAGAACATAACTTCAAAGCTATCAGCGCAAAGAAAAAAGCAACACACCACTCCCTGGAGCGCTCGAAACTCCAACCTTTCGGTTAACAGCCGATCGCGCTAGCCAATTGCGCCACGGAGACAATCGTGCTCCACTCTCACCACCATCAGAACATATCTTAAAAGCTATCAGCCTAAAGAAAAAAAAGCGCCGCACCACCACCGGGTGGGCTGGAACCTCCAACATTTCGGTTAACAGCTGATCGCGCTAGCCAATCGCGCCACGAAGACAGTCGTGCTCCACTCTCACCCCCATCAGAACATATCTTAAAAGCTATCAGCCCAAAGAACAAAAAGCAACACACCACTCCGGGGAGGGCTCGAACCTCCAACCTTTCAGTTAACAGCCGATCGCGCTAGCCAATTGCGTCACGGAGACAGTCGTGCCCCACTTTTACCACCACCAGAACATATCTTCAAAGCTATCAGCGCAAAGAAAAAAGCAACACACCACTCCAGGGAGTGCTCGAAAATCCAACCTTTCGGTTAACAGCCGATGGCGCTAGCCAATTGCGCTACGGAGACAGTCCCCCTCCACTCTCACCACCATTAGAACATATCTTCAAAGCTATCAGCCCAAAGAAAAAAAAGCGCCGCACCACCACCGGGTGGGCTCGAACCTCCAACCTTTCGGTTAACAGCCGATCGCGCTAGCCAATTGCGCCACGGAGACAGTCGTGCTCCACTCTCACCACCATCAGAACATATCTTCAAAGCTATCAGCGCAAAGAAAAAAAAGCGCCGCACCACCACCGGGTGGGCTCGAACTTCCAACATTTCGGTTAACAGCTGATCGCGGTAGCCAATCGCGCCACGAAGACAGTCGTGCTCCACTCTCACCACCATCAGAACATATCTTCAAAGCTATCAACGCAAAAAAAAGCAACACACCAATCCCGGGAGGGCTCGAACCTCCAACTTTTCGGTTAACAGCCGATCGCGCTAGCCAATTGCGCCACGGAGACAGTCCTGCTCCACTCTCACCACCGTCAAAACATATCTTCAAAGCTATCAGCCCGAAGAAAAAAAAGCGCCGCACCACCACCGGGTGGGCTCGAAACTCCAACCTTTCGGTTAACAGCCGATCGCGCTAGCCAATTGCGCCACGGAGACAGTCTCGCTCCACTCTCACCACCATCAAAACATATCTTCAAAGCTATCAGCCCAAAGAAAAAAAGCGCCGCACCACCACCGGGTGGGCTCGAACCTCCAACCTTTCGGTTAACAGCCAATCGCGCTAGCCAATTGCGTCACGGAGACAGTCGTGCCCCACTTTCACCACCATCAGAACATAACTTCAAAGCCATCAGCGCAAAGAAAAAAGCAACCCACCACTCCTTAAGCGCTCGAAACTCCAACCTTTCAGTTAACAGCCGATCGCGCTAGCCGATTGCGCCACGAAGACAGTCGTGATGAACTCTCACCATCATCAGAACATATCTTCAAAGCTATCAGCGCAAAGAAAAAAGCAACACACCACTCTCGGGAGGGCTCGAACCTCCAACTTTTCGGTTAACAGCCGATAGCGCTAGCCAATTGCGCCACGGAGACAGTCCTGCTCTACTCTCACCACCATCAGAACATATCTTCAAAGCTATCAGCGCAAAAAAAAAGCAACACACCAATCCCGGGAGGGCTCGAACCTCCAACTTTTCGGTTAACAGCCGATCGCGCTAGCCCATTGCGCCACGGAGACAGTCCTGCTTCACTCTCACCACCATCAAAGCATATCTTCAAAGCTATCAGCCCGAAGAAAAAAAAGCGCCGCACCACCACCGGGTGGGCTCGAACCTCCAACCTTTCGGTTAACAGCCAATCGCGCTAGCAAATTGCGCCACGGAGACAGTCGTGCCCCACTTTCACCACCATCAGAACATAACTTCAAAGCTATCAGCGCAAAGAAAAAAGCAACACACCACTCCTTATGCTCACGAAACTCCAACCTTTCAGTTAACAGCCGATCGCGCTAGCCGATTGCGCCACGAAGACAGTCGTGATGAACTCTCACCACCATAAAAACAGATCTTCAAAAATATCAGCCCGAAGAAAAAAAAGCGCCGCACCACCACCGGGTGGGCTCGAACCTCCAACCTTTCGGTTAACAGCCGATCGCGCTAGCCATTTGCGCCACGGAGACAGTTGTGCTCCACTCTCACCACCGTCAGAACATTTCTTCAGAGCTATCAGCCCAAAAAATAAAAAGCGCCGCACCACCACCGGGTGGGCTCGAACCTCCAACCTTTCGGTTAACAGCCGATCGCGCTAGCCAATTGCGCCACGGAGACAGTCGTGCTCCACTCTCACCACCATCAGAACATATCTTCAAAGCTATCAGCGCAAAGAAAAAAAAGCGCCGCACCACCACCGGGTGGGCTCGAACTTCCAACCTTTCGGTGAACAGCCGATCACGCTAGCCATTTGCGCCACGGAGACAGTCGTGCTGCACTCTCACCACCATCAGAACATATCTTCAAAGCTATCAGCGCAAAGAAAAAAGCAACACACCACTCCCGGGAGCGCTCGAAACTCCAACCTTTCGGTTAACAGCCGATCGCGCTAGCCAATTGCGCCACGGAGACAGTGCTCCTCCACTCTCACCACAATTAGAACTTATCTTCAAAGCTATCAGCCCAAAGAAAAAAAAGCGCCGCACCACCACCGGGTGGGCTCGAACCTCCAACCTTTCTGTTAACAGCCGAGCGCGCTAGCCAATTGCGCCACGGAGACAGTCGTGCTCCACTCTCACCACCATCAGAACACATCTTCAAAGCTATCAGCGCAAAGAAAAAAGCAATACACCACTCCCGGGAGGGCTCGAACCTTCAACTTTTCTGTTAACAGCCGATCGCGCTAGACAATTGCGCCACGGAGACAGTCCTGCTCCACTCTCACCTCCATCAGAACATATCTTCAAAGCTATCAGCCCAAAGAAAAAAAAGCGCCGCACCACCACCGGGTGGGCTCGAACCTCCAACCTTTCGGTGAACAGCCGATCGCGCTAGCCAATTGCGCCACAAAGACAGTCGTGCTCCACTCTCACCACCATCAGAACATATCTTCGAAGCTATCAGCGCAAAGAAAAAAGCAACACACCACTCCCGGGAGGGCACGAACCTCCAACTTTTCGGTTAACAGCCGATCGCGCTAGCCAATTGCGCCACGGAGACAGTCCTGCTCCACTCTCACCACCATCAGAACATATATTCAAAGCTATAAGCCCAAAGAAGAAAAAGCGCCGCACCACCACCGGGTGGGCTCGAACCTCCAACCTTTCGGTTAACAGCCGATCGCGCTAGCCGATTGCGCCACGGAGACAGTCGTGCCCCACTTTTACCACCATCAGAACATATGTTCAAAGCTATCAGCGCAAAGAAAAAAGCAACTCACCACTCCCTGGAGCGCTCGAAACTCCAACCTTTCGGTTAACAGCCGATCGCGCTAGCCAATTGAGCCACGGAGACAGTCGTGCCCCACTTTCACCACCATCAGAACATATCTTCAAAGCTATCAGCGCAAAGAAAAAAGCCACACCACTCCAGGGAGTGCTCGAAAATCCAACCTTTCAGTTAACAGCCGATCGCGCTAGCCGATTGCGCCACGAAGACAGTCGTGATGAACTCTCACCACCATCAGAACATATCTTCAAAGCTATCAGCGCAAAGAAAAAAGCAACACACCACTCTCGGGAGGGCTCGAACCTCCAACTTTTCGGTTAACAGCCGATAGCGCTAGCCAATTGCGCCACGGAGACAGTCCTGCTCTACTCTCACCACCATCAGAACATATCTTCAAAGCTATCAGCGCAAAAAAAAGCAACACACCAATCCCGGGAGGGCTCGAACCTCCAACTTTTCGGTTAACAGCCGATCGCGCTAGCCCATTGCGCCACGGAGACAGTCCTGCTCCACTCTCGCCACCATCAAAACATATCTTCAAAGCTATCAGCCCGAAGAAAAAAAAGCGCCGCACCACCACCGGGTGGGCTCGAAACTCCAACCTTTCGGTTAACAGCCGATCGCGCTAGCCAATTGCGCCACGGAGACAGTCTTGCTCCACTCTCACCACCATCAAAACATATCTTCACAGCTATCAGCCCAAAGAAAAAAAAGCGCCGCACCACCACCGGGTGGGCTCGAACCTCCAACCTTACGGTTAACAGCCAATCGCGCTAGCAAATTGCGCCACGGAGACAGTCGTGCCCCACTTTCACCACCATCAGAACATAACTTCAAAGCTATCAGCGCAAAGAAAAAAGCAACACACCACTCCTTATACTCTCGAAACTCCAACCTTTCAGTTAACAGCCGATCGCGCTAGCCGATTGCGCCACGAAGACAGTCGTGATGAACTCTCACCACCATCAGAACATATCTTAAAAGCTATCAGCCTAAAGAAAAAAAAGCGCCGCACCACCACCGGGTGGGTTCGAACCTCAAATCTTTCGGTTAACAGCCGATCGCGCTAGCCAATTGCGCCACGGAGACAGTCGTGCTCCACTCTCACCACCATCAGAACATATCTTCAAAGCTATCAGCGCAAAGAAAAAAGCAACACACCACTCTCGGGAGGGCTCGAACCTCCAACGTTTCGGTTAACAGCCGATAGCACTAGCCAATTGCGCCACGGAGACAGTCCTGCTCTACTCTCACCACCATAAAAACAGATCTTCAAAATATCAGCCCAAAAAAAAGCGCCGCACCACCACCGGGTGGGCTCGAACCTCCAACCTTTCGGTTAACAGCCGATCGCGCTAGCCATTTGCGCCACGGAGACAGTTGTGCTCCACTCTCACCACTGTCAGAACATTTCTTCAGAGCTATCAGCCCAAAAAATAAAAAGCGCCGCACCACCACCGGGTGGGCTCGAACCTCCAACCTTTCGGTTAACAGCCGATCGCGCTAGCCAATTGCGCCACGGAGACAGTCGTGCTCCACTCTCACCACCATCAGAACATATCTTCAAAGCTATCAGCGCAAAGAAAAAAAAGCGCCGCACCACCACCGGGTGGGCTCGAACTTCCAACCTTTCGGTGAACAGCCGATCACGCTAGCCATTTGCGCCACGGAGACAGTCGTGCTCCACTCCCACCCCCGTCAGAACATTTCTTCAGAGCTATCAGCCTAAAGAAAAAAAAGCGCCGCACCACCACCGGGTGGGCTCGAACCTCCAACCTTTCGGTTAACAGCCGATCGCGCTAGCCAAATGCGCCACGGAGACAGTCTTGCTCCACTCTCACCACCATCAGAACATAACTTCAAAGCTATCAGCCCACAGAAAAAAAAGCGCCGCACCACCACCGTTTGGGCTCGAAACTCCAACCCTTCGGTTAACAGCCGATCGCGCTAGCCAATTGCGCCACAAAGACAGTCGTGCTCCACTCTCACCACCATCAGAACATATCTTCAAAGCTATCAGCGCAAAGAAAATAAAGTGACACACCAATCCCGGGAGGGCTCGAACCTCAAACCTTTCAGTTAACAGCCGATCGCGCTAGCCAATTGCGCCACGGAGACAGTCGTGCTCCACTCTCACCACCATCAGAACACATCTTCAAAGCTATCAGCGCAAAGAAAAAAGCAATACACCACTCCCGGGAGGGCTCGAACCTTCAACTTTTCTGTTAACAGCCGATCGCGCTAGACAATTGCGCCACGGAGACAGTCCTGCTCCACTCTCACCTCCATCAGAACATATCTTCAAAGCTATCAGCCCAAAGAAAGAAAAGCGCCGCACCACCACCGGGTGTGCTCGAACCTCCAACCTTTCGGTGAACAGCCGATCGCGCTAGCCAATTGCGCCACAAAGACAGTCGTGCTCCACTCTCACCACCATCAGAACATATCTTCGAAGCTATCAGCGCAAAGAAAAAAGCAACACACCACTCCCGGGAGGGCACGAACCTCCAAATTTTCGGTTAACAGCCGATCGCGCTAGCCAATTGCGCCACGGAGACAGTCGTGCTCCACTCTCACCACCGTCAGAACATTTCTTCAGAGCTATCAGCCCAAAGGAGAAAAAGCGCCGCACCACCACCGGGTGGGCTCGAACCTCCAACCTTTCGCTGAACAGCCGATCGCGCTAGCCAATTGCGCTACAAAGACAGTCGTGCCCCACTCTCACCACCATCAGAACATATCTTCAAAGCTATCAGCGCAAAGAAAAAAGCAACACACCACTCCCGGGAGGGCACGAACCTCCAACTTTTCGGTTAACAGCCGATCGCGCTAGCCAATTGCGCCACGGGGACAGTCCTGCTCCACTCTCACCACCATCAGAACATATCTTCAAAGCTATCAGCCCAAAGAAAAAAAAGCGCCGCACCACCACCGGGTGGGCTCGAAACTCCAACCTTTCGGTTAACAGCCGATCGCGCTAGCCAATTGCGCCACGGAGACAGTCGTGCCCCACTTTCACCACCATCAGAACATAACTTCAAAGCTATCAGCGCAAAGAAAAAAGCAACACACCACTCCCTGGAGCGCTCGAAACTCCAACCTTTCGGTTAACAGCCGATCGCGCTAGCCAATTGCGCCACGGAGACAGTCGTGCCCCACTTTTACCACCATCAGAACATATCTTCAAAGCTATCAGCGCAAAGAAAAAAGCAACACACCACTCCAGGGAGTGCTCGAAAATCCAACCTTTCGGTTAACAGCCGATGGCGCTAGCCAATTGCGCCACGGAGACAATCGTGCTCCACTCTCACCACCATCAGAACATATCTTAAAAGCTATCAGCCTAAAGAAAAAAAAGCGCCGCACCACCACCGGGTGGGCTGGAACCTCCAACATTTCGGTTAACAGCTGATCGCGCTAGCCAATCGCGCCACGAAGACAGTCGTGCTCCACTCTCACCCCCATCAGAACATATCTTAAAAGCTATCAGCCCAAAGAACAAAAAGCAACACACCACTCCGGGGAGGGCTCGAACCTCCAACCTTTCAGTTAACAGCCGATCGCGGTAGCCAATCGCGCCACGAAGACAGTCGTGCTCCACTCTCACCACCATCAGAACATATCTTCAAAGCTATCAACGCAAAAAAATGCAACACACCAATCCCGGGAGGGCTCGAACCTCCAACTTTTCGGTTAACAGCCGATCGCGCTAGCCAATTGCGCCACGGAGACAGTCCTGCTCCACTCTCACCACCGTCAAAACATATCTTCAAAGCTATCAGCCCGAAGAAAAAAAAGCGCCGCACCACCACCGGGTGGGCTCGAAACTCCAACCTTTCGGTTAACAGCCGATCGCGCTAGCCAATTGCGCCACGGAGACAGTCTCGCTCCACTCTCACCACCATCAAAACATATCTTCAAAGCTATCAGCCCAAAGAAAAAAAGCGCCGCACCACCACCGGGTGGGCTCGAACCTCCAACCTTTCGGTTAACAGCCAATCCCGCTAGCCAATTGCGTCACGGAGACAGTCGTGCCCCACTTTCACCACCATCAGAACATAACTTCAAAGCCATCAGCGCAAAGAAAAAAGCAACCCACCACTCCTTAAGCGCTCGAAACTCCAACCTTTCAGTTAACAGCCGATCGCGCTAGCCGATTGCGCCACGAAGACAGTCGTGATGAACTCTCACCATCATCAGAACATATCTTCAAAGCTATCAGCGCAAAGAAAAAAGCAACACACCACTCTCGGGAGGGCTCGAACCTCCAACTTTTCGGTTAACAGCCGATAGCGCTAGCCAATTGCGCCACGGAGACAGTCCTGCTCTACTCTCACCACCATCAGAACATATCTTCAAAGCTATCAGCGCAAAAAAAAAGCAACACACCAATCCCGGGAGGGCTCGAACCTCCAACTTTTCGGTTAACAGCCGATCGCGCTAGCCCATTGCGCCACGGAGACAGTCCTGCTTCACTCTCACCACCATCAAAACATATCTTCAAAGCTATCAGCCCGAAGAAAAAAAAGCGCCGCACCACCACCGGGTGGGCTCGAACCTCCAACCTTTCGGTTAACAGCCAATCGCGCTAGCAAATTGCGCCACGGAGACAGTCGTGCCCCACTTTCACCACCATCAGAACATAACTTCAAAGCTATCAGCGCAAAGAAAAAAGCAACACACCACTCCTTATGCTCTCGAAACTCCAACCTTTCAGTTAACAGCCGATCGCGCTATAGCCGAATGCGCCACGAAGACAGTCGTGATGAACTCTCACCACCATAAAAACAGATCTTCAAAAATATCAGCCCGAAGAAAAAAAAGCGCCGCACCACCACCGGGTGGGCTCGAACCTCCAACCTTTCGGTTAACAGCCGATCGCGCTAGCCATTTGCGCCACGGAGACAGTTGTGCTCCACTCTCACCACCGTCAGAACATTTCTTCAGAGCTATCAGCCCAAAAAATAAAAAGCGCCGCACCACCACCGGGTGGGCTCGAACCTCCAACCTTTCGGTTAACAGCCGATCGCGCTAGCCAATTGCGCCACGGAGACAGTCGTGCTCCACTCTCACCACCATCAGAACATATCTTCAAAGCTATCAGCGCAAAGAAAAAAAAGCGCCGCACCACCACCGGGTGGGCTCGAACTTCCAACCTTTCGGTGAACAGCCGATCACGCTAGCCATTTGCGCCACGGAGACAGTCGTGCTGCACTCTCACCACCATCAGAACATATCTTCAAAGCTATCAGCGCAAAGAAAAAAGCAACACACCACTCCCGGGAGCGCTCGAAACTCCAACCTTTCGGTTAACAGCCGATCGCGCTAGCCAATTGCGCCACGGAGACAGTGCTCCTCCACTCTCACCACAATTAGAACTTATCTTCAAAGCTATCAGCCCAAAGAAAAAAAAGCGCCGCACCACCACCGGGTGGGCCCGAACCTCCAACCTTTCTGTTAACAGCCGAGTGCGCTAGCCAATTGCGCCACGGAGACAGTCGTGCTCCACTCTCACCACCATCAGAACACATCTTCAAAGCTATCAGCGCAAAGAAAAAAGCAATACACCACTCCCGGGAGGGCTCGAACCTTCAACTTTTCTGTTAACAGCCGATCGCGCTAGACAATTGCGCCACGGAGACAGTCCTGCTCCACTCTCACCTCCATCAGAACATATCTTCAAAGCTATCAGCCCAAAGAAAAAAAAGCGCCGCACCACCACCGGGTGGGCTCGAACCTCCAACCTTTCGGTGAACAGCCGATCGCGCTAGCCAATTGCGCCACAAAGACAGTCGTGCTCCACTCTCACCACCATCAGAACATATCTTCGAAGCTATCAGCGCAAAGAAAAAAGCAACACACCACTCCCGGGAGGGCACGAACCTCCAACTTTTCGGTTAACAGCCGATCGCGCTAGCCAATTGCGCCACGGAGACAGTCCTGCTCCACTCTCACCCCCATCAGAACATATATTCAAAGCTATAAGCCCAAAGAAGAAAAAGCGCCGCACCACCACCGGGTGGGCTCGAACCTCCAACCTTTCGGTTAACAGCCGATCGCGCTAGCCGATTGCGCCACGGAGACAGTCGTGCCCCACTTTTACCACCATCAGAACATATGTTCAAAGCTATCAGAGCAAAGAAAAAAGCAACTCACCACTCCCTGGAGCGCTCGAAACTCCAACCTTTCGGTTAACAGCCGATCGCGCTAGCCAATTGCGCCACGGAGACAGTCGTGCCCCACTTTCACCACCATCAGAACATATCTTCAAAGCTATCAGCGCAAAGAAAAAAGCCACACCACTCCAGGGAGTGCTCGAAAATCCAACCTTTCAGTTAACAGCCGATCGCGCTAGCCGATTGCGCCACGAAGACAGTCGTGATGAACTCTCACCACCATCAGAACATATCCTAAAAGCTATCAGCCTAAAGAAAAAAAAGCGCCGCACCACCACCGGGTGGGCTCGAACCTAAAATCTTTCGGTTAACAGCCGATCGCGCTAGCCAATTGCGCCACGGAGACAGTCGTGCTCCACTCTCACCATCATCAGAACATATCTTCAAAGCTATCAGCGCAAAGAAAAAAGCAACACACCACTCTCGGGAGGGCTCGAACCTCCAACTTTTCGGTTAACAGCCGATAGCGCTAGCCAATTGCGCCACGGAGACAGTCCTGCTCTACTCTCACCACCATCAGAACATATCTTCAAAGCTATCAGCGCAAAAAAAAAGCAACACACCAATCCCGGGAGGGCTTGAACCTCCAACTTTTCGGTTAACAGCCGATCGCGCTAGCCCATTGCGCCACGGAGACAGTCCTGCTCCACTCTCGCCACCATCAAAACATATCTTCAAAGCTATCAGCCCGAAGAAAAAAAAGCGCCGCACCACCACCGGGTGGGCTCGAAACTCCAACCTTTCGGTTAACAGCCGATCGCGCTAGCCAATTGCGCCACGGAGACAGTCTTGCTCCACTCTCACCACCATCAAAACATATCTTCACAGCTATCAGCCCAAAGAAAAAAAAGCGCCGCACCACCACCGGGTGGGCTCGAACCTCCAACCTTACGGTTAACAGCCAATCGCGCTAGCAAATTGCGCCACGGAGACAGTCGTGCCCCACTTTCACCACCATCAGAACATAACTTCAAAGCTATCAGCGCAAAGAAAAAAGCAACACACCACTCCTTATACTCTCGAAACTCCAACCTTTCAGTTAACAGCCGATCGCGCTAGCCGATTGCGCCACGAAGACAGTCGTGATGAACTCTCACCACCATCAGAACATATCTTAAAAGCTATCAGCCTAAAGAAAAAAAAGCGCCGCACCACCACCGAGTGGGTTCGAACCTCAAATCTTTCGGTTAACAGCCGATCGCGCTAGCCAATTGCGCCACGGAGACAGTCGTGCTCCACTCTCACCACCATCAGAACATATCTTCAAAGCTATCAGCGCAAAGAAAAAAGCAACACACCACTCTCGGGAGGGCTCGAACCTCCAACGTTTCGGTTAACAGCCGATAGCACTAGCCAATTGCGCCACGGAGACAGTCCTGCTCTACTCTCACCACCATAAAAACAGATCTTCAAAATATCAGCCCAAAAAAAAAGCGCCGCACCACCACCGGGTGGGCTCGAACCTCCAACCTTTCGGTTAACAGCCGATCGCGCTAGCCATTTGCGCCACGGAGACAGTTGTGCTCCACTCTCACCACTGTCAGAACATTTCTTCAGAGCTATCAGCCCAAAAAATAAAAAGCGCCGCACCACCACCGGGTGGGCTCGAACCTCCAACCTTTCGGTTAACAGCCGATCGCGCTAGCCAATTGCGCCACGGAGACAGTCGTGCTCCACTCTCACCACCATCAGAACATATCTTCAAAGCTATCAGCGCAAAGAAAAAAAAGCGCCGCACCACCACCGGGTGGGCTCGAACTTCCAACCTTTCGGTGAACAGCCGATCACGCTAGCCATTTGCGCCACGGAGACAGTCGTGCTCCACTCTCACCCCCGTCAGAACATTTCTTCAGAGCTATCAGCCTAAAGAAAAAAAAGCGCCGCACCACCACCGGGTGGGCTCGAACCTCCAACCTTTCGGTTAACAGCCGATCGCGCTAGCCAATTGCGCCACGGAGACAGTCTTGCTCCACTCTCACCACCATCAGAACATAACTTCAAAGCTATCAGCCCACAGAAAAAAAAGCGCCGCACCACCACCGTTTGGGCTCGAAACTCCAACCCTTCGGTTAACAGCCGATCGCGCTAGCCAATTGCGCCACAAAGACAGTCGTGCTCCACTCTCACCACCATCAGAACATATCTTCAAAGCTATCAGCGCAAAGAAAATAAAGTGACACACCAATCCCGGGAGGGCTCGAACCTCAAACCTTTCAGTTAACAGCCGATCGCGCTAGCCAATTGCGCCACGGAGACAGTCGTGCTCCACTCTCACCACCATCAGAACACATCTTCAAAGCTATCAGCGCAAAGAAAAAAGCAATACACCACTCCCGGGAGGGCTCGAACCTTCAACTTTTCTGTTAACAGCCGATCGCGCTAGACAATTGCGCCACGGAGACAGTCCTGCTCCACTCTCACCACCGTCAGAACATTTCTTCAGAGCTATCAGCCCAAAGGAGAAAAAGCGCCGCACCACCACCGGGTGGGCTCGAACCTCCAACGTTTCGGTTAACAGCCGATCGCGCTAGCAAATTGCGCCACGGAGACAGTCCTGCTCCACTCTCACCACCATCAAAACATATCTTCAAAGCTATCAGCCCGAAGAAAAAAAAGCGCCGCACCACCACCGGGTGGGCTCGAAACTCCAACCTTTCGGTTAACAGCCGATCGCGCTAGCCAATTGCGCCACGGAGACAGTCTTGCTCCACTCTCACCACCATCAGAACATATCTTCAAAGCTATCAGCCCAAAGAAAAAAGCAACACACCACTCTCGGGAGGGCTCGAACCTCCAACTTTTCGGTTAACAGCCGATCGCGCTAGCCAATTGCGCCACGGAGACAGTCGTGCTCCACTCTCACCACCGTCAGAACATTTCTTCAGAGCTATCAGCCCAAAGGAGAAAAAGCGCCGCACCACCACCGGGTGGGCTCGAACCTCCAACGTTTCGGTTAACAGCCGATCGCGCTAGCCAATTGCGCCACGGAGACAGTCCTGCTCCACTATCACCACCGTCAGAACATATCTTCAAAGCTATCAGCGCAAAGAAAAAAGCAACACACCACCACCGGGTGGGCTCGAAACTCCAACCTTTCGGTTAACAGCCGATCGCGCTAGCCAATTGCGCCACGGAGACAGTCTTGCTCCACTCTCACCACCATCAGAACATATCTTCAAAGCTATCAGCCCAAAGAAAAAAGCAACACACCACTCTCGGGAGGGCTCGAACCTCCAACTTTTCGGTTAACAGCCGATCGCGCTAGCCAATTGCGCCACGGAGACAGTCGTGCTCCACTCTCACCACCGTCAGAACATTTCTTCAGAGCTATCAGCCCAAAGGAGAAAAAGCGCCGCACCACCACCGGGTGGGCTCGAACCTCCAACGTTTCGGTTAACAGCCGATCGCGCTAGCCGATTGCGCCACAGAGACAGTCCTCCTCCACTCTCACCACCATTAGAACATATCTTCAAAGCTATCAGCCCAAAGAAAAAAAGCGCCACACCACCACCACGTGGGCTCGAACCTCCAACCTTTCGGTTAACAGCCGATCGCGCTAGCCAATCGTGCCACGGAGACAGTCGTGCTCCACTCTCACCACCATCAGAACAAATCTTCAAAGCTATCAGCGCAAAAAAAAGCAACACACCAATCCCGGGAGGGCTCGAACCTCCAACTTTTCGGTTAACAGCCGATCGCGCTAGCCAATTGCGCCACGGAGACAGTCCTGCTCCACTCTCACCACCATCAAAACATATCTTCAAAGCTATCAGCCCGAAGAAAAAAAAGCGCCGCACCACCACCGGGTGGGCTCGAAACTCCAACATTTCGGTTAACAGCCGATCGCGCTAGCCATTTGCGCCACGGAGACAATTGTGCGCCACTCTCACCACCGTCAGAACATTTCTTCAGAGCTATCAGCCCAAAAAATAAAAAGCGCCGCACCACCACCGGGTGGGCTCGAACCTCCAACCTTTCGGTTAACAGCCGATCGCGCTAGCCAACTGCGCCACGGAGACAGTCGTGCCCCACTCTCACCACCATCAGAACATATCTTCAAAGCTATCAGCGCAAAGAAAAAAGCAACACACCACTCTCGGGAGCACTCGAAACTCCAACCTTTCGGTTAACAGCCCATCGCGCTAGCCAATTGCGCCACGGAGACAGTCGTGCTCCACTCTCACCACCGTAAGAACATTTCTTCAGAGCTATCAGCCCAAAGGAGAAAAAGCGCCGCACCACCACCGGGTGGGCTCGAACCTCCAACGTTTCGGTTAACAGCCGATCGCGCTAGCCAATTGCGCCACGGAGACAGTCCTGCTCCACTCTCACCACCATCAAAACATATCTTCAAAGCTATCAGCCCACAGAAAAAAAAGTGCCGCACCACCACCGGGTGGGCTCGAACTTCCAACCTTTCGGTGAACAGCCGATCACGCTAGCCATTTGCGCCACGGAGACAGTCGTGCTCCACTCTCACCCCCGTCAGAACATTTCTTCAGAGCTATCAGCCTAAAGAAAAAAAAGCGCCGCACCACCACCGGGTGGGCTCGAACCTCCAACCTTTCGGTTAACAGCCGATCGTGCTAGCCAATTGCGCCATGGAGACAGTCTTGCTCCACTCTCACCACCTTCAGAACATAACTTCAAAGCTATCAGCCCACAGAAAAAAAAGCGCCGCACCACCACCGTTTGGGCTCGAACCTCCAACCCTTCGGTTAACAGCCGATCGCGCTAGCCAATTGCGCCACAAAGACAGTCGTGCTCCACTCTCACCACCATCAGAACATATCTTCAAAGCTATCAGCACAAAGAAAATAAAGTGACACACCAATACCGGGAGGGCTCGAACCTCAAACCTTTCAGTTAACAGCCGATCGCGCTAGCCAATTGCGCCACGTAGACAGTCGTGCTGCACTCTCACCACCATCAGAACATATCTTCAAAGCTATCAGCGCAAAGAAAAAAGCTACACACCACTCCCGGGAGCGCTCGAAACTCCAACCTTTCGGTTAACAGCCGATCGCGCTAGCCAATTGCGCCACGGAGACAGTGCTCCTCCACTCTCACCACAATTAGAACTTATCTTCAAAGCTATCAGCCCAAAGAAAAAAAAGCGCCGCACCACCACCGGGTGGGCTCGAACCTCCAACCTTTCTGTTAACAGCCGAGCGCGCTAGCCAATTGCGCCACGGAGACAGTCGTGCTCCACTCTCACCACCATCAGAACACATCTTCAAAGCTATCAGCCCAAAGAAAAAAAAGCGCCGCACCACCACCGGGTGGGCTCGAACCTCCAACCTTTCGGTTAACAGCCGATCGCGCTAGCCAATTGCGCCACGGAGACAGTCGTGCTCCACTCTCACCACCATCAGAACATATCTTCAAAGCTATCAGCGCAAAGAAAAAAAAGCGCCGCACCACCACCGGGTGGGCTCGAACTTCCAACATTTCGGTTAACAGCTGATCGCGGTAGCCAATCGCGCCACGAAGACAGTCGTGCTCCACTCTCACCACCATCAGAACATATCTTCAAAGCTATCAACGCAAAAAAAGCAAAACACAAATCCCGGGAGGGCTCGAACCTCCAACTTTTCGGTTAACAGCCGATCGCGCTAGCCAATTGCGCCACGGAGACAGTCCTGCTCCACTCTCACCACCATCAAAACATATCTTCAAAGCTATCAGCCCGAAGAAAAAAAAGCGCCGCACCACCACCGCGTGGGCTCGAAACGCCAACCTTTCGGTTAACAGCCGATCGCGCTAGCCAATTGCGCCACGGAGACAGTCTTGCTCCACTCTCACCACCATCAAAACATATCTTCAAAGCTATCAGCCCAAAGAAAAAAAAGCGCCGCACCACCACCGGGTGGGCTCGAACCTCCAACCTTTCGGTTAACAGCCAATCGCGCTAGCCAATTGCGTCACGGAGACAGTCGTGCCCCACTCTCACCACCATCAGAACATAACTTCAAAGCTATCAGCGCAAAGAAAAAAGCAACACACCACTCCTTAAGCGCTCGAAACTCCAACCTTTCAGTTAACAGCAGATCGCGCTAGCCGATTGCGCCACGAAGACAGTCGTGATGAACTCTCACCACCATAAGAACATATCTTAAAAGCTATCAGCCTAAAGAAAAAAAAGCGCCGCACCACCACCGGGTGGGCTCGAACCTCAAATCTTTCGGTTAACAGCCGATCGCGCTAGCCAATTGCGCCACGGAGACAGTCGTACTCCACTCTCACCATCATCAGAACATATCTTCAAAGCTATCAGCGCAAAGAAAAAAGCAACACACCACTCCCGGGAGGGCTCGAACCTCCACCTTTTCGGTTAATAGCCGATCGCGCTAGCCAACTGCGCCACGGAGACAGTCCTGCTCCACTCTCACCAACATCAAAACATATCTTCAAAGCTATCAGCCCAAAGAAAAAAAAGCGCTGCACCACCACCGGGTGGGCTCGAACCTCCAACCTTTCGGTTAACAGCCAATCGCGCTAGCAAATTGCGCCACGGAGACAGTCGTGCCCCACTTTCACCACCATCAGAACATAACTTCAAAGCTATCAGCGCAAAGAAAAAAGCAACACACCACTCCTTATGCTCTCGAAACTCCAACCTTTCAGTTAACAGCCGATCGCGCTAACCGATTGCGCCACAAAGACAGTCGTGATGAACTCTCACCACCATCAGAACATATCCTAAAAGCTATCAGCCTAAAGAAAAAAAAGCGCCGCACCACCACCGGGTGGGCTCGAACCTCAAATATTTCGGTTAACAGCCGATCGCGCTAGCCAATTGCGCCACGGAGACAGTCGTGCTCCACTCTCACCACCATCAGAACATAACTTCAAAGCTATCAGCGCAAAGAAATAAGCAACACACCACTCTCGGGAGGGCTCGAACCTCCAACTTTTCGGTTAACAGCCGATAGCGCTAGCCAATTGCGCCACGGAGACAGTCCTGCTCTACTCTCACCACCATAAAAACAGATCTTCAAAAATATCAGCCCAAAAAAAAAGCGCCGCACCACCACCGGGTGGGCTCGAACCTCCAACCTTTCGGTTAACAGCCGATCGCGCTAGCCATTTGCGCCACGGAGACAGTTGTGCTCCACTCTCACCACCGTCAGAACATTTCTTCAGAGCTATCAGCCCAAAAAATAAAAAGCGCCGCACCACCACCGGGTGGGCTCGAACCTCCAACCTTTCGGTTAACAGCCGATCGCGCTAGCCAATTGCGCCACGGAGACAGTCGTGCCCCACTTTCACCACCATCAGAACATATCTTCAAAGCTATCAGCGCAAAGAAAAAAGCAACACACCACTCTCGGGAGCGCTCGAAACTCCAACCTTTCGGTTAACAGCCGATCGCGCTAGCCAATTGCGCCACGGAGACAGTCGTGCTCCACTCTCACCACCGTCAGAACATTTCTTCAGAGCTATCAGCCCAAAGAAGAAAAAGCGCCGCACCACCACCGGGTGGGCTCGAACCTCCAACGTTTCGGTTAACAGCCGATCGCGCTAGCCAATTGCGCAACGGAGACAGTCCTGCTCCACTCTCACCACCATCAAAACATATCTTCAAAGCTATCAGCCCACAGAAAAAAAAGTGCCGCACCACCACCGGGTGGGCTCGAACTTCCAACCTTTCGGTGAACAGCCGATCACGCTAGCCATTTGCGCCACGGAGACAGTCGTGCTCCACTCTCACCCCCGTCAGAACATTTCTTCAGAGCTATCAGCCTAAAGAAAAAAAAGCGCCGCACCACCACCGGGTGGGCTCGAACCTCCAACCTTTCGGTTAACAGCCGATCGCGCTGGCCAATTGCGCCACGGAGACAGTCTTGCTCCACTCTCACCACCATCAGAACATAACTTCAAAGCTATCAGCCCACAGAAAAAAAGCGCCGCACCACCACCGTTTGGGCTCGAACCTCCAACCCTCCGGTTAACAGCCGATCACGCTAGCCAATTGCGCCACAAAGACAGTCGTGCTCCACTCTCACCACCATCAGAACATATCTTCAAAGCTATCAGCGCAAAGAAAATAAAGTGACACACGAATCCCGGGAGGGCTCGAACCTCAAACCTTTCAGTTACCAGCCGATCGCGCTAGCCAATTGCGCCACGGAGACAGTCGTGCTGCACTCTCACCACCATCAGAACATATCTTCAAAGCTATCAGCGCAAAGAAAAAAGCAACACACCACTCCCGGGAGCGCTCGAAACTCCAACCTTTCGGTTAACAGCCGATCGCGCTAGCCAATTGCGCCACGGAGACAGTGCTCCTCCACTCTCACCACAATTAGAACTTATCTTCAAAGCTATCAGCCCAAAGAAAAAAAAGCGCCGCACCAACACCGGGTGGGCTCGAACCTCCAACCTTTCTGTTAACAGCCGAGCGCGCTAGCCAATTGCGCCACGGAGACAGTCGTGCTCCACTCTCACCACCATCAGAACACATCTTCAAAGCTATCAGCGCAAAGAAAAAAGCAATACACCACTCCTGGGAGGGCTCGAACCTTCAACTTTTCGGTTAACAGCCGATCGCGCTAGACAATTGCGCCACGGAGACAGTCCTGCTCCACTCTCACCTCCATCAGAACATATCTTCAAAGCTATCAGCCCAAAGAAAAAAAAGCGCCGCACCACCACCGAGTGGGCTCGAAACTCCAACCTTTCGGTTAACAGCCGATCGCGCTAGCCAATTGCGCCACGGAGACAGTCTTGCTCCACTCTCACCACTATCAGAACATATCTTCAAAGCTATCAGCCCAAAGAAACAAAAGCGCCGCACCACCACCTGGTGGGCTCGAACCTCCAACCTTTCGGAGAACAGCCGATCGCGCTAGCCAATTGCGCCACAAAGACAGTCATGCTCCACTCTCACCACCATCAGAACATATCTTCGAAGCTATCAGCGCAAAGAAAAAAGCAACACACCACTCCCGGGAGGGCACGAACCTCCAACTTTTCGGTTAACAGCCGATCGCGCTAGCCAATTGCGCCACGGAGACAGTCCTGCTCCACTCTCACCACCATCAGAACATATCTTCAAAGCTATCAGCCCAAAGAAGAAAAAGCGCCGCACCACCACCGGGTGGGCTCGAACCTCCAACCTTTCGGTTAACAGCCGATCGCGCTAGCCAATTGCGCCACGGAGACAGTCGTGCCCCACTTTTACCACCATCAGAACATATCTTCAAAGCTATCAGCGCAAAGAAAAAAGCAACACACCCCTCCAGGGAGTGCTCGAAAATCCAACCTTTCGGTTATCAGCCGATGGCGCTAGCCAATTGCGCCACGGAGACAATCGTGCTCCACTCTCACCACCATCAGAACATATCTTAAAAGCTATCAGCCTAAAGAAAAAAAAGCGCCGCACCACCACCGGGTGGGCTCGAACCTCCAACATTTCGGTTAACAGCTGATCGCGCTAGCCAATCGCGCCACGAAGACAATGTTGCTCCACTCTCACCACCATCAGAACATATCTTCAAAGCTATCAGCGCAAAGAAAATAAAGTGACACACGAATCCCGGGAGGGCTCGAACCTCAAACCTTTCAGTTACCAGCCGATCGCGCTAGCCAATTGCGCCACGGAGACAGTCGTGCTGCACTCTCACCACCATCAGAACATATCTTCAAAGCTATCAGCGCAAAGAAAAAAGCAACACACCACTCCCGGGAGCGCTCGAAACTCCAACCTTTCGGTTAACAGCCGATCGCGCTAGCCAATTGCGCCACGGAGACAGTGCTCCTCCACTCTCACCACAATTAGAACTTATCTTCAAAGCTATCAGCCCAAAGAAAAAAAAGCGCCGCACCACCACCGGGTGGGCTCGAACCTCCAACCTTTCTGTTAACAGCCGAGCGCGCTAGCCAATTGCGCCACGGAGACAGTCGTGCTCCACTCTCACCACCATCAGAACACATCTTCAAAGCTATCAGCGCAAAGAAAAAAGCAATACACCACTCCCGGGAGGGCTCGAACCTTCAACTTTTCGGTTAACAGCCGATCGCGCTAGACAATTGCGCCACGGAGACAGTCCTGCTCCACTCTCACCTCCATCAGAACATATCTTCAAAGCTATCAGCCCAAAGAAAAAAAAGCGCCGCACCACCACCGAGTGGGCTCGAAACTCCAACCTTTCGGTTAACAGCCGATCGCGCTAGCCAATTGCGCCACGGAGACAGTCTTGCTCCACTCTCACCACTATCAGAACATATCTTCAAAGCTATCAGCCCAAAGAAAAAAAAGCGCCGCACCACCACCTGGTGGGCTCGAACCTCCAACCTTTCGGAGAACAGCCGATCGCGCTAGCCAATTGCGCCACAAAGACAGTCATGCTCCACTCTCACCACCATCAGAACATATCTTCGAAGCTATCAGCGCAAAGAAAAAAGCAACACACCACTCCCGGGAGGGCACGAACCTCCAACTTTTCGGTTAACAGCCGATCGCGCTAGCCAATTGCGCCACGGAGACAGTCCTGCTCCACTCTCACCACCATCAGAACATATCTTCAAAGCTATCAGCCCAAAGAAGAAAAAGCGCCGCACCACCACCGGGTGGGCTCGAACCTCCAACCTTTCGGTTAACAGCCGATCGCGCTAGCCAATTGCGCCACGGAGACAGTCGTGCCCCACTTTTACCACCATCAGAACATATCTTCAAAGCTATCAGCGCAAAGAAAAAAGCAACACACCCCTCCAGGGAGTGCTCGAAAATCCAACCTTTCGGTTATCAGCCGATGGCGCTAGCCAATTGCGCCACGGAGACAATCGTGCTCCACTCTCACCACCATCAGAACATATCTTAAAAGCTATCAGCCTAAAGAAAAAAAAGCGCCGCACCACCACCGGGTGGGCTCGAACCTCCAACATTTCGGTTAACAGCTGATCGCGCTAGCCAATCGCGCCACGAAGACAATCGTGCTCCACTCTCACCCCCATCAGAACATATCTTAAAAGCTATAAGCCCAAAGAACAAAAAGCAACACACCACTCCGGGGAGGGCTCGAACCTCCAACCTTTCAGTTAACAGCCGATCGCGCTAGCCAATTGCGCTACGGAGACAGTCCCCCTCCACTTTCACCACCATTAGAACATATCTTCAAAGCTATCAGCCCAAAGAAAAAAAAGCGCCGCACCACCACCGGGTTGGCTCGAACCTCCAACCTTTCGGTTAACAGCCGATCGTGCTAGCCAATTGCGCCACGGAGACAGTCGTGCTCCACTCTCACCACCATCAGAACATATCTTCAAAGCAATCAGCGCAAAGAAAAAAAAGCGCCGCACCACCACCGGGTGGGCTCGAACTTTCAACATTTCGGTTAACAGCTGATCGCGGTAGCCAATCGCGCCACGAAGACAGTCGTGCTCCACTCTCACCATCATCAGAACATATCTTCAAAGCTATCAGCGCAAAGAAAAAAGCAACACACCACTCCCGGGAGGGCTCGAAACTCCAACCTTTCGGTTAACAGCCGATCGCGCTAGCCAATTGCGCCACGGAGACAGTCCTGCTCCACTCTCACCACCATCAAAACATATCTTCAAAGCTATCAGCCTGAAGAAAAAAAAAGCGCCGCACCACCACCGGGTAGGCTCGAAACTCCAACCTTTCGGTTAACAGCCGATCGCGCTAGCCAATTGCGCTACGGAGACAGTCCTCCTCCACTCTCACCACCATTAGAACATATCTTCAAAGCTATCAGCCCAAAGAAAAAAAAGCGCCGCACCACCACCGGGTGGGCTCGAACCTCCTACCTTTCGGTTAACAGCCGATCGCGCTAGCCAATTGCGCCACGGAGACAGTCGTGCTCCACTCTCACCACCATCAGAACATATCTTCAAAGCTATCAGCGCAAAGAAAAAAAAGCGCCGCACCACCACCGGGTGGGCTCGAACTTTCAACATTTCGGTTAACAGCTGATCGCGGTAGCCAATCGCGCCACGAAGACAGTCGTGCTCCACTCTCACCACCATCAGAACATATCTTCAAAGCTATCAGCGCAAAGAAAAAAGCAACACACCACTCCCGGGAGGGCTCGAAACTCCAACCTTTCGGTTAACAGCCGATCGCGCTAGCCAATTGCGCCACGGAGACAGTCGTGCTCCACTCTCACCACCGTCAGAACATTTCTTCAGAGCTATCAGCCCAAAGGAGAAAAAGCGCCGCACCACCACCGGGTGGGCTCGAACCTCCAACGTTTCGGTTAATTGCCGATCGCGCTAGCCAATTGCGCCACGGAGACAGTCGTGCTCCACTCTCACCCCCGTCAGAACATTTTTTCAGAGCTATCAGCCCAAAGAAAAAAAGCGCCGCACCACCACCGGGTGGGCTCGAACCTCCAACCTTTCGGTTAACAGCCGATCACGCTAGCCAATTGCGCCACGGAGACAGTCGTGCCCCACTTTCACCATCATTAGAACATATCTTCAAAGCTAACAGCGCAAAGAAAAAAGCAACACACCACTCCCAGGAGCGCTCGAAACTCCAACCTTTCGGTTAACAGCCGATCGCGCTAGCCGATTGCGCCACAGAGACAGTCCTCCTCCACTCTCACCACCATTAGAACATATCTTCAAAGCTATCAGCCCAAAGTAAAAAGAGCCACACCACCACCACGTGGGCTCGAACCTCCAACCTTTCGGTTAACAGCCGATCGCGCTAGCCAATCGCGCCTCGGAGACAGTCGTGCTCCACTCTCACCACCCTCAGAACATATCTTCAAAGCTATCAGCGCAAAAAAAAAGCAACACACCAATCCCGGGAGGGCTCGAACCTCCAACTTTTCGGTTAACAGCCGATCGCGCTAGCCAATTGCGCCACGGAGACAGTCCTGCTCCACTCTCACCACCATCAAAACATATCTTCAAAGCTATCAGCCCGAAGAAAAAAAAGCGCCGCACCACCACCGGGTGGGCTCGAAACTCCAACCTTTCGGTTAACAGCCGATCGCGCTAGCCAATTGCGCCACGGAGACAGTCTTGCTCCACACTCACCACCATCAGAACATATCTTCAAAGCTATCAGCCCAAAGAAAAAAAAAGCGCCGCACCACCACCGGGCGGGCTCGAACCTCCAACCTTTCGGTTAACAGCCAATCGCGCTAGCCAATTGCGCCACGGAGACAGTCCTGCTCTACTCTCACCACCATCAAAACAGATCTTCAAAAATATCAGCCCAAAAAAAAGCGCCGCACCACCACCGGGTGGGCTCGAACCTCAAACTTTTCGGTTAACAGCCGATCGCGCTAGCCAATTGCGCCACGGAGACAGTCCTGCTCCACTTTCACCACCATCAGAACATATCTTCAAAGCTATCAGCGCAAAGAATAAAGCAACACACCACTCCTTAAGCGCTCGAAACTCCAACCTTTCGGTTAACAGCCGATAGCGCTAGCCAATTGCGCCACGGAGACAGTCCTGCTCTACTCTCACCACCATCAAAACAGATCTTCAAAAATATCAGCCCAAAAAAAAGCGCCGCACCACCACCGGGTGGGCTCGAACCTCAAACCTTTCGGTTAACAGCCGATCGCGCTAGCTATTTGCGCCACGGAGACAGTTGTGCTCCACTCTCACCACCGTCAGAACATTTCTTCAGAGCTATCAGCCCAAACAAAAAAAAGCGCCGCACCACCACCGGGTGGGATCGAACCTCCAACCTTTCGGTTAACAGCCGATCGCGCTAGCTAATTGCGCCACGGAGACAGTCGTGCCCCACTTTCACCACCATCAGAACATATCTTCAAAGCTATCAGCGCAAAGAAAAAAGCAACACACCACTCTCGGGAGCGCTCGAAACTCCAACCTTTCGGTTAACAGCCGATCGCGCTAGCCAATCGCGCCACAGAGACAGTCGTGCTCCACTCTCACCACCGTCAGAACATTTCTTCAGAGCTATCAGCCCAAAGGAGAAAAAGCGCCACACCACCACCGGGTGGGCTCGAACCTCCAACCTTTCTGTTAACAGCCGATCGCGCTAGCCAATTGCGCCACGGAGACAGTCGTGCTCCACTCTCACCACCATCAGAACACATCTTCAAAGCTATCAGCGCAAAGAAAAAAGCAATACACCACTCCCGGGAGGGCTCGAACCTTCAACTTTTCGGTTAACAGCCGATCACGCTAGCCAATTGCGCCACGGAGACAGTCTTGCTCCACTCTCACCACCATCAGAACATATCTTCAAAGCTATCAGCCCAAAGAAAAAAAAGCGCCGCACCACCACCGGGTGGGCTCGAAACTCCAACCTTTCGGTTAACAGCCGATCGCGCTAGCCAATTGCGCCACGGAGACACTCTTGCTCCACTCTCAACACCATCAGAACATATCTTCAAAGCTATCAGCCCAAAGAAAAAAAAGCGCCGCACCACCACTGGGTGGCTCGAACCTCCAACCTTTCGGTTAACAGCCAATCGCGCTAGCCAATTGCGCCACAGAGACAGTCGTGCCCCACTTTCACCACCATCAGAACATATCTTCAAAGCTATCAGCGCAAAGAAAAAAGCAACACACCACTCTCGGGAGGGCTCCAACCTCCATTTTTTCGGTTAACCGCCGATAGCGCTAGCCAATTGCGCCACAGAGACAGTCCTGCTCTACTCTCACCACCATCAAAACAGATCTTCAAAAATATCAGCCCAAAAAAAAGCGCCGCACCACCACCTGGTGGGCTCGAACCTCCAACCTTTCGGTTAACAGCCGATCGCGCTAGCCAATTGCGCCACGGAGACAGTCGTGCTCCACTCTCACCACCATCAGAACATATCTTCAAAGCTATCAGCGCAAAGAAAAAAGCAACACACCACTCTCGGGAGGGCTCGAACCTCCAACTTTTCGGTTAACAGCCGATAGCGCTAGCCAATTGCGCCACGGAGACAGTCGTGCCCCACTTTCACCATCATCAGAACATATCTTCAAAGCTATCAGCGCAAAGAAAAAAGCAACACACCACTCTCGGGAGCGCTCGAAACTCCAACCTTTCGGTTAACAGCCGATCGCGCTAGCCAATGGCGCCACGGATACAGTCCTGCTCCACTCTCACCACCATCAAAACATATCTTCAAAGCTATCAGCCCCAAAAAAAGCCCCGCACCACCACCGGGTGGGCTCCAAACTCCAACCTTTAGGTTAACAGCCGATCGCGCTAGACAATTGCGCCACGGAGACAGTCGTGCTCCACTCTCACCACCGTCAGAACATTTCTTCAGAGCTATCAGCCCAAAGGAGAAAAAGCGCCGCACCACCACCGGGTGGGCTGGAACCTCCAACGTTTCGGTTAACAGCCGATCGCGCTAGCCAATTGCGCCACGGAGACAGTCCTGCTCCACTCTCACCACAATCAAAACATATCTTCAAAGCTATCAGCCCACAGAAAAAAAAGTGCCGCACCACCACCGGGTGGGCTCGAACTTCCAACCTTTCGGTGAACTGCCGATCACGCTAGCCATTTGCGCCACGGAGACAGTCGTGCTCTACTCTCACCCCCGTCAGAACATTTCTTCAGAGCTATCAGCCCCAAGAAAAAAAAGCGCCGCACCACCACCGGGTGGGCTCGAACCTCCAACCTTTCGGTTAACAGCCGATCACGCTAGCCAATTGCGCCACGGAGACAGTCGTGCCCCACTTTCACCACCATTAGAACATATCTTCAAAGCTATCAGCGCAAAGAAAAAATCAACACACCACTCCCAGGAGCGCTCGAAACTCCAACCTTTCGGTTAACAGCCAATCGGGCTAGCCGATTGCGCCACGGAGACAGTCCTCCTCCACTCTCACCACCATTAGAACATATCTTCAAAGCTATCAGCCCAAAGAAAAAAAGCGCCGCACCACCACCGCGTGGGCTCGAACCTCCAACCTTTCGGTTAACAGCCGATCGCGCCACGGAGACAGTCGTGCTCCACACTCACCACCATCAGAACATATCTTCAAAGCTATCAGCGCAAAAAAAAAGCAACACACCAATCCCGGGAGGGCTCGAACCTCCAACTTTTCGGTTAACAGCCGATCGCGCTAGCCAATTGCGCCACGGAGACAGTCCTGCTCCACTCTCACCACCATCAAAACATATCTTCAAAGCTATCAGCCCGAAGAAAAAAAAAGCGCCGCACCACCACCGGGTGGGCTCGAAACTCCGACCTTTCGGTTAACAGCCGATCGCGCTAGCCAATTGCGCCACGGAGACAGTCGTGCCCCACTTTTACCACCATCAGAACATATCTTCAAAGCTATCAGCGCAAAGAAAAAAGCAACACACCCCTCCAGGGAGTGCTCGAAAATCCAACCTTTCGGTTATCAGCCGATGGCGCTAGCCAATTGCGCCACGGAGACAATCGTGCTCCACTCTCACCACCATCAGAACATATCTTAAAAGCTATCAGCCTAAAGAAAAAAAAGCGCCGCACCACCACCGGGTGGGCTCGAACCTCCAACATTTCGGTTAACAGCTGATCGCGCTAGCCAATCGCGCCACGAAGACAATGTTGCTCCACTCTCACCACCATCAGAACATATCTTCAAAGCTATCAGCGCAAAGAAAATAAAGTGACACACGAATCCCGGGAGGGCTCGAACCTCAAACCTTTCAGTTACCAGCCGATCGCGCTAGCCAATTGCGCCACGGAGACAGTCGTGCTGCACTCTCACCACCATCAGAACATATCTTCAAAGCTATCAGCGCAAAGAAAAAAGCAACACACCACTCCCGGGAGCGCTCGAAACTCCAACCTTTCGGTTAACAGCCGATCGCGCTAGCCAATTGCGCCACGGAGACAGTGCTCCTCCACTCTCACCACAATTAGAACTTATCTTCAAAGCTATCAGCCCAAAGAAAAAAAAGCGCCGCACCACCACCGGGTGGGCTCGAACCTCCAACCTTTCTGTTAACAGCCGAGCGCGCTAGCCAATTGCGCCACGGAGACAGTCGTGCTCCACTCTCACCACCATCAGAACACATCTTCAAAGCTATCAGCGCAAAGAAAAAAGCAATACACCACTCCCGGGAGGGCTCGAACCTTCAACTTTTCGGTTAACAGCCGATCGCGCTAGACAATTGCGCCACGGAGACAGTCCTGCTCCACTCTCACCTCCATCAGAACATATCTTCAAAGCTATCAGCCCAAAGAAAAAAAAGCGCCGCACCACCACCGAGTGGGCTCGAAACTCCAACCTTTCGGTTAACAGCCGATCGCGCTAGCCAATTGCGCCACGGAGACAGTCTTGCTCCACTCTCACCACTATCAGAACATATCTTCAAAGCTATCAGCCCAAAGAAAAAAAAGCGCCGCACCACCACCTGGTGGGCTCGAACCTCCAACCTTTCGGAGAACAGCCGATCGCGCTAGCCAATTGCGCCACAAAGACAGTCATGCTCCACTCTCACCACCATCAGAACATATCTTCGAAGCTATCAGCGCAAAGAAAAAAGCAACACACCACTCCCGGGAGGGCACGAACCTCCAACTTTTCGGTTAACAGCCGATCGCGCTAGCCAATTGCGCCACGGAGACAGTCCTGCTCCACTCTCACCACCATCAGAACATATCTTCAAAGCTATCAGCCCAAAGAAGAAAAAGCGCCGCACCACCACCGGGTGGGCTCGAACCTCCAACCTTTCGGTTAACAGCCGATCGCGCTAGCCAATTGCGCCACGGAGACAGTCGTGCCCCACTTTTACCACCATCAGAACATATCTTCAAAGCTATCAGCGCAAAGAAAAAAGCAACACACCCCTCCAGGGAGTGCTCGAAAATCCAACCTTTCGGTTATCAGCCGATGGCGCTAGCCAATTGCGCCACGGAGACAATCGTGCTCCACTCTCACCACCATCAGAACATATCTTAAAAGCTATCAGCCTAAAGAAAAAAAAGCGCCGCACCACCACCGGGTGGGCTCGAACCTCCAACATTTCGGTTAACAGCTGATCGCGCTAGCCAATCGCGCCACGAAGACAATCGTGCTCCACTCTCACCCCCATCAGAACATATCTTAAAAGCTATAAGCCCAAAGAACAAAAAGCAACACACCACTCCGGGGAGGGCTCGAACCTCCAACCTTTCAGTTAACAGCCGATCGCGCTAGCCAATTGCGCTACGGAGACAGTCCCCCTCCACTTTCACCACCATTAGAACATATCTTCAAAGCTATCAGCCCAAAGAAAAAAAAGCGCCGCACCACCACCGGGTTGGCTCGAACCTCCAACCTTTCGGTTAACAGCCGATCGTGCTAGCCAATTGCGCCACGGAGACAGTCGTGCTCCACTCTCACCACCATCAGAACATATCTTCAAAGCAATCAGCGCAAAGAAAAAAAAGCGCCGCACCACCACCGGGTGGGCTCGAACTTTCAACATTTCGGTTAACAGCTGATCGCGGTAGCCAATCGCGCCACGAAGACAGTCGTGCTCCACTCTCACCATCATCAGAACATATCTTCAAAGCTATCAGCGCAAAGAAAAAAGCAACACACCACTCCCGGGAGGGCTCGAAACTCCAACCTTTCGGTTAACAGCCGATCGCGCTAGCCAATTGCGCCACGGAGACAGTCCTGCTCCACTCTCACCACCATCAAAACATATCTTCAAAGCTATCAGCCTGAAGAAAAAAAAAGCGCCGCACCACCACCGGGTAGGCTCGAAACTCCAACCTTTCGGTTAACAGCCGATCGCGCTAGCCAATTGCGCTACGGAGACAGTCCTCCTCCACTCTCACCACCATTAGAACATATCTTCAAAGCTATCAGCCCAAAGAAAAAAAAGCGCCGCACCACCACCGGGTGGGCTCGAACCTCCTACCTTTCGGTTAACAGCCGATCGCGCTAGCCAATTGCGCCACGGAGACAGTCGTGCTCCACTCTCACCACCATCAGAACATATCTTCAAAGCTATCAGCGCAAAGAAAAAAAAGCGCCGCACCACCACCGGGTGGGCTCGAACTTTCAACATTTCGGTTAACAGCTGATCGCGGTAGCCAATCGCGCCACGAAGACAGTCGTGCTCCACTCTCACCACCATCAGAACATATCTTCAAAGCTATCAGCGCAAAGAAAAAAGCAACACACCACTCCCGGGAGGGCTCGAAACTCCAACCTTTCGGTTAACAGCCGATCGCGCTAGCCAATTGCGCCACGGAGACAGTCGTGCTCCACTCTCACCACCGTCAGAACATTTCTTCAGAGCTATCAGCCCAAAGGAGAAAAAGCGCCGCACCACCACCGGGTGGGCTCGAACCTCCAACGTTTCGGTTAATTGCCGATCGCGCTAGCCAATTGCGCCACGGAGACAGTCGTGCTCCACTCTCACCCCCGTCAGAACATTTTTTCAGAGCTATCAGCCCAAAGAAAAAAAGCGCCGCACCACCACCGGGTGGGCTCGAACCTCCAACCTTTCGGTTAACAGCCGATCACGCTAGCCAATTGCGCCACGGAGACAGTCGTGCCCCACTTTCACCATCATTAGAACATATCTTCAAAGCTATCAGCGCAAAGAAAAAAGCAACACACCACTCCCAGGAGCGCTCGAAACTCCAACCTTTCGGTTAACAGCCGATCGCGCTAGCCGATTGCGCCACAGAGACAGTCCTCCTCCACTCTCACCACCATTAGAACATATCTTCAAAGCTATCAGCCCAAAGTAAAAAGAGCCACACCACCACCACGTGGGCTCGAACCTCCAACCTTTCGGTTAACAGCCGATCGCGCTAGCCAATCGCGCCTCGGAGACAGTCGTGCTCCACTCTCACCACCCTCAGAACATATCTTCAAAGCTATCAGCGCAAAAAAAAAAAAGCAACACACCAATCCCGGGAGGGCTCGAACCTCCAACTTTTCGGTTAACAGCCGATCGCGCTAGCCAATTGCGCCACGGAGACAGTCCTGCTCCACTCTCACCACCATCAAAACATATCTTCAAAGCTATCAGCCCGAAGAAAAAAAAGCGCCGCACCACCACCGGGTGGGCTCGAAACTCCAACCTTTCGGTTAACAGCCGATCGCGCTAGCCAATTGCGCCACGGAGACAGTCTTGCTCCACACTCACCACCATCAGAACATATCTTCAAAGCTATCAGCCCAAAGAAAAAAAAAGCGCCGCACCACCACCGGGCGGGCTCGAACCTCCAACCTTTCGGTTAACAGCCAATCGCGCTAGCCAATTGCGCCACGGAGACAGTCCTGCTCTACTCTCACCACCATCAAAACAGATCTTCAAAAATATCAGCCCAAAAAAAAGCGCCGCACCACCACCGGGTGGGCTCGAACCTCAAACTTTTCGGTTAACAGCCGATCGCGCTAGCCAATTGCGCCACGGAGACAGTCCTGCTCCACTTTCACCACCATCAGAACATATCTTCAAAGCTATCAGCGCAAAGAAAAAAGCAACACACCACTCCTTAAGCGCTCGAAACTCCAACCTTTCAGTTAACCGCCGATCGCGCTAGCCAATTGCGCCACGAAGACAGTCGTGCTGAACTCTCACCACCATCTGAACATATCTTAAAAGCTATCAGCCTAAAGAAAAAAAAGCGCCGCACCACCACCGGGTGGGCTCGAACCTCAAATCTTTTGGTTAACAGCTGATCGCGCTAGCCAATTGCGCCACGGAGACAGTCTTGCTCCACTCTCACCACCATCAGAACATATCTTCAAAGCTATCAGCGCAAAGAAAAAAGCAACACACCACTCTCGGGAGGGCTCGAACCTCCAACTTTTCGGTTAACAGCCGATAGCGCTAGCCAATTGCGCCACGGAGACAGTCCTGCTCTACTCTCACCACCATCAAAACAGATCTTCAAAAATATCAGCCCAAAAAAAAGCGCCGCACCACCACCGGGTGGGCTCGAACCTCAAACCTTTCGGTTAACAGCCGATCGCGCTAGCTATTTGCGCCACGGAGACAGTTGTGCTCCACTCTCACCACCGTCAGAACATTTCTTCAGAGCTATCAGCCCAAACAAAAAAAAGCGCCGCACCACCACCGGGTGGGATCGAACCTCCAACCTTTCGGTTAACAGCCGATCGCGCTAGCTAATTGCGCCACGGAGACAGTCGTGCCCCACTTTCACCACCATCAGAACATATCTTCAAAGCTATCAGCGCAAAGAAAAAAGCAACACACCACTCTCGGGAGCGCTCGAAACTCCAACCTTTCGGTTAACAGCCGATCGCGCTAGCCAATCGCGCCACAGAGACAGTCGTGCTCCACTCTCACCACCGTCAGAACATTTCTTCAGAGCTATCAGCCCAAAGGAGAAAAAGCGCCACACCACCACCGGGTGGGCTCGAACCTCCAACCTTTCTGTTAACAGCCGATCGCGCTAGCCAATTGCGCCACGGAGACAGTCGTGCTCCACTCTCACCACCATCAGAACACATCTTCAAAGCTATCAGCGCAAAGAAAAAAGCAATACACCACTCCCGGGAGGGCTCGAACCTTCAACTTTTCGGTTAACAGCCGATCACGCTAGCCAATTGCGCCACGGAGACAGTCTTGCTCCACTCTCACCACCATCAGAACATATCTTCAAAGCTATCAGCCCAAAGAAAAAAAAGCGCCGCACCACCACCGGGTGGGCTCGAAACTCCAACCTTTCGGTTAACAGCCGATCGCGCTAGCCAATTGCGCCACGGAGACACTCTTGCTCCACTCTCAACACCATCAGAACATATCTTCAAAGCTATCAGCCCAAAGAAAAAAAAGCGCCGCACCACCACTGGGTGGCTCGAACCTCCAACCTTTCGGTTAACAGCCAATCGCGCTAGCCAATTGCGCCACAGAGACAGTCGTGCCCCACTTTCACCACCATCAGAACATATCTTCAAAGCTATCAGCGCAAAGAAAAAAGCAACACACCACTCTCGGGAGGGCTCCAACCTCCATTTTTTCGGTTAACCGCCGATAGCGCTAGCCAATTGCGCCACAGAGACAGTCCTGCTCTACTCTCACCACCATCAAAACAGATCTTCAAAAATATCAGCCCAAAAAAAAGCGCCGCACCACCACCTGGTGGGCTCGAACCTCCAACCTTTCGGTTAACAGCCGATCGCGCTAGCCAATTGCGCCACGGAGACAGTCGTGCTCCACTCTCACCACCATCAGAACATATCTTCAAAGCTATCAGCGCAAAGAAAAAAGCAACACACCACTCTCGGGAGGGCTCGAACCTCCAACTTTTCGGTTAACAGCCGATAGCGCTAGCCAATTGCGCCACGGAGACAGTCGTGCCCCACTTTCACCATCATCAGAACATATCTTCAAAGCTATCAGCGCAAAGAAAAAAGCAACACACCACTCTCGGGAGCGCTCGAAACTCCAACCTTTCGGTTAACAGCCGATCGCGCTAGCCAATGGCGCCACGGATACAGTCCTGCTCCACTCTCACCACCATCAAAACATATCTTCAAAGCTATCAGCCCCAAAAAAAGCCCCGCACCACCACCGGGTGGGCTCCAAACTCCAACCTTTAGGTTAACAGCCGATCGCGCTAGACAATTGCGCCACGGAGACAGTCGTGCTCCACTCTCACCACCGTCAGAACATTTCTTCAGAGCTATCAGCCCAAAGGAGAAAAAGCGCCGCACCACCACCGGGTGGGCTGGAACCTCCAACGTTTCGGTTAACAGCCGATCGCGCTAGCCAATTGCGCCACGGAGACAGTCCTGCTCCACTCTCACCACAATCAAAACATATCTTCAAAGCTATCAGCCCACAGAAAAAAAAGTGCCGCACCACCACCGGGTGGGCTCGAACTTCCAACCTTTCGGTGAACTGCCGATCACGCTAGCCATTTGCGCCACGGAGACAGTCGTGCTCTACTCTCACCCCCGTCAGAACATTTCTTCAGAGCTATCAGCCCCAAGAAAAAAAAGCGCCGCACCACCACCGGGTGGGCTCGAACCTCCAACCTTTCGGTTAACAGCCGATCACGCTAGCCAATTGCGCCACGGAGACAGTCGTGCCCCACTTTCACCACCATTAGAACATATCTTCAAAGCTATCAGCGCAAAGAAAAAATCAACACACCACTCCCAGGAGCGCTCGAAACTCCAACCTTTCGGTTAACAGCCAATCGGGCTAGCCGATTGCGCCACGGAGACAGTCCTCCTCCACTCTCACCACCATTAGAACATATCTTCAAAGCTATCAGCCCAAAGAAAAAAAGCGCCGCACCACCACCGCGTGGGCTCGAACCTCCAACCTTTCGGTTAACAGCCGATCGCGCCACGGAGACAGTCGTGCTCCACACTCACCACCATCAGAACATATCTTCAAAGCTATCAGCGCAAAAAAAAAGCAACACACCAATCCCGGGAGGGCTCGAACCTCCAACTTTTCGGTTAACAGCCGATCGCGCTAGCCAATTGCGCCACGGAGACAGTCCTGCTCCACTCTCACCACCATCAAAACATATCTTCAAAGCTATCAGCCCGAAGAAAAAAAAAGCGCCGCACCACCACCGGGTGGGCTCGAAACTCCGACCTTTCGGTTAACAGCCGATCGCGCTAGCCAATTGCGCCCCGGAGACAGTCTTGCTCCACTTTCACCACCATCAGAACGTATCTTCAAAGCTATCAGCGCAAAGAAAAAAGCAACACACCACTCCTTAAGCGCTCGAAACTCCAACCTTTCAGTTAACCGCCGATCGCGCTAGCCAATTGCGCCACGAAGACAGTCGTGCTGAACTCTCACCACCATCTGAACATATCTTAAAAGCTATCAGCCTAAAGAAAAAAAAGCGCCGCACCACCACCGGGTGGGCTCGAACCTCAAATCTTTCGGTTAACAGCTGATCGCGCTAGCCAATTGCGCCACGGAGACAGTCTTGCTCCACTCTCACCACCATCAGAACATATCTTCAAAGCTATCAGCGCAAAGAAAAAAGCAACACACCACTCTCGGGAGGGCTCGAACCTCCAACTTTTCGGTTAACAGCCGATAGCGCTAGCCAATTGCGCCACGGAGACAGTCCTGCTCTACTCTCACCACCATCAAAACAGATCTTCAAAAATATCAGCCCAAAAAAAAAGCGCCGCACCACCACCGGGTGGGCTCGAACCTCAAACCTTTCGGTTAACAGCCGATCGCGCTAGCTATTTGCGCCACGGAGACAGTTGTGCTCCACTCTCACCACCGTCAGAACATTTCTTCAGAGCTATCTGCCCAAACAAAAAAAAGCGCCGCACCACCACCGGGTGGGATCGAACCTCCAACCTTTCGGTTAACAGCCGATCGCGCTAGCTAATTGCGCCACGGAGCGGTCGTGCCCCACTTTCACCACCATCAGAACATATCTTCAAAGCTATCAGCGCAAAGAAAAAAGCAACACACCACTCTCGGGAGCGCTCGAAACTCCAACCTTTCGGTTAACAGCCGATCGCGCTAGCCAATCGCGCCACAGAGACAGTCGTGCTCCACTCTCACCACCGTCAGAACATTTCTTCAGAGCTATCAGCCCAAAGGAGAAAAAGCGCCACACCACCACCGGGTGGGCTCGAACCTCCAACCTTTCTGTTAACAGCCGATCGCGCTAGCCAATTGCGCCACGGAGACAGTCGTGCTCCACTCTCACCACCATCAGAACACATCTTCAAAGCTATCAGCGCAAAGAAAAAAGCAATACACCACTCCCGGGAGGGCTCGAACCTTCAACTTTTCGGTTAACAGCCGATCACGCTAGCCAATTGCGCCACGGAGACAGTCTTGCTCCACTCTCACAACCATCAGAACATATCTTCAAAGCTATCAGCCCAAAGAAAAAAAAGCGCCGCACCACCACCGGGTGGGCTCGAAACTCCAACCTTTCGGTTAACAGCCGATCGCGCTAGCCAATTGCGCCACGGAGACACTCTTGCTCCACTCTCAACACCATCAGAACATATCTTCAAAGCTATCAGCCCAAAGAAAAAAAAGCGCCGCACCACCACTGGGTGGCTCGAACCTCCAACCTTTCGGTTAACAGCCAATCGCGCTAGCCAATTGCGCCACAGAGACAGTCGTGCCCCACTTTCACCACCATCAGAACATATCTTCAAAGCTATCAGCGCAAAGAAAAAAGCAACACACCACTCTCGGGAGGGCTCCAACCTCCATTTTTTCGGTTAACCGCCGATAGCGCTAGCCAATTGCGCCACAGAGACAGTCCTGCTCTACTCTCACCACCATCAAAACAGATCTTCAAAAATATCAGCCCAAAAAAAAGCGCCGCACCACCACCTGGTGGGCTCGAACCTCCAACCTTTCGGTTAACAGCCGATCGCGCTAGCCAATTGCGCCACGGAGACAGTCGTGCTCCACTCTCACCACCATCAGAACATATCTTCAAAGCTATCAGCGCAAAGAAAAAAGCAACACACCACTCTCGGGAGGGCTCGAACCTCCAACTTTTCGGTTAACAGCCGATAGCGCTAGCCAATTGCGCCACGGAGACAGTCGTGCCCCACTTTCACCATCATCAGAACATATCTTCAAAGCTATCAGCGCAAAGAAAAAAGCAACACACCACTCTCGGGAGCGCTCGAAACTCCAACCTTTCGGTTAACAGCCGATCGCGCTAGCCAATGGCGCCACGGAGACAGTCCTGCTCCACTCTCACCACCATCAAAACATATCTTCAAAGCTATCAGCCCCAAAAAAAGCCCCGCACCACCACCGGGTGGGCTCCAAACTCCAACCTTTAGGTTAACAGCCGATCGCGCTAGACAATTGCGCCACGGAGACAGTCGTGCTCCACTCTCACCACCGTCAGAACATTTCTTCAGAGCTATCAGCCCAAAGGAGAAAAAGCGCCGCACCACCACCGGGTGGGCTGGAACCTCCAACGTTTCGGTTAACAGCCGATCGCGCTAGCCAATTGCGCCACGGAGACAGTCCTGCTCCACTCTCACCACAATCAAAACATATCTTCAAAGCTATCAGCCCACAGAAAAAAAAGTGCCGCACCACCACCGGGTGGGCTCGAACTTCCAACCTTTCGGTGAACTGCCGATCACGCTAGCCATTTGCGCCACGGAGACAGTCGTGCTCTACTCTCACCCCCGTCAGAACATTTCTTCAGAGCTATCAGCCCCAAGAAAAAAAAGCGCCGCACCACCACCGGGTGGGCTCGAACCTCCAACCTTTCGGTTAACAGCCGATCACGCTAGCCAATTGCGCCACGGAGACAGTCGTGCCCCACTTTCACCACCATTAGAACATATCTTCAAAGCTATCAGCGCAAAGAAAAAATCAACACACCACTCCCAGGAGCGCTCGAAACTCCAACCTTTCGGTTAACAGCCAATCGGGCTAGCCGATTGCGCCACGGAGACAGTCCTCCTCCACTCTCACCACCATTAGAACATATCTTCAAAGCTATCAGCCCAAAGAAAAAAAGCGCCGCACCACCACCGCGTGGGCTCGAACCTCCAACCTTTCGGTTAACAGCCGATCGCGCCACGGAGACAGTCGTGCTCCACACTCACCACCATCAGAACATATCTTCAAAGCTATCAGCGCAAAAAAAAGCAACACACCAATCCCGGGAGGGCTCGAACCTCCAACTTTTCGGTTAACAGCCGATCGCGCTAGCCAATTGCGCCACGGAGACAGTCCTGCTCCACTCTCACCACCATCAAAACATATCTTCAAAGCTATCAGCCCGAAGAAAAAAAAAGCGCCGCACCACCACGGGGTGGGCTCGAAACTCCGACCTTTCGGTTAACAGCCGATCGCGCTAGCCAATTGCGCCCCGGAGACAGTCTTGCTCCACTCTCACCACCATCCGAACATATCTTTAAAGCTATCAGCCCAAAGAAAAAAAAGCGCCGCACCACCACCGGGTGGGCTCGAACCTCCAACCTTTCGGTTAACAGCCGATCGCGCTAGCCAATTGCGCCACGGAGACAGTCTTGCTCCACTCTCACCACCATCCGAACATTTCTTTAAAGCTATCAGCCTAAAGAAAAAAAAGCGCCGCACCACCACCGGGTGGGCTCGAACCTCAAATCTTTCGGTTAACAGCCGATCGCGCTAGCCATTTGCGCCACGGAGACAGTTGCGCTCCACTTTCATCACCGTCAGAACATTTCTTCAGAGCTATCAGCCCAAAGAAAAAAGCAACACACCACTCTCGGGAGGGCTCGAACCTCCAACTTTTCGGTTAACAGCCGATAGCGCTAGCCAATTGCGCCACGAAGACAGTCGTGCCCCACTTTCACCACCATCAGAACATATCTTCAAAGCTATCAGCGCAAAGAAAAAAGTAACACACCACTCTCGGGAGCGCTAGAAACTCCAACCTTTCGGTTAACAGCCGATCGCACTAGCCAATAGCGCCACAGAGACAGTCCCCCTTCCCTCTCTCCACCATTAGAACATATCTTCAAAGCTATCAGCCCAAAGAAAAAAAAGCGGCGCACCACCACCGGGTGGGCTCGAACCTCCAACCTTTCTGTTAACAGCCGATCGCGCTAGCCAATTGCGCCACGGAGACAGTCGTGCTCCACTCTCACCACCATCAGAACATATCTTCAAAGCTATCAGCGCAAAGAAAAAAGCAACACACCACTCCCGGGAGCGCTCGAACCTCCAACTTTTCGATTAACAGCCGATCGCGCTAGCCAATTGCGCTACGGAGACAGTCCCCCTCCACTCTCACCACCATTAGAACATATCTTCAAAGCTATCAGCCCAAAGAAAAAAAAGCGCCGCACCACCACCGGGTGGGCTCGAACCTCCAACCTTTCGGTTAACAGCCGATCGCGCTAGCCAATTGCGCCACGGAGACAGTCGTGCTCCACTCTCACCACCATCAGAACATATCTTCAAAGCTATCAGCGTAAAGAAATAAAAGCGCCGCACCACCACCGGGTGGGCTCGAACTTCCAACATTTCGGTTAACAGCTGATCGCGGTAGCCAATCGCGCCACGAAGACAGTCGTGCTCCACTCTCACCACCATCAGAACATATCTTCAAAGCTATCAGCGCAAAGAAAAAAGCAACACACCACTCCCGGGAGGGCTCGAAACTCCAACCTTTCGGTTAACAGCCGATCGCGCTAGCCAATTGCGCCACGGAGACAGTCCTGCTCCACTCTCACCACCATCAAAACATATCTTCAAAGCTATCAGCCTGAAGAAAAAAAAGCGCCGCACCACCACCGGGTGGGCTCGAAACTCCAACCTTTCGGTTAACAGCCGATCGCGCTAGCCAATTGCGCCACGGAGACAGTCTTGCTCCACTCTCAACACCATCAGAACATATCTTCAAAGCTATCAGCCCAAAGAAAAAAAAGCGCCGCACCACCACCGGGTGGCTCGAACCTCCAACCTTTCGGTTAACAGCCGATCGCGCTAGCAATTTGCGCCACGGAGACAGTTGTGCTCCACTCTCACCACCGTCAGAACATTTCTTCAGAGCTATCAGCCCAAAGAAAAAAAAAGCGCCGCACCACCACCGGGTGGGCTCGAACCTCCAACCTTTCGGTTAACAGCCGATCGCGCTAGCCAATTGCGCCACGGAGACAGTCGTGCCCCACATTCACCACCATCAGAACATATCTTCAAAGCTATCAGCGCAAGGAAAAAAGCAACACACCACTCTCGGGAGCGCTCGAAACTCCAACCTTTCGGTTAACAGCCGATCGCGCTAGCCAATGGCGCCACAGAGACAGTCGTGCTCCACTCTCACCACCGTCAGAACATTTCTTCAGAGCTATCAGCCCAAAGGAGAAAAAGCGCCGCACCACCACCGGGTGGGCTGGAACCTCCAACGTTTCGGTTAACAGCCGATCGCGCTAGCCAATTGCGCCACGGAGACAGTCCTGCTCCACTCTCAACACAATCAAAACATATCTTCAAAGCTATCAGCCCACAGAAAAAAAAGTGCCGCACCACCACCGGGTGGGCTCGAACTTCCAACCTTTCGGTGAACAGCCGATCACGCTAGCCATTTGCGCCACGGAGACAGTGGTGCTCTACTCTCACCCCCGTCAGAACATTTCTTCAGAGCTATCAGCCCAAAGAAAAAAAAGCGCCGCACCACCACCGGGTGGGCTCGAACCTCCAACCTTTCGGTTAACAGCCGATCACGCTAGCCAATTGCGCCACGGAGACAGTCGCGCCCCACTTTCACCACCATCAGAACATATCTTCAAAGCTATCAGGGCAAAGAAAAAAGCAACACACCACTCCCGGGAGGGCTCGAACCTCCAACTTTTCGGTTAACAGCCGATCGCACTAGCCAATTGCGCCACGGAGACAGTCCTGCTCCACTCTCACCACCATCAAAACATATCTTCAAAGCTATCAGCCCGAAGAAAAAAAAGCGCCGCACCACCACCGGGTGGGCTCGAAACTCCAACCTTTCGGTTAACAGCCGATCGCGCTAGCCAATTGCGCCACGGAGACAGTCTTGCTCTACTCTCACCACCATCCGAACATATCTTCAAAGCTATCAGCCCAAAGAAAAAAAAGCGCCGCACCATCACCGGGTGGGCTCGAACCTCCAAACTTTCGGTTAACAGCCAATCGCGCTAGCCGATTGCGCCACGGAGACAGTCGTGCCCCACTTTCACCACCATCAGAACATATCTTCAAAGCTATCAGCGCAAAGAAAAAAGCAACACACCACTCCTTAAGCGCTCGAAACTCCAACCTTTCAGTTAACAGCCGATCGCGCTAGCCAATTGCGCCACGGAGACAGTCATGCTGAACTCTCACCACCATCAGAACATATCTTAAAAGCTATCAGCCTAAAGAAAAAAAAGCGCCGCACCACCACCGGGTGGGCTCGAACCTCAAAACTTTCGGTTAACAGCCGATCGCGCTAGCCATTTGCGCCACGGAGACAGTTGTGCTCCACTTTCACCAACGTCAGAACATTTCTTCAGAGCTATCAGCCCAAAGAAAAAAGCAACACACCACTCTCGGGAGGGCTCGAACCTCCAACTTTTCGGTTAACAGCCGATAGCGCTAGCCAATTGCGCCACGAAGACAGTCGTGCACCACTTTCACCACCATCAGAACATATCTTCAAAGCTATCAGCGCAAAAAAAAAAGTAACACACCACTCTCGGGAGCGCTAGAAACTCCAACCTTTCGGTTAACAGCCGATCGCGCTAGCCAATAGCGCCAAGGAGACAGTCCCCCTTCCCTCTCTCCACCATTAGAACATATCTTCAAAGCTATCAGCCCAGAGAAAAAAAAGCGCCGCACCACCACTGGGTGGGCTCGAACCTCCAACCTTTCTGTTAACAGCCGATCGCGCTAGCCAATCGTGCCACGAAGACAGTCGTGCTCCACACTCACCACCATCAGAACATATCTTCAAAGCTATCAGCCCAAAGAATGAAAAGCAACACACCACTCCCGGGAGGGCTCGAACCTCCAACCTTTCAGTTAACAGCCGATCGCGCTAGCCAGTTGCGCTATGGAGACGGTCCTCCTCCACTCTCACCACCATTAGAACATATCTTTAAAGCTATCAGCCCAAAGAAAAAAAAGCGCCGCACCACCACCGGGTGGGCTCGAACCTCCAACCTTTCGGTTAAAAGCCGATCGCGCTAGCCAATTGCGCCACAAAGACAGTCGTGCTCCACTCTCACCACCATCAGAACATATCTTCAAAGCTATCAGCGCAAAGAAAAAAAAGCGCCGCACCACCACCGGGTGGGCTCGAACCTCCAACATTTCGGTTAACAGCTGATCGCGGTAGCCAATTGCGCCACAAAGACAGTCGTGCTCCACTCTCACCACCATCAGAACATATCTTCAAAGCTATCAGCGCAAAGAAAAAAAAGCGCCGCACCACCACCGGGTGGGCTCGAACCTCCAACATTTCGGTTAACAGCTGATCGCGGTAGCCAATCGCGCCACGAAGACAGTCGTGCTCCACTCTCACCACCATCAGAACATATCTTCAAAGCTATCAGCGCAAAGAAAAAAAAGCGCCGCACCACCACCGGGAGGGCTCGAACCTCCAACTTTTCGGTTAACAGCCGATCGCGCTAGCCAATTGCGCCACGGAGAAAGTCCTGCTCCACTCTCACCACCATCAAAACATATCTTCAAAGCTATCAGCCCGAAGAAAAAAAAAGCGCCGCACCACCACCGGGTGGGCTCGAAACTCCGACCTTTCGGTTAACAGCCGATCGCGCTAGCCAATTGCGCCCCGGAGACAGTCTTGCTCCACTCTCACCACCATCCGAACATATCTTTAAAGCTATCAGCCCAAAGAAAAAAAAGCGCCGCACCACCACCGGGTGAGCTCGAAACTCCGACCTTTCGGTTAACAGCCGATCGCGCTAGCCAATTGCGCCACGGAGACAGTCTTGCTCCACTCTCACCACCATCCGAACATATCTTTAAAGCTATCAGCCTAAAGAAAAACAAGCGCCGCACCACCACCGGGTGGGCTCGAACCTCAAATCTTTCGGTTAACAGCTGATCGCGCTAGCCATTTGCGCCACGGAGACAGTTGCGCTCCACTTTCATCACCGTCAGAACATTTCTTCAGAGCTATCAGCCCAAAGAAAAAAGCAACACACCACTCTCGGGAGGGCTCGAACCTCCAACTTTTCGGTTAACAGCCGATAGCGCTAGCCAATTGCGCCACGAAGACAGTCGTGCCCCACTTTCACCACCATCAGAACATATCTTCAAAGCTATCAGCGCAAAGAAAAAAGTAACACACCACTCTCGGGAGCGCTAGAAACTCCAACCTTTCGGTTAACAGCCGATCGGGCTAGCCAATAGCGCCACGGAGACAGTCCCCCTTCCCTCTCTCCACCATTAGAACATATCTTCAAAGCTATCAGCCCAAAGAAAAAAAAGCGGCGCACCACCACCGGGTGGGCTCGAACCTCCAACCTTTCTGTTAACAGCCGATCGCGCTAGCCAATTGCGCCACGGAGACAGTCGTGCTCCACTCTCACCACCATCAGAACATATCTTCAAAGCTATCAGCGCAAAGAAAAGAGCAACACACCACTCCCGGGAGGGCTCGAAACTCCAACCTTTCGGTTAACAGCCGATCGCGCCAGCCAATTGCGCCACGTAGACAGTCCTGCTCCACTCTCACCACCATCAAAACATATCTTCAAAGCTATCAGCCTGAAGAAAAAAAAGCGCCGCACCACCAACGGGTGGGCTCGAAACTCCAACCTTTCGGTTAACAGCCGATCGCGCTAGCCAATTGCGCCACGGAGACAGTCTTGCTCCACTCTCAACACCATCAGAACATATCTTCAAAGCTATCAGCCCAAAGAAAAAAAAGCGCCGCACCACCACCGGGTGGCTCGAACCTCCAACCTTTCGGTTAACAGCCGATCGCGCTAGCAATTTGCGCCACGGAGACAGTTGTGCTCCACTCTCACCACCGTCAGAACATTTCTTCAGAGCTATCAGCCCAAAGAAAAAAAAGCGCCGCACCACCACCGGGTGGGCTCGAACCTCCAACCTTTCAGTTAACAGCCGATCACGCTAGCCAATTGCGCCACGGAGACAGTCGCGCCCCACTTTCACCACCATCAGAACATATCTTCAAAGCTATCAGCGCAAAGAAAAAAGCAACACACCACTCCCGGGAGGGCTCGAACCTCCAACTTTTCGGTTAACAGCCGATCGCACTAGCCAATTGCGCCACGGAGACTGTCCTGCTCCACTCTCACCACCATCAAAACATATCTTCAAAGCTATCAGCCTGAAGAAAAAAAAGCGCCGCACCACCAACGGGTGGGCTCGAAACTCCAACCTTTCGGTTAACAGCCGATCGCGCTAGCCAATTGCGCCACGGAGACAGTCTTGCTCCACTCTCAACACCATCAGAACATATCTTCAAAGCTATCAGCCCAAAGAAAAAAAAGCGCCGCACCACCACCGGGTGGCTCGAACCTCCAACCTTTCGGTTAACAGCCGATCGCGCTAGCAATTTGCGCCACGGAGACAGTTGTGCTCCACTCTCACCACCGTCAGAACATTTCTTCAGAGCTATCAGCCCAAAGAAAAAAAAGCGCCGCACCACCACCGGGTGGGCTCGAACCTCCAACCTTTCGGTTAACAGCCGATCACGCTAGCCAATTGCGCCACGGAGACAGTCGCGCCCCACTTTCACCACCATCAGAACATATCTTCAAAGCTATCAGCGCAAAGAAAAAACCAACACACCACTCCCGGGAGGGCTCGAACCTCCAACTTTTCGGTTAACAGCCGATCGCACTAGCCAATTGCGCCACGGAGACAGTCCTGCTCCACTCTCACCACCATCAAAACATATCTTCAAAGCTATCAGCCCGAAGAAAAAAAAGCGCCGCACCACCACCGGGTGGGCTCGAAACTCCAACCTTTCGGTTAACAGCCGATCGCGCTAGCCAATCGCGCCACGAAGACAGTCGTGCTCCACTCTCACCACCATCAGAACATATCTTCAAAGCTATCAGCGCAAGGAAAAAAGCAACACACCACTCTCGGGAGCGCTCGAAACTCCAACCTTTCGGTTAACAGCCGATCGCGCTAGCCAATGGCGCCACAGAGACAGTCGTGCTCCACTCTCACCACCGTCAGAACATTTCTTCAGAGCTATCAGCCCAAAGGAGAAAAAGCGCCGCACCACCACCGGGTGGGCTGGAACCTCCAACGTTTCGGTTAACAGCCGATCGCGCTAGCCAATTGCGCCACGGAGACAGTCCTGCTCCACTCTCACCACAATCAAAACATATCTTCAAAGCTATCAGCCCACAGAAAAAAAAGTGCCGCACCACCACCGGGTGGGCTCGAACTTCCAACCTTTCGGTGAACAGCCGATCACGCTAGCCATTTGCGCCACGGAGACAGTGGTGCTCTACTCTCACCCCCGTCAGAACATTTCTTCAGAGCTATCAGCCCAAAGAAAAAAAAAGCGCCGCACCACCACCGGGTGGGCTCGAACCTCCAACCTTTCGGTTAACAGCCGATCACGCTAGCCAATTGCGCCACGGAGACAGTCGCGCCCCACTTTCACCACCATCAGAACATATCTTCAAAGCTATCAGCGCAAAGAAAAAAGCAACACACCACTCCCGGGAGGGCTCGAACCTCCAACTTTTCGGTTAACAGCCGATAGCGCTAGCCAATTGCGCCACGAAGACAGTCGTGCCCCACTTTCACCACCATCAGAACATATCTTCAAAGCTATCAGCGCAAAGAAAAAAGTAACACACCACTCTCGGGAGCGCTAGAAACTCCAACCTTTCGGTTAACAGCCGATCGGGCTAGCCAATAGCGCCACGGAGACAGTCCCCCTTCCCTCTCTCCACCATTAGAACATATCTTCAAAGCTATCAGCCCAAAGAAAAAAAAGCGGCGCACCACCACCGGGTGGGCTCGAACCTCCAACCTTTCTGTTAACAGCCGATCGCGCTAGCCAATTGCGCCACGGAGACAGTCGTGCTCCACTCTCACCACCATCAGAACATATCTTCAAAGCTATCAGCGCAAAGAAAAGAGCAACACACCACTCCCGGGAGGGCTCGAAACTCCAACCTTTCGGTTAACAGCCGATCGCGCCAGCCAATTGCGCCACGTAGACAGTCCTGCTCCACTCTCACCACCATCAAAACATATCTTCAAAGCTATCAGCCTGAAGAAAAAAAAGCGCCGCACCACCAACGGGTGGGCTCGAAACTCCAACCTTTCGGTTAACAGCCGATCGCGCTAGCCAATTGCGCCACGGAGACAGTCTTGCTCCACTCTCAACACCATCAGAACATATCTTCAAAGCTATCAGCCCAAAGAAAAAAAAGCGCCGCACCACCACCGGGTGGCTCGAACCTCCAACCTTTCGGTTAACAGCCGATCGCGCTAGCAATTTGCGCCACGGAGACAGTTGTGCTCCACTCTCACCACCGTCAGAACATTTCTTCAGAGCTATCAGCCCAAAGAAAAAAAAGCGCCGCACCACCACCGGGTGGGCTCGAACCTCCAACCTTTCAGTTAACAGCCGATCACGCTAGCCAATTGCGCCACGGAGACAGTCGCGCCCCACTTTCACCACCATCAGAACATATCTTCAAAGCTATCAGCGCAAAGAAAAAAGCAACACACCACTCCCGGGAGGGCTCGAACCTCCAACTTTTCGGTTAACAGCCGATCGCACTAGCCAATTGCGCCACGGAGACTGTCCTGCTCCACTCTCACCACCATCAAAACATATCTTCAAAGCTATCAGCCTGAAGAAAAAAAAGCGCCGCACCACCAACGGGTGGGCTCGAAACTCCAACCTTTCGGTTAACAGCCGATCGCGCTAGCCAATTGCGCCACGGAGACAGTCTTGCTCCACTCTCAACACCATCAGAACATATCTTCAAAGCTATCAGCCCAAAGAAAAAAAAGCGCCGCACCACCACCGGGTGGCTCGAACCTCCAACCTTTCGGTTAACAGCCGATCGCGCTAGCAATTTGCGCCACGGAGACAGTTGTGCTCCACTCTCACCACCGTCAGAACATTTCTTCAGAGCTATCAGCCCAAAGAAAAAAAAGCGCCGCACCACCACCGGGTGGGCTCGAACCTCCAACCTTTCGGTTAACAGCCGATCACGCTAGCCAATTGCGCCACGGAGACAGTCGCGCCCCACTTTCACCACCATCAGAACATATCTTCAAAGCTATCAGCGCAAAGAAAAAACCAACACACCACTCCCGGGAGGGCTCGAACCTCCAACTTTTCGGTTAACAGCCGATCGCACTAGCCAATTGCGCCACGGAGACAGTCCTGCTCCACTCTCACCACCATCAAAACATATCTTCAAAGCTATCAGCCCGAAGAAAAAAAAGCGCCGCACCACCACCGGGTGGGCTCGAAACTCCAACCTTTCGGTTAACAGCCGATCGCGCTAGCCAATCGCGCCACGAAGACAGTCGTGCTCCACTCTCACCACCATCAGAACATATCTTCAAAGCTATCAGCGCAAGGAAAAAAGCAACACACCACTCTCGGGAGCGCTCGAAACTCCAACCTTTCGGTTAACAGCCGATCGCGCTAGCCAATGGCGCCACAGAGACAGTCGTGCTCCACTCTCACCACCGTCAGAACATTTCTTCAGAGCTATCAGCCCAAAGGAGAAAAAGCGCCGCACCACCACCGGGTGGGCTGGAACCTCCAACGTTTCGGTTAACAGCCGATCGCGCTAGCCAATTGCGCCACGGAGACAGTCCTGCTCCACTCTCACCACAATCAAAACATATCTTCAAAGCTATCAGCCCACAGAAAAAAAAGTGCCGCACCACCACCGGGTGGGCTCGAACTTCCAACCTTTCGGTGAACAGCCGATCACGCTAGCCATTTGCGCCACGGAGACAGTGGTGCTCTACTCTCACCCCCGTCAGAACATTTCTTCAGAGCTATCAGCCCAAAGAAAAAAAAAGCGCCGCACCACCACCGGGTGGGCTCGAACCTCCAACCTTTCGGTTAACAGCCGATCACGCTAGCCAATTGCGCCACGGAGACAGTCGCGCCCCACTTTCACCACCATCAGAACATATCTTCAAAGCTATCAGCGCAAAGAAAAAAGCAACACACCACTCCCGGGAGGGCTCGAACCTCCAACTTTTCGGTTAACAGCCGATCGCACTAGCCAATTGCGCCACGGAGACAGTCCTGCTCCACTCTCACCACCATCAAAACATATCTTCAAAGCTATCAGCCCGAAGAAAAAAAAGCGCCGCACCACCACCGGGTGGGCTCGAAACTCCAACCTTTCGGTTAACAGCCGATCGCGCTAGCCAATTGCGCCACGGAGACAGTCTTGCTCCACTCTCACCACCATCCGAACATATCTTCAAAGCTATCAGCCCGAAGAAAAAAAAAGCGCCGCACCACCACCGGGTGGGCTCGAAACTCCGACCTTTCGGTTAACAGCCGATCGCGCTAGCCAATTGCGCCCCGGAGACAGTCTTGCTCCACTCTCACCACCATCCGAACATATCTTTAAAGCTATCAGCCCAAAGAAAAAAAAGCGCCGCACCACCACCGGGTGGGCTCGAAACTCCGACCTTTCGGTTAACAGCCGATCGCGCTAGCCAATTGCGCCACGGAGACAGTCTTGCTCCACTCTCACCACCATCCGAACATATCTTTAAAGCTATCAGCCTAAAGAAAAACAAGCGCCGCACCACCACCGGGTGGGCTCGAACCTCAAATCTTTCGGTTAACAGCTGATCGCGCTAGCCATTTGCGCCACGGAGACAGTTGCGTTCCACTTTCATCACCGTCAGAACATTTCTTCAGAGCTATCAGCCCAAAGAAAAAAGCAACACACCACTCTCGGGAGGGCTCGAACCTCCAACTTTTCGGTTAACAGCCGATAGCGCTAGCCAATTGCGCCACGAAGACAGTCGTGCCCCACTTTCACCACCATCAGAACATATCTTCAAAGCTATCAGCGCAAAGAAAAAAGTAACACACCACTCTCGGGAGCGCTAGAAACTCCAACCTTTCGGTTAACAGCCGATCGGGCTAGCCAATAGCGCCACGGAGACAGTCCCCCTTCCCTCTCTCCACCATTAGAACATATCTTCAAAGCTATCAGCCCAAAGAAAAAAAAGCGGCGCACCACCACCGGGTGGGCTCGAACCTCCAACCTTTCGGTTAACAGCCGATCGCGCTAGCCAATAGCGCCACGGAGACAGTCCCCCTTCCCTGTCTCCACCATTAGAACATATCTTCAAAGCTATCAGCCCAAAGAAAAAAAAGCGCCGCACCACCACCGGGTGGGCTCGAACCTCCAACCTTTCTGTTAACAGCCGATCGCGCTAGCCAATTGCGCCACGTAGACAGTCCTGCTCCACTCTCACCACCATCAAAACATATCTTCAAAGCTATCAGCCTGAAGAAAAAAAAGCGCCGCACCACCAACGGGTGGGCTCGAAACTCCAACCTTTCGGTTAACAGCCGATCGCGCTAGCCAATTGCGCCACGGAGACAGTCTTGCTCCACTCTCAACACCATCAGAACATATCTTCAAAGCTATCAGCCCAAAGAAAAAAAAGCGCCGCACCACCACCGGGTGGCTCGAACCTCCAACCTTTCGGTTAACAGCCGATCGCGCTAGCAATTTGCGCCACGGAGACAGTTGTGCTCCACTCTCACCACCGTCAGAACATTTCTTCAGAGCTATCAGCCCAAAGAAAAAAAAGCGCCGCACCACCACCGGGTGGGCTCGAACCTCCAACCTTTCGGTTAACAGCCGATCACGCTAGCCAATTGCGCCACGGAGACAGTCGCGCCCCACTTTCACCACCATCAGAACATATCTTCAAAGCTATCAGCGCAAAGAAAAAAGCAACACACCACTCCCGGGAGGGCTCGAACCTCCAACTTTTCGGTTAACAGCCGATCGCACTAGCCAATTGCGCCACGGAGACAGTCCTGCTCCACTCTCACCACCATCAAAACATATCTTCAAAGCTATCAGCCTGAAGAAAAAAAAGCGCCGCACCACCAACGGGTGGGCTCGAAACTCCAACCTTTCGGTTAACAGCCGATCGCGCTAGCCAATTGCGCCACGGAGACAGTCTTGCTCCACTCTCAACACCATCAGAACATATCTTCAAAGCTATCAGCCCAAAGAAAAAAAAGCGCCGCACCACCACCGGGTGGCTCGAACCTCCAACCTTTCGGTTAACAGCCGATCGCGCTAGCAATTTGCGCCACGGAGACAGTTGTGCTCCACTCTCACCACCGTCAGAACATTTCTTCAGAGCTATCAGCCCAAAGAAAAAAAAGCGCCGCACCACCACCGGGTGGGCTCGAACCTCCAACCTTTCGGTTAACAGCCGATCACGCTAGCCAATTGCGCCACGGAGACAGTCGCGCCCCACTTTCACCACCATCAGAACATATCTTCAAAGCTATCAGCGCAAAGAAAAAAGCAACACACCACTCCCGGGAGGGCTCGAACCTCCAACTTTTCGGTTAACAGCCGATCGCACTAGCCAATTGCGCCACGGAGACAGTCCTGCTCCACTCTCACCACCATCAAAACATATCTTCAAAGCTATCAGCCCGAAGAAAAAAAAGCGCCGCACCACCACCGGGTGGGCTCGAAACTCCAACCTTTCGGTTAACAGCCGATCGCGCTAGCCAATCGCGCCACGAAGACAGTCGTGCTCCACTCTCACCACCATCAGAACATATCTTCAAAGCTATCAGCGCAAGGAAAAAAGCAACACACCACTCTCGGGAGCGCTCGAAACTCCAACCTTTCGGTTAACAGCCGATCGCGCTAGCCAATGGCGCCACAGAGACAGTCGTGCTCCACTCTCACCACCGTCAGAACATTTCTTCAGAGCTATCAGCCCAAAGGAGAAAAAGCGCCGCACCACCACCGGGTGGGCTGGAACCTCCAACGTTTCGGTTAACAGCCGATCGCGCTAGCCAATTGCGCCACGGAGACAGTCCTGCTCCACTCTCACCACAATCAAAACATATCTTCAAAGCTATCAGCCCACAGAAAAAAAAGTGCCGCACCACCACCGGGTGGGCTCGAACTTCCAACCTTTCGGTGAACAGCCGATCACGCTAGCCATTTGCGCCACGGAGACAGTGGTGCTCTACTCTCACCCCCGTCAGAACATTTCTTCAGAGCTATCAGCCCAAAGAAAAAAAAAGCGCCGCACCACCACCGGGTGGGCTCGAACCTCCAACCTTTCGGTTAACAGCCGATCACGCTAGCCAATTGCGCCACGGAGACAGTCGCGCCCCACTTTCACCACCATCAGAACATATCTTCAAAGCTATCAGCGCAAAGAAAAAAGCAACACACCACTCCCGGGAGGGCTCGAACCTCCAACTTTTCGGTTAACAGCCGATCGCACTAGCCAATTGCGCCACGGAGACAGTCCTGCTCCACTCTCACCACCATCAAAACATATCTTCAAAGCTATCAGCCCGAAGAAAAAAAAGCGCCGCACCACCACCGGGTGGGCTCGAAACTCCAACCTTTCGGTTAACAGCCGATCGCGCTAGCCAATTGCGCCACGGAGACAGTCTTGCTCCACTCTCACCACCATCCGAACATATCTTCAAAGCTATCAGCCCAAAGAAAAAAAAGCGCCGCACCATCACCGTGTGGGCTCGAACCTCCAAACTTTCGGTTAACAGCCAATCGCGCTAGCCGATTGCGCCACGGAGACAGTCGTGCCCCACTTTCACCACCATAAGAACATATCTTCAAAGCTATCAGCGCAAAGAAAAAAGCAACACACCACTCCTTAAGCGCTCGAAACTCCAACCTTTCAGTTAACAGCCGATCGCGCTAGCCAATTGCGCCACGGAGACAGTCATGCTGAACTCTCACCACCATCAGAACATATCTTAAAAGCTATCAGCCTAAAGAAAAAAAAAGCGCCGCACCACCACCGGGTGGGCTCGAACCTCAAAACTTTCGGTTAACAGCCGATCGCGCTAGCCATTTGCGCCACGGAGACAGTTGTGCTCCACTTTCACCAACGTCAGAACATTTCTTCAGAGCTATCAGCCCAAAGAAAAAAGCAACACACCACTCTCGGGAGGGCTCGAACCTCCAACTTTTCGGTTAACAGCCGATAGCGCTAGCCAATTGCGCCACGAAGACAGTCGTGCCCCACTTTCACCACCATCAGAACATATCTTCAAAGCTATCAGCGCAAAAAAAAAAGTAACACACCACTCTCGGGAGCGCTAGAAACTCCAACCTTTCGGTTAACAGCCGATCGCGCTAGCCAATAGCGCCACGGAGACAGTCCCCCTTCCCTGTCTCCACCATTAGAACATATCTTCAAAGCTATCAGCCCAAAGAAAAAAAAGCGCCGCACCACCACCGGGTGGGCTCGAACCTCCAACCTTTCTGTTAACAGCCGATCGCGCTAGCCAATTGCGCCACGGAGACAGTCGTGCTCCACTCTCACCACCATCAGAACATATCTTCAAAGCTATCAGCGCAAAGAAAAAAGCAACACACCACTCCCGGGAGCGCTCGAACCTCCAACTTTTCGGTTAACAGCCGATCGCGCTAGCCAATTGCGCCACGGAGACAGTCCTGCTCCACTCTCACCACCATCAGAACATATCTTCAAAGCTATCAGCCCAAAGAAAAAAAGCGCCGCACCACCAACGGGTGGGCTCGAACGTCCAACCTTTCGGTGAACAGCCGATCGCGCTAGCCAATTGCGCCACAAAGACAGTCGTGCTCCACTCTCACCACCATCAGAACATATCTTCAAAGCTATCAGCGCAAAGAAAAAAGCAACACAGCACTCCCGGGAGGGCACGAACCTCCAACTTTTCGGTTAACAGCCGATCGCGCTTGCCAATCGCGCCATGGAGACAGTCCTGCTCCACTCTCACCACCATCAGAACTTATCTTCAAAGCTATCAGCCCAAAGAAAAAAAAGCGCCGCACCACCACCGGGTGGGCTCGAACCTCCAACCTTTCGGTTAACAGCCGATCGCGCTAGCCAATTGCACCATGGAGACAGTCGTGCCCCACTTTCACCACCATCAGAACATATCTTGAAAGCTATCAGCCTAAAGAAAAAAAAGCGCCGCACCACCACCGGGTGGGCTCGAACCTCCAACATTTCCGTTAACAGCTGATCGCGCTAGCCAATCGTGCCACGAAGACAGTCGTGCTCCACACTCACCACCATCAGAACATATCTTCAAAGCTATCAGCCCAAAGAATGAAAAGCAACACACCACTCCCGGGAGGGCTCGAACCTCCAACCTTTCAGTTAACAGCCGATCGCACTAGCCAGTTGCGCTATGGAGACAGTCCTCCTCCACTCTCACCACCATTAGAACATATCTTTAAAGCTATCAGCCCAAAGAAAAAAAAGCGCCGCACCACCACCGGGTGGGCTCGAACCTCCAACCTTTCGGTTAAAAGCCGATCGCGCTAGCCAATTGCGCCACAAAGACAGTCGTGCTCCACTCTCACCACCATCAGAACATATCTTCAAAGCTATCAGCGCAAAGAAAAAAAAGCGCCGCACCACCACCGGGTGGGCTCGAACCTCCAACATTTCGGTTAACAGCTGATCGCGGTAGCCAATCGCGCCACGAAGACAGTCGTGCTCCACTCTCACCACCATCAGAACATATCTTCAAAGCTATCAGCGCAAAGAAAAAAAAGCGCCGCACCACCACCGGGTGGGCTCGAACCTCCAACCTTTCGGTTAACAGCCGATCGCGCTAGCCAATTGCGCCACGGAGACTTTTTTTTTCTTTCTTTATTGCCTGTTTACATACAACATTCACAAACATATATACATCAAACAAAGTAGAGACATGAAACAAAAAAAGAGGTAAAAAGCATCATATTTAACAGGCTTTTTAAAATTCCTTCATCTGTAGAAGGCTTTCTACTTGATGAAGCCATTCGGGCACCTCTTGTTGAACCTTTTGTGCTTCCACGAACGAACAGACAGATTGAAAGAAATATTGCCTGACCGGACGTGCATTAACGTCAGCATGGCGCACCGCCATTCTAGATTGCCATATACCGTGCAGGCCCAGTAACATAACTAGGTCGAAAGGTATTCCTTCTTCATTTGATACTGGTAGAAATCTGATGCCATAGGCATCGAGAGGCAGATCCTTTTTCAAAGTCCTTTGGAGAACATCCCAGAAAAAGACTGCATCCCAGCAGTCCAGGAAAACATGTTCAATTGTTTCCGGCTTTTTGCAGAGAAGGCAATCAACACCCCAAGGAACGAATAAGCCTTTTTCTTGCATCCATGTTATCACGGGCAAGGTCCCAGTGTGCAACTTAAAGAAAAAGGATTTCGCTCCAGGTGTTACCTCCATTTTTTTAACACGGCTTAAGACATTTTGGCCTGGGCCTACACGGTATAATGCTCTATATAGGGGAACAGGAAGAACTGTTTCTACTAAATCTTTGTATAACTTTTTACGCGAAACCGTACTGAGGTATTCCAATGAAAAACGCGTTTTTAGAAAGAAACATGAATCAACAACTTCTTTTAAGCAACCTCTAACACTTGCTTTCATGTGAACAGATGCTACCACAAATTCTGGTAACCGTCTTCCAAGCCTAAGCTGTATAACAGTACGTATGAATGGGTCTCGATTATTTCGGAAAAACATAAACCGATTAACTAACTGACGAAGGTACAAATGACACAGACCAAGTCCTCCAGAGCGAACCCGTCTGAATAAGTTAGTTCTACTTGTTCGCTCCCAAGAAGAACCCCACAAGAAAACAGCAAATATTCGATGAAGCTTCTGTAGATTCACTCGTGAACAATGCATTACCTGAAGGACATACCAGAGCTTACTGACTAAAAATACGTTACAAAATGTCGCTCTGGCGAAAATTGATAGCTGGAAACCATTGAGTTTTTCAGCTTTTTCTCGTAGCTCCACGGCCTGACGCCTCCAGTACGGTTCACTGTCACAATAATATTCTAATGGCACACCTAGGTATCGTACCGGAGTAGTAGTCCATGAAATACCAGCCACAAATTGTGGAGTCACAGGCCATTCGCCGTGCCAGTAACCCAGGCACTTGCTCCAGTTTACCAAACTACCACTTGCATTACAATAAAGGTTCACAATTTTTATGGTTTCAGCAATACTATCATAATCTTTACAAAACACAGCTATATCATCTGCGTATGCCAGCACCCGTACTTCAGCTTCTTGTAGTTTGTACCCCACTATGTTATTGCTTTTCATGACTTTTTGGCAAAATGACTCTATATAAATTGAAAATAGGAGGGAAGACAAAGGGCAGCCTTGTCGTACAGAACGTTTGACATTAATTCGTTTCCCAAGAACTTTGTTGATGATTAGCCGAGTTTTACATCCAGTATATGCCATTCGAACTGTATCTCGAATTACTTTGCCAACATTGACATAGTCTAACAAAAGAAAAAGAATTTCGTGCGGTACTCGGTCAAATGCTTTTTCTAAATCTATCTGGATCATCGCGATGTGATCATTTGTGGCATCGCAGCACTCCAATACACTTCGTGCCTTGTGAATGTTTGTGAATATAGTGCGCCGTTTGATCCCACATGTCTGGTGGTCACTTACAATGTTATTAATAACTGACTGCAGTCTCCTTGCTAGCACTTTCATCAAAATCTTGTAGTCGATATTTGAGAGACTAATTGGCCTGTACGATTTCACTTCACGTTATTTAACTGCGTCCTCAGTTTTTGGTATTAAAATAGTATGAGATAGCAGAAAAGAAGGTGGCAAAGTCTTTATTTCTAAGGCTTCGTTAAAAACCGCTGCCAGGATCGGTGCTAGTTCGTGTTTGAATTCCTTATAAAATGCGGCTGTTAAGCCATCAGGTCCTGGGACTTTCCCAAATGGAGGGCAATGATTGCTTTTGTCACTTCCGGTTCAGAAATAGGACATTCTAGGCTGTCTTTCCTGCAGTCCTCAACCTTTGGCATTAATTTTAAAAATTCATTCTTGAATTCATCTACATTTACTTTACATTTATCAAATAAAGTGGTGTAGTACTCGTTGAAAGCATCCTCTATATATCTTTGTTCATTTGTAACGTTACCCATGTATTCAATCTGATGTATAACATTCCGCTGAGCGTTTCGTTTTTCGAGACCAAGCATTCTTTTGGTCGGTTTCTCTCCTACGGTCATTTTCTCTGCCCTTGCCCTTATTTGTGCGCCACGATACTTCTCCTCATCAATTTGTTCCAATTTGGACTTTACTGACCTTATATCATTTGTGAATAAGCCTGGCGTTTTGCTGTCCTCTGCTAGCAGTTCTTTGAGATTTAAACGTAGGGTTCTTTCTTCTTCACTCTTTCCGTGTTTTATTACACATGAGCGTTCTATAGCTATCAACTTTATATTCTGTTTAAATTGTTCCCACTTCACTCCGTATTTTTGGTCTCCACTATCTATGTTTACCAACGCCTCTCGAACACTGTCCATAAATTTTTCATCTTCCAAGAGATTAGAATTCAGCTTCCACGTGTCCCAGTTAAATACTGGTCTACGTCTATTCCTTTTACCTATTACAAATGATACTAAGCAATGATCACTAAATGAAATAGGGAGGACATTGTACTAACTGATAATCGGAATTAAATCCAGTGATACGTAGGCCCTATCTAGGCGCGCATGACTGGAGCCTTGGAAATGCGTATACAGTGTTGGTCCTTTACCAATACACTCTGCAACATCCTCAAGGTCTAAGTCAGAAATTAGATTCGTTAACGCGACTGTGCTTGAGTCGTTGAAATTGGATGTACTTGTTTTATCATCGGCACTGATCACACAATTAAAATCTCCCATAAGGATGACTATGCGATCGCATTCACAATAAGTACGAATTTCGTCGAATGTTACACACCGTTCATCAACTTTAAGAGGTGCATATAAACAAATCACTCGCCAATTAAGAGAAAAGAAGGTCAAATCACATACAACAAACCTTCCGGATGAGTCAGACGTGACGTTTTGAACACTGGTACCTAAACTATTCCGCACAAAGATCACACACCCTGCCGACCTACCAACTGCATGACTGACGCTGGCGGTGTAGCGTCCGGTGAAACGTTGCAGTAGGCTCTCGGTGGCGTCCACGCTCTCCACTTTGGTTTCCTAAACTGCAATAATGTCCAGGTCTTGGTCCATGGCTAGTCTGTAGAGCTGAGTCTGTTTCTTCCTGGAAGCCAGTCCTCGTATATTGAGCGTCGCTGCTTTCACGAACCCGCTCAGCGACGTGATCGGTGAGCGGGTCCGAGCTGAGAGCCCTGCACGTTCACTTATTGGGCTCTTGTCGTCCAGGGCGGATCCATGTTGTTCACCTTTAGTTTGAGCGGCCATCGTCGCGTTTGAGCGACGACGACCGTTGGCGGGCAGCGTTTCGTTTCTTGCCTCCACTGACCACCTTCCACTGCATTTCCGACTTTACTTGCGTTTCGTCTACTTGAGCACCGTCGTCTGAATTGCGACGGCGTTTTGCAGACGCCGATTCTAATTCCATGTTTAAGGTATCCAGATCACTAGGCAAATCCTCATTTTCGTGTGTTTTGTTCGCCAAAGAGTGCTGTGAAGCCGAGTTTAGAGGAGTCGAAGCAGCGTTGGCCTGGGACGCCGGCGTTTCAGGGCGCGTTGCTTGCAGCTGCGACGCGGCGTGCATCGCAGGCGCAGGACGCGTCTGTTCGCTAGTCGTTGGGGCCGCTTGACTTCCCATCTTCCGTTCGGCGTTCGTGTCCGGGGCTGAAGAAACTTGCTTGCTTTTCCCCAGCACCGGCGTGTCGTCCGATGTCGTCTGCTTCTGTGGTATCGCAGGCATAGACGCTTGTTCAGATTCCTCCTCATCCATGAGAAGTTCACTCTGTTGAGTCTCTGGTCGTCGCCCTGCAGCTCGTGCGTATGAACGGTTACACTCATCCTGCTCATGACCGAAAGAGTGGCATTCGCTGCACCTTGGGACCTTACAATCGCGTCGCATATGCCCCGTGCTTCGGCACCGCAAGCACAAAGGCGGTCTTCCCGGCACCACGACCAGTGCCGTACTGCTGCCAATACGCAACTGATGGGGCAGTTGATCCACAGAAACGCCGTCTCGTAGTTGCATGCGTATTAAACGAGTGGTCGATTCAACTCCTTCAAAATCCTCGACTCTCCATCGGTCATCGGTCACCTCCTTGACGTCGCCGTATTCATAGAAGGCACGTCGAATAGCGTCTTTTGTAACATCGAACGCTAGCCAGTGCAATTTCAATTTAACTTCTTGCCGCGTCGGGTCAATGACGAGACATACCCGGTCTTTAACTTTGATAACGCCTGCGTCTGTCAGCGCTTTCTTTGCTTCCACGGTCTTCATGTTCAATAGCCACACGTGCGACATCTGATATGCTCCGATGCCACTTACTTGCTGTATGACGCCTAAATCTTTGAGAGGTTTCCTGAAGTCGTCGATGCGGTACGGTCGGCCGCTGACGTCGCAGTGTAGAGCTACTGCTCGACGCATCGCTTCACCTGATGGCAACGAAAGCAGAATAATCCTGTAGTCATTTGGAACGAGGGGAGACGCTGTACCGCGGCCGGCGTCGGCCGCTGTCGCTGCTCGGGATGAGCTTTCCATCCTGCGTCCGCACGCGTCGGTGACCAGAAGCAGAATGAATTGCGCCACGGAGACAGTCATGCTCCACTCTCACCACCATCCCAACATATCTTCAAAGCTATTAGCGCAAAGAAAAAAAAAGCGCCGCACCACCACCGGATGGGCTCGAACCTCCAACCTTTCGGTTAACAGCCGATCGCTCTAGCCAATTGCGCCACGGAGACAGTCCTGCTCCACTCTCACCACCATCAGAACATATCTTCAAAGCCATCAGCCCAAAGAAAAAAAAGCGCCGCACCACAACCGGGTGGGCTCGAACCTCAAATTTTTTGGTTAACAGCCGATCGCGCTAGCCAATTGCGCCACGGAGACAGTCCTGCTCCACTCTCACCACCATCAGAACATAACTTCAAAGCTATCAGCCCAAAGAAAAAAAGCGCCGCACCACCACCGCGTGGGCTCGAACCTCCAACCTTTCGCTTAACAGCCGATCGCGCTAGCCAATCGCGCCACGGAGACAGTCGTGCTCCACTCTCACCAACATCAGAACATATCTTCAAAGCTATCAGCGCAAAGAAAAAAGCAACACACCACTCCCGGGAGGGCTCGAAACTCCAACCTTTCGGTTAACAGCCGATCGCGCTAGCCAATTGCGCCACGGAGACAGTCCTGCTCCACTCTCACCACCATCAGAACATATCTTCAAAGCTATCAGGCAAAGAAAAAAAAGCGCCGCACCACCACCGGGTGGACTCGAACCTCCAACCTTTCCGTTAACAGCCGATCGCGCTAGCCAATTGCGCCACGGAGACAGTCGTGCTCCACTCTCACCACCATCATAACATATCTTCAAAGCTATCAGCCCAAAGAAAAAGAAGCGCCGCACCACCACCGGGTGGGCTCGAACCTCCAACCTTTCGGTTAACAGCCGATCGCGCTAGCCAATTGCGCCGCAAAGACAGACGTGCTCCACTCTCACCACCATCAGAACATATCTTCAAAGCTATCAGCGCAAAGAAAAAAAAGCGACACACCGTCCCCGGGTGGGCTCCAACCTCCAACCTTTCGCTTAACAGCCGATCGCGCTAGCCAATTGCGCCACGGAGACAGTCCTGCTCCACTCTCACCACCATCAGAACATATCTTCAAAGTATTCAGCCCATAGAATAAAAAACAACACACCACTCCCGGGAGGGCTCGAACCTCCCACCTTTCAGTTAACAGCCGATCGCGCTAGCCAATTGCGCCACGAAGACAGTCGTGCTCCACTCTCACCACCATCAGAACATATCCTAAAAGCTATCAGCCTAAAGAAAAAAAAAGTGCCGCACCACCACCGGGTGGGCTCGAACCTTCAATTTTTCAGTTAACAGCCGATCGCGCTAGCCAATTGCGCCACGGAGACAGTCCTGCTCCACTCTCACCACCATCAGAACATATCTTCAAAGCTATCAGCCCAAAGAAAAAAAAGCGCCGCACCACCACCGGGTGGGCTCGAAACTCCAACCTTTCGGTTAAGAGGCGATCGCGCTAGCCAATTGCGCCACGGAGACAGTCGTGCTCCACTCTCACCACCGTCAGAACATTTCTTCAGAGCTATCAGCCCAACGGAAAAAAAGTGCCGCACCACCACCGGGTGGGCTCGAACCTGCAACTTTTCGGTTAACAGCCGATCGCGCTAACCAATTGCGCCACGGAGACAGTCCTGCTCCACTCTCACCACCATCAGAACATATCTTCAAAGCTATCAGCCCAAAGAATAAAAAGCAACACACCACTCCCGGGAGGGCTCGAACCTCAAACTTTTCAGTTAACAGCCGATCGCGCTAGCCAATAGCGCCTCGGAGACAGTCATGCTTCACTCTCACCACCATCAGAACATATCTTCATAGCTATCAGCCCAAAGAAAAAAAAGCGCCGCACCACCACCGGTTGGGCTCGAACTTCCAATCTTTCGGTGAACAGCTGATCGCGCTAGCCATTTGCGCCACGGAGACAGTCGTGCTCCACTCTCACCACCATAAGAACATATCTTCAAAGCTATTAGCGCAAAGAAAAAAAGCGCCGCACCACCACCGGGTGGTCTCGAACTTCCAATTTTTCGGTTAACAGCCGCTCGCGCTAGCCAATTGCGCCACGGAGACAGGCCTCCTACATTCTCACCACCATCAGAACATATCTTCAAAGCTATCAGCCTAAAGAAAACAAAGCGCCGCACCACCACCGGGTGGGCTCGAACCTCCAATTTTTCGGTTAACAGCCGATCGCGCTAGCCAATTGCGCCACGGAGACAAACCTGCTCCACTCTCACCACCATCAGAATATATCTTCAAAGCTATCAGCCCAAAGAAAAAAAAGCGCCACACCACCACCGGGTGGGCTCGAAACTCCAACGTTTCGGTTAACAGCCGATCGCGTTAGCCCATTGCGCTACAAAGACAGTCGAGCTCCACTCTCACCAACATCAGAACATATCTTCAAAGCTATCAGCGCAAAGAAAAAAGCAACACACCACTCCCGGGAGGGCTCGAAACTCCAACCTTTCGGGTAACAGCCGTTCGCGCTAGCCAATTGCGCCACGGAGACAGTCCTGCTCCACTCTCACCACCATCAGAACATATCTTCAAAGCTATCAGGCAAAGAAAAAAAAGCGCCGCACCACCACCGGGTGGACTCGAACCTCCAACCTTTCCGTTAACAGCCGATCGCGCTAGCCGATTGCGCCACGGAGACAGTCATGCTCCACTCTCACCACCATCAGAACATATCTTCAAAGCTATCAGCGCAAAGAAAAAAAAGCGACACACCGTCCCCGGGTGGGCTCCAACCTCCAACCTTTCGCTTAACAGCCGATCGCGCTAGCCAATTGCGCCACGGAGACAGTCCTGCTCCACTCTCACCACCATCAGAACATATCTTCAAAGTATTCAGCCCATAGAATGAAAAGCAACACACCACTCCCGGGAGGGCTCGAACCTCCAACCTTTCAGTTAACAGCCGATCGCGCTAGCCAATTGCGCCACGGAGACAGTCGTGCTCCACTCTCACCACCATCAGAACATATCCTAAAAGCTATCAGCCTAAAGAAAAAAAAGCGCCGCACCACCACCGGGTGGGCTCGAACCTCCAACATTTCGGTTAACAGCTGATCGCGCTAGCCAATCGCGCCACGAAGACAGTCGTGCTCCACTCTCACCACCATCAGAACATATGTTCAAAGCTATCAGCCCAAAGAATGAAAAGCAACACACCACTCCCGGGAGGGCTCGAACCTCCAACGTTTCATTTAACAGCCGATTGCGCTAGCCGATTGCGCCACGGAGACAGTCATGCTACACTCTGACCACCATCAGAACATATCTTCAAAGCTATCAGCCCAAAGAAAAAAAAGCGCCGCACCACCACCGGGTGGGCTCGAACCTCCAACTTTTCGGTTAACAGCCGATCGCGCTAGCCAATTGCGCCACGGAGACAGTCGTGCTCCACTCTCACCACCATGACAACATATCTTCAAAGCTATCAGCCCAAAGAAAAAAAAGCGCCGCACCACCACCGGGTGGGCTCGAAACTCCAGCCTTTAGGTTAACAGCCGATCGCGCTAGCCCATTGCGCCACGGAGACAGTCGTGCTTCACTCTCACCACCGTCAGAACATTTCTTCAGAGCTATCAGCCCAAAGGAAAAAAAGCGCCGCACCACCAACGGGTGGGCTCGAACCTCCAACATTTCGGTTAACAGCTGATCGCGCTAGCCAATCGCGCCACGAAGACAGTCGCGCTCCACTCTCACCACCATCAGAACATATGTTCAAAGCTATCAGCCCAAAGAATGAAAAGCAACACACCACTCCCGGGAGGGCTCGAACCTCCAACGTTTCAGTTAACAGCCGATTGCGCTAGCCGATTGCGCCACGGAGACAGTCATGCTACACTCTGACCACCATCAGAACATATCTCCAAAGCTATCAGCCCAAAGAAAAAAAAGCGCCGCACCACCACCGGGTGGGCTCGAACCTCCAACTTTTCGGTTAACAGCCGATCGCGCTAGCCAATTGCGCCACGGAGACAGTCGTGCTCCACTCTCACCACCATGACAACATATCTTCAAAGCTATCAGCCCAAAGAAAAAAAGCGCCGCACCACCACCGGGTGGGCTCGAAACTCCAGCCTTTAGGTTAACAGCCGATCGCGCTAGCCCATTGCGCCACGGAGACAGTCGTGCTTCACTCTCACCACCGTCAGAACATTTCTTCAGAGCTATCAGCCCAAAGGAAAAAAAGCGCCGCACCACCACAGGGTGGGCTCGAACCTCCAACTTTTCGGTTAACAGCCGACCGCGCTAGCCAATTGCGCCACGGAGACAGTCCTGCTCCACTCTCACCACCATCAGAACATATCTTCAAAGCTATCAGCCCAAAGAAAAAAAAGCGCCGCACCACCACCGGGTGGGCTCGAATCTCCAACCTTTCGGTTAACAGCCGATCGCGCTATCCAATTGCGTCACAAAGACAGACGTGCTCCACTCTCACCACCATCAGAACATATCTTCAAAGCTATCAGCGCAAAGAAAAAAAAAGCGACACACCGTCCCCGGGTGGGATCAAACTTCCAACCTTTCTGTTAACAGACGATCGCGCTAGCCAATTGCGCCACGGAGACAGTCCTGCTCCACTCTCACCACCATCAGAACATATCTTCAGAGCTATCAGCCCATAGAATGAAAAGCAACACACCATTCCCGGGAGAGCTCGAACCTCCAACCTTTCAGTTAACAGCCGATCGCGCTAGCCAATTGCGCCACGGAGACGGTCGTGCTCCACTCTCACCACCATCAGAACATATCTTAAAAGCCATCAGCCTAAAGAAAAAAAAGCGCCGCACCACCACCGGGTGCGCTCGAACCTCCAACATTTCGGTTAATAGCTGATCGCGCTAGCCAATCGCGCCACGAAGACAGTCGTGCTCCACTCTCACCACCAACAGAACATATCTTGAAAGCTATCAGCCCAAAGAATGAAAAGCAACACACCACTCCCGGGAGGGCTCGAACCTCCAACGTTTCAATTAACAGCCGATCGCGCTAGCCAATTGCGCCACGGAGACAGTCATGCTCCACTCTCACCACCATCAGAACATATCTTCAAAGCTATCAGCCCAAAGAAAAAAAAGCGCCGCACCACCACCGGGTGGGCTCGAACCTCCACTTTTCGGTTAACAGCCGATCGCGCTAGCCAATTGCGCCACGGAGACAGTCGTGCTCCACTCTCACCACCATCAAAACATATCTTCAAAGCTATTAGCGCAAAGAAAAAAAGCGCCGCACCACCACCGGGAGGGCTCGAACTTCCAACCTTTCGGTTAACAGCCGATCGCGCTAGCCAATTGCGCCACGGAGACAGTCCTGCTCCACTCTCACCACCATCAGAACATATCTTCAAAGCTATCAGCGCAAAGAAAAAAAGCGACGCACCACCACCGGGTGGGCTCGAACCTCCAACATTTCGGTTTACAGCTGATCGCGGTAGCCAATCGCGCCACGAAGACAGTCGTGCTCCACTCTCATCACCATCAGAACATATCTTCAAAGCTATCAGCGCAAAGACAAAAGCAACACACCACTCCCCGGAGGGCTCGAAACTCCAACCTTTCGGTTAACAGCCGATCGCGCTAGCCAATTGCGCCACGGAGACAGTCGTGCTCCACTCTCACCACCGTCAGAACATTCCTTCAGAGCTATCAGCCCAAAGAAAAAAAAGCGCCGCACCACCACCGGGTGGGCTCGAACCTCCAACCTTTCGGTTAACAGCCGATCGCGCTAGCCAATTGCGCCACGGAGACAGTCGTGCCCCACTTTCACCACCATCAGAACATATCTTCAAAGCTCGCAGCGCAAAGAAAAAAGCAACACACCACTCCCGGGAGCGTTCGAAACTCCAACCTTTCGGTTAACAGCCGATCGCGCTAGCCAATTGCGCCACGGAGACCGTCCACCTCCACTCTCACCACCATTAGAACATATCTTCAAAGCTATCAGCCCAAAGAAAAAAAGCGCCGCACCACCACAGCGTGGGCTCGAACCTCCAACCTTTCGGTTAACAGCCGATCGCGCTAGCCAATTGCGCCACGGAGACAGTCCTGCTCCACGCTCACCACCATCAGAACATATCTTGAAAGCTATCAGCCCAAAGACAAAAAATCGCCGCACCACCACCGGGTGGGCTCGAACCTTCAACTTTTCGGTTAACAGCCGATCGCGCTAGCCAATTGCACCATGGAGACAGTCATGCTCCACGCTCACCACCATCCCAACATATCTTCAAAGCTATTAGCGCAAAGAAAAAAAAGCGCCGCACCACCACCGGGTGGGCTCGAACCTCCAACCTTTCGGTTAACAGCCGATCGCTCTAGCCAATTGCCCCACGGAGACAGTCGTGCCCCACTTTCACCACCATCAGAACATATCTTCAAAGCTCGCAGCGCAAAGAAAAAAGCAACACACCACTCCCGGGAGCGCTCGAAACTCCAACCTTTCGGTTAACAGCCGATCGCGCTAGCCAATTGCGCCACGGAGACAGTCCACCTCCACTCTCACCACCATTAGAACATATCTTCAAAGCTATCAGCCCAAAGAAAAAAAGCGCCGCACCACCACACCGTGGGCTCGAACCTCCAACCTTTCGGATAACAGCCGATCGCGCTAGCCAATCGCGCCAAGGAGACAGTCGTGCTCCACTTTCACCACCATCAGAACATAACTTCAAAGCTATCAGCGCAAAGAAAAAAGCAACACACCACTCCCGGGAGGGCTCGAAACTCCAACCTATCGGTTAACAGCCGATCGCGCTAGCCAATTGCGCCACGGAGACAGTGCTGCTCCACTATCACCACCATCAGAACATATCTTCAAAGCTATCAGCCCAAAGAAAAAAAAGCGCCGCACCACCACCGGCTGGGCTCGAAACTCCACCGTTTCGGTTAACAGCCGATCGCGCTAGCCAATTGCGCCACGGAGACAGTCCTGCTCCACTCTCATCACCATCAGAACATATCTTCAAAGCTATCAGCCCAAAGAAAAAAAAGCGCCGCACCACCACCGGGTGGGCTCGAAACTCCAACCTTTCGGTTAAGAGGCGATCGCGCTAGCCAATTGCGCCACGGAGACAGTCGTGCTCCACTCTCACCACCATCAGAACATATCTTCAAAGCTATCAGCCCAAAGAAAAAAAAGCGCCGCACCACCACCGGGTGGTCTCGAACTTCCAATTTTTCGGTTAACAGCCGATCGCGCTAGCCAATTGCGCCACGGAGACAGTCCTGCTCCACTCTCACCACCATCAGAACATATCTTCAAAGTATTCAGCCCATAGAATGAAAAGCAACACACCACTCCCGGGAGGGCTCGAACCTCCAACCTTTCAGTTAACAGCCGATCGCGCTAGCCAATTGCGCCACGGAGACAGTCGTGCTCCACTCTCACCACCATCAGAACATATCCTAAAAGCTATCAGCCTAAAGAAAAAAAAGCGCCGCACCACCACCGGGTGGGCTCGAACCTCCAACATTTCGGTTAACAGCTGATCGCGCTAGCCAATCGCGCCACGAAGACAGTCGTGCTCCACTCTCACCACCATCAGAACATATGTTCAAAGCTATCAGCCCAAAGAATGAAAAGCAACACACCACTCCCGGGAGGGCTCGAACCTCCAACCTTTCAGTTAACAGCCGATCGCGCTAGCCAATTGCGCCACGGAGACAGTCGTGCTCCACTCTCACCACCATCAGAACATATCCTAAAAGCTATCAGCCTAAAGAAAAAAAAGCACCGCACCACCACCGGGTGGGCTCGAACCTCCAACATTTCGGTTAACAGCTGATCGCGCTAGCCAATCGCGCCACGAAGACAGTCGTGCTCCACTCTCACCACCATCAGAACATATGTTCAAAGCTATCAGCCCAAAGAATGAAAAGCAACACACCACTCCCGGGAGGGCTCGAACCTCCAACGTTTCAGTTAACAGCCGATTGCGCTAGCCAATTGCGCCAGGGAGACAGTCATGCTACACTCTCACCACCATCAGAACATATCTTCAAAGCTATCAGCCCAAAGAAAAAAAAGCGCCGCACCACCACCGGGTGGGCTCGAACCTCCAACTTTTCGGTTAACAGCCGATCGCGCTAGCCAATTGCGCCACGGAGACAGTCGTGCTCCACTCTCACCACCATCACAACATATCTTCAAAGCTATCAGCCCAAAGAAAAAAAAAGCGCCGCACCACCACCGGGTGGGCTCGAAACTCCAGCCTTTAGGTTAACAGCCAATCGCGCAAGCCCATTGCGCCACGGAGACAGTCGTGCTTCACTCTCACCACCGTCAGAACATTTCTTCAGAGCTATCAGCCCAAAGGAAAAAAAGCGCCGCACCACCACCGGGTGGGCTCGAACTTCCAACTTTTCGGTTAACAGCCGATCGCGCTAGCCAATTGCGCCACGGAGACAGTCGTGCTCCACTCTCGCCACCATCAAAACATATCTTCAAAGCTATTAGCGCAAAGAAAAAAAGCGCCGCACCACCGCCGGGAGGGCTCGAACTTCCAACCTTTCGGTTAACAGCCGATCGCTCTAGCCAAATGCGCCACGGAGACAGTCCTGCTCCACTCTCACCACCATCAGAACATATCTTCAAAGCTATCAGCCCAAAGAAAAAAAAGCGCTGCACCACCACCGGGTGGGCTCGAACCTTCAATTTTTCGGTTAACAGCCGATCGCGCTAGCCAATTGCGCCACGGAGACAGTCGTGCTCCACTCTCACCACCATCAGAACATATTTTCAAAGCTATCAGCCCAAAGAAAAAAAAGCGCCGCACCACCACCGGGTGGTCTCGAACTTCCAATTTTTCGATTAACAGCCGATCGCGCTAGCCAATTGCGTCCCGGAGACAGTCCTGCTCCACTCTCACCACCATCAGAACATATCTTCAAAGTATTCAGCCCATAGAATGAAAAGCAACACACCACTCCCGGGAGGGCTCGAACCTCCAACCTTTCAGTTAACAGCCGATCGCGCTAGCCAATTGCGCCACGGAGACAGTCGTGCTCCACTCTCACCACCATCAGAACATATCTTCAAAGCTATTAGCGCAAAGAAAAAAAAAGCGCCGCCCCACCACCGGGAGGGCTCGAACTTCCAACCTTTCGGTTAACAGCCGATCGCCCTAGCCAATTGCGCCACGGAGACAGTCGTGCTCCACTCTCACCACCATCACAACATATCTTCAAAGCTATCAGCCCAAAGAAAAAAAGCGCCGCACCACCACCGGGTGGGCTCGAAACTCCAGCCTTTAGCTTAACAGCCGATCGCGCTAGCCCATTGCGCCACGGAGACAGTCGTGCTTCACTCTCAACACCGTCAGAACATTTCTTCAGAGCTATCAGCCCAAAGGAAAAAAAGCGCCGCACCACCACTGGGTGGGCTCAAACCTCCAACTTTTCGGTTAACAGCCGATCGCGCTAGCCAATTGCGCCACGGAGACAGTCCTGCTCCACTCTCACCACCATCAGAACATATCTTCAAAGCTATCAGCCCACAGAAAAAAAAGCGCCGCACCACCACCCGGTGGGCTCGAACCTCCAACGTTTCAGTTAACAGCCGATTGCGCTAGCCAATTGCGCCACGGAGACAGTCATGCTACACTCTCACCACCATCAGAACATATCTTCAAAGCTGTCAGCCCAAAGAAAAAAAAGCGCCGCACCACCACCGGGTGGGCTCGAACCTCCAACTTTTCGGTTAACAGCCGATCGCGCTAGCCAATTGCGCCACGGAGACAGTCGTGCTCCACTCTCACCACCATCACAACATATCTTCAAAGCTATCAACCCAAAGAAAAAAAAGCGCCGCACCACCACCGGGTGGGCTCGAAACTCCAGCCTTTAGGTTAACAGCCGATCGCGCTAGCCCATTGGGCCACGGAGACAGTCGTGCTTCACTCTCACCACCGTCAGAACATTTCTTCAGAGCTGTCAGCCCAAAGGAAAAAAAGCGCCGCACCACCACCGGGTGGGCTCGAACCTCCAACTTTTCGGTTAACAGCCGATCGCGCTAGCCAATTGCGCCACGGAGACAGTCCTGCTCCACTCTCACCACCATCAGAACATATCTTCAAAGCTATCAGCCCAAAGAAAAAAAAGCGCCGCACCACCACCGGGTGGGCTCGAACCTCCAACCTTTCGGTTAACAGCCGATCGCGCTAGCCGATTGCGTCACAAAGACAGACGTGCTCCACTCTCACCACCATCAGAACATATCTTCAACGCTATCAGCGCAAAGAAAAAAAAGCGACACACCGTCCCCGGGTGGGATCAAACCTCCAACCTTTCTGTTAACAGACGATCGCGCTAGCCAATTGCGCCACGGAGACAGTCCTGCTCCACTCTCACCACCATCAGAACATATCTTCAGAGCTATCAGCCCATAGAATGAAAAGCAACACACCATTCCCGGGAGAGCTCGAACCTCCAACCTTTCAGTTAACAGCCGATCGCGCTAGCCGATTGCGCCACGGAGACAGTCGTGCTCCACTCTCACCACCATCAGAACATATCTTAAAAGCCATCAGCCTAAAGAAAAAAAAGCGCCGCACCACCACCGGGTGCGCTCGAACCTCCAACATTTCGGTTAACAGCTGATCGCGCTAGCCAATCGCGCCACGAAGACAGTCGTGCTCCACTCTCACCACCATCAGAACATATCTTGAAAGCTATCAGCCCAAAGAATGAAAAGCAACACACCACTCCCGGGAGGGCTCGAACCTCCAACGTTTCAATTAACAGCCGATCGCGCTAGCCAATTGCGCCACGGAGACAGTCATGCTCCACTCTCACCACCATCAGAACATATCTTCAAGGCTATCAGCCCAAAGAAAAAAAAGCGCCGCACCACCACCGGGTGGGCTCGAACCTCCACTTTTCGGTTAACAGCCGATCGCGCTAGCCAATTGCGCCACGGAGACAGTCGTGCTCCACTCTCACCACCATCAAAACATATCTTCAAAGCTATTAGCGCAAGGAAAAAAAGCGCCGCACCACCACCGGGAGGGCTCGAACTTCCAACCTTTCGGTTAACAGCCGATCGCGCTAGCCAATTGCGCCACGGAGACAGTCCTGCTCCACTCTCACCACCATCAGAACATATCTTCAAAGCTATCAGCGCAAAGAAAAAAAAGCGCCGCACCACCACCGGGTGGGCTCGAACCTCCAACATTTCGGTTAACAGCTGATCGCGGTAGCCAATCGCACCACGAAGACAGTCGTGCTCCACTCTCATCACCATCAGAACATATCTTCAAAGCTATCAGCGCAAAGACAAAAGCAACACACCACTCCCCGGAGGGCTGGAAACTCCAACCTTTCGGTTAACAGCCGATCGCGCTAGCCAATTGCGCCACGGACACAGTCGTGCTCCACTCTCACCACCGTCAGAACATTCCTTCAGAGCTATCAGCCCAAAGAAAAAAAAGCGCCGCACCACCACCGGGTGGGCTCGAACCTCCAACCTTTCGGTTAACAGCCGATCGCGCTAGCCAATTGCGCCACGGAGACAGTCGTGCCCCACTTTCACCACCATCTGAACATATCTTCAAAGCTCGCAGCGCAAAGAAAAAAGCAACACACCACTCCCGGGAGCGTTCGAAACTCCAACCTTTCGGTTAACAGCCGATCGCGCTAGCCAATTGCGCCACGGAGACCGTCCACCTCCACTCTCACCACCATTAGAACATATCTTCAAAGCTATCAGCCCAAAGAAAAAAAGCGCCGCACCACCACAGCGTGGGCTCGAACCTCCAACCTTTCGGTTAACAGCCGATCGCGCTAGCCAATCGCGCCAAGGAGACAGTCGTGCTCCACTTTCACCACCATCAGAACATATCTTCAAAGCTATCAGCGCAAAGAAAAAAGCAACACACCACTCCCGGGAGGGCTCGAAACTCCAACCTATCGGTTAACAGCCGATCGCGCTAGCCAATTGCGCCACGGAGACAGTCCTGCTCCACCATCACCACCATCAGAACATATCTTCAAAGCTATCAGCCCAAAGAAAAAAAAGTGCCGCACCACCACCGGGTGGGCTCGAAACTCCAACTTTTCGGTTAACAGCCGATCGCGCTAGCCAATTGCGCCACGGAGACAGTCCTGCTCCACTCTCACCACCATCAGAACATATCTTGAAAGCTATCAGCCCAAAGAAAAAAAATCGCCGCACCACCACCGGGTGGGCTCGAACCTTCAACTTTTCGGTTAACAGCCGATCGCGCTAGCCAATTGCGCCACGGAGACAGTCATGCTCCACGCTCACCACCATCCCAACATATCTTCAAAGCTATTAGCGCAAAGAAAAAAAAAGCGCCGCACCACCACCGGGTGGGCTCGAACCTCCAAACTTTCGGTTAACAGCCGATCGCTCTAGCCAATTGCCCCACGGAGACAGTCGTGCCCCACTTTCACCACCATCAGAACATATCTTCAAAGCTCGCAGCGCAAAGAAAAAAGCAACACACCACTCCCGGGAGCGCTCGAAACTCCAACCTTTCGGTTAACAGCCGATCGCGCTAGCCAATTGCGCCACGGAGACACTCCACCTCCACTCTCACCACCATTAGAACATATCTTCAAAGCTATCAGCCCAAAGAAAAAAAGCGCCGCACCACCACAGCGTGGGCTCGAAACTCCAACCTTTCGGTTAACAGCCGATCGCGCTAGCCAATTGCGCCACGGAGACAGTCGTGCTCCAATTTCACTACCGTCAGAACATTCCTTCAGAGCTATCAGCCCAAAGAAAAAAAAGCGCCGCACCACCACCGGGTGGGCTCGAACCTCCAACCTTTCGGTTAACAGCCGATCGCGCTAGCCAATTGCGCCACGGAGACAGTCGTGCCCCACTTTCACCACCATCAGAACATATCTTCAAAGCTCGCAGCGCAAAGAAAAAAGCAACACACCACTCCCGGGAGCGTTCGAAACTCCAACCTTTCGGTTAATAGCCGATCGCGCTAGCCAATTGCGCCACGGAGACCGTCCACCTTCACTCTCACCACCATTAGAACATATCTTCAAAGCTATCAGCCCAAAGAAAAAAAGTGCCGCACCACCACAGCGTGGGCTCGAACCTCCAACCTTTCGGTTAACAGCCGATCGCGCTAGCCAATCGCGCCAAGGAGACAGTCGTGCTCCACTTTCACCACCATCAGAACATAACTTCAAAGCTATCAGCGCAAAGAAAAAAGCAACACACCACTCCCGGGAGGGCTCGAAACTCCAACCTATCGGTTAACAGCCGATCGCGCTAGCCAATTGCGCCACGGAGACAGTGCTGCTCCACTATCACCACCATCAGAACATATCTTCAAAGCTATCAGCCCAAAGAAAAAAAAGCGCCGCACCACCACCGGATGGGCTCGAAACTCCAACGTTTCGGTTAACAGCCGATCGCGCTAGCCAATTGCGCCACGGAGACAGTCCTGCTCCACTCTCACCACCATCAGAACATATCTTGAAAGCTATCAGCCCAACAAAAAAAATCGCCGCACCACCACCGGGTGGGCTCGAACCTTCAACTTTTCGGTTAACAGCCGATCGCGCTAGCCAATTGCGCCACGGAGACAGTCATGCTCCACGCTCACCACCATCCCAACATATCTTCAAAGCTATTAGCGCAAAGAAAAAAAAAGCGCCGCACCACCACCGGGTGGGCTCGAACCTCCAACCTTTCGGTTAACAGCCGATCGCTCTAGCCAATTGCCCCACGGAGACAGTCGTGCCCCACTTTCACCACCATCAGAACATATCTTCAAAGCTCGCAGCGCAAAGAAAAAAGCAACACACCACTCCCGGGAGCGCTCGAAACTCCAACCTTTCGGTTAACAGCCGATCGCGCTAGCCAATTGCGCCACGGAGACAGTCCACCTCCACTCTCACCACCATTAGAACATATCTTCAAAGCTATCAGCCCAAAGAAAAAAAGCGCCGCACCACCACAGCGTGGGCTCGAAACTCCAACCTTTCGGTTAACAGCCGATCGCGCTAGCCAATTGCGCCACGGAGACAGTCGTGCTCCAATTTCACTACCGTCAGAACATTCCTTCAGAGCTATCAGCCCAAAGAAAAAAAAGCGCCGCACCACCACCGGGTGGGCTCGAACCTCCAACCTATCGGTTAACAGCCGATCGCGCTAGCCAATTGCGCCACGGAGACAGTCGTGCCCCACTTTCACCACCATCAGAACATATCTTCAAAGCTCGCAGCGCAAAGAAAAAAGCAACACACCACTCCCGGGAGCGTTCGAAACTCCAACCTTTCGGTTAATAGCCGATCGCGCTAGCCAATTGCGCCACGGAGACCGTCCACCTTCACTCTCACCACCATTAGAACATATCTTCAAAGCTATCAGCCCAAAGAAAAAAAGTGCCGCACCACCACAGCGTGGGCTCGAACCTCCAACCTTTCGGTTAACAGCCGATCGCGCTAGCCAATCGCGCCAAGGAGACAGTCGTGCTCCACTTTCACCACCATCAGAACATAACTTCAAAGCTATCAGCGCAAAGAAAAAAGCAACACACCACTCCCGGGAGGGCTCGAAACTCCAACCTATCGGTTAACAGCCGATCGCGCTAGCCAATTGCGCCACGGAGACAGTGCTGCTCCACTATCACCACCATCAGAACATATCTTCAAAGCTATCAGCCCAAAGAAAAAAAAGCGCCGCACCACCACCGGATGGGCTCGAAACTCCAACGTTTCGGTTAACAGCCGATCGCGCTAGCCAATTGCGCCACGGAGACAGTCCTGCTCCACTCTCACCACCATCAGAACATATCTTCAAAGCTATCAGCCCAACAAAAAAAATCGCCGCACCACCACCGGGTGGGCTCGAACCTTCAACTTTTCGGTTAACAGCCGATCGCGCTAGCCAATTCCGCCACGGAGACAGTCATTCTCCACTCTCACCACCATCCCAACATATCTTCAAAGCTATCAGCCCAACAAAAAAAATCGCCGCACCACCACCGGATGGGCTCGAAACTCCAACGTTTCGGTTAACAGCCGATCGCGCTAGCCAATTGCGCCACGGAGACTGTCCTGCTCCACTCTCACCACCATCAGAACATATCTTCAAAGCTATCAGCCCAACAAAAAAATCGCCGCACCACCACCGGATGGGCTCGAACCTTCAACTTTTCGGTTAACAGCCGATCGCGCTAGCCAATTGCGCCACGGAGACAGTCCTGCTCCACTCTCACCACCATCAGAACATATCTTCAAAGCTATCAGCCCAACAAAAAAAATCGCCGCACCACCACCGGATGGGCTCGAAACTCCAACGTTTCGGTTAACAGCCGATCGCGCTAGCCAATTGCGCCACGGAGACAGTCCTGCTCCACTCTCACCACCATCAGAACATATCTTCAAAGCTATCAGCCCAACAAAAAAAATCGCCGCACCACCACCGGGTGGGCTCGAACCTTCAACTTTTCGGTTAACAGCCGATCGCGCTAGCCAATTGCGCCACGGAGACAGTCATTCTCCACTCTCACCACCATCCCAACATATCTTCAAAGCTATTAGCGCAAAGAAAAAAAGCGCCGCACCACCACCGGATGGGCTCGAACCTCCAACCTTTCGGTTAACAGCCGATCGCTTTAGCCAATTGCGCCACGGAGACAGTCCTGCTCCACTCTCACCACCATCAGAACATATCTTCAAAGCTATCAGCCCAAAGAAAAAAAAGCGCTGCACCACCACCGGGTGGGCTCGAACCTTCAATTTTTCGGTTAACAGCCGATCGCGCTAGCCAATTGCGCCATGGAGACAGTCCTGCTCCACTCTCACCACCATCAGAACATATCTTCAAAGCTATCAGCCCAAAGAAAAAAAAGCGCCGCACCACCACCGGGTGGGCTCGAAACTCCAACCTTTCGGTTAAGAGGCGATCGCGCTAGCCAATTGCGCCACGGAGACAGTCGTGCTCCACTCTCACCACCATCAGAACATATCTTCAAAGCTATCAGCCCAAAGAAAAAAAAGCGCCGCACCACCACCGGGTGGTCTCGAACTTCCAATTTTTCGGTTAACAGCCGCTCGCGCTAGCCAATTGCGCCACGGAGACAGTCCTCCTACATTGTCACCACCATCAGAACATATCTCTAAAGCTATCAGCCCAAAGAAAAAAAAGCGCCGCACCACCATCGGGTGGGCTCGAACCTCCAATTTTTCGGTTAACAGCCGATCGCGCTAGTCAATTGCGCCACGGAGACAAACCTGCTCCACTCTCACCACCATCAGAATATATCTTCAAAGCTATCAGCCCAATGAAAAAAAAGCGCCACCACCACCGGGTGGGCTCGAAACTCCAACCTTTCGGTTAACAGCCGATCGCGTTAGCCCGTAGCGCTACAAAGACAGTCGAGCTCCACTCTCACCACCATCTGAACATATCTTCAAAGCTATCAGCCCAAAGAAAAAAAGCGCCGCACCACCACCGGGTGGGCTCGAAAATCCAACCTTTCGGTTAACAGCCGATCACGCTAGCCAATTTCGCCACGGAGACAGTCCTGCTCCACACTCACCACCATCAGAACATATCTTCAAAGCCATCAGCCCAAAGAAAAAAAAGCGCCGCACCACAACCGGGTGAGCTCGAACCTCAAATTTTTTGGTTAACAGCCGATCGCGCTAGCCAATTGCGCCACGGAGACAGTCCTGCTCCACTCTCACCACCATCAGAACATAACTTCAAAGCTATCCGCGCAAAGAAAAAAAAGCGACACACCGTCCCCGGGTGGGCTCCAACCTCCAACCTTTCGCTTAACAGCCGATCGCGCTAGCCAATTGCGCCACGGAGACAGTCCTGCTCCACTCTCACCACCATCAGAACATATCTTCAAAGTATTCAGCCCATAGAATGAAAAGCGCCGCACCACCACCGGGTGGACTCGAACCTCCAACTTTTCGGTTAACAGCCGATCGCGCTAGCCAATTGCGCCACGGAGACAGTCGTGCTCAACTCTCACCACCATCAGAACATATCTTCAAAGCTATTAGCGCAAAGAAAAAAAAAGCGCCGCCCCACCACCGGGAGGGCTCGAACTTCCAACCTTTCGGTTAACAGCCGATCGCGCTAGCCAATTGCGCCACGGAGACAGTCCTGCTCCACTCTCACCACCATCAGAACATATCTTCAAAGCTATGAGCCGAAATAAAAAGCGCCGCACCACCACCGGGTGGGCTCGAGCCTCCAAATTCTCGGTTAACAGCCGATCGCCCTAGCCAATTGCGCCACGGAGACAGTCGTGCTCCACTCTCACCACCGTCAGAACATTTCTTCAGAGCTATCAGCCCAAAGAAAAAAAAGCGCCGCACCACCACCGGGTGGGCTCGAACCTCCAACCTTTCGGTTAACAGCCGATCGCGCTAGCCAATTGCGCCACGGAGACAGTCGTGCCCCACTTTCACCACCATCAGAACATATCTTCAAAGCTCGCAGCGCAAAGAAAAAAGCAACACACCACTCCCGGGAGCGTTCGAAACTCCAACTTTTCGGTTAACAGCCGATCGCGCTAGCCAATTGCGCCACGGAGACCGTCCACCTCCACTCTCACCACCATTAGAACATATCTTCAAAGCTATCAGCCCAAAGAAAAAAAGCGCCGCACCACCACAGCGTGGGCTCGAACCTCCAACCTTTCGGTTAACAGCCGATCGCGCTAGCCAATCGCGCCAAGGAGACAGTCGTGCTCCACTTTCACCACCATCAGAACATATCTTCAAAGCTATCAGCGCAAAGAAAAAAGCAACACACCACTCCCGGGAGGTCTCGAAACTCCAACCTATCGGTTAACAGCCGATCGCGCTAGCCAATTGCGCCACGGAGACAGTCCTGCTCCACTATCACCACCATCAGAACATATCTTCAAAGCTATCAGCCCAAAGAAAAAAAAGCGCCGCACCACCACCGGGTGGGCTCGAAACTCCAACTTTTCGGTTAACAGCCGATCGCGCTAGCCAATTGCGCCACGGAGACAGTCCTGCTCCACTCTCACCACCATCAGAACATATCTTCAAAGCTATCAGCCCAAAGAAAAAAAAGCGCTGCACCACCACCGGGTGGGCTCGAACTTCTAACCTTTCGGTTAACAGCCGATCGCGCTAGCCAATTGCGCCACGGAGACAGTCCTGCTCCACTTTCACCACCATCAGAACATATCTTCAAAGCTATCAGCGCAAAGAAAAAAAAGCGCCGCACCACCACCGGGTGGGCTCGAAACTCCAACCTTTCGGTTAACAGCCGATCGCGTTAGCCCATTGCGCTACAAAGACAGTCGAGCTCCACTCTCACCACCATCTGAACATATCTTCAAAGCTATCAGCCCAAAGAAAAAAAGCGCCGCACCACCACCGGGTGGGCTCGAAAATCCAACCTTTCGGTTAACAGCCGATCACGCTAGCCAATTTCGCCACGGAGACAGTCCTGCTCCACCCTCACCACCATAAGAACATATCTTCAAAGCCATCAGCCCAAAGAAAAAAAAGCGCCGCACCACAACCGGGTGGGCTCGAACCTCAAATTTTTTGGTTAACAGCCGATCGCGCTAGCCAATTGCGCCACGGAGACAGTCCTGCTCCACTCTCACCACCATCAGAACATAACTTCAAAGCTATCAGCCCAAAGAAAAAAAGCGCCGCACCACCACCGCGTGGGCTCGAACCTCCAACCTTTCGGTTAACAGCCGATCGCGCTAGCCAATCGCGCCACGGAGACAGTCATGCTCCACTCTCACCAACATCAGAACATATCTTCAAAGCTATCAGCGCAAAGAAAAAAGCAACACACCACTCCCGGGAGGGCTCGAAACTCCAACCTTTCGGTTAACAGCCGATCGCGCTAGCCAATTGCGCCACGGAGACAGTCCTGCTCTACTCTCACCACCATCAGAACATATCTTCAAAGCTATCAGGCAAAGAAAAAAAAGCGCCGCACCACCACCGGGTGGACTCGAACCTCCAACCTTTCCGTTAACAGCCGATCGCGCTAGCCAATTGCGCCACGGAGACAGTCGTGCTCCACACTCACCACCATCAGAACATATCTTCAAAGCTATCATCCCAAAGAAAAAAAAGCGCCGCACCACCACCGGGTGGGCTCGAACCTCCAACCTTTCGGTTAACAGCCGATCGCGCTAGCCAATTGCGCCACAAAGACAGACGTGCTCCACTCTCACCACCATCAGAACATATCTTCAAAGCTATCAGCGCAAAGAAAAAAAAGCGACACACCGTCCCCGGGTGGGCTCCAACCTCCAACCTTTCGCTTAACAGCCGATCGCGCTAGCCAATTGCGCCACGGAGACAGTCCTGCTCCACTCTCACCACCATCAGAACATATCTTCAAAGTATTCAGCCCATAGAATGAAAAGCGCCGCACCACCACCGGGTGGGCTCGAACCTCCAACTTTTCGGTTAACAGCCGATCGCGCTAGCCAATTGCGCCACGGAGACAGTCGTGCTCCACTCTCACCACCATCAGAACATATCTTCAAAGCTATTAGCGCAAAGAAAAAAAAAGCGCCGCCCCACCACCGGGAGGGCTCGAACTTCCAACCTTTCGGTTAACAGCCGATCGCCCTAGCCAATTGCGCCACGGAGACAGTCGTGCTCCACTCTCACCACCATCACAACATATCTTCAAAGCTATCAGCCCAAAGAAAAAAAAGCGCCGCACCACCACCGGGTGGGCTCGAAACTCCAGCCTTTAGGTTAACAGCCGATCGCGCTAGCCCATTGCGCCACGGAGACAGTCGTGCTTCACTCTCAACACCGTCGGAACATTTCTTCAGAGCTATCAGCCCAAAGGAAAAAAAGCGCCGCACCACCACTGGGTGGGCTCGAACCTCCAACTTTTCGGTTAACAGCCGATCGCGCTAGCCAATTGCGCCACGGAGACAGTCCTGCTCCACTCTCACCACCATCAGAACATATCTTCAAAGCTATCAGCCCAAAGAAAAAAAAGCGCCGCACCACCACCCGGTGGGCTCGAACCTCCAACCTTTCGGTTAACAGCCGATCGCGCTAGCCAATTGCGTTACAAAGACAGACGTGCTCCACCCTCACCACCATCAGAACATATCTTCAAAGCTATCAGCGCAAAGAAAAAAAAGCGACACACCGTCCCCGGGTGGGATCAAACCTCCAACCTTTCGGTTAACAGACGATCGCGCTAGCCAATTGCGCCACGGAGACAGTCCTTCTCCACTCTCACCACCATCAGAACATATCTTCAGAGTTATCAGCCCATAGAATGAAAAGCAACACACCATTCCCGGGAGAGCTCGAACCTCCAACCTTTCAGTTAACAGCCGATCGCGCTAGCCAATTGCGCCACGGAGACAGTCGTGCTCCACTCTCACCACCATCAGAACATATCTTAAAAGCTATCAGCCTAAAGAAAAAAAGCGCCGCACCACCACCGGGTGCGCTCGAACCTCCAACATTTCGGTTAACAGCTGATCGCACTAGCCAATCGCGCCACGAAGACAGTCGTGCTCCACTCTCACCACCATCAGAACATATCTTGAAAGCTATCAGCCCAAAGAATGAAAAGCAACACACCACTCCCGAGAGGGCTCGAACCTCCAACGTTTCAATTAACAGCCGATCGCGCTAGCCAATTGCGCCACGGAGACAGTCATGCTCCACTCTCACCACCATCAGAACATTCCTTCACAGCTATCAGCCCAAAGAAAAAAAGCGCCGCACCACCACCGGGTGGGCTCGAACCTCCAACCTTTCGGTTAACAGCCGATCGCGCTAGCCAATTGCGCCACGGAGACAGTCGTGCCCCACTTTCACCACCATCAGAACATATCTTCAAAGCTCGCAGCGCAAAGAAAAAAGCAACACACCACTCCCGGGAGCGTTCGAAACTCCAACCTTTCGGTTAACAGCCGATCGCGCTAGCCAATTGCGTCACGGAGACCGTCCACCTCCACTCTCACCACAATTAGAACATATCTTCAAAGCTATCAGCCCAAAGAAAAAAAGTGCCGCACCACCATAGCGTGGGCTCGAACCTCCAACCTTTCGGTTAACAGCCGATCGCGCTAGCCAATCGCGCCAAGGAGACAGTCGTGCTCCACTTTCACCACCATCAGAACATACCTTCAAAGCTATCAGCGCAAAGAAAAAAGCAACACACCACTCCTGGGAGGGCTCGAAACTCCAACCTATCGGTTAACAGCCGATCGCGCTAGCCAATTGCGCCACGGAGACAGTCCTGCTCCACTATCACCACCATCAGAACATATCTTCAAAGCTATCAGCCCAAAGAAAAAAAAGCGCCGCACCACCACCGGGTGGGCTCGAAACTCCAACTTTTCGGTTAACAGCCGATCGCGCTAGCCAATTGCACCACGGAGACAGTCCTGCTCCACTCTCACCACCATCAGAACATATCTTCAAAGCTATCAGCCCAAAGAAAAAAAATCGCCGCACCACCACCGGGTGGGCTCGAACCTTCAACTTTTCGGTTAACAGCCGATCGCGCTAGCCAATTGCGCCACGGAGACAGTCCTGCTCCACTCTCACCACCATCAGAACATATCTTCAAAGCTATCAGCCCAAAGAAAAAAAAGCGCCGCACCACCACCGGGTGGGCTCGAAACTCCAACCTTTCGGTTAAGAGGCGATCGCGCTAGCCAATTGCGCCACGGAGACAGTCGTGCTCCACTCTCACCACCGTCAGAACATTTCTTCAGAGCTATCAGCCCAAAGGAAAAAAAGTGCCGCACCACCACCGGGTGGGCTCGAACCTCCAACGTTTCGGTTAACAGCCGATCGCGCTAACCAATTGCGCCACGGAGACAGTCCTGCTCCACTCCCACCACCATCAGAACATATCTTCAAAGTATTCAGCCCATAGAATGAAAAGCGCCGCACCACCACCGGGTGGGCTCGAACCTCCAACTTTTCGGTTAACAGCCGATCGCGCTAGCCAATTGCGCCACGGAGACAGTCGTGCTCAACTCTCACCACCATCAGAACATATCTTCAAAGCTATTAGCGCAAAGAAAAAAAAAGCGCCGCCCCACCACCGGGAGGGCTCGAACTTCCAACCTTTCGGTTAACAGCCGATCGCGCTAGCCAATTGCGCCACGGAGACAGTCCTGCTCCACTCTCACCACCATCAGAACATATCTTCAAAGCTATGAGCCGAAATAAAAAGCGCCGCACCACCACCGGGTGGGCTCGAGCCTCCAAATTCTCGGTTAACAGCCGATCGCGCTAGCCAATTGCGCCACGGAGACCGTCCACCTCCACTCTCACCACCATTAGAACATATCTTCAAAGCTATCAGCCCAAAGAAAAAAAGCGCTGCACCACCACAGCGTGGGCTCGAACCTCCAACCTTTCGGTTAACAGCCGATCGCGCTAGCCAATCGCGCCAAGGAGACAGTCGTGCTCCACTTTCACCACCATCAGAACATATCTTCAAAGCTATCAGCGCAAAGAAAAAAGCAACACACCACTCCCGGGAGGTCTCGAAACTCCAACCTATCGGTTAACAGCCGATCGCGCTAGCCAATTGCGCCACGGAGACAGTCCTGCTCCACTATCACCACCATCAGAACATATCTTCAAAGCTATCAGCCCAAAGAAAAAAAAGCGCCGCACCACCACCGGGTGGGCTCGAAACTCCAACTTTTCGGTTAACAGCCGATCGCGCTAGCCAATTGCGCCACGGAGACAGTCCTGCTCCACTCTCACCACCATCAGAACATATCTTCAAAGCTATCAGCCCAAAGAAAAAAAAGCGCTGCACCACCACCGGGTGGGCTCGAACTTCTAACCTTTCGGTTAACAGCCGATCGCGCTAGCCAATTGCGCCACGGAGACAGTCCTGCTCCACTTTCACCACCATCAGAACATATCTTCAAAGCTATCAGCGCAAAGAAAAAAAAGCGCCGCACCACCACCGGGTGGGCTCGAAACTCCAACCTTTCGGTTAACAGCCGATCGCGTTAGCCCATTGCGCTACAAAGACAGTCGAGCTCCACTCTCACCACCATCTGAACATATCTTCAAAGCTATCAGCCCAAAGAAAAAAAGCGCCGCACCACCACCGGGTGGGCTCGAAAATCCAACCTTTCGGTTAACAGCCGATCACGCTAGCCAATTTCGCCACGGAGACAGTCCTGCTCCACCCTCACCACCATCAGAACATATCTTCAAAGCCATCAGCCCAAAGAAAAAAAAGCGCCGCACCACAACCGGGTGGGCTCGAACCTCAAATTTTTTGGTTAACAGCCGATCGCGCTAGCCAATTGCGCCACGGAGACAGTCCTGCTCCACTCTCACCACCATCAGAACATAACTTCAAAGCTATCAGCCCAAAGAAAAAAAGCGCCGCACCACCACCGCGTGGGCTCGAACCTCCAACCTTTCGGTTAACAGCCGATCGCGCTAGCCAATCGCGCCACGGAGACAGTCATGCTCCACTCTCACCAACATCAGAACATATCTTCAAAGCTATCAGCGCAAAGAAAAAAGCAACACACCACTCCCGGGAGGGCTCGAAACTCCAACCTTTCGGTTAACAGCCGATCGCGCTAGCCAATTGCGCCACGGAGACAGTCCTGCTCTACTCTCACCACCATCAGAACATATCTTCAAAGCTATCAGGCAAAGAAAAAAAAGCGCCGCACCACCACCGGGTGGACTCGAACCTCCAACCTTTCCGTTAACAGCCGATCGCGCTAGCCAATTGCGCCACGGAGACAGTCGTGCTCCACACTCACCACCATCAGAACATATCTTCAAAGCTATCATCCCAAAGAAAAAAAGGCGCCGCACCACCACCGGGTGGTCTCGAACCTCCAACCTTTCGGTTAACAGCCGATCGCGCTAGCCAATTGCGCCACAAAGACAGACGTGCTCCACTCTCACCACCATCAGAACATATCTTCAAAGCTATCAGCGCAAAGAAAAAAAAGCGACACACCGTCCCCGGGTGGGCTCCAACCTCCAACCTTTCGCTTAACAGCCGATCGCGCTAGCCAATTGCGCCACGGAGACAGTCCTGCTCCACTCTCACCACCATCAGAACATATCTTCAAAGTATTCAGCCCATAGAATGAAAAGCGCCGCACCACCACCGGGTGGGCTCGAACCTCCAACTTTTCGGTTAACAGCCGATCGTGCTAGCCAATTGCGCCACGGAGACAGTCGTGCTCCACTCTCACCACCATCAGAACATATCTTCAAAGCTATTAGCGCAAAGAAAAAAAAAGCGCCGCCCCACCACCGGGAGGGCTCGAACTTCCAACCTTTCGGTTAACAGCCGATCGCCCTAGCCAATTGCGCCACGGAGACAGTCGTGCTACACTCTCACCACCATCACAACATATCTTCAAAGCTATCAGCCCAAAGAAAAAAAAGCGCCGCACCACCACCGGGTGGGCTCGAAACTCCAGCCTTTAGGTTAACAGCCGATCGCGCTAGCCCATTGCGCCACGAAGACAGTCGTGCTTCACTCTCAACACCGTCAGAACATTTCTTCAGAGCTATCAGCCCAAAGGAAAAAAAGCGCCGCACCACCACTGGGTGGGCTCGAACCTCCAACTTTTCGGTTAACAGCCGATCGCGCTAGCCAATTGCGCCACGGAGACAGTCCTGCTCCACTCTCACCACCATCAGAACATATCTTCAAAGCTATCAGCCCAAAGAAAAAAAAGCGCCGCACCACCACCCGGTGGGCTCGAACCTCCAACCTTTCGGTTAACAGCCGATCGCGCTAGCCAATTGCGTTACAAAGACAGACGTGCTCCACCCTCACCACCATCAGAACATATCTTCAAAGCTATCAGCGCAAAGAAAAAAAAGCGACACACCGTCCCCGGGTGGGATCAAACCTCCAACCTTTCGGTTAACAGACGATCGCGCTAGCCAATTGCGCCACGGAGACAGTCCTTCTCCACTCTCACCACCATCAGAACATATCTTCAGAGTTATCAGCCCATAGAATGAAAAGCAACACACCATTCCCGGGAGAGCTCGAACCTCCAACCTTTCAGTTAACAGCCGATCGCGCTAGCCAATTGCGCCACGGAGACAGTCGTGCTCCACTCTCACCACCATCAGAACATATCTTAAAAGCTATCAGCCTAAAGAAAAAAAGCGCCGCACCACCACCGGGTGCGCTCGAACCTCCAACATTTCGGTTAACAGCTGATCGCACTAGCCAATCGCGCCACGAAGACAGTCGTGCTCCACTCTCACCACCATCAGAACATATCTTGAAAGCTATCAGCCCAAAGAATGAAAAGCAACACACCACTCCCGAGAGGGCTCGAACCTCCAACGTTTCAATTAACAGCCGATCGCGCTAGCCAATTGCGCCACGGAGACAGTCATGCTCCACTCTCACCACCATCAGAACATTCCTTCAGAGCTATCAGCCCAAAGAAAAAAAAGCGCCGCACCACCACCGGGTGGGCTCGAACCTCCAACCTTTCGGTTAACAGCCGATCGCGCTAGCCAATTGCGCCACGGAGACAGTCGTGCCCCACTTTCACCACCATCAGAACATATCTTCAAAGCTCGCAGCGCAAAGAAAAAAGCAACACACCACTCCCGGGAGCGTTCGAAACTCCAACCTTTCGGTTAACAGCCGATCGCGCTAGCCAATTGCGTCACGGAGAGCGTCCACCTCCACTCTCACCACAATTAGAACATATCTTCAAAGCTATCAGCCCAAAGAAAAAAAGTGCCGCACCACCATAGCGTGGGCTCGAACCTCCAACCTTTCGGTTAACAGCCGATCGCGCTAGCCAATCGCGCCAAGGAGACAGTCGTGCTCCACTTTCACCACCATCAGAACATACCTTCAAAGCTATCAGCGCAAAGAAAAAAGCAACACACCACTCCTGGGAGGGCTCGAAACTCCAACCTATCGGTTAACAGCCGATCGCGCTAGCCAATTGCGCCACGGAGACAGTCCTGCTCCACTATCACCACCATCAGAACATATCTTCAAAGCTATCAGCCCAAAGAAAAAAAAGCGCCGCACCACCACCGGGTGGGCTCGAAACTCCAACTTTTCGGTTAACAGCCGATCGCGCTAGCCAATTGCACCACGGAGACAGTCCTGCTCCACTCTCACCACCATCAGAACATATCTTCAAAGCTATCAGCCCAAAGAAAAAAAATCGCCGCACCACCACCGGGTGGGCTCGAACCTTCAACTTTTCGGTTAACAGCCGATCGCGCTAGCCAATTGCGCCACGGAGACAGTCATGCCCCACTCTCACCACCATCCCAACATATCTTCAAAGCTATTAGCGCAAAGAAAAAAAAGCGCCGCACCACCACCGGGTGGGCTCGAACCTCCAACCTTTCGGTTAACAGCCGATCGCTCTAGCCAATTGCGCCACGGAGACAGTCCTGCTCCACTCTCACCACCATCAGAACATATCTTAAAAGCTATCAGCCCAAAGAAAAAAAAGCGCTGCACCACCACCGGGTGGGCTCGAACCTTCAATTTTTCGGTTAACAGCCGATCGCGCTAGCCAATTGCGCCACGGAGACAGTCCTGCTCCACTCTCACCACCATCAGAACATATCTTCAAAGCTATCAGCCCAAAGAAAAAAAAGCGCCGCACCACCACCGGGTGGGCTCGAAACTCCAACCTTTCGGTTAAGAGGCGATCGCGCTAGCCAATTGCGCCACGGAGACAGTCGTGCTCCACTCTCACCACCGTCAGAACATTTCTTCAGAGCTATCAGCCCAAAGGAAAAAAAGTGCCGCACCACCACCGGGTGGGCTCGAACCTCCAACGTTTCGGTTAACAGCCGATCGCGCTAACCAATTGCGCCACGGAGACAGTCCTGCTCCACTCCCACCACCATCACGACATATCTTCAAAGCTATCAGCCCAAAGAATAAAAAGCAACACACCACTCCCGGGAGGGCTCGAACCTCAAACTTTTCAGTTAACAGCCGATCGCGCTAGCCAATTGCGCCACGGAGACAGTCATGCTCCACTCTCACCACCATCAGAACATATCTTCAAAGCTATCAGCCCAAAGAAAAAAAAAGCGCCGCACCACCACCGGTTGGGCTCGTACTTCCAATCTTTCGGTGAACAGCCGATCGCGCTAGCCATTTGCGCCACGGAGACAGTCGTGCTCCACTCTCACCACCATAAGAACATATCTTCAAAGCTATTAGCGCAAAGAAAAAAAAGCGCCGCACCACCACCGGGTGGTCTCGAACTTCCAACCTTTCGGTTAACAGCCGCTCGCGCTAGCCAATTGCGCCACGGAGACAGTCCTCCTACATTCTCACCACCATCAGAACATATCTTCAAAGCTATCAGCCCAAAGAAAAAAAAGCGCCGCACCACCACCGGGTGGGCTCGAACCTCCAATTTTTCGGTTAACAGCCGATCGCGTTAGCCAATTGCGCCACGGAGACAAACCTGCTCCTCTCTCACCACCCTCAGAATATATCTTCAAAGCTATCAGCCCAAAGAAAAAAAAGCGCCACACCACCACCGGTTGGGCTCGAAACTCCAACCTTTCGGTTAACAGCCGATCGCGTTAGCCCATTGCGCTACAAAGACAGTCGAGCTCCACTCTCACCACCATCTGAACATATCTTCAAAGCTATCAGCCCAAAGAAAAAAAGCGCCGCACCACCACCGGGTGGGCTCAAAAATCCAACCTTTCGGTTAACAGCCGATCACGCTAGCCAATTTCGCCACGGAGACAGTCCTGCTCCACACTCACCACCATCAGAACATATCTTCAAAGCCATCAGCCCAAAGAAAAAAAAGCGCCGCACCACAACCGGGTGGGCTCGAACCTCAAATTTTTTGGTTAACAGCCGATCGCGCAAGCCAATTGCGCCACGGAGACAGTCCTGCTCCACTCTCACCACCATCAGAACATAACTTCAAAGCTATCAGCCCAAAGAAAAAAAGCGCCGCACCACCACCGCGTGGGCTCGAACCTCCAACCTTTCGGTTAACAGCCGATCACGCTAGCCAATCGCGCCACGGAGACAGTCGTGCTCCACTCTCACCAACATCAGAACAAATCTTCAAACTATCAGGGCAAAGAAAAAAGCAACACACCACTCCCGGGAGGGCTCGAAACTCCTACCTATCGGTTAACAGCCGATCGCGCTAGCCAATTGCGCCACGAAGAGAGTCCTGCTCCACTATCACCACCATCAGAACATATCTTCAAAGCTATCAGCCCAAAGAAACAAAAAGCGCCACACCACCACCGGGTGGGCTCGAAACTCCTACCTATCGGTTAACAGCCGATCGCGCTAGCCAATTGCGCCACGGTGACAGTCGTGCTCCACTCTCACCACCATCAGAACATATCTTCAAAGCTATCAGCCCAAAGAAAAAAAAGCGCCGCACCACCACCGGGTGGGCTCGAACCTCCAATTTTTCGGTTAACAGCCGATCGCGCTAGCCAATTGTGCCACGGAGACAGTCCTGCTCCACTCTCACCACCATCAGAACATATCTTCAAAGCTATCAGCCCAAAGAAAAAAAAGCGCCGCACCACCACCGGGTGGGCTCGAAACTCCAACCTTTCGGTTAACAGCCGATCGCGCTAGCCAATTGCACCACAAAGACAGACGTGCTCCACTCTCACCACCATCAGAACATATCTTCAAAGCTATCAGCGCAAAGAAAAAAAAGCGACACACCGTCCCCGGGTGGGCTCAAACCTCCAACCTTTTGGTTAACAGCCGACCACGCTAGCCAATTGCGCCACGGAGACAGTCCTGCTCCACTCTCACCACCATCAGAACATATCTTCAAAGTATTCAGCCCATAGAATGAAAAGCAACACACCACTCCCGGGAGGGCTCGAACCTCCAACTTTTCGGTTAACAGCCGATCGCCCTAGCCAATTGCGCCACGGAGACAGTCGTGCTCCACTCTCACCACCATCACAACATATCTTCAAAGCTATCAGTCCAAAGAAAAAAAAGCGCCGCACCACCACCGGGTGGGCTCGAAACTCCAGCCTTTCGGTTAACAGCCGATCGCGCTAGCCCATTGCGCCACGGAGACAGTCGTGCTTCACTCTCACCACCGTCAGAACATTTCTTCAGAGCTATCAGCCCAAAGGAAAAAAAGCGCCGCACCACCACCGGGTGGGCTCGAACCTCCAACTTTTCGGTTAACAGCCGATCGCGCTAGCCACTTGCCCCACGGAAACAGTCCTGCTCCACTCTCACCACCATCAGAACATATCTTCAAAGCTATCAGCCCAAAGAAAAAAAAGCGCCGCACCACCACCGGGTGGGCTCGAACCTCCAACCTTTCGGTTAACAGCCGATCGCGCTAGCCAATATTGCCACAAAGACAGACGTGCTCCACTCTCACCACCATCAGAACATATCTTCAAAGCTATCAGCGCAAAGAAAAAAAAGCGACACACCGTCCCCGGGTGGGATCAAACCTCCAACCTTTCGGTTAACAGACGATCGCGCTAGCCAATTGCGCCACGGAGACAGTCCTGCTCCACTCTCACCACCATCAGAACATATCTTCAGAGCTATCAGCCCATGGAATGAAAAGCAACACACCACTCCCGGGAGGGCTCGAACCTCCAACCTTTCAGTTAACAGCCGATCGCGCTAGCCAATTGCGCCACGGAGACAGTCGTGCTCCACTCTCACCACCATCAGAACATATCTTAAAAGCTATCAGCCTAAAGAAAAAAAAGCGCCGCACCACCACCGGATGCGCTCGAACCTCCAACATTCCGGTTAACAGCTGATCGCGCTAGCCAATCGCGCCACGAAGACAGTCGTGCTCCACTCTCACCACCATCAGAACATATATTCAAAGCTATCAGCCCAAATAATGAAAAGCAACACACCACTCCCGGGAGGGCTCGAACCTCCAACGTTTCAATTAACAGCCGATCGCGCTAGCCAATTGCGCCACGGAGACAGTCATGCTCCACTCTCACCACCATCAGAACATTCCTTCAGAGCTATCAGCCCAAAGAAAAAAAAGCGCCGCACCACCACCGGGTGGGCTCGAACCTCCAACCTTTCGGTTAACAGCCGATCGCGCTAGCCAATTGCGCCACGGAGACAGTCGTGCCCCACTTTCACCACCATCAGAACATATCTTCAAAGCTCGCAGCGCAAAGAAAAAAGCAACACACCACTCCCGGGAGCGTTCGAAACTCCAACCTTTCGGTTAACAGCCGATCGCGCTAGCCAATTGCGTCACGGAGACCGTCCACCTCCACTCTCACCACAATTAGAACATATCTTCAAAGCTATCAGCCCAAAGAAAAAAAGTGCCGCACCACCATAGCGTGGGCTCGAACCTCCAACCTTTCGGTTAACAGCCGATCGCGCTAGCCAATCGCGCCAAGGAGACAGTCGTGCTCCACTTTCACCACCATCAGAACATACCTTCAAAGCTATCAGCGCAAAGAAAAAAGCAACACACCACTCCTGGGAGGGCTCGAAACTCCAACCTATCGGTTAACAGCCGATCGCGCAAGCCAATTGCGCCACGGAGACAGTCCTGCTCCACTATCACCACCATCAGAACATATCTTCAAAGCTATCAGCCCAAAGAAAGAAAAGCGCCGCACCACCACCGGGTGGGCTCGAAACTCCAACTTTTCGGTTAACAGCCGATCGCGCTAGCCAATTGCACCACGGAGACAGTCCTGCTCCACTCTCACCACCATCAGAACATATCTTCAAAGTTATCAGCCCAAAGAAAAAAAATCGCCGCACCACCACCGGGTGGGCTCGAACCTTCAACTTTTCGGTTAACAGCCGATCGCGCTAGCCAATTGCGCCACGGAGACAGTCATGCCCCACTCTCACCACCATCCCAACATATCTTCAAAGCTATTAGCGCAAAGAAAAAAAAGCGCCGCACCACCACCGGGTGGGCTCGAACCTCCAACATTTCGGTTAACAGCCGATCGCTCTAGCCAATTGCGCCACGGAGACAGTCCTGCTCCACTCTCACCACCATCAGAACATATCTTAAAAGCTATCAGCCCAAAGAAAAAAAAGCGCTGCACCACCACCGGGTGGGCTCGAACCTTCAATTTTTCGGTTAACAGCCGATCGCGCTAGCCAATTGCGCCACGGAGACAGTCCTGCTCCACTCTCACCACCATCAGAACATATCTTCAAAGCTATCAGCCCAAAGAAAAAAAAGCGCCGCACCACCACCGGGTGGGCTCGAAACTCCAACCTTTCGGTTAAGAGGCGATCGCGCTAGCCAATTGCGCCACGGAGACAGTCGTGCTCCACTCTCACCACCGTCAGAACATTTCTTCAGAGCTATCAGCCCAAAGGAAAAAAAGTGCCGCACCACCACCGGGTGGGCTCGAACCTCCAACGTTTCGGTTAACAGCCGATCGCGCTAACCAATTGCGCCACGGAGACAGTCCTGCTCCACTCCCACCACCATCACAACATATCTTCAAAGCTATCAGCCCAAAGAATAAAAAGCAACACACCACTCCCGGGAGGGCTCGAACCTCAAACTTTTCAGTTAACAGCCGATCGCGCTAGCCAATTGCGCCACGGAGACAGTCATGCTCCACTCTCACCACCATCAGAACATATCTTCAAAGCTATCAGCCCAAAGAAAAAAAAAGCGCCGCACCACCACCGGTTGGGCTCGTACTTCCAATCTTTCGGTGAACAGCCGATCGCGCTAGCCATTTGCGCCACGGAGACAGTCGTGCTCCACTCTCACCACCATAAGAACATATCTTCAAAGCTATTAGCGCAAAGAAAAAAAAGCGCCGCACCACCACCGGGTGGTCTCGAACTTCCAACCTTTCGGTTAACAGCCGCTCGCGCTAGCCAATTGCGCCACGGAGACAGTCCTCCTACATTCTCACCACCATCAGAACATATCTTCAAAGCTATCAGCCCAAAGAAAAAAAAGCGCCGCACCACCACCGGGTGGGCTCGAACCTCCAATTTTTCGGTTAACAGCCGATCGCGTTAGCCAATTGCGCCACGGAGACAAACCTGCTCCTCTCTCACCACCCTCAGAATATATCTTCAAAGCTATCAGCCCAAAGAAAAAAAAGCGCCACACCACCACCGGTTGGGCTCGAAACTCCAACCTTTCGGTTAACAGCCGATCGCGTTAGCCCATTGCGCTACAAAGACAGTCGAGCTCCACTCTCACCACCATCTGAACATATCTTCAAAGCTATCAGCCCAAAGAAAAAAAGCGCCGCACCACCACCGGGTGGGCTCAAAAATCCAACCTTTCGGTTAACAGCCGATCACGCTAGCCAATTTCGCCACGGAGACAGTCCCGCTCCACACTCACCACCATCAGAACATATCTTCAAAGCCATCAGCCCAAAGAAAAAAAAGCGCCGCACCACAACCGGGTGGGCTCGAACCTCAAATTTTTTGGTTAACAGCCGATCGCGCTAGCCAATTGCGCCACGGAGACAGTCCTGCTCCACTCTCACCACCATCAGGACATAACTTCAAAGCTATCAGCCCAAAGAAAAAAAGCGCCGCACCACCACCGCGTGGGCTCGAACCTCCAACCTTTCGGTTAACAGCCGATCACGCTAGCCAATCGCGCCACGGAGACAGTCGTGCTCCACTCTCACCAACATCAGAACAAATCTTCAAACTATCAGGGCAAAGAAAAAAGCAACACACCACTCCCGGGAGGGCTCGAAACTCCTACCTATCGGTTAACAGCCGATCGCGCTAGCCAATTGCGCCACGAAGAGAGTCCTGCTCCACTATCACCACCATCAGAACATATCTTCAAAGCTATCAGCCCAAAGAAACAAAAAGCGCCACACCACCACCGGGTGGGCTCGAAACTCCTACCTATCGGTTAACAGCCGATCGCGCTAGCCAATTGCGCCACGGTGACAGTCGTGCTCCACTCTCACCACCATCAGAACATATCTTCAAAGCTATCAGCCCAAAGAAAAAAAAAGCGCCGCACCACCACCGGGTGGGCTCGAACCTCCAATTTTTCGGTTAACAGCCGATCGCGCTAGCCAATTGCGCCACGGAGACAGTCCTGCTCCACTCTCACCACCATCAGAACATATCTTCAAAGCTATCAGCCCAAAGAAAAAAAAGCGCCGCACCACCACCGGGTGGGCTCGAAACTCCAACCTTTCGGTTAACAGCCGATCGCGCTAGCCAATTGCACCACAAAGACAGACGTGCTCCACTCTCACCACCATCAGAACATATCTTCAAAGCTATCAGCGCAAAGAAAAAAAAGCGACACACCGTCCCCGGGTGGGCTCAAACCTCCAACCTTTTGGTTAACAGCCGACCACGCTAGCCAATTGCGCCACGGAGACAGTCCTGCTCCACTCTCACCACCATCAGAACATATCTTCAAAGTATTCAGCCCATAGAATGAAAAGCAACACACCACTCCCGGGAGCGCTCGAACCTCCAACTTTTCGGTTAACAGCCGATCGCCCTAGCCAATTGCGCCACGGAGACAGTCGTGCTCCACTCTCACCACCATCACAACATATCTTCAAAGCTATCAGTCCAAAGAAAAAAAAGCGCCGCACCACCACCGGGTGGGCTCGAAACTCCAGCCTTTCGGTTAACAGCCGATCGCGCTAGCCCATTGCGCCACGGAGACAGTCGTGCTTCACTCTCACCACCGTCAGAACATTTCTTCAGAGCTATCAGCCCAAAGGAAAAAAAGCGCCGCACCACCACCGGGTGGGCTCGAACCTCCAACTTTTCGGTTAACAGCCGATCGCGCTAGCCACTTGCCCCACGGAAACAGTCCTGCTCCACTCTCACCACCATCAGAACATATCTTCAAAGCTATCAGCCCAAAGAAAAAAAAGCGCCGCACCACCACCGGGTGGGCTCGAACCTCCAACCTTTCGGTTAACAGCCGATCGCGCTAGCCAATTGTGCCACAAAGACAGACGTGCTCCACTCTCACCACCATCAGAACATATCTTCAAAGCTATCAGCGCAAAGAAAAAAAAGCGACACACCGTCCCCGGGTGGGATCAAACCTCCAACCTTTCGGTTAACAGACGATCGCGCTAGCCAATTGCGCCACGGAGACAGTCCTGCTCCACTCTCACCACCATCAGAACATATCTTCAGAGCTATCAGCCCATGGAATGAAAAGCAACACACCACTCCCGGGAGGGCTCGAACCTCCAACCTTTCAGTTAACAGCCGATCGCGCTAGCCAATTGCGCCATGGAGACAGTCGTGCTCCACTCTCACCACCATCAGAACATATCTTAAAAGCTATCAGCCTAAAGAAAAAAAAGCGCCGCACCACCACCGGATGCGCTCGAACCTCCAACATTCCGGTTAACAGCTGATCGCGCTAGCCAATCGCGCCACGAAGACAGTCGTGCTCCACTCTCACCACCATCAGAACATATATTCAAAGCTATCAGCCCAAATAATGAAAAGCAACACACCACTCCCGGGAGGGCTCGCACCTCCAACAGTTCAATTAACAGCCGATCACGCTAGCCAATTGCGCCACGGAGACAGTCATGCTCCACTCTCACCACCATCAGAACATATCTTCAAAGCTATCAGCCCAAAGAAAAAAAGTGCCGCACCACCATAGCGTGGGCTCGAACCTCCAACCTTTCAGTTAACAGCCGATCGCGCTAGCCAATTGCGCCACGGAGACAGTCGTGCTCCACTCTCACCACCATCAGAACATATCTTAAAAGCTATCAGCCTAAAGAAAAAAAAAGCGCCGCACCACCACCGGATGCGCTCGAACCTCCAACATTCCGGTTAACAGCTGATCGCGCTAGCCAATCGCGCCACGAAGACAGTCGTGCTCCACTCTCACCACCATCAGAACATATATTCAGAGCTATCAGCCCAAAGGAAAAAAAGCGCCGCACCACCACCGGGTGGGCTCGAACCTCCAACTTTTCGGTTAACAGCCGATCGCGCTAGCCACTTGCCCCACGGAAACAGTCCTGCTCCACTCTCACCACCATCAGAACATATCTTCAAAGCTATCAGCCCAAAGAAAAAAAATCGCCGCACCACCACCGGGTGGGCTCGAACCTTCAACTTTTCGGTTAACAGCCGATCGCGCTAGCCAATTGCGCCACGGAGACAGTCATGCCCCACTCTCACCACCATCCCAACATATCTTCAAAGCTATTAGCGCAAAGAAAAAAAAGCGCCGCACCACCACCGGGTGGGCTCGAACCTCCAACATTTCGGTTAACAGCCGATCGCTCTAGCCAATTGCGCCACGGAGACAGTCCTGCTCCACTCTCACCACCATCAGAACATATCTTAAAAGCTATCAGCCCAAAGAAAAAAAAGCGCTGCACCACCACCGGGTGGGCTCGAACCTTCAATTTTTCGGTTAACAGCCGATCGCGCTAGCCAATTGCGCCACGGAGACAGTCCTCCTACATTCTCACCACCATCAGAACATATCTTCAAAGCTATCAGCCCAAAGAAAAAAAAGCGCCGCACCACCACCGGGTGGGCTCGAACCTCCAATTTTTCGGTTAACAGCCGATCGCGTTAGCCAATTGCGCCACGGAGACAAACCTGCTCCTCTCTCACCACCCTCAGAATATATCTTCAAAGCTATCAGCCCAAAGAAAAAAAAGCGCCACACCACCACCGGTTGGGCTCGAAACTCCAACCTTTCGGTTAACAGCCGATCGCGTTAGCCCATTGCGCTACAAAGACAGTCGAGCTCCACTCTCACCACCATCTGAACATATCTTCAAAGCTATCAGCCCAAAGAAAAAAAGCGCCGCACCACCACCGGGAGGGCTCGAACCTCAAACTTTTCAGTTAACAGCCGATCGCGCTAGCCAATTGCGCCACGGAGACAGTCATGCTCCACTCTCACCACCATCAGAACATATCTTCAAAGCTATCAGCCCAAAGAAAAAAAAAGCGCCGCACCACCACCGGTTGGGCTCGTACTTCCAATCTTTCGGTGAACAGCCGATCGCGCTAGCCATTTGCGCCACGGAGACAGTCGTGCTCCACTCTCACCACCATAAGAACATATCTTCAAAGCTATTAGCGCAAAGAAAAAAAAGCGCCGCACCACCACCGGGTGGTCTCGAACTTCCAACCTTTCGGTTAACAGCCGCTCGCGCTAGCCAATTGCGCCACGGAGACAGTCCTCCTACATTCTCACCACCATCAGAACATATCTTCAAAGCTATCAGCCCAAAGAAAAAAAAGCGCCGCACCACCACCGGGTGGGCTCGAACCTCCAATTTTTCGGTTAACAGCCGATCGCGTTAGCCAATTGCGCCACGGAGACAAACCTGCTCCTCTCTCACCACCCTCAGAATATATCTTCAAAGCTATCAGCCCAAAGAAAAAAAAGCGCCACACCACCACCGGTTGGGCTCGAAACTCCAACCTTTCGGTTAACAGCCGATCGCGTTAGCCCATTGCGCTACAAAGACAGTCGAGCTCCACTCTCACCACCATCTGAACATATCTTCAAAGCTATCAGCCCAAAGAAAAAAAGCGCCGCACCACCACCGGGTGGGCTCAAAAATCCAACCTTTCGGTTAACAGCCGATCACGCTAGCCAATTTCGCCACGGAGACAGTCCCGCTCCACACTCACCACCATCAGAACATATCTTCAAAGCCATCAGCCCAAAGAAAAAAAAGCGCCGCACCACAACCGGGTGGGCTCGAACCTCAAATTTTTTGGTTAACAGCCGATCGCGCTAGCCAATTCCGCCACGGAGACAGTCCTGCTCCACTCTCACCACCATCAGGACATAACTTCAAAGCTATCAGCCCAAAGAAAAAAAGCGCCGCACCACCACCGCGTGGGCTCGAACCTCCAACCTTTCGGTTAACAGCCGATCACGCTAGCCAATCGCGCCACGGAGACAGTCGTGCTCCACTCTCACCAACATCAGAACAAATCTTCAAACTATCAGGGCAAAGAAAAAAGCAACACACCACTCCCGGGAGGGCTCGAAACTCCTACCTATCGGTTAACAGCCGATCGCGCTAGCCAATTGCGCCACGAAGAGAGTCCTGCTCCACTATCACCACCATCAGAACATATCTTCAAAGCTATCAGCCCAAAGAAACAAAAAGCGCCACACCACCACCGGGTGGGCTCGAAACTCCTACCTATCGGTTAACAGCCGATCGCGCTAGCCAATTGCGCCACGGTGACAGTCGTGCTCCACTCTCACCACCATCAGAACATATCTTCAAAGCTATCAGCCCAAAGAAAAAAAAGCGCCGCACCACCACCGGGTGGGCTCGAACCTCCAATTTTTCGGTTAACAGCCGATCGCGCTAGCCAATTGCGCCACGGAGACAGTCCTGCTCCACTCTCACCACCATCAGAACATATCTTCAAAGCTATCAGCCCAAAGAAAAAAAAGCGCCGCACCACCACCGGGTGGGCTCGAAACTCCAACCTTTCGGTTAACAGCCGATCGCGCTAGCCAATTGCACCACAAAGACAGACGTGCTCCACTCTCACCACCATCAGAACATATCTTCAAAGCTATCAGCGCAAAGAAAAAAAAGCGACACACCGTCCCCGGGTGGGCTCAAACCTCCAACCTTTTGGTTAACAGCCGACCACGCTAGCCAATTGCGCCACGGAGACAGTCCTGCTCCACTCTCACCACGATCAGAACATATCTTCAAAGTATTCAGCCCATAGAATGAAAAGCAACACACCACTCCCGGGAGCGCTCGAACCTCCAACTTTTCGGTTAACAGCCGATCGCCCTAGCCAATTGCGCCACGGAGACAGTCGTGCTCCACTCTCACCACCATCACAACATATCTTCAAAGCTATCAGTCCAAAGAAAAAAAAGCGCCGCACCACCACCGGGTGGGCTCGAAACTCCAGCCTTTCGGTTAACAGCCGATCGCGCTAGCCCATTGCGCCACGGAGACAGTCGTGCTTCACTCTCACCACCGTCAGAACATTTCTTCAGAGCTATCAGCCCAAAGGAAAAAAAGCGCCGCACCACCACCGGGTGGGCTCGAACCTCCAACTTTTCGGTTAACAGCCGATCGCGCTAGCCACTTGCCCCACGGAAACAGTCCTGCTCCACTCTCACCACCATCAGAACATATCTTCAAAGCTATCAGCCCAAAGAAAAAAAAGCGCCGCACCACCACCGGGTGGGCTCGAACCTCCAACCTTTCGGTTAACAGCCGATCGCGCTAGCCAATTGTGCCACAAAGACAGACGTGCTCCACTCTCACCACCATCAGAACATATCTTCAAAGCTATCAGCGCAAAGAAAAAAAAGCGACACACCGTCCCCGGGTGGGATCAAACCTCCAACCTTTCGGTTAACAGACGATCGCGCTAGCCAATTGCGCCACGGAGACAGTCCTGCTCCACTCTCACCACCATCAGAACATATCTTCAGAGCTATCAGCCCATGGAATGAAAAGCAACACACCACTCCCGGGAGGGCTCGAACCTCCAACCTTTCAGTTAACAGCCGATCGCGCTAGCCAATTGCGCCACGGAGACAGTCGTGCTCCACTCTCACCACCATCAGAACATATCTTAAAAGCTATCAGCCTAAAGAAAAAAAAGCGCCGCACCACCACCGGATGCGCTCGAACCTCCAACATTCCGGTTAACAGCTGATCGCGCTAGCCAATCGCGCCACGAAGACAGTCGTGCTCCACTCTCACCACCATCAGAACATATATTCAAAGCTATCAGCCCAAATAATGAAAAGCAACACACCACTCCCGGGAGGGCTCGAACCTCCAACAGTTCAATTAACAGCCGATCACGCTAGCCAATTGCGCCACGGAGACAGTCATGCTCCACTCTCACCACCATCAGAACATATCTTCAAAGCTATCAGCCCAAAGAAAAAAAAGTGCCGCACCACCACCGGGTGGGCTCGAACCTCCAACTTTTCGGTTAACAGCCGATCGCGCTAGCCAATTGCGCCACGGAGACAGTCGTGCTCCACTCTCACCACCATCAGAACATATCTTCAAAGCTATTAGCGCAAAGAAAAAAAAGCGCCACACCACCACCGGGAGGGCTCGAACTTCCAACCTTTCGGTTAACAGCCGATCGCGCTAGCCAATTGCGCCACGGAGACAGTCCTGCTCCACTCTCACCACCATCAGAACATATCTTCAAAGCTATCAGCCCAAAGAATGAAAAGACACACCACTCTCGGGAGGGCTCGAACCTCCAACCTTTCAGTTAACAGCCGATCGCGCAAGCCAATCGCGCCACGGAGACAGTCGTGCTCCACTCTCACCACCATCAGAACACATCTTAAAAGCTATCAGCCTAAAGAAAAAAAGCGCCGCACCAACCGGGTGGACTCGAACCTCCAACATTTCGGTTAACAGCTGATCGCGCTAGCCAATCGCGCCACAAAGACAGTCGTGCTCCACTCTCACCACCATCAGAACATATCTTCAAAGCTATCAGCGCAAAGAAAAAAAAGCGCCGCACCACTCCCGGGAGGGTTCGCACCTCCAACTTTTCGGTTAACAGCCGATCGCGCTAGCCAATTGCGCCACGGAGACAGTCCTGCTCCACTCTCATCACCATCAGAACATATCTTCAAAGCTATCAGTCCAAAGAAAAAAAAGCGCCGCACCACCACCGGGTGAGCTCGCACCTCCAACCTTTCAGTTAACAGCCGATCGCGCTAGCCAATTGCGCCACGGAGACAGTCGTGCTCCACTCTCACCACCATCAGAACATATCTTAAAAGCTATAAGCCTAAAGAAAAAAAAAGCGCCGCACCACCACCGGGTGAGCTCGAACCTCCAACATTTCGGTTAACAGCTGATCGCGCTAGCCAATCGCGCCACGAAGACAGTCGTGCTCCACTCTCACCACCATCAGAACATATCTTCAAAGCTATCAGCCCAAAGAATGAAAAGCAACACACCACTCCCGGGAGGGCTCGAACCTCCAACCTTTCAGTTAACAGCCGATCGCGCTAGCCAATTGCGCCACGGAGACAGCCCTGCTCCACTCTCACCACTATCAGAACATATCTTCAAAGCTATCAGCCCAAAGAAAAAAAAGCGCCGCACCACCACCGGGTGGGCTCGAACCTCCAACTTTTCGGTTAACACCCGATCGCGCTAGCCAATTGCGCCACGGAGACAGGCGTGCTCCACTCTCACCACCATCAGAACATATCCTAAAAGCTATCAGCCTAAAGAAAAAAAAGCGCCGCACCACAACCGGGTGGTCTCGAACCTCCAACATATCGGTTAACAGCTGATCGCGCTAGCCAATCGCGCCACGAAGACAGTCGTGCTCCACTCTCATCACCATCAGAACATATCTTAAAAGCTATCAGCCCAAAGAAAAAAAAGCGCCGCACCACCACCGGGTGGGCTTGAACCTCCAACCTTTCGGTTAACAGCCGATCGCGCTAGCCAATTGCGCCACGGAGACAGTCGTGCTTCACTCTCACCACCATCAGAACATAGCTTCAAAGCTATCAGCGGAAAGAAAAAAGCAACACACCACTCCCGGGAGGGCTCGAAACTCCAACCTATCGATTAACAGCCGAGCGCGCTAGCAATTTGCGCCACGGAGACAGTCCTGCTCCACTCTTACCACCATCACAACATATCTTCAAAGCTATTAGCGCAAAGAAAAAAAAAGCGCCGCACCACCACCGGGTGGGCTCGAAACTCCAACCTTTCGGTTAACAGCCGATCGCGCTAGCCAATTGCGTCAAGCAGACAGTCCTGCTCCACTCTCACCACCATCAGAACATATCTTCAAAGCTATCAGCGAAAAGAAAAAAGCAACACACCACTCCTGGGAGGGCTCGAACCTCCAACTTTTCGGTTAACAGCCGATCGCGCTAGCCAATTGCGCCACGGAGACAGTCTTGCTCCACTCTCACCACCATCAGAACATATCTTCAAAGCTATCAGCCTAAAGAAAAAAAAACGCCGCACCACCACCGGGTGGGCTCGAACCTCCAACCTTTTGGTTAACAGCCGATCGCGCTCGCCATTTGCGCCAAGGTGACAGCCGTGCTCCACTCTCACCACCGTCAGAATATTTCTTCAGAGCTATCAGCCCAAAGAAAAAAAACGCCGCACCACCATCGGGTGGGCTCGAACCTCCAACCTTTCGGTTAACAGCCGATCGCGCTAGCCAATTGCGCCGCGGAGACAGTCGTGCCCCACTTTCGCCACCATCAGAACATATCTTCAAAGCTATCAGAGCAAAGAAAAAAGCAACACACGACTCCCGGGAGGGCTCGAAACTCTAACCTTTCGGTTAACAGCCGATCGCGCTAGCCAATTGCGCCACGGTGATAGTCCTGCTCCACTCTCACCACCATCAGAACATATCTTCAAAGCTATCAGCCCAAAGAAAAAAAGCTCCGCACCACCACCGGGTGGGCTCGAAACTCCAACCTTTCGGTTAACAGCCGATCGCGCTAGCCAATTGCGCCAAGGAGACAGTCCTGCTCCACTCTAACCACCATCAGAACATAATTTCAAAGCTATCAGCCCAAAGAAAAAAAGCGCCGCACCACCACCGGGAGGGCTCGAACTTCCAACCTTTCGGTTAACAGCCGATCGCGCTAGCCAATTGCCCCACGGAGACAGTCCTGCTCCACTCTCACCACCATCAGAACATATCTTCAAAGCTATCAGCCCAAAGAATGAAAAGCAACACACCACTCTTGGGAGGGCTCGAACCTCCAACCTTTCAGTTAACAGCCGATCGCGCTAGCCAATCGCGCCACGGAGACAGTCGTGCTCCACTCTCACCACCAATAGAACATATCTTCAAAGCTAGCAGCCCAAAGAAAAAAAGCGCCACACCACCACTGGGTGGGCTCGAGCCTCCAACCTTTCGGTTAACAGCCGATCGCGCTAGCCAATCGCGCCACGGAGACAGTCGTGCTCCACTCTCACCACCATCAGAATATATCTTGAAAGCTATCAGCGCAAATAAAAAAGCAACACACCTCTCCCGGGAGGGCTCGAACCTCCAACTTTTCGGTTAACAGCCGATCGCGCTAGCCAATTGCGCCACGGAGACAGTCCTGCTCCACTCTCACCACCATCAGAACATATCTTCAAAGTATTCAGCCCATAGAATGAAAAGCAACACACCACTCCCGGGAGCGCTCGAACCTCCAACTTTTCGGTTAACAGCCGATCGCCCTAGCCAATTGCGCCACGGAGACAGTCGTGCTCCACTCTCACCACCATCACAACATATCTTCAAAGCTATCAGTCCAAAGAAAAAAAAGCGCCGCACCACCACCGGGTGGGCTCGAAACTCCAGCCTTTCGGTTAACAGCCGATCGCGCTAGCCCATTGCGCCACGGAGACAGTCGTGCTTCACTCTCACCACCGTCAGAACATTTCTTCAGAGCTATCAGCCCAAAGGAAAAAAAGCGCCGCACCACCACCGGGTGGGCTCGAACCTCCAACTTTTCGGTTAACAGCCGATCGCGCTAGCCACTTGCCCCACGGAAACAGTCCTGCTCCACTCTCACCACCATCAGAACATATCTTCAAAGCTATCAGCCCAAAGAAAAAAAAGCGCCGCACCACCACCGGGTGGGCTCGAACCTCCAACCTTTCGGTTAACAGCCGATCGCGCTAGCCAATTGTGCCACAAAGACAGACGTGCTCCACTCTCACCACCATCAGAACATATCTTCAAAGCTATCAGCGCAAAGAAAAAAAAGCGACACACCGTCCCCGGGTGGGATCAAACCTCCAACCTTTCGGTTAACAGACGATCGCGCTAGCCAATTGCGCCACGGAGACAGTCCTGCTCCACTCTCACCACCATCAGAACATATCTTCAGAGCTATCAGCCCATGGAATGAAAAGCAACACACCACTCCCGGGAGGGCTCGAACCTCCAACCTTTCAGTTAACAGCCGATTGCGCTAGCCAATTGCGCCACGGAGACAGTCGTGCTCCACTCTCACCACCATCAGAACATATCTTAAAAGCTATCAGCCTAAAGAAAAAAAAGCGCCGCACCACCACCGGATGCGCTCGAACCTCCAACATTCCGGTTAACAGCTGAGCGCGCTAGCCAATCGCGCCACGAAGACAGTCGTGCTCCACTCTCACCACCATCAGAACATATATTCAAAGCTATCAGCCCAAATAATGAAAAGCAACACACCACTCCCGGGAGGGCTCGAACCTCCAACGTTTCAATTAACAGCCGATCACGCTAGCCAATTGCGCCACGGAGACAGTCATGCTCCACTCTCACCACCATCAGAACATATCTTCAAAGCTATCAGCCCAAAGAAAAAAAAGTGCCGCGCCACCACCGGGTGGGCTCGAACCTCCAACTTTTCGGTTAACAGCCGATCGCGCTAGCCAATTGCGCCACGGAGACAGTCGTGCTCCACTCTCACCACCATCAGAACATATCTTCAAAGCTATTAGCGCAAAGAAAAAAAAGCGCCACACCACCACCGGGAGGGCTCGAACTTCCAACCTTTCGGTTAACAGCCGATCGCGCTAGCCAATTGCGCCACGGAGACAGTCCTGCTCCACTCTCACCACCATCAGAACATATCTTCAAAGCTATCAGCCCAAAGAATGAAAAGACACACCACTCTCGGGAGGGCTCGAACCTCCAACCTTTCAGTTAACAGCCGATCGCGCTAGCCAATCGCGCCACGGAGACAGTCGTGCTCCACTCTCACCACCATCAGAACACATCTTAAAAGCTATCAGCCTAAAGAAAAAAAAGCGCCGCACCAACCGGGTGGACTCGAACCTCCAACATTTCGGTTAACAGCTGATCGCGCTAGCCAATCGCGCCACAAAGACAGTCGTGCTCCACTCTCACCACCATCAGAACATATCTTCAAAGCTATCAGCGCAAAGAAAAAAAAGCGCCGCACCACTCCCGGGAGGGTTCGCACCTCCAACTTTTCGGTTAACAGCCGATCGCGCTAGCCAATTGCGCCACGGAGACAGTCCTGCTCCACTCTCATCACCATCAGAACATATCTTCAAAGCTATCAGTCCAAAGAAAAAAAAGCGCCGCACCACCACCGGGTGAGCTCGCACCTCCAACCTTTCAGTTAACAGCCGATCGCGCTAGCCAATTGCGCCACGGAGACAGTCGTGCTCCACTCTCACCACCATCAGAACATATCTTAAAAGCTATAAGCCTAAAGAAAAAAAAAGCGCCGCACCACCACCGGGTGAGCTCGAACCTCCAACATTTCGGTTAACAGCTGATCGCGCTAGCCAATCGCGCCACGAAGACAGTCGTGCTCCACTCTCACCACCATCAGAACATATCTTCAAAGCTATCAGCCCAAAGAATGAAAAGCAACACACCACTCCCGGGAGGGCTCGAACCTCCAACCTTTCAGTTAACAGCCGATCGCGCTAGCCAATTGCGCCACGGAGACAGCCCTGCTCCACTCTCACCACTATCAGAACATATCTTCAAAGCTATCAGCCCAAAGAAAAAAAAGCGCCGCACCACCACCGGGTGGGCTCGAACCTCCAACTTTTCGGTTAACACCCGATCGCGCTAGCCAATTGCGCCACGGAGACAGGCGTGCTCCACTCTCACCACCATCAGAACATATCCTAAAAGCTATCAGCCTAAAGAAAAAAAAGCGCCGCACCACAACCGGGTGGTCTCGAACCTCCAACATATCGGTTAACAGCTGATCGCGCTAGCCAATCGCGCCACGAAGACAGTCGTGCTCCACTCTCATCACCATCAGAACATATCTTAAAAGCTATCAGCCCAAAGAAAAAAAAGCGCCGCACCACCACCGGGTGGGCTTGAACCTCCAACCTTTCGGTTAACAGCCGATCGCGCTAGCCAATTGCGCCACGGAGACAGTCGTGCTTCACTCTCACCACCATCAGAACATAGCTTCAAAGCTATCAGCGGAAAGAAAAAAGCAACACACCACTCCCGGGAGGGCTCGAAACTCCAACCTATCGATTAACAGCCGAGCGCGCTAGCCATTTGCGCCACGGAGACAGTCCTGCTCCACTCTTACCACCATCACAACATATCTTCAAAGCTATTAGCGCAAAGAAAAAAAAAGCGCCGCACCACCACCGGGTGGGCTCGAAACTCCAACCTTTCGGTTAACAGCCGATCGCGCTAGCCAATTGCGTCAAGCAGACAGTCCTGCTCCACTCTCACCACCATCAGAACATATCTTCAAAGCTATCAGCGAAAAGAAAAAAGCAACACACCACTCCCGGGAGGGCTCGAACCTCCAACTTTTCGGTTAACAGCCGATCGCGCTAGCCAATTGCGCCACGGAGACAGTCTTGCTCCACTCTCACCACCATCAGAACATATCTTCAAAGCTATCAGCCTAAAGAAAAAAAAACGCCGCACCACCACCGGGTGGGCTCGAACCTCCAACCTTTTGGTTAACAGCCGATCGCGCTCGCCATTTGCGCCAAGGTGACAGCCGTGCTCCACTCTCACCACCGTCAGAATATTTCTTCAGAGCTATCAGCCCAAAGAAAAAAAACGCCGCACCACCATCGGGTGGGCTCGAACCTCCAACCTTTCGGTTAACAGCCGATCGCGCTAGCCAATTGCGCCGCGGAGACAGTCGTGCCCCACTTTCGCCACCATCAGAACATATCTTCAAAGCTATCAGAGCAAAGAAAAAAGCAACACACGACTCCCGGGAGGGCTCGAAACTCTAACCTTTCGGTTAACAGCCGATCGCGCTAGCCAATTGCGCCACGGTGACAGTCCTGCTCCACTCTCACCACCATCAGAACATATCTTCAAAGCTATCAGCCCAAAGAAAAAAAGCTCCGCACCACCACCGGGTGGGCTCGAAACTCCAACCTTTCGGTTAACAGCCGATCGCGCTAGCCAATTGCGCCAAGGAGACAGTCCTGCTCCACTCTAACCACCATCAGAACATAATTTCAAAGCTATCAGCCCAAAGAAAAAAAGCGCCGCACCACCACCGGGAGGGCTCGAACTTCCAACCTTTCGGTTAACAGCCGATCGCGCTAGCCAATTGCCCCACGGAGACAGTCCTGCTCCACTCTCACCACCATCAGAACATATCTTCAAAGCTATCAGCCCAAAGAATGAAAAGCAACACACCACTCTTGGGAGGGCTCGAACCTCCAACCTTTCAGTTAACAGCCGATCGCGCTAGCCAATCGCGCCACGGAGACAGTCGTGCTCCACTCTCACCACCAATAGAACATATCTTCAAAGCTAGCAGCCCAAAGAAAAAAAGCGCCACACCACCACAGGGTGGGCTCGAGCCTCCAACCTTTCGGTTAACAGCCGATCGCGCTAGCCAATCGCGCCACGGAGACAGTCGTGCTCCACTCTCACCACCATCAGAATATATCTTGAAAGCTATCAGCGCAAATAAAAAAGCAACACACCTCTCCCGGGAGGGCTCGAACCTCCAACTTTTCGGTTAACAGCCGATCGCGCTAGCCAATTGAGCCACGGAGACAGTCCTGCTCCACTCTCACCACCATCAGAACATATCTTCAAAGCTATCAGCGCAAAGAAAAAAGGAACACACCACTCCAGGGAGGGCTCGCACCTCCAACTTTTCGGTTAACAGCCGATCGCGCTAGCCAATTGCGCCACGGAGACAGTCCTGCTCCACTCTCATCACCATCAGAACATATCTTCAAAGCTATCAGTCCAAAGAAAAAAAAGCGCCGCACCACCGCCGGGTGAGCTCGCACCTCCAACCTTTCAGTTAACAGCCGATCGCGCTAGCCAATTGCGCCACGGAGACAGTCGTGCTCCGCTCTCACCACCATCAGAACATATCTTAAAAGCTATCAGCCTAAAGAAAAAAAAGCGCCGCACCACCACTGGGTGGGCTCGAACCTCCAACTTTTCGGTTAACAGCTGATCGCGGTAGCCAATCGCGCCACGAAGACAGTCGTGCTCCACTCTCACCACCATCAGAACATATCTTCAAAGCTATCAGCGCAAAGACAAAAGCAACACACCCCTCTCGGGAGTGCTCGAAACTCCAACCTTTCGGTTAACAGCCGATCGCGCTAGCCAATTGCGCCACGGAGACAGCCCTGCTCCACTCTCACCACTATCAGAACATATCTTCAAAGCTATCGGCCCAAAGAAAAAAAAGCGCCGCAACACCACCGGGTGGGCTCGAACCTCCAACTTTTCGGTTAACAGCCGATCGCGCTAGCCAATTGCGCCACGGGTACAGTCGTGCTCCACTCTCACCACCATCAGAACATATCGTGAAAGCTATCAGCCTAAAGAAAAAAAAAGCGCCGCACCACAACCGGGTGGACTCGAACCTCCATCATATCGGTTAACAGCTGATCGCGCTATCCAATCGCGCCACGAAGACAGTCGTGCTCCACTCTCATCACCATCAGAACATATCTTAAAAGCTATCAGCCTAAAGAAAAAAAAGCGCCGCACCACCACCGGGTGGACTCGAACCTCCAACCTTTCAGTTAACAGCCGATCGAGCTAGCCAATTGCGCCACGGAGACAGTCCTGCTCCACTTTCACCACCATTAGAACGTATCTTCAAAACTATCAGCCCAAAGAAAAAAAAGAGCCGCACCCCCAACGGGTGGGCTCGAAACTCTAACCTTTCGGTTAAAAGCCGATCACGCAAGCCAATTGCGCCATGGAGACAGTCCTGCTCCACACACACCACCATCAGAACATATCTTCAAAGCTATCAGCCCAAAGAAAAAAAAGCGCCGCACCACCACCGGGTGGGCTCGAAACTCCAACCTTTCGGTTAACAGCCGATCGCGCTAGCCAATTGCGCCAAGCTGACAGTCCTGCTCCACTCTCACCACCATCAGAACATATCTTCAAAGCTATCAGCGAAAAGAAAAAAGCAACACACCACTTCCGGGAGGGCTCGAACCTCCTACTTTTCGGTTAACAGCCGATCGCGCTAGCCAATTGCGCCACGGAGACAGTCCTGCTCCACGCTCACCACCATCAGAACATATCTTCAAAGCTATCAGCCTAAAGAAAAAAAAGCGCCGCACCACCACCGGGTGGGCTCGAACCTCCAACTTTTGGTTAACAGCCGATCGCGCTCGCCATTTGCGCCAAGGTGACAGCCGTGCTCCACTCTCACCACCATCAGAATATATCTTGAAAGCTATCAGCGCAAATAAAAAAGCAACACACCTCTCCCGGGAGGGCTCGAACCTCCAACTTTTCGGTTAACAGCCGATCGCGCTAGCCAATTGAGCCACGGAGACAGTCCTGCTCCACTCTCACCACCATCAGAACATATTTTCAAAGCTATCAGCGCAAAGAAAAAAGGAACACACCACTCCAGGGAGGGCTCGCACCTCCAACTTTTCGGTTAACAGCCGATCGCGCTAGCCAATTGCGCCACGGAGACAGTCCTGCTCCACTCTCATCACCATCAGAACATATCTTCAAAGCTATCAGTCCAAAGAAAAAAAGCGCCGCACCACCGCCGGGTGAGCTCGCACCTCCAACCTTTCAGTTAACAGCCGATCGCGCTAGCCAATTGCGCCACGGAGACAGTCGTGCTCCGCTCTCACCACCATCAGAACATATCTCAAAAGCTATCAGCCTAAACAAAAAAAAGCGCCGCACCACCACTGGGTGGGCTCGAACCTCCAACTTTTCGGTTAACAGCTGATCGCGGTAGCCAATCGCGCCACGAAGACAGTCGTGCTCCACTCTCACCACCATCAGAACATATCTTCAAAGCTATCAGCGCAAAGACAAAAGCAACACACCCCTCCCGGGAGTGCTCGAAACTCCAACCTTTCGGTTAACAGCCGATCGCGCTAGCCAATTGCGCCAAGCTGACAGTCCTGCTCCACTCTCACCACCATCAGAACATATCTTCAAAGCTATCAGCGAAAAGAAAAAAGCAACACACCACTCCCGGGAGGGCTCGAACCTCCTACTTTTCGGTTAACAGCCGATCGCGCTAGCCAATTGCGCCACGGAGACAGTCCTGCTCCACGCTCACCACCATCAGAACATATCTTCAAAGCTATCAGCCTAAAGAAAAAAAAGCGCCGCACCACCACCGGGTGGGCTCGAACCTCCAACTTTTGGTTAACAGCCGATCGCGCTCGCCATTTGCGCCAAGGTGACAGCCGTGCTCCACTCTCACCACCGTCAGAATATTTCTTCAGAGCTATCAGCCCAAAGAAAAAAAACGCCGCACCACCATCGGGTGGGCTCGAACCTCCAACATTTCGGTTAACAGCTGATCGCGCTAGCCAATCGCGCCACAAAGACAGTCGTGCTCCACTCTCACCACCATCAGAACATATCTTCAAAGCTATCAGCGCAAAGAAAAAAAAGCGCCGCACCACTCCCGGGAGGGTTCGCACCTCCAACTTTTCGGTTAACAGCCGATCGCGCTAGCCAATTGCGCCACGGAGACAGTCCTGCTCCACTCTCATCACCATCAGAACATATCTTCAAAGCTATCAGTCCAAAGAAAAAAAAGCGCCGCACCACCACCGGGTGAGCTCGCACCTCCAACCTTTCAGTTAACAGCCGATCGCGCTAGCCAATTGCGCCACGGAGACAGTCGTGCTCCACTCTCACCACCATCAGAACATATCTTAAAAGCTATAAGCCTAAAGAAAAAAAAGCGCCGCACCACCACCGGGTGAGCTCGAACCTCCAACATTTCGGTTAACAGCTGATCGCGCTAGCCAATCGCGCCACGAAGACAGTCGTGCTCCACTCTCACCACCATCAGAACATATCTTCAAAGCTATCAGCCCAAAGAATGAAAAGCAACACACCACTCCCGGGAGGGCTCAAACCTCCAACCTTTCAGTTAACAGCCGATCGCGCTAGCCAATTGCGCCACGGAGACAGCCCTGCTCCACTCTCACCACTATCAGAACATCTCTTCAAAGCTATCAGCCCAAAGAAAAAAAAGCGCCGCACCACCACCGGGTGGGCTCGAACCTCCAACTTTTCGGTTAACACCCGATCGCGCTAGCCAATTGCGCCACGGAGACAGGCGTGCTCCACTCTCACCACCATCAGAACATATCCTAAAAGCTATCAGCCTAAAGAAAAAAAAGCGCCGCACCACAACCGGGTGGTCTCGAACCTCCAACATATCGGTTAACAGCTGATCGCGCTAGCCAATCGCGCCACGAAGACAGTCGTGCTCCACTCTCATCACCATCAGAACATATCTTAAAAGCTATCAGCCCAAAGAAAAAAAAGCGCCGCACCACCACCGGGTGGGCTTGAACCTCCAACCTTTCGGTTAACAGCCGATCGCGCTAGCCAATTGCGCCACGGAGACAGTCGTGCTTCACTCTCACCACCATCAGAACATAGCTTCAAAGCTATCAGCGGAAAGAAAAAAGCAACACACCACTCCCGGGAGGGTTCGAAACTCCAACCTATCGATTAACAGCCGAGCGCGCCAGCCATTTGCGCCACGGAGACAGTCCTGCTCCACTCTTACCACCATCACAACATATCTTCAAAGCTATTAGCGCAAAGAAAAAAAAAGCGCCGCACCACCACCGGGTGGGCTCGAAACTCCAACCTTTCGGTTAACAGCCGATCGCGCTAGCCAATTGCGTCAAGCAGACAGTCCTGCTCCACTCTCACCACCATCAGAACATATCTTCAAAGCTATCAGCGAAAAGAAAAAAGCAACACACCACTCCCGGGAGGGCTCGAACCTCCAACTTTTCGGTTAACAGCCGATCGCGCTAGCCAATTGCGCCACGGAGACAGTCTTGCTCCACTCTCACCACCATCAGAACATATCTTCAAAGCTATCAGCCTAAAGAAAAAAAAGCGCCGCACCACCACCGGGTGGGCTCGAACCTCCAACCTTTTGGTTAACAGCCGATCGCGCTCGCCATTTGCGCCAAGGTGACAGCCGTGCTCCACTCTCACCACCGTCAGAATATTTCTTCAGAGCTATCAGCCCAAAGAAAAAAAACGCCGCACCACCATCGGGTGGGCTCGAACTTCCAACCTTTCGGTTAACAGCCGATCGCGCTAGCCAATTGCGCCACGGAGACAGTCCTGCTCCACTCTCACCACCATCAGAACATATCTTCAAAGCTATCAGCCCAAAGAATGAAAAGCAACACACCACTCTCGGGAGGGCTCGAACCTCCAACCTTTCGGTTAACAGCCGATCGCGCTAGCCAATTGCGCCGCGGAGACAGTCGTGCCCCACTTTCACCACCATCAGAACATATCTTCAAAGCTATCAGAGCAAAGAAAAAAGCAACATACGACTCCCGGGAGGGCTCGAAACTCTAACCTTTCGGTTAACAGCCGATCGCGCTAGCCAATTGCGCCACGGTGACAGTCCTGCTCCACTCTCACCACCATCAGAACATATCTTCAAAGCTATCAGCCCAAAGAAAAAAAGCTCCGCACCACCACCGGGTGGGCTCGAAACTCCAACCTTTCGGTTAACAGCCGATCGCGCTAGCCAATTGCGCCAAGGAGACAGTCCTGCTCCACTCTAACCACCATCAGAACATAATTTCAAAGCTATCAGCCCAAAGAAAAAAAGCGCCGCACCACCACCGGGAGGGCTCGAACTTCCAACCTTTCGGTTAACAGCCGATCGCGCTAGCCAATTGCGCCACGGAGACAGTCCTGCTCCACTCTCACCACCATCAGAACATATCTTCAAAGCTATCAGCCCAAAGAATGAAAAGCAACACACCACTCTCGGGAGGGCTCGAACCTCCAACCTTTCAGTTAACAGCCGATCGCGCTAGCCAATCGCGCCACGGAGACAGTCGTGCTCCACTCTCACCACCAATAGAACATATCTTCAAAGCTATCAGCCCAAAGAAAAAAAGCGCCACACCACCACTGGGTGGGCTCGGGCCTCCAACCTTTCGGTTAACAGCCGATCGCGCTAGCCAATCGCGCCACGGAGACAGTCGTGCTCCACTCTCACCACCATCAGAATATATCTTGAAAGCTATCAGCGCAAATAAAAAAGCAACACACCTCTCCCGGGAGGGCTCGAACCTCCAACTTTTCGGTTAACAGCCGATCGCGCTAGCCAATTGAGCCACGGAGACAGTCCTGCTCCACTCTCACCACCATCAGAACATATTTTCAAAGCTATCAGCGCAAAGAAAAAAGGAACACACCACTCCAGGGAGGGCTCGCACCTCCAACTTTTCGGTTAACAGCCGATCGCGCTAGCCAATTGCGCCACGGAGACAGTCCTGCTCCACTCTCATCACCATCAGAACATATCTTCAAAGCTATCAGTCCAAAGAAAAAAAAGCGCCGCACCACCGCCGGGTGAGCTCGCACCTCCAACCTTTCAGTTAACAGCCGATCGCGCTAGCCAATTGCGCCACGGAGACAGTCGTGCTCCGCTCTCACCACCATCAGAACATATCTCAAAAGCTATCAGCCTAAACAAAAAAAAGCGCCGCACCACCACTGGGTGGGCTCGAACCTCCAACTTTTCGGTTAACAGCTGATCGCGGTAGCCAATCGCGCCACGAAGACAGTCGTGCTCCACTCTCACCACCATCAGAACATATCTTCAAAGCTATCAGCGCAAAGACAAAAGCAACACACCCCTCCCGGGAGTGCTCGAAACTCCAACCTTTCGGTTAACAGCCGATCGCGCTAGCCAATTGCGCCACGGAGACAGCCCTGCTCCACTCTCACCACTATCAGAACATATCTTCAAAGCTATCGGCCCAAAGAAAAAAAAGCGCCGCAACACCACCGGGTGGGCTCGAACCTCCAACTTTTCGGTTAACAGCCGATCGCGCTAGCCAATTGCGCCACGGGTACAGTCGTGCTCCACTCTCACCACCATCAGAACATATCGTGAAAGCTATCAGCCTAAAGAAAAAAAAAGCGCCGCACCACAACCGGGTGGACTCGAACCTCCATCATATCGGTTAACAGCTGATCGCGCTAGCCAATCGCGCCACGAAGACAGTCGTGCTCCACTCTCATCACCATCAGAACATATCTTAAAAGCTATCAGCCTAAAGAAAAAAAAGCGCCGCACCACCACCGGGTGGACTCGAACCTCCAACCTTTCAGTTAATAGCCGATCGAGCTAGCCAATTGCGCCACGGAGACAGTCCTGCTCCACTTTCACCACCATTAGAACGTATCTTCAAAACTATCAGCCCAAAGAAAAAAAAGAGCCGCACCCCCAACGGGTGGGCTCGAAACTCTAACCTTTCGGTTAAAAGCCGATCACGCAAGCCAATTGCGCCATGGAGACAGTCCTGCTCCACACACACCACCATCAGAACATATCTTCAAAGCTATCAGCCCAAAGAAAAAAAAGCGCCGCACCACCACCGGGTGGGCTCGAAACTCCAACCTTTCGGTTAACAGCCGATCGCGCTAGCCAATTGCGCCAAGCTGACAGTCCTGCTCCACTCTCACCACCATCAGAACATATCTTCAAAGCTATCAGCGAAAAGAAAAAAGCAACACACCACTCCCGGGAGGGCTCGAACCTCCTACTTTTCGGTTAACAGCCGATCGCGCTAGCCAATTGCGCCACGGAGACAGTCCTGCTCCACGCTCACCACCATCAGAACATATCTTCAAAGCTATCAGCCTAAAGAAAAAAAGCGCCGCACCACCACCGGGTGGGCTCGAACCTCCAACTTTTGGTTAACAGCCGATCGCGCTCGCCATTTGCGCCAAGGTGACAGCCGTGCTCCACTCTCACCACCGTCAGAATATTTCTTCAGAGCTATCAGCCCAAAGAAAAAAAACGCCGCACCACCATCGGGTGGGCTCGAACCTCCAACCTTTCGGTTAACAGCTGATCGCGCTAGCCAATCGCGCCACAAAGACAGTCGTGCTCCACTCTCACCACCATTAGAACATATCTTCAAAGCTATCAGCCCAAAGAATCAAAAGCAACACACCACTCTCGGGAGGGCTCGAACCTCCAACCTTTCGGTTAACAGCCGATCGCGCTAGCCAATTGCGCCGCGGAGACAGTCGTGCCCCACTTTCACCACCATCAGAACATATCTTCAAAGCTATCAGAGCAAAGAAAAAAGCAACATACGACTCCCGGGAGGGCTCGAAACTCTAACCTTTCGGTTAACAGCCGATCGCGCTAGCCAATTGCGCCACGGTGACAGTCCTGCTCCACTCTCACCACCATCAGAACATATCTTCAAAGCTATCAGCCCAAAGAAAAAAAGCTCCGCACCACCACCGGGTGGGCTCGAAACTCCAACCTTTCGGTTAACAGCCGATCGCGCTAGCCAATTGCGCCAAGGAGACAGTCCTGCTCCACTCTAACCACCATCAGAACATAATTTCAAAGCTATCAGCCCAAAGAAAAAAAGCGCCGCACCACCACCGGGAGGGCTCGAACTTCCAACCTTTCGGTTAACAGCCGATCGCGCTAGCCAATTGCGCCACGGAGACAGTCCTGCTCCACTCTCACTACCATCAGAACATATCTTCAAAGCTATCAGCCCAAAGAATGAAAAGCAACACACCACTCTCGGGAGGGCTCGAACCTCCAACCTTTCAGTTAACAGCCGATCGCGCTAGCCAATCGCGCCACGGAGACAGTCGTGCTCCACTCTCACCACCAATAGAACATATCTTCAAAGCTATCAGCCCAAAGAAAAAAAGCGCCACACCACCACTGGGTGGGCTCGGGCCTCCAACCTTTCGGTTAACAGCCGATCGCGCTAGCCAATCGCGCCACGGAGACAGTCGTGCTCCACTCTCACCACCATCAGAATATATCTTGAAAGCTATCAGCGCAAATAAAAAAGCAACACACCTCTCCCGGGAGGGCTCGAACCTCCAACTTTTCGGTTAACAGCCGATCGCGCTAGCCAATTGAGCCACGGAGACAGTCCTGCTCCACTCTCACCACCATCAGAACATATTTTCAAAGCTATCAGCGCAAAGAAAAAAGGAACACACCACTCCAGGGAGGGCTCGCACCTCCAACTTTTCGGTTAACAGCCGATCGCGCTAGCCAATTGCGCCACGGAGACAGTCCTGCTCCACTCTCATCACCATCAGAACATATCTTCAAAGCTATCAGTCCAAAGAAAAAAAAGCGCCGCACCACCGCCGGGTGAGCTCGCACCTCCAACCTTTCAGTTAACAGCCGATCGCGCTAGCCAATTGCGCCACGGAGACAGTCGTGCTCCGCTCTCACCACCATCAGAACATATCTCAAAAGCTATCAGCCTAAACAAAAAAAAGCGCCGCACCACCACTGGGTGGGCTCGAACCTCCAACTTTTCGGTTAACAGCTGATCGCGGTAGCCAATCGCGCCACGAAGACAGTCGTGCTCCACTCTCACCACCATCAGAACATATCTTCAAAGCTATCAGCGCAAAGACAAAAGCAACACACCCCTCCCGGGAGTGCTCGAAACTCCAACCTTTCGGTTAACAGCCGATCGCGCTAGCCAATTGCGCCACGGAGACAGCCCTGCTCCACTCTCACCACTATCAGAACATATCTTCAAAGCTATCGGCCCAAAGAAAAAAAAGCGCCGCAACACCACCGGGTGGGCTCGAACCTCCAACTTTTCGGTTAACAGCCGATCGCGCTAGCCAATTGCGCCACGGGTACAGTCGTGCTCCACTCTCACCACCATCAGAACATATCGTGAAAGCTATCAGCCTAAAGAAAAAAAAAGCGCCGCACCACAACCGGGTGGACTCGAACCTCCATCATATCGGTTAACAGCTGATCGCGCTAGCCAATCGCGCCACGAAGACAGTCGTGCTCCACTCTCATCACCATCAGAACATATCTTAAAAGCTATCAGCCTAAAGAAAAAAAAGCGCCGCACCACCACCGGGTGGACTCGAACCTCCAACCTTTCAGTTAATAGCCGATCGAGCTAGCCAATTGCGCCACGGAGACAGTCCTGCTCCACTTTCACCACCATTAGAACGTATCTTCAAAACTATCAGCCCAAAGAAAAAAAAGAGCCGCACCCCCAACGGGTGGGCTCGAAACTCTAACCTTTCGGTTAAAAGCCGATCACGCAAGCCAATTGCGCCATGGAGACAGTCCTGCTCCACACACACCACCATCAGAACATATCTTCAAAGCTATCAGCCCAAAGAAAAAAAAGCGCCGCACCACCACCGGGTGGGCTCGAAACTCCAACCTTTCGGTTAACAGCCGATCGCGCTAGCCAATTGCGCCAAGCTGACAGTCCTGCTCCACTCTCACCACCATCAGAACATATCTTCAAAGCTATCAGCGAAAAGAAAAAAGCAACACACCACTCCCGGGAGGGCTCGAACCTCCTACTTTTCGGTTAACAGCCGATCGCGCTAGCCAATTGCGCCACGGAGACAGTCCTGCTCCACGCTCACCACCATCAGAACATATCTTCAAAGCTATCAGCCTAAAGAAAAAAAGCGCCGCACCACCACCGGGTGGGCTCGAACCTCCAACTTTTGGTTAACAGCCGATCGCGCTCGCCATTTGCGCCAAGGTGACAGCCGTGCTCCACTCTCACCACCGTCAGAATATTTCTTCAGAGCTATCAGCCCAAAGAAAAAAAACGCCGCACCACCATCGGGTGGGCTCGAACCTCCAACCTTTCGGTTAACAGCTGATCGCGCTAGCCAATCGCGCCACAAAGACAGTCGTGCTCCACTCTCACCACCATTAGAACATATCTTCAAAGCTATCAGCCCAAAGAATCAAAAGCAACACACCACTCCCGAGAGGGCTCGTACCTCCAACCTTTAGGTTAACAGCCGATCGCGCTAGCCAAATGCGCCACGGAGACAGTCCTGCTCCCCTCTCACCACCAATAGAACATATCTTCAAAGCTATCAGCCTAAAGAAAAAAAAGCGCCGCACCACAACCGGGTGGACTCGAACCTCCAACATATCGGTTAACAGCTGATCGCGCTAGCCAATCGCGCCACGAAGACAGTCGTGCTCCACTCTCATCACCATCAGAACATATCTTAAAAGCTATCAGCCTAAAGAAAAAAAAGCGCCGCACCACCACCGGGTGGACTCGAACCTCCAACCTTTCAGTTAACAGCCGATCGAGCTAGCCAATTGCGCCACGGAGACAGTCCTGCTCCACTTTCACCACCATTAGAACGTATCTTCAAAACTATCAGCCCAAAGAAAAAAAAGAGCCGCACCCCCAACGGGTGGGCTCGAAACTCTAACCTTTCGGTTAAAAGCCGATCACGCAAGCCAATTGCGCCATGGAGACAGTCCTGCTCCACACACACCACCATCAGAACATATCTTCAAAGCTATCAGCCCAAAGAAAAAAAAGCGCCGCACCACCACCGGGTGGGCTCGAATCTCCAACTTTTTGGTTAACAGCCGATCGCGCTAGCCAATTGCGCCACGGAGACAGTCCTGCTCCACTCTCACCACCATCAGAACATAACTTCAAAGCTATCAGCCCAAAGAATCAAAAGCAACACACCACTCTCGGGAGGGCTCGAACCTCCAACCTTTCGGTTAACAGCCGATCGCGCTAGCCAATTGCGCCGCGGAGACAGTCGTGCCCCACTTTCACCACCATCAGAACATATCTTCAAAGCTATCAGAGCAAAGAAAAAAGCAACATACGACTCCCGGGAGGGCTCGAAACTCTAACCTTTCGGTTAACAGCCGATCGCGCTAGCCAATTGCGCCACGGTGACAGTCCTGCTCCACTCTCACCACCATCAGAACATATCTTCAAAGCTATCAGCCCAAAGAAAAAAAGCTCCGCACCCCCAACGGGTGGGCTCGAACCTCCAACTTTTGGTTAACAGCCGATCGCGCTCGCCATTTGCGCCAAGGTGACAGCCGTGCTCCACTCTCACCACCGTCAGAATATTTCTTCAGAGCTATCAGCCCAAAGAAAAAAAACGCCGCACCACCATCGGGTGGGCTCGAACCTCCAACCTTTCGGTTAACAGCTGATCGCGCTAGCCAATCGCGCCACAAAGACAGTCGTGCTCCACTCTCACCACCATTAGAACATATCTTCAAAGCTATCAGCCCAAAGAATCAAAAGCAACACACCACTCTCGGGAGGGCTCGAACCTCCAACCTTTCGGTTAACAGCCGATCGCGCTAGCCAATTGCGCCGCGGAGACAGTCGTGCCCCACTTTCACCACCATCAGAACATATCTTCAAAGCTATCAGAGCAAAGAAAAAAGCAACATACGACTCCCGGGAGGGCTCGAAACTCTAACCTTTCGGTTAACAGCCGATCGCGCTAGCCAATTGCGCCACGGTGACAGTCCTGCTCCACTCTCACCACCATCAGAACATATCTTCAAAGCTATCAGCCCAAAGAAAAAAAGCTCCGCACCACCACCGGGTGGGCTCGAAACTCCAACCTTTCGGTTAACAGCCGATCGCGCTAGCCAATTGCGCCAAGGAGACAGTCCTGCTCCACTCTAACCACCATCAGAACATAATTTCAAAGCTATCAGCCCAAAGAAAAAAAGCGCCGCACCACCACCGGGAGGGCTCGAACTTCCAACCTTTCGGTTAACAGCCGATCGCGCTAGCCAATTGCGCCACGGAGACAGTCCTGCTCCACTCTCACTACCATCAGAACATATCTTCAAAGCTATCAGCCCAAAGAATGAAAAGCAACACACCACTCTCGGGAGGGCTCGAACCTCCAACCTTTCAGTTAACAGCCGATCGCGCTAGCCAATCGCGCCACGGAGACAGTCGTGCTCCACTCTCACCACCAATAGAACATATCTTCAAAGCTATCAGCCCAAAGAAAAAAAGCGCCACACCACCACTGGGTGGGCTCGGGCCTCCAACCTTTCGGTTAACAGCCGATCGCGCTAGCCAATCGCGCCACGGAGACAGTCGTGCTCCACTCTCACCACCATCAGAATATATCTTGAAAGCTATCAGCGCAAATAAAAAAGCAACACACCTCTCCCGGGAGGGCTCGAACCTCCAACTTTTCGGTTAACAGCCGATCGCGCTAGCCAATTGAGCCACGGAGACAGTCCTGCTCCACTCTCACCACCATCAGAACATATTTTCAAAGCTATCAGCGCAAAGAAAAAAGGAACACACCACTCCAGGGAGGGCTCGCACCTCCAACTTTTCGGTTAACAGCCGATCGCGCTAGCCAATTGCGCCACGGAGACAGTCCTGCTCCACTCTCATCACCATCAGAACATATCTTCAAAGCTATCAGTCCAAAGAAAAAAAAGCGCCGCACCACCGCCGGGTGAGCTCGCACCTCCAACCTTTCAGTTAACAGCCGATCGCGCTAGCCAATTGCGCCACGGAGACAGTCGTGCTCCGCTCTCACCACCATCAGAACATATCTCAAAAGCTATCAGCCTAAACAAAAAAAAGCGCCGCACCACCACTGGGTGGGCTCGAACCTCCAACTTTTCGGTTAACAGCTGATCGCGGTAGCCAATCGCGCCACGAAGACAGTCGTGCTCCACTCTCACCACCATCAGAACATATCTTCAAAGCTATCAGCGCAAAGACAAAAGCAACACACCCCTCCCGGGAGTGCTCGAAACTCCAACCTTTCGGTTAACAGCCGATCGCGCTAGCCAATTGCGCCACGGAGACAGCCCTGCTCCACTCTCACCACTATCAGAACATATCTTCAAAGCTATCGGCCCAAAGAAAAAAAAGCGCCGCAACACCACCGGGTGGGCTCGAACCTCCAACTTTTCGGTTAACAGCCGATCGCGCTAGCCAATTGCGCCACGGGTACAGTCGTGCTCCACTCTCACCACCATCAGAACATATCGTGAAAGCTATCAGCCTAAAGAAAAAAAAAGCGCCGCACCACAACCGGGTGGACTCGAACCTCCATCATATCGGTTAACAGCTGATCGCGCTAGCCAATCGCGCCACGAAGACAGTCGTGCTCCACTCTCATCACCATCAGAACATATCTTAAAAGCTATCAGCCTAAAGAAAAAAAAGCGCCGCACCACCACCGGGTGGACTCGAACCTCCAACCTTTCAGTTAATAGCCGATCGAGCTAGCCAATTGCGCCACGGAGACAGTCCTGCTCCACTTTCACCACCATTAGAACGTATCTTCAAAACTATCAGCCCAAAGAAAAAAAAGAGCCGCACCCCCAACGGGTGGGCTCGAAACTCTAACCTTTCGGTTAAAAGCCGATCACGCAAGCCAATTGCGCCATGGAGACAGTCCTGCTCCACACACACCACCATCAGAACATATCTTCAAAGCTATCAGCCCAAAGAAAAAAAAAGCGCCGCACCACCACCGGGTGGGCTCGAAACTCCAACCTTTCGGTTAACAGCCGATCGCGCTAGCCAATTGCGCCAAGCTGACAGTCCTGCTCCACTCTCACCACCATCAGAACATATCTTCAAAGCTATCAGCGAAAAGAAAAAAGCAACACACCACTCCCGGGAGGGCTCGAACCTCCTACTTTTCGGTTAACAGCCGATCGCGCTAGCCAATTGCGCCACGGAGACAGTCCTGCTCCACGCTCACCACCATCAGAACATATCTTCAAAGCTATCAGCCTAAAGAAAAAAAGCGCCGCACCACCACCGGGTGGGCTCGAACCTCCAACTTTTGGTTAACAGCCGATCGCGCTCGCCATTTGCGCCAAGGTGACAGCCGTGCTCCACTCTCACCACCGTCAGAATATTTCTTCAGAGCTATCAGCCCAAAGAAAAAAAACGCCGCACCACCATCGGGTGGGCTCGAACCTCCAACCTTTCGGTTAACAGCTGATCGCGCTAGCCAATCGCGCCACAAAGACAGTCGTGCTCCACTCTCACCACCATTAGAACATATCTTCAAAGCTATCAGCCCAAAGAATCAAAAGCAACACACCACTCCCGAGAGGGCTCGTACCTCCAACCTTTAGGTTAACAGCCGATCGCGCTAGCCAAATGCGCCACGGAGACAGTCCTGCTCCCCTCTCACCACCAATAGAACATATCTTCAAAGCTATCAGCCTAAAGAAAAAAAAGCGCCGCACCACAACCGGGTGGACTCGAACCTCCAACATATCGGTTAACAGCTGATCGCGCTAGCCAATCGCGCCACGAAGACAGTCGTGCTCCACTCTCATCACCATCAGAACATATCTTAAAAGCTATCAGCCTAAAGAAAAAAAAGCGCCGCACCACCACCGGGTGGACTCGAACCTCCAACCTTTCAGTTAACAGCCGATCGAGCTAGCCAATTGCGCCACGGAGACAGTCCTGCTCCACTTTCACCACCATTAGAACGTATCTTCAAAACTATCAGCCCAAAGAAAAAAAAGAGCCGCACCCCCAACGGGTGGGCTCGAAACTCTAACCTTTCGGTTAAAAGCCGATCACGCAAGCCAATTGCGCCATGGAGACAGTCCTGCTCCACACACACCACCATCAGAACATATCTTCAAAGCTATCAGCCCAAAGAAAAAAAAGCGCCGCACCACCACCGGGTGGGCTCGAATCTCCAACTTTTTGGTTAACAGCCGATCGCGCTAGCCAATTGCGCCACGGAGACAGTCCTGCTCCACTCTCACCACCATCAGAACATAACTTCAAAGCTATCAGCCCAAAGAAAAAAAAGCGCTGCACCACCACCGCGTGGGCTCGAACCTCCAACCTTTCGGTTAACAGCCGCTCGCGCTAGCCAATTGCGCCACGGAGACAGTCGTGCTTCACTCTCACCAACATCAGAACATATCCTCAAAGCTATCAGCCCAAAGAAAAAAAATCGCCGCACCACCACTGGGTGGGCTCGAACCTTCAACTTTTCGGTTAACAGCCGATCGCGCTAGCCAATTGCGCCACGGAGACAGTCTTGCTCCACTCTCACCACCATCACAACATATCTTCAAAGCTATCAGCCCAAAGTAAAAAAAGCGCCGCACCACCACCGGGTGGGCTCGAACCTCCAACTTTTCGGTTAAGAGCCGATCGCGCTAGCCAATTGCGCCACGGAGACAGTCGTGCTCCACTCCCACCACCATCAGAACATATCTTCAAAGCTATTAGCGCAAAGAAAAAAAAGCGCCACACCACCACCGGGAGGGCTCGAACTTCCAACCTTTCGGTTAACAGCCGATCGCGCTAGCCAATTGCGCCACGGAGACAGTCCTGCTCCACTCTCACCACCATCATAACATATCTTCAAAGCTATCAGCCCAAAGAATGAAAAGACACACCACTCTCGGGAGGGCTCGAACCTCCAACCTTTCAGTTAACAGCCGATCGCGCTAGCCAATCGCGCCACGGAGAGAGTCGTGCTCCACTCTCACCACCATCAGAACACATCTTAAAAGCTATCAGCCTAAAGAAAAAAAAGCGCCGCACCAACCGGGTGGACTCGAACCTCCAACATTTCGGTTAACAGCTGATCGCGCTAGCCAATCGCGCCACAAAGACAGTCGTGCTCCACTCTCACCACCATCAGAACATATCTTCAAAGCTATCAGCGCAAAGAAAAAAAAGCGCCGCACCACTCCCGGGAGGGTTCGCACCTCCAACTTTTCGGTTAACAGCCGATCGCGCTAGCCAATTGCGCCACGGAGAGAGTCCTGCTCCACTCTCATCACCATCAGAACATATCTTCAAAGCTATCAGTCCAAAGAAAAAAAAGCGCCGCACCACCACCGGGTGAGTTCGCACCTCCAACCTTTCAGTTAACAGCCGATCGCGCTAGCCAATTGCGCCACGGAGACAGTCGTGCTCCACTCTCACCACCATCAGAACATATCTTAAAAGCTATAAGCCTAAAGAAAAAAAAAGCGCCGCACCACCACCGGGTGAGCTCGAACCTCCAACATTTCGGTTAACAGCTGATCGCGCTAGCCAATCGCGCCACGAAGACAGTCGTGCTCCACTCTCACCACCATCAGAACATATCTTCAAAGCTATCAGCCCAAAGAATGAAAAGCAACACACCACTCCCGGGAGGGCTCAAACCTCCAACCTTTCAGTTAACAGCCGATCGCGCTAGCCAATTGCGCCACGGAGACAGTCCTGCTCCACTCTCATCACCATCAGAACATATCTTCAAAGCTATCAGTCCAAAGAAAAAAAAGCGCCGCACCACCACCGGGTGAGCTCGCACCTCCAACCTTTCAGTTAACAGCCGATCGCGCTAGCCAATTGCGCCACGTAGACAGCCCTGCTCCACTCTCACCACTATCAGAACATATCTTCAAAGCTATCGGCCCAAAGAAAAAAAAGCGCCGCACCACCACCGGGTGGGCTCGAACCTCCAACTTTTCGGTTAACAGCCGATCGCGCTAGCCAATTGCGCCACGGATACAGTCGTGCTCCACTCTCACCACCATCAGAACATATCTTGAAAGCTATCAGCCTAAAGAAAAAAAAGCGCCGCACCACAACCGGGTGGACTCGAACCTCCAACATATCGGTTAACAGCTGATCGCGCTAGCCAATCGCGCCACGAAGACAGTCGTGCTCCACTCTCATCACCATCAGAACATATCTTAAAAGCTATCAGCCTAAAGAAAAAAAAGCGCCGCACCACCACCGGGTGGACTCGAACCTCCAACCTTTCAATTAACAGCCGATCGAGCTAGCCAATTGCGCCACGGAGACAGTCCTGCTCCACACACACCACCATCAGAACATATCTTCAAAGCTATCAGCCCAAAGAAAAAAAAGCGCCGCACCACCACCGGGTGGGCTCGAAACTCCAACCTTTCGGTTAACAGCCGATCGCGCTAGCCAATTGCGCCAAGCTGACAGTCCTGCTCCACTCTCACCACCATCAGAACATATCTTCAAAGCTATCAGCGAAAAGAAAAAAGCAACACACCACTCCCGGGAGGGCTCGAACCTCCTACTTTTCGGTTAACAGCCGATCGCGCTAGCCAATTGCGCCACGGAGACAGTCCTGCTCCACGCTCACCACCATCAGAACATATCTTCAAAGCTATCAGCCTAAAGAAAAAAAGCGCCGCACCACCACCGGGTGGGCTCGAACCTCCAACTTTTGGTTAACAGCCGATCGCGCTCGCCATTTGCGCCAAGGTGACAGCCGTGCTCCACTCTCACCACCGTCAGAATATTTCTTCAGAGCTATCAGCCCAAAGAAAAAAAACGCCGCACCACCATCGGGTGGGCTCGAACCTCCAACCTTTCGGTTAACAGCTGATCGCGCTAGCCAATCGCGCCACAAAGACAGTCGTGCTCCACTCTCACCACCATTAGAACATATCTTCAAAGCTATCAGCCCAAAGAATCAAAAGCAACACACCACTCCCGAGAGGGCTCGTACCTCCAACCTTTAGGTTAACAGCCGATCGCGCTAGCCAAATGCGCCACGGAGACAGTCCTGCTCCCCTCTCACCACCAATAGAACATATCTTCAAAGCTATCAGCCTAAAGAAAAAAAAGCGCCGCACCACAACCGGGTGGACTCGAACCTCCAACATATCGGTTAACAGCTGATCGCGCTAGCCAATCGCGCCACGAAGACAGTCGTGCTCCACTCTCATCACCATCAGAACATATCTTAAAAGCTATCAGCCTAAAGAAAAAAAAGCGCCGCACCACCACCGGGTGGACTCGAACCTCCAACCTTTCAGTTAACAGCCGATCGAGCTAGCCAATTGCGCCACGGAGACAGTCCTGCTCCACTTTCACCACCATTAGAACGTATCTTCAAAACTATCAGCCCAAAGAAAAAAAAGAGCCGCACCCCCAACGGGTGGGCTCGAAACTCTAACCTTTCGGTTAAAAGCCGATCACGCAAGCCAATTGCGCCATGGAGACAGTCCTGCTCCACACACACCACCATCAGAACATATCTTCAAAGCTATCAGCCCAAAGAAAAAAAAGCGCCGCACCACCACCGGGTGGGCTCGAATCTCCAACTTTTTGGTTAACAGCCGATCGCGCTAGCCAATTGCGCCACGGAGACAGTCCTGCTCCACTCTCACCACCATCAGAACATAACTTCAAAGCTATCAGCCCAAAGAAAAAAAAGCGCTGCACCACCACCGCGTGGGCTCGAACCTCCAACCTTTCGGTTAACAGCCGCTCGCGCTAGCCAATTGCGCCACGGAGACAGTCGTGCTTCACTCTCACCAACATCAGAACATATCCTCAAAGCTATCAGCCCAAAGAAAAAAAATCGCCGCACCACCACTGGGTGGGCTCGAACCTTCAACTTTTCGGTTAACAGCCGATCGCGCTAGCCAATTGCGCCACGGAGACAGTCTTGCTCCACTCTCACCACCATCACAACATATCTTCAAAGCTATCAGCCCAAAGTAAAAAAAGCGCCGCACCACCACCGGGTGGGCTCGAACCTCCAACTTTTCGGTTAAGAGCCGATCGCGCTAGCCAATTGCGCCACGGAGACAGTCGTGCTCCACTCCCACCACCATCAGAACATATCTTCAAAGCTATTAGCGCAAAGAAAAAAAAGCGCCACACCACCACCGGGAGGGCTCGAACTTCCAACCTTTCGGTTAACAGCCGATCGCGCTAGCCAATTGCGCCACGGAGACAGTCCTGCTCCACTCTCACCACCATCATAACATATCTTCAAAGCTATCAGCCCAAAGAATGAAAAGACACACCACTCTCGGGAGGGCTCGAACCTCCAACCTTTCAGTTAACAGCCGATCGCGCTAGCCAATCGCGCCACGGAGAGAGTCGTGCTCCACTCTCACCACCATCAGAACACATCTTAAAAGCTATCAGCCTAAAGAAAAAAAAGCGCCGCACCAACCGGGTGGACTCGAACCTCCAACATTTCGGTTAACAGCTGATCGCGCTAGCCAATCGCGCCACAAAGACAGTCGTGCTCCACTCTCACCACCATCAGAACATATCTTCAAAGCTATCAGCGCAAAGAAAAAAAAGCGCCGCACCACTCCCGGGAGGGTTCGCACCTCCAACTTTTCGGTTAACAGCCGATCGCGCTAGCCAATTGCGCCACGGAGAGAGTCCTGCTCCACTCTCATCACCATCAGAACATATCTTCAAAGCTATCAGTCCAAAGAAAAAAAAGCGCCGCACCACCACCGGGTGAGTTCGCACCTCCAACCTTTCAGTTAACAGCCGATCGCGCTAGCCAATTGCGCCACGGAGACAGTCGTGCTCCACTCTCACCACCATCAGAACATATCTTAAAAGCTATAAGCCTAAAGAAAAAAAAAGCGCCGCACCACCACCGGGTGAGCTCGAACCTCCAACATTTCGGTTAACAGCTGATCGCGCTAGCCAATCGCGCCACGAAGACAGTCGTGCTCCACTCTCACCACCATCAGAACATATCTTCAAAGCTATCAGCCCAAAGAATGAAAAGCAACACACCACTCCCGGGAGGGCTCAAACCTCCAACCTTTCAGTTAACAGCCGATCGCGCTAGCCAATTGCGCCACGGAGACAGTCCTGCTCCACTCTCATCACCATCAGAACATATCTTCAAAGCTATCAGTCCAAAGAAAAAAAAGCGCCGCACCACCACCGGGTGAGCTCGCACCTCCAACCTTTCAGTTAACAGCCGATCGCGCTAGCCAATTGCGCCACGTAGACAGCCCTGCTCCACTCTCACCACTATCAGAACATATCTTCAAAGCTATCGGCCCAAAGAAAAAAAAGCGCCGCACCACCACCGGGTGGGCTCGAACCTCCAACTTTTCGGTTAACAGCCGATCGCGCTAGCCAATTGCGCCACGGATACAGTCGTGCTCCACTCTCACCACCATCAGAACATATCTTGAAAGCTATCAGCCTAAAGAAAAAAAAGCGCCGCACCACAACCGGGTGGACTCGAACCTCCAACATATCGGTTAACAGCTGATCGCGCTAGCCAATCGCGCCACGAAGACAGTCGTGCTCCACTCTCATCACCATCAGAACATATCTTAAAAGCTATCAGCCTAAAGAAAAAAAAGCGCCGCACCACCACCGGGTGGACTCGAACCTCCAACCTTTCAATTAACAGCCGATCGAGCTAGCCAATTGCGCCACGGAGACAGTCCTGCTCCACTTTCACCACCATTAGAACGTATCTTCAAAACTATCAGCCCAAAGAAAAAAAAGAGCCGCACCCCCAACGGGTGGGCTCGAAACTCTAACCTTTCGGTTAAAAGCCGATCACGCAAGCCAATTGCGCCATGGAGACAGTCCTGCTCCACACACACCACCATCAGAACATATCTTCAAAGCTATCAGCCCAAAGAAAAAAAAGCGCCGCACCACCACCGGGTGGGCTCGAATCTCCAACTTTTTGGTTAACAGCCGATCGCGCTAGCCAATTGCGCCACGGAGACAGTCCTGCTCCACTCTCACCACCATCAGAACATAACTTCAAAGCTATCAGCCCAAAGAAAAAAAAGCGCTGCACCACCACCGCGTGGGCTCGAACCTCCAACCTTTCGGTTAACAGCCGATCGCGCTAGCCAATTGCGCCACGGAGACAGTCGTGCTTCACTCTCACCGACATCAGAACATATCCTCAAAGCTATCAGCCCAAAGAAAAAAAATCGCCGCACCACCACTGGGTGGGCTCGAACCTTCAACTTTTCGGTTAACAGCCGATCGCGCTAGCCAATTGCGCCACGGAGACAGTCTTGCTCCACTCTCACCACCATCACAACATATCTTCAAAGCTATCAGCCCAAAGTAAAAAAAGCGCCGCACCACCACCGGGTGGGCTCGAACCTCCAACTTTTCGGTTAACAGCCGATCGCGCTAGCCAATTGCGCCACGGAGACAGTCGTGCTCCACTCCCACCACCATCAGAACATATCTTCAAAGCTATTAGCGCAAAGAAAAAAAAGCGCCACACCACCACCGGGAGGGCTCGAACTTCCAACCTTTCGGTTAACAGCCGATCGCGCTAGCCAATTGCGCCACAGAGACAGTCCTGCTCCACTCTCACCACCATCATAACATATCTTCAAAGCTATCAGCCCAAAGAATGAAAAGACACACCACTCTCGGGAGGGCTCGAACCTCCAACCTTTCAGTTAACAGCCGATCGCGCTAGCCAATCGCGCCACGGAGAGAGTCGTGCTCCACTCTCACCACCATCAGAACACATCTTAAAAGCTATCAGCCTAAAGAAAAAAAAGCGCCGCACCAACCGGGTGGACTCGAACCTCCAACATTTCGGTTAACAGCTGATCGCGCTAGCCAATCGCGCCACAAAGACAGTCGTGCTCCACTCTCACCACCATCAGAACATATCTTCAAAGCTATCAGCGCAAAGAAAAAAAAGCGCCGCACCACTCCCGGGAGGGTTCGCACCTCCAACTTTTCGGTTAACAGCCGATCGCGCTAGCCAATTGCGCCACGGAGAGAGTCCTGCTCCACTCTCATCACCATCAGAACATATCTTCAAAGCTATCAGTCCAAAGAAAAAAAAAGCGCCGCACCACCACCGGGTGAGTTCGCACCTCCAACCTTTCAGTTAACAGCCGATCGCGCTAGCCAATTGCGCCACGGAGACAGTCGTGCTCCACTCTCACCACCATCAGAACATATCTTAAAAGCTATAAGCCTAAAGAAAAAAAAAGCGCCGCACCACCACCGGGTGAGCTCGAACCTCCAACATTTCGGTTAACAGCTGATCGCGCTAGCCAATCGCGCCACGAAGACAGTCGTGCTCCACTCTCACCACCATCAGAACATATCTTCAAAGCTATCAGCCCAAAGAATGAAAAGCAACACACCACTCCCGGGAGGGCTCAAACCTCCAACCTTTCAGTTAACAGCCGATCGCGCTAGCCAATTGCGCCACGGAGACAGTCCTGCTCCACTCTCATCACCATCAGAACATATCTTCAAAGCTATCAGTCCAAAGAAAAAAAAGCGCCGCACCACCACCGGGTGAGCTCGCACCTCCAACCTTTCAGTTAACAGCCGATCGCGCTAGCCAATTGCGCCACGGAGACAGTCGTGCTCCACTCTCACCACCATCAGAACATATCTTAAAAGCTATAAGCCTAAAGAAAAAAAAGCGCCGCACCACCACCGGGTGAGCTCGAACCTCCAACATTTCGGTTAACAGCTGATCGCGCTAGCCAATCGCGCCACGAAGACAGTCGTGCTCCACTCTCACCACCATCAGAACATATCTTCAAAGCAATCAGCCCAATGAATGAAAAGCAACACACCACTCCCGGGAGGGCTCAAACCTCCAACCTTTCAGTTAACAGCCGATCGCGCTAGCCAATTGCGCCACGGAGACAGCCCTGCTCCACTCTCACCACTATCAGAACATATCTTCAAAGCTATCAGCCCAAAGAAAAAAAAGCGCCGCACCACCACCGGGTGGGCTCGAACCTCCAACTTTTCCGTTAACACCCGATCGCGCTAGCCAATTGCGCCACGGAGACAGGCGTGCTCCACTCTCACCACCATCAGAACATATCCTAAAAGCTATCAGCCTAAAGAAAAAAAAGCGCCGCACCACAACCGGGTGGTCTCGAACCTCCAACATATCGGTTAACAGCTGATCGCGCTAGCCAATCGCGCCACGAAGACAGTCGTGCTCCACTCTCATCACCATCAGAACATATCTTAAAAGCTATCAGCCCAAAGAAAAAAAAGCGCCGCACCACCACCGGGTGGGCTTGAACCTCCAACCTTTCGTTTAACAGCCGATCGCGCTAGCCAATTGCGCCACGGAGACAGTCGTGCTTCACTCTCACCACCATCAGAATATAGCTTCAAAGCTATCAGCGGAAAGAAAAAAGCAACACACCACTCCCGGGAGGGCTCGAAACTCCAACCTATCGATTAACAGCCGAGCGCGCTAGCCATTTGCGCCACGGAGACAGTCCTGCTCCACTCTTACCACCATCACAACATATCTTCAAAGCTATTAGCGCAAAGAAAAAAAAAGCGCCGCACCACCACCGGGTGGGCTCGAAACTCCAACCTTTCGGTTAACAGCCGATCGCGCTAGCCAATTGCGTCAAGCAGACAGTCCTGCTCCACTCTCACCACCATCAGAACATATCTTCAAAGCTATCAGCCCAAAGAAAAAAAAGCGCCGCACCACCACCGGGTGGGCTTGAACCTCCAACCTTTCGGTTAACAGCCGATCGCGCTAGCCAATTGCGCCACGGAGACAGTCGTGCTTCACTCTCACCACCATCAGAACATAGCTTCAAAGCTATCAGCGGAAAGAAAAAAGCAACACACCACTCCCGGGAGGGCTCGAAACTCCAACCTATCGGTTAACACCCGATCGCGCTAGCCAATTGCGCCACGGAGACAGGCGTGCTCCACTCTCACCACCATCAGAACATATCCTAAAAGCTATCAGCCTAAAGAAAAAAAAGCGCCGCACCACAACCGGGTGGTCTCGAACCTCCAACATATCGGTTAACAGCTGATCGCGCTAGCCAATCGTGCCACCAAGACAGTCGTGCTCCACTCTCATCACCATCAGAACATATCTTAAAAGCTTTCAGCGGAAAGAAAAAAGCAACACACCACTCCCGGGAGGGCTCGAAACTCCAACCTATCGATTAACAGCCGAGCGCGCTAGCCATTTGCGCCACGGAGACAGTCCTGCTCCACTCTTACCACCATCACAACATATCTTCAAAGCTATTAGCGCAAAGAAAAAAAAAAGCGCCACACCACCACCGGTTGGGCTCGAAACTCCAACCTTTCGGTTAACAGCCGATCGCGTTAGCCCATTGCGCTACAAAGACAGTCGAGCTCCACTCTCACACCATCTGAACATATCTTCAAAGCTATCAGCCCAAAGAAAAAAAGCGCCGCACCACCACCGGGTGGGCTCAAAAATCCAACCTTTCGGTTAACAGCCGATCACGCTAGCCAATTTCGCCACGGAGACAGTCCTGCTCCACACTCACCACCATCAGAACATATCTTCAAAGCCATCAGCCCAAAGAAAAAAAAGCGCCGCACCACAACCGGGTGGGCTCGAACCTCAAATTTTTTGGTTAACAGCCGATCGCGCTAGCCAATTGCGCCACGGAGACAGTCCTGCTCCACTCTCACCACCATCAGAACATAACTTCAAAGCTATCAGCCCAAAGAAAAAAAGCGCCGCACCACCACCGCGTGGGCTCGAACCTCCAACCTTTCGGTTAACAGCCGATCACGCTAGCCAATCGCGCCACGGAGACAGTCGTGCTCCACTCTCACCAACATCAGAACAAATCTTCAAACTATCAGCGCAAAGAAAAAAGCAACACACCACTCCCGGGAGGGCTCGAAACTCCTACCTATCGGTTAACAGCCGATCGCGCTAGCCAATTGCGCCACGAAGAGAGTCCTGCTCCACTATCACCACCATCAGAACATATCTTCAAAGCTATCAGCCCAAAGAAACAAAAAGCGCCACACCACCACCGGGTGGGCTCGAAACTCCTACCTATCGGTTAACAGCCGATCGCGCTAGCCAATTGCGCCACGGTGACAGTCGGGCTCCACTCTCACCACCATCAGAACATATCTTCAAAGCTATCAGCCCAAAGAAAAAAAAGCGCCGCACCACCACCGGGTGGGCTCGAACCTCCAATTTTTCGGTTAACAGCCGATCGCGCTAGCCAATTGTGCCACGGAGACAGTCCTGCTCCACTCTCACCACCATCAGAACATATCTTCAAAGCTATCAGCCGAAAGAAAAAAAAGCGCCGCACCACCACCGGGTGGGCTCGAAACTCCAACCTTTCGGTTAACAGCCGATCGCGCTAGCCAATTGCACCACAAAGACAGACGTGCTCCACTCTCACCACCATCAGAACATATCTTCAAAGCTATCAGCGCAAAGAAAAAAAAGCGACACACCGTCCCCGGGTGGGCTCAAACCTCCAACCTTTTGGTTAACAGCCGACCACGCTAGCCAATTGCGCCACGGAGACAGTCCTGCTCCACTCTCACCACCATCAGAACATATCTTCAAAGTATTCAGCCCATAGAATGAAAAGCAACACACCACTCCCGGGAGGGCTCGAACCTCCAACTTTTCGGTTAACAGCCGATCGCCCTAGCCAATTGCGCCACGGAGACAGTCGCGCTCCACTCTCACCACCATCACAACATATCTTCAAAGCTATCAGTCCAAAGAAAAAAAAGCGCCGCACCACCACCGGGTGGGCTCGAAACTCCAGCCTTTCGGTTAACAGCCGATCGCGCTAGCCCATTGCGCCACGGAGACAGTCGTGCTTCACTCTCACCACCGTCAGAACATTTCTTCAGAGCTATCAGCCCAAAGGAAAAAAAGCGCCGCACCACCACCGGGTGGGCTCGAACCTCCAACTTTTCGGTTAACAGCCGATCGCGCTAGCCACTTGCCCCACGGAAACAGTCCTGCTCCACTCTCACCACCATCAGAACATATCTTAAAAGCTATCAGCCTAAAGAAAAAAAAGCGCCGCACCACCACCGGGTGCGCTCGAACCTCCAACATTCCGGTTAACAGCTGATCGCGCTAGCCAATCGCGCCACGAAGACAGTCGTGCTCCACTCTCACCACCATCAGAACATATCTTCAAAGCTATCAGCCCAAAGAATGAAAAGCAACACACCACTCCCGGGAGGGCTCCAACCTCCAACGTTTCATTTAACAGCCGATCGCGCTAGCCAATTGCGCCACGGAGACAGTCATGCTCCACTCTCACCACCATCAGAACATATCTTCAAAGCTATCAGCCCAAAGAAAAAAAAGCGCCGCACCACCACCGGGTGGGCTCGAACCTCCATCTTTTCGGTGAACAGCCGATCGCGCTAGCCAATTGCGCCACGGAGACAGTCGTGCTCCACTCTCACCACCATCAGAACATATCTTCAAAGCTATTAGCGCAAAGAAAAAAAAGCGCCACACCACCACCGGGAGGGCTCGAACTTCCAACCTTTCGGTTAACAGCCGATCGCGCTAGCCAATTGCGCCACGGAGACAGTCCTGCTCCACTCTCACCACCATCAGAACATATCTTCAAAGCTATCAGCCCAAAGAATGAAAAGACACACCACTCTCGGGAGGGCTCGAACCTCCAACCTTTCAGTTAACAGCCGATCGCGCTAGCCAATCGCGCCACGGAGACAGTCGTGCTCCACTCTCACCACCATCAGAACACATCTTAAAAGCTATCAGCCTAAAGAAAAAAAAGCGCCGCACAACCCGGGTGGACTCGAACCTCCAACATTTCGGTTAACAGCTGATCGCGCTAGCCAATCGCGCCACAAAGACAGTCGTGCTCCACTCTCACCACCATCAGAACATATCTTCAAAGCGATCAGCGCAAAGAAAAAAAAAGCGCCGCACCACTCCCGGGAGGGCTCGAAACTCCAACCTATCGATTAACAGCCGAGCGCGCTAGCCATTTGCGCCACGGAGACAGTCCTGCTCCACTCTTACCACCATCACAACATATCTTCAAAGCTATTAGCGCAAAGAAAAAAAAAGCGCCACACCACCACCGGTTGGGCTCGAAACTCCAACCTTTCGGTTAACAGCCGATCGCGTTAGCCCATTGCGCTACAAAGACAGTCGAGCTCCACTCTCACCACCATCTGAACATATCTTCAAAGCTATCAGCCCAAAGAAAAAAAGCGCCGCACCACCACCGGGTGGGCTCAAAAATCCAACCTTTCGGTTAACAGCCGATCACGCTAGCCAATCGCGCTACGGAGACAGTCGTGCTCCACTCTCACCAACATCAGAACAAATCTTCAAACTATCAGCGCAAAGAAAAAAGCAACACACCACTCCCGGGAGGGCTCGAAACTCCTACCTATCGGTTAACAGCCGATCGCGCTAGCCAATTGCGCCACGAAGAGAGTCCTGCTCCACTATAACCACCATCAGAACATATCTTCAAAGCTATCAGCCCAAAGAAACAAAAAGCGCCACACCACCACCGGGTGGGCTCGAAACTCCAACCTTTCGTTTAACAGCCGATCGCGCTAGCCAATTGCGCCACGGAGACAGTCGTGCTTCACTCTCACCACCATCAGAATATAGCTTCAAAGCTATCAGCGGAAAGAAAAAAGCAACACACCACTCCCGGGAGGGCTCGAAACTCCAACCTATCGATTAACAGCCGAGCGCGCTAGCCATTTGCGCCACGGAGACAGTCCTGCTCCACTCTTACCACCATCACAACATATCTTCAAAGCTATTAGCGCAAAGAAAAAAAAAGCGCCGCACCACCACCGGGTGGGCTCGAAACTCCAACCTTTCGGTTAACAGCCGATCGCGCTAGCCAATTGCGTCAAGCAGACAGTCCTGCTCCACTCTCACCACCATCAGAACATATCTTCAAAGCTATCAGCCCAAAGAAAAAAAAGCGCCGCACCACCACCGGGTGGGCTTGAACCTCCAACCTTTCGGTTAACAGCCGATCGCGCTAGCCAATTGCGCCACGGAGACAGTCGTGCTTCACTCTCACCACCATCAGAACATAGCTTCAAAGCTATCAGCGGAAAGAAAAAAGCAACACACCACTCCCGGGAGGGCTCGAAACTCCAACCTATCGGTTAACACCCGATCGCGCTAGCCAATTGCGCCACGGAGACAGGCGTGCTCCACTCTCACCACCATCAGAACATATCCTAAAAGCTATCAGCCTAAAGAAAAAAAAGCGCCGCACCACAACCGGGTGGTCTCGAACCTCCAACATATCGGTTAACAGCTGATCGCGCTAGCCAATCGTGCCACCAAGACAGTCGTGCTCCACTCTCATCACCATCAGAACATATCTTAAAAGCTATCAGCGGAAAGAAAAAAGCAACACACCACTCCCGGGAGGGCTCGAAACTCCAACCTATCGATTAACAGCCGAGCGCGCTAGCCATTTGCGCCACGGAGACAGTCCTGCTCCACTCTTACCACCATCACAACATATCTTCAAAGCTATTAGCGCAAAGAAAAAAAAAAGCGCCACACCACCACCGGTTGGGCTCGAAACTCCAACCTTTCGGTTAACAGCCGATCGCGTTAGCCCATTGCGCTACAAAGACAGTCGAGCTCCACTCTCACCACCATCTGAACATATCTTCAAAGCTATCAGCCCAAAGAAAAAAAGCGCCGCACCACCACCGGGTGGGCTCAAAAATCCAACCTTTCGGTTAACAGCCGATCACGCTAGCCAATTTCGCCACGGAGACAGTCCTGCTCCACACTCACCACCATCAGAACATATCTTCAAAGCCATCAGCCCAAAGAAAAAAAAGCGCCGCACCACAACCGGGTGGGCTCGAACCTCAAATTTTTTGGTTAACAGCCGATCGCGCTAGCCAATTGCGCCACGGAGACAGTCCTGCTCCACTCTCACCACCATCAGAACATAACTTCAAAGCTATCAGCCCAAAGAAAAAAAGCGCCGCACCACCACCGCGTGGGCTCGAACCTCCAACCTTTCGGTTAACAGCCGATCACGCTAGCCAATCGCGCCACGGAGACAGTCGTGCTCCACTCTCACCAACATCAGAACAAATCTTCAAACTATCAGCGCAAAGAAAAAAGCAACACACCACTCCCGGGAGGGCTCGAAACTCCTACCTATCGGTTAACAGCCGATCGCGCTAGCCAATTGCGCCACGAAGAGAGTCCTGCTCCACTATCACCACCATCAGAACATATCTTCAAAGCTATCAGCCCAAAGAAACAAAAAGCGCCACACCACCACCGGGTGGGCTCGAAACTCCTACCTATCGGTTAACAGCCGATCGCGCTAGCCAATTGCGCCACGGTGACAGTCGGGCTCCACTCTCACCACCATCAGAACATATCTTCAAAGCTATCAGCCCAAAGAAAACAAAGCGCCGCACCACCACCGGGTGGGCTCGAACCTCCAATTTTTCGGTTAACAGCCGATCGCGCTAGCCAATTGTGCCACGGAGACAGTCCTGCTCCACTCTCACCACCATCAGAACATATCTTCAAAGCTATCAGCCGAAAGAAAAAAAAGCGCCGCACCACCACCGGGTGGGCTCGAAACTCCAACCTTTCGGTTAACAGCCGATCGCGCTAGCCAATTGCACCACAAAGACAGACGTGCTCCACTCTCACCACCATCAGAACATATCTTCAAAGCTATCAGCGCAAAGAAAAAAAAGCGACACACCGTCCCCGGGTGGGCTCAAACCTCCAACCTTTTGGTTAACAGCCGACCACGCTAGCCAATTGCGCCACGGAGACAGTCCTGCTCCACTCTCACCACCATCAGAACATATCTTCAAAGTATTCAGCCCATAGAATGAAAAGCAACACACCACTCCCGGGAGGGCTCGAACCTCCAACTTTTCGGTTAACAGCCGATCGCCCTAGCCAATTGCGCCACGGAGACAGTCGTGCTCCTCTCTCACCACCATCAGAACATATCTTAAAAGCTATCAGCCTAAAGAAAAAAAAGCGCCGCACCACCACCGGGTGCGCTCGAACCTCCAACATTCCGGTTAACAGCTGATCGCGCTAGCCAATCGCGCCACGAAGACAGTCGTGCTCCACTCTCACCACCATCAGAACATATCTTCAAAGCTATCAGCCCAAAGAATGAAAAGCAACACACCACTCCCGGGAGGGCTCCAACCTCCAACGTTTCATTTAACAGCCGATCGCGCTAGCCAATTGCGCCACGGAGACAGTCATGCTCCACTCTCACCACCATCAGAACATATCTTCAAAGCTATCAGCCCAAAGAAAAAAAAGCGCCGCACCAACACCGGGTGGGCTCGAACCTCCATCTTTTCGGTGAACAGCCGATCGCGCTAGCCAATTGCGCCACGGAGACAGTCGTGCTCCACTCTCACCACCATCAGAACATATCTTCAAAGCTATTAGCGCAAAGAAAAAAAAGCGCCACACCACCACCGGGAGGGCTCGAACTTCCAACCTTTCGGTTAACAGCCGATCTCGCTAGCCAATTGCGCCACGGAGACAGTCCTGCTCCACTCTCACCACCATCAGAACATATCTTCAAAGCTATCAGCCCAAAGAATGAAAAGACACACCACTCTCGGGAGGGCTCGAACCTCCAACCTTTCAGTTAACAGCCGATCGCGCTAGCCAATCGCGCCACGGAGACAGTCGTGCTCCACTCTCACCACCATCAGAACACATCTTAAAAGCTATCAGCCTAAAGAAAAAAAAGCGCCGCACCAACCGGGTGGACTCGAACCTCCAACATTTCGGTTAACAGCTGATCGCGCTAGCCAATCGCGCCACAAAGACAGTCGTGCTCCACTCTCACCACCATCAGAACATATCTTCAAAGCGATCAGCGCAAAGAAAAAAAAAGCGCCGCACCACTCCCGGGAGGGCTCGAAACTCCAACCTATCGATTAACAGCCGAGCGCGCTAGCCATTTGCGCCACGGAGACAGTCCTGCTCCACTCTTACCACCATCACAACATATCTTCAAAGCTATTAGCGCAAAGAAAAAAAAAGCGCCACACCACCACCGGTTGGGCTCGAAACTCCAACCTTTCGGTTAACAGCCGATCGCGTTAGCCCATTGCGCTACAAAGACAGTCGAGCTCCACTCTCACCACCATCTGAACATATCTTCAAAGCTATCAGCCCAAAGAAAAAAAGCGCCGCACCACCACCGGGTGGGCTCAAAAATCCAACCTTTCGGTTAACAGCCGATCACGCTAGCCAATCGCGCTACGGAGACAGTCGTGCTCCACTCTCACCAACATCAGAACAAATCTTCAAACTATCAGCGCAAAGAAATAGCAACACACCACTCCCGGGAGGGCTCGAAACTCCTACCTATCGGTTAACAGCCGATCGCGCTAGCCAATTGCGCCACGAAGAGAGTCCTGCTCCACTATAACCACCATCAGAACATATCTTCAAAGCTATCAGCCCAAAGAAACAAAAAGCGCCACACCACCACCGGGTGGGCTCGAAACTCCAACCTTTCGTTTAACAGCCGATCGCGCTAGCCAATTGCGCCACGGAGACAGTCGTGCTTCACTCTCACCACCATCAGAATATAGCTTCAAAGCTATCAGCGGAAAGAAAAAAGCAACACACCACTCCCGGGAGGGCTCGAAACTCCAACCTATCGATTAACAGCCGAGCGCGCTAGCCATTTGCGCCACGGAGACAGTCCTGCTCCACTCTTACCACCATCACAACATATCTTCAAAGCTATTAGCGCAAAGAAAAAAAAAGCGCCGCACCACCACCGGGTGGGCTCGAAACTCCAACCTTTCGGTTAACAGCCGATCGCGCTAGCCAATTGCGTCAAGCAGACAGTCCTGCTCCACTCTCACCACCATCAGAACATATCTTCAAAGCTATCAGCCCAAAGAAAAAAAAGCGCCGCACCACCACCGGGTGGGCTTGAACCTCCAACCTTTCGGTTAACAGCCGATCGCGCTAGCCAATTGCGCCACGGAGACAGTCGTGCTTCACTCTCACCACCATCAGAACATAGCTTCAAAGCTATCAGCGGAAAGAAAAAAGCAACACACCACTCCCGGGAGGGCTCGAAACTCCAACCTATCGGTTAACACCCGATCGCGCTAGCCAATTGCGCCACGGAGACAGGCGTGCTCCACTCTCACCACCATCAGAACATATCCTAAAAGCTATCAGCCTAAAGAAAAAAAAGCGCCGCACCACAACCGGGTGGTCTCGAACCTCCAACATATCGGTTAACAGCTGATCGCGCTAGCCAATCGTGCCACCAAGACAGTCGTGCTCCACTCTCATCACCATCAGAACATATCTTAAAAGCTATCAGCGGAAAGAAAAAAGCAACACACCACTCCCGGGAGGGCTCGAAACTCCAACCTATCGATTAACAGCCGAGCGCGCTAGCCATTTGCGCCACGGAGACAGTCCTGCTCCACTCTTACCACCATCACAACATATCTTCAAAGCTATTAGCGCAAAGAAAAAAAAAAGCGCCACACCACCACCGGTTGGGCTCGAAACTCCAACCTTTCGGTTAACAGCCGATCGCGTTAGCCCATTGCGCTACAAAGACAGTCGAGCTCCACTCTCACCACCATCTGAACATATCTTCAAAGCTATCAGCCCAAAGAAAAAAAGCGCCGCACCACCACCGGGTGGGCTCAAAAATCCAACCTTTCGGTTAACAGCCGATCACGCTAGCCAATTTCGCCACGGAGACAGTCCTGCTCCACACTCACCACCATCAGAACATATCTTCAAAGCCATCAGCCCAAAGAAAAAAAAGCGCCGCACCACAACCGGGTGGGCTCGAACCTCAAATTTTTTGGTTAACAGCCGATCGCGCTAGCCAATTGCGCCACGGAGACAGTCCTGCTCCACTCTCACCACCATCAGAACATAACTTCAAAGCTATCAGCCCAAAGAAAAAAAGCGCCGCACCACCACCGCGTGGGCTCGAACCTCCAACCTTTCGGTTAACAGCCGATCACGCTAGCCAATCGCGCCACGGAGACAGTCGTGCTCCACTCTCACCAACATCAGAACAAATCTTCAAACTATCAGCGCAAAGAAAAAAGCAACACACCACTCCCGGGAGGGCTCGAAACTCCTACCTATCGGTTAACAGCCGATCGCGCTAGCCAATTGCGCCACGAAGAGAGTCCTGCTCCACTATCACCACCATCAGAACATATCTTCAAAGCTATCAGCCCAAAGAAACAAAAAGCGCCACACCACCACCGGGTGGGCTCGAAACTCCTACCTATCGGTTAACAGCCGATCGCGCTAGCCAATTGCGCCACGGTGACAGTCGGGCTCCACTCTCACCACCATCAGAACATATCTTCAAAGCTATCAGCCCAAAGAAAACAAAGCGCCGCACCACCACCGGGTGGGCTCGAACCTCCAATTTTTCGGTTAACAGCCGATCGCGCTAGCCAATTGTGCCACGGAGACAGTCCTGCTCCACTCTCACCACCATCAGAACATATCTTCAAAGCTATCAGCCGAAAGAAAAAAAAGCGCCGCACCACCACCGGGTGGGCTCGAAACTCCAACCTTTCGGTTAACAGCCGATCGCGCTAGCCAATTGCACCACAAAGACAGACGTGCTCCACTCTCACCACCATCAGAACATATCTTCAAAGCTATCAGCGCAAAGAAAAAAAAGCGACACACCGTCCCCGGGTGGGCTCAAACCTCCAACCTTTTGGTTAACAGCCGACCACGCTAGCCAATTGCGCCACGGAGACAGTCCTGCTCCACTCTCACCACCATCAGAACATATCTTCAAAGTATTCAGCCCATAGAATGAAAAGCAACACACCACTCCCGGGAGGGCTCGAACCTCCAACTTTTCGGTTAACAGCCGATCGCCCTAGCCAATTGCGCCACGGAGACAGTCGTGCTCCTCTCTCACCACCATCAGAACATATCTTAAAAGCTATCAGCCTAAAGAAAAAAAAGCGCCGCACCACCACCGGGTGCGCTCGAACCTCCAACATTCCGGTTAACAGCTGATCGCGCTAGCCAATCGCGCCACGAAGACAGTCGTGCTCCACTCTCACCACCATCAGAACATATCTTCAAAGCTATCAGCCCAAAGAATGAAAAGCAACACACCACTCCCGGGAGGGCTCCAACCTCCAACGTTTCATTTAACAGCCGATCGCGCTAGCCAATTGCGCCACGGAGACAGTCATGCTCCACTCTCACCACCATCAGAACATATCTTCAAAGCTATCAGCCCAAAGAAAAAAAAGCGCCGCACCAACACCGGGTGGGCTCGAACCTCCATCTTTTCGGTGAACAGCCGATCGCGCTAGCCAATTGCGCCACGGAGACAGTCGTGCTCCACTCTCACCACCATCAGAACATATCTTCAAAGCTATTAGCGCAAAGAAAAAAAAGCGCCACACCACCACCGGGAGGGCTCGAACTTCCAACCTTTCGGTTAACAGCCGATCTCGCTAGCCAATTGCGCCACGGAGACAGTCCTGCTCCACTCTCACCACCATCAGAACATATCTTCAAAGCTATCAGCCCAAAGAATGAAAAGACACACCACTCTCGGGAGGGCTCGAACCTCCAACCTTTCAGTTAACAGCCGATCGCGCTAGCCAATCGCGCCACGGAGACAGTCGTGCTCCACTCTCACCACCATCAGAACACATCTTAAAAGCTATCAGCCTAAAGAAAAAAAAGCGCCGCACCAACCGGGTGGACTCGAACCTCCAACATTTCGGTTAACAGCTGATCGCGCTAGCCAATCGCGCCACAAAGACAGTCGTGCTCCACTCTCACCACCATCAGAACATATCTTCAAAGCGATCAGCGCAAAGAAAAAAAAAGCGCCGCACCACTCCCGGGAGGGCTCGAAACTCCAACCTATCGATTAACAGCCGAGCGCGCTAGCCATTTGCGCCACGGAGACAGTCCTGCTCCACTCTTACCACCATCACAACATATCTTCAAAGCTATTAGCGCAAAGAAAAAAAAAAGCGCCACACCACCACCGGTTGGGCTCGAAACTCCAACCTTTCGGTTAACAGCCGATCGCGTTAGCCCATTGCGCTACAAAGACAGTCGAGCTCCACTCTCACCACCATCTGAACATATCTTCAAAGCTATCAGCCCAAAGAAAAAAAGCGCCGCACCACCACCGGGTGGGCTCAAAAATCCAACCTTTCGGTTAACAGCCGATCACGCTAGCCAATCGCGCTACGGAGACAGTCGTGCTCCACTCTCACCAACATCAGAACAAATCTTCAAACTATCAGCGCAAAGAAAAAAGCAACACACCACTCCCGGGAGGGCTCGAAACTCCTACCTATCGGTTAACAGCCGATCGCGCTAGCCAATTGCGCCACGAAGAGAGTCCTGCTCCACTATAACCACCATCAGAACATATCTTCAAAGCTATCAGCCCAAAGAAACAAAAAGCGCCACACCACCACCGGGTGGGCTCGAAACTCCTACCTATCGGTTAACAGCCGATCGCGCTAGCCAATTGCGCCACGGTGACAGTCGTGCTCCACTCTCACCACCATCAGAACATATCTTCAAAGCTATCAGCCCAAAGAAAAAAAAGCGCCGCACCACCACCGGGTGGGCTCGAACCTCCAATTTTTCGGTTAACAGCCGATCGCGCTAGCCAATTGCGCCACGGAGACAGTCCTGCTCCACTCTCACCACCATCAGAACATATCTTCAAAGCTATCAGCCGAGAGAAAAAAAAGCGCCGCACCACCACCGGGTGGGCTCGAAACTCCAACCTTTCGGTTAACAGCCGATCGCGCTAGCCAATTGCACCACAAAGACAGACGTGCTCCACTCTCACCACCATCAGAACATATCTTCAAAGCTATCAGCGCAAAGAAAAAAAAGCGACACACCGTCCCCGGGTGGGCTCAAACCTCCAACCTTTTGGTTAACAGCCGACCACGCTAGCCAATTGCGCCACGGAGACAGTCCTGCTCCACTCTCACCACCATCAGAACATATCTTCAAAGTATTCAGCCCATAGAATGAAAAGCAACACACCACTCCCGGGAGGGCTCGAACCTCCAACTTTTCGGTTAACAGCCGATCGCCCTAGCCAATTGCGCCACGGAGACAGTCGTGCTCCACTCTCACCACCATCACAACATATCTTCAAAGCTATCAGTCCAAAGAAAAAAAAGCGCCGCACCACCACCGGGTGGGCTCGAAACTCCAGCCTTTCGGTTAACAGCCGATCGCGCTAGCCCATTGCGCCACGGAGACAGTCGTGCTTCACTCTCACCACCGTCAGAACATTTCTTCAGAGCTATCAGCCCAAAGGAAAAAAAGCGCCGCACCACCACCGGGTGGGCTCGAACCTCCAACTTTTCGGTAAACAGCCGATCGCGCTAGCCACTTGCCCCACGGAAACAGTCCTGCTCCACTCTCACCACCATCAGAACATATCTTCAAAGCTATCAGCCCAAAGAAAAAAAAGCGCCGCACCACCACCGGGTGGGCTCGAACCTCCAACCTTTCGGTTAACAGCCGATCGCGCTAGCCAATTGCGCCGCAAAGACAGACGTGCTCCACTCTCACCACCATCAGAACATATCTTCAAAGCTATCAGCGCAAAGAAAAAAAAGCGACACACCGTCCCCGGGTGGGATCAAACCTCCAACCTTTCGGTTAACAGACGATCGCGCTAGCCAATTGCGCCACGGAGACAGTCCTGCTCCACTCTCACCACCATCAGAACATATCTTCAGAGCTAACAGCCCATGGAATGAAAAGCAACACACCACTCCCGGGAGGGCTCGAACCTCCAACCTTTCAGTTAACAGCCGATCGCGCTAGCCAATTGCGCCACGGAGACAGTCGTGCTCCACTCTCACCACCATCAGAACATATCTTAAAAGCTATCAGCCTAAAGAAAAAAAAGCGCCGCACCACCACCGGGTGCGCTCGAACCTCCAACATTCCGGTTAACAGCTGATCGCGCTAGCCAATCGCGCCACGAAGACAGTCGTGCTCCACTCTCACCACCATCAGAACATATCTTCAAAGCTATCAGCCCAAAGAATGAAAAGCAACACACCACTCCCGGGAGGGCTCGAACCTCCAACGTTTCAATTAACAGCCGATCGCGCTAGCCAATTGCGCCACGGAGACAGTCATGCTCCACTCTCACCACCATCAGAACATATCTTCAAAGCTATCAGCCCAAAGAAAAAAAAGCGCCGCACCACCACCGGGTGGGCTCGAACCTCCAACTTTTCGGTTAACAGCCGATCGCGCTAGCCAATTGCGCCACGGAGACAGTCGTGCTCCACTCTCACCACCATCAGAACATATCTTCAAAGCTATTAGCGCAAAGAAAAAAAAGCGCCACACCACCACCGGGAGGGCTCGAACTTCCAACCTTTCGGTTAACAGCCGATCGCGCTAGCCAATTGCGCCACGGAGACAGTCCTGCTCCAATCTCACCACCATCAGAACATATCTTCAAAGCTATCAGCCCAAAGAATGAAAAGACACACCACTCTCGGGAGGGCTCGAACCTCCAACCTTTCAGTTAACAGCCGATCGCGCTAGCCAATCGCGCCACGGAGACAGTCGTGCTCCACTCTCACCACCATCAGAACACATCTTAAAAGCTATCAGCCTAAAGAAAAAAAAGCGCCGCACCAACCGGGTGGACTCGAACCTCCAAAATTTCGGTTAACAGCTGATCGCGCTAGCCAATCGCGCCACAAAGACAGTCGTGCTCCACTCTCACCACCATCAGAACATATCTTAAAAGCTATAAGCCTAAAGAAAAAAAAGCGCCGCACCACCACCGGGTGAGCTCGAACCTCCAACATTTCGGTTAACAGCCGATCGCGCTAGCCAATCGCGCCACGAAGACAGTCGTGCTCCACTCTCACCACCATCAGAACATATCTTCAATGCTATCAGCCCAAAGAATGAAAAGCAACACACCACTCCCGGGAGGGCTCAAACCTCCAACCTTTCAGTTAACAGCCGATCGCGCTAGCCAATTGCGCCACGGAGACAGCCCTGCTCCACTCTCACCACTATCAGAACATATCTTCAAAGCTATCAGCCCAAAGAAAAAAAAGCGCCGCACCACCACCGGGTGGGCTCGAACCTCCAACTTTTCGGTTAACACCCGATCGCGCTAGCCAATTGCGCCACGGAGACAGGCGTGCTCCACTCTCACCACCATCAGAACATATCCTAAAAGCTATCAGCCTAAAGAAAAAAAAGCGCCGCACCACAACCGGGTGGTCTCGAACCTCCAACATATCGGTTAACAGCTGACCGCGCTAGCCAATCGCGCCACGAAGACAGTCGTGCTCCACTCTCATCACCATCAGAACATATCTTAAAAGCTATCAGCCCAAAGAAAAAAAAGCGCCGCACCACCACCGGGTGGGCTTGAACCTCCAACCTTTCGGTTAACAGCCGATCGCGCTAGCCAATTGCGCCACGGAGACAGTCGTGCTTCACTCTCACCACCATCAGAACATAGCTTCAAAGCTATCAGCGGAAAGAAAAAAGCAACACACCACTCCCGGGAGGGCTCGAAACTCCAACCTATCGATTAACAGCCGAGCGCGCTAGCCATTTGCGCCACGGAGACAGTCCTGCTCCACTCTTACCACCATCACAACATATCTTCAAAGCTATTAGCGCAAAGAAAAAAAAAGCGCCGCACCACCACCGGGTGGGCTCGAAACTCCAACCTTTCGGTTAACAGCCGATCGCACTAGCCTATTGCGTCAAGCAGACAGTCCTGCTCCACTCTCACCACCATCAGAACATATCTTCAAAGCTATCAGCGAAAAGCAAAAAGCAACACACCACTCCCGGGAGGGCTCGAACCTCCAACTTTTCGGTTAACAGCCGATCGCGCTAGCCAATTGCGCCACGGAGACAGTCCTGCTCCACTCTCACCACCATCAGAACATATCTTCAAAGCTATCAGCCTAAAGAAAAAAAAGCGCCGCACCACCACCGGGTGGGCTCGAACCTCCAACCTTTTGGTTAACAGCCGATCGCGCTCGCCATTTGCGCCAAGGTGACAGCCGTGCTCCACTCTCACCACCGTCAGAATATTTCTTCAGAGCTATCAGCCCAAAGAAAAAAAAACGCCGCACCACCCTCGGGTGGGCTCGAACCTCCAACCTTTCGGTTAACAGCCGATCGCGCTAGCCAATTGCGCCGCGGAGACAGTCGTGCCCCACTTTCACCACCATCAGAACATATCTTCAAAGCTATCAGAGCAAAGAAAAAAGCAACACACGACTCCCGGGAGGGCTCAAAACTCTAACCTTTCGGTTAACAGCCGATCGCGCTAGCCAATTGCGCCACGGTGACAGTCCTGCTCCACTCTCACCACCATCAGAACATATCTTCAAAGCTATCAGCCCAAAGAAAAAAAGCTCCGCACCACCACCGGGTGGGCTCGAAACTCCAACCTTTCGGTTAACAGCCGATCGCGCTAGCCAATTGCGCCAAGGAGACAGTCCTGCTCCACTCTAACCACCATCAGAACATAATTTCAAAGCTATCAGCCCAAAGAAAAAAAGCGCCGCACCATCACCGGGAGGGCTCGAACTTCCAACCTTTCGGTTAACAGCCGATCGCGCTAGCCAATTGCGCCACGGAGACAGTCCTGCTCCCCTCTCACCACCATCAGAACATATCTTCAAAGCTATCAGCCCAAAGAATGAAAAGCAACACACCACTCTCGGGAGGGCTCGAACCTCCAACCTTTCAGTTAACAGCCGATCGCGCTAGCCAATCGCGCCACGGAGACAGTCGTGCTCCACTCTCACCACCATCAGAACACATCTTAAAAGCTATCAGCCTGAAGAAAAAAAAGCGCCGCACCAACCGGGCGGAATCGAACCTCCAACATTTCGGTTAACAGCTGATCGCGCTAGCCAATCGCGCCACAAAGACAGTCGTGCTCCACTCTCACCACCATTAGAACATATCTTCAAAGCTATCAGCCCAAAGAATCAAAAGCAACACACCACTCCCGAGAGGGCTCGTACCTCCAACCTTTAAGTTAACAGCCGATCGCGCTAGCCAAATGCGCCACGGAGACAGTCCTGCTCCCCTCTCACCACCAATAGAACATATCTTCAAAGCTATCAGCCCAAAGAAAAAAAGCGCCACACCACCACTGGGTGGGCTCGAGCCTCCAACCTTTCGGTTAACAGCCGATCGCGCTAGCCAATCGCGCCACGGAGACAGTCGTGCTCCACTCTCACCACCATCAGAATATATCTTGAAAGCTATCAGCGCAAATAAAAAAGCAACACACCTCTCCCGGGAGGGCTCGAACCTCCAACTTTTCGGTTAACAGCCGATCGCGCTAGCCAATTGAGCCACGGAGACAGTCCTGCTCTACTCTCACCACCATCAGAACATATCTTCAAAGCTATCAGCGCAAAGAAAAAAGGAACACACCACTCCAGGGAGGGCTCGCACCTCCAACTTTTCGGTTAACAGCCGATCGCGCTAGCCAATTGCGCCACGGAGAAAGTCCTGCTCCACTCTCGTCACCATCAGAACATATCTTCAAAGCTATCAGTCCAAAGAAAAAAAAGCGCCGCACCACCGCCGGGTGAGCTCGCACCTCCAACCTTTCAGTTAACAGCCGACCGCGCTAGCCAATTGCGCCACGGAGACAGTCGTGCTCCGCTCTCACCACCATCAGAACATATCTTAAAAGCTATCAGCCTAAAGAAAAAAAAGCGCCGCACCACCACTGGGTGGGCTCGAACCTCCAACTTTTCGGTTAACAGCTGATCGCGGTAGCCAATCGCGCCACGAAGACAGTCGTGCTCCACTCTCACCACCATCAGAACATATCTTCAAAGCTATCAGCGCAAAGACAAAAGCAACACACCCCTCCCGGGAGTGCTCGAAACTCCAACCTTTCGGTTAACAGCCGATCGCGCTAGCCAATTGCGCCACGGAGACAGCCCTGCTCCACTCTCACCACTATCAGAACATATCTTCAAAGCTATCGGCCCAAAGAAAAAAAAGCGCCGCAACACCACCGGGTGGGCTCGAACCTCCAACTTTTCGGTTAACAGCCGATCGCGCTAGCCAATTGCGCCACGGGTACAGTCGTGCTCCACTCTCACCACCATCAGAACATATCTTGAAAGCTATCAGCCTAAAGAAAAAAAAAAGCGCCGCACCACAACCGGGTGGACTCGAACCTCCAACATATCGGTTAACAGCTGACCGCGCTAGCCAATCGCGCCACGAAGACAGTCGTGCTCCACTCTCATCACCATCAGAACATATCTTAAAAGCTATCAGCCTAAAGAAAAAAAAGCGCCGCACCACCACCGGGTGGACTCGAACCTCCAACCTTTCAGTTAACAGCCGATCGAGCTAGCCAATTGCGCCACGGAGACAGTCCTGCTCCACTTTCACCACCATTAGAACGTATCTTCAAAACTATCAGCCCAAAGAAAAAAAAGAGCCGCACCCCCAACGGGTGGGCTCGAAACTCTAACCTTTCGGTTAAAAGCCGATCACGCAAGCCAATTGCGCCATGGAGACAGTCCTGCTCCACACACACCACCATCAGAACATATCTTCAAAGCTATCAGCCCAAAGAAAAAAAAGCGCCGCACCACCACCGGGTGGGCTCGAAACTCCAACCTTTCGGTTAACAGCCGATCGCGCTAGCCAATTGCGCCAAGCTGACAGTCCTGCTCCACTCTCACCACCATCAGAACATATCTTCAAAGCTATCAGCGAAAAGAAAAAAGCAACACACCACTCCCGGGAGGGCTCGAACCTCCTACTTTTCGGTTAACAGCCGATCGCGCTAGCCAATTGCGCCACGAAGACAGTCCTGCTCCACGCTCACCACCATCAGAACATATCTTCAAAGCTATCAGCCTAAAGAAAAAAAAGCGCCGCACCACTCTCGGGAGGGCTCGAACCTCCAACCTTTCAGTTAACAGCCGATCGCGCTAGCCAATCGCGCCACGGAGACAGTCGTGCTCCACTCTCACCTTCATCAGAACACATCTTAAAAGCTATCAGCCTAAAGAAAAAAAAGCGCCGCACCAACCGGGTGGACTCGAACCTCCAACATTTCGGTTAACAGCTGATCGCGCTAGCCAATCGCGCCACGAAGACAGTCGTGCTCCACTCTCACCACCATCAGAACATATCTTCAAAGCTATCAGCCCAAAGAATGAAAAGCAACACACCACTCCCGGGAGGGCTCAAACCTCCAACCTTTCAGTTAACAGCCGATCGCGCTAGCCAATTGCGCCACGGAGACAGCCCTGCTCCACTCTCACCACTATCAGAACATATCTTCAAAGCTATCAGCCCAAAGAAAAAAAAGCGCCGCACCACCACCGGGTGGGCTCGAACCTCCAACTTTTCGGTTAACACCCGATCGCGCTAGCCAATTGCGCCACGGAGACAGGCGTGCTCCACTCTTACCACAATCAGAACATATCCTAAAAGCTATCAGCCTAAAGAAAAAAAAGCGCCGCACCACAACCGGGTGGTCTCGAACCTCCAACATATCGGTTAACAGCTGACCGCGCTAGCCAATCGCGCCACGAAGACAGTCGTGCTCCACTCTCATCACCATCAGAACATATCTTAAAAGCTATCAGCCCAAAGAAAAAAAAGCGCCGCACCACCACCGGGTGGGCTTGAACCTCCAACCTTTCGGTTGACAGCCGATCGCGCTAGCCAATTGCGCCACGGAGACAGTCGTGCTTCACTCTCACCACCATCAGAACATAGCTTCAAAGCTATCAGCGGAAAGAAAAAAGCAACACACCACTCCCGGGAGGGCTCGAAACTCCAACCTATCGATTAACAGCCGAGCGCGCTAGCCATTTGCGCCACGGAGACAGTCCTGCTCCACTCTTACCCCCATCACAACATATCTTCAAAGCTATTAGCGCAAAGAAAAAAAAAGCGCCGCACCACCACCGGGTGGGCTCGAAACTCCAACCTTTCGGTTAACAGCCGATCGCGCTAGCCTATTGCGTCAAGCAGACAGTCCTGCTCCACTCTCACCACCATCAGAACATATCTTCAAAGCTATCAGCGAAAAGAAAAAAGCAACACACCACTCCCGGGAGGGCTCGAACCTCCAACTTTTCGGTTAACAGCCGATCGCGCTAGCCAATTGCGCCACGGAGACAGTCCTGCTCCACTCTCACCACCATCAGAACATATCTTCAAAGCTATCAGCCTAAAGAAAAAAAAGCGCCGCACCACCACCGGGTGGGCTCGAACCTCCAACCTTTTGGTTAACAGCCGATCGCGCTCGCCATTTGCGCCAAGGTGACAGCCGTGCTCCACTCTCACCACCGTCAGAATATTTCTTCAGAGCTATCAGCCCAAAGAAAAAAAAACGCCGCACCACCATCGGGTGGGCTCGAACCTCCAACCTTTCGGTTAACAGCCGATCGCGCTAGCCAATTGCGCCGCGGAGACAGTCGTGCCCCACTTTCACCACCATCAGAACATATCTTCAAAGCTATCAGAGCAAAGAAAAAAGCAACACACGACTCCCGGGAGGGCTCGAAACTCTAACCTTTCGGTTAACAGCCGATCGCGCAAGCCAATTGCGCCACGGTGACAGTCCTGCTCCACTCTCACCACCATCAGAACATATCTTCAAAGCTATCAGCCCAAAGAAAAAAAGCTCCGCACCACCACCGGGTGGGCTCGAAACTCCAACCTTTCGGTTAACAGCCGATCGCGCTAGCCAATTGCGCCAAGGAGACAGTCCTGCTCCACTCTAACCACCATCAGAACATAATTTCAAAGCTATCAGCCCAAAGAAAAAAAGCGCCGCACCACCACCGGGAGGGCTCGAACTTCCAACCTTTCGGTTAACAGCCGATCGCGCTAACCAATTGCGCCACGGAGACAGTCCTGCTCCCCTCTCACCACCATCAGAACATATCTTCAAAGCTATCAGCCCAAAGAATGAAAAGCAACACACCACTCTCGGGAGTGCTCGAACCTCCAACCTTTCAGTTAACAGCCGATCGCGCTAGCCAATCGCGCCACGGAGACAGTCGTGCTCCACTCTCACCACCATCAGAACACATCTTAAAAGCTATCAGCCTGAAGAAAAAAAAGCGCCGCACCAACCGGGTGGAATCGAACCTCCAACATTTCGGTTAACAGCTGATCGCGCTAGCCAATCGCGCCACAAAGACAGTCGTGCTCCACTCTCACCACCATTAGAACATATCTTCAAAGCTATCAGCCCAAAGAATCAAAAGCAACACACCACTCCCGAGAGGGCTCGTACCTCTAACCTTTAAGTTAACAGCCGATCGCGCTAGCCAAATGCGCCACGGAGACAGTCCTGCTCCCCTCTCACCACCAATAGAACATATCTTCAAAGCTATCAGCCCAAAGAAAAAAAGCGCCACACCACCACTGGGTGGGCTCGAGCCTCCAACCTTTCGGTTAACAGCCGATCGCGCTAGCCAATCGCGCCACGGAGACAGTCGTGCTCCACTCTCACCACCATCAGAATATATCTTGAAAGCTATCAGCGCAAAGAAAAAAGCAACACACCTCTCCCGGGAGGGCTCGAACCTCCAACTTTTCGGTTAACAGCCGATCGCGCTAGCCAATTGAGCCACGGAGACAGTCCTGCTCTACTCTCACCACCATCAGAACATATCTTCAAAGCTATCAGCGCAAAGAAAAAAGGAACACACCACTCCAGGGAGGGCTCGCACCTCCAACTTTTCGGTTAACAGCCGATCGCGCTAGCCAATTCCGCCACGGAGACAGTCCTGCTCCACTCTCATCACCATCAGAACATATCTTCAAAGCTATCAGTCCAAAGAAAAAAAAGCGCCGCACCACCGCCGGGTGAGCTCGCACCTCCAACCTTTCAGTTAACAGCCGACCGCGCTAGCCAATTGCGCCACGGAGACAGTCGTGCACCGCTCTCACCACCATCAGAACATATCCTAAAAGCTATCAGCCTAAAGAAAAAAAAGCGCCGCACCACCACTGGGTGGGCTCGAACCTCCAACTTTTCGGTTAACAGCTGATCGCGGTAGCCAATCGCGCCACGGAGACAGTCGTGCTCCACTCTCACCACCATCACAACATATCTTCAAAGCTATCAGTCCAAAGAAAAAAAAGCGCCGCACCACCACCGGGTGGGCTCGAAACTCCAGCCTTTCGGTTAACAGCCGATCGCGCTAGCCCATTGCGCCACGGAGACAGTCGTGCTTCACTCTCACCACCGTCAGAACATTTCTTCAGAGCTATCAGCCCAAAGGAAAAAAAGCGCCGCACCACCACCGGGTGGGCTCGAACCTCCAACTTTTCGGTAAACAGCCGATCGCGCTAGCCACTTGCCCCACGGAAACAGTCCTGCTCCACTCTCACCACCATCAGAACATATCTTCAAAGCTATCAGCCCAAAGAAAAAAAAGCGCCGCACCACCACCGGGTGGGCTCGAACCTCCAACCTTTCGGTTAACAGCCGATCGCGCTAGCCAATTGCGCCGCAAAGACAGACGTGCTCCACTCTCACCACCATCAGAACATATCTTCAAAGCTATCAGCGCAAAGAAAAAAAAGCGACACACCGTCCCCGGGTGGGATCAAACCTCCAACCTTTCGGTTAACAGACGATCGCGCTAGCCAATTGCGCCACGGAGACAGTCCTGCTCCACTCTCACCACCATCAGAACATATCTTCAGAGCTATCAGCCCATGGAATGAAAAGCAACACACCACTCCCGGGAGGGCTCGAACGTCCAACCTTTCAGTTAACAGCCGATCGCGCTAGCCAATTGCGCCACGGAGACAGTCGTGCTCCACTCTCACCACCATCAGAACATATCTTAAAAGCTATCAGCCTAAAGAAAAAAAAGCGCCGCACCACCACCGGGTGCGCTCGAACCTCCAACATTCCGGTTAACAGCTGATCGCGCTAGCCAATCGCGCCACGAAGACAGTCGTGCTCCACTCTCACCACCATCAGAACATATCTTCAAAGCTATCAGCCCAAAGAATGAAAAGCAACACACCACTCCCGGGAGGGCTCGAACCTCCAACGTTTCAATTAACAGCCGATCGCGCTAGCCAATTGCGCCACGGAGACAGTCATGCTCCACTCTCACCACCATCAGAACATATCTTCAAAGCTATCAGCCCAAAGAAAAAAAAGCGCCGCACCACCACCGGGTGGGCTCGAACCTCCAACTTTTCGGTTAACAGCCGATCGCGCTAGCCAATTGCGCCACGGAGACAGTCGTGCACCGCTCTCACCACCATCAGAACATATCTTAAAAGCTATCAGCCTAAAGAAAAAAAAGCGCCGCACCACCACTGGGTGGGCTCGAACCTCCAACTTTTCGGTTAACAGCTGATCGCGGTAGCCAATCGCGCCACGGAGACAGTCGTGCTCCACTCTCACCACCATCACAACATATCTTCAAAGCTATCAGTCCAAAGAAAAAAAAGCGCCGCACCACCACCGGGTGGGCTCGAAACTCCAGCCTTTCGGTTAACAGCCGATCGCGCTAGCCCATTGCGCCACGGAGACAGTCGTGCTTCACTCTCACCACCGTCAGAACATTTCTTCAGAGCTATCAGCCCAAAGGAAAAAAAGCGCCGCACCACCACCGGGTGGGCTCGAACCTCCAACTTTTCGGTAAACAGCCGATCGCGCTAGCCACTTGCCCAACGGAGACAGTCGTGCTCCACTCTCACCACCATCAGAACATATCTTCAAAGCTATCAGCCCAAAGAAAAAAAAGCGCCGCACCACCACCGGGTGGGCTCGAACCTCCAACCTTTCGGTTAACAGCCGATCGCGCTAGCCAATTGCGCCGCAAAGACAGACGTGCTCCACTCTCACCACCATCAGAACATATCTTCAAAGCTATCAGCGCAAAGAAAAAAAAGCGACACACCGTCCCCGGGTGGGATCAAACCTCCAACCTTTCGGTTAACAGACGATCGCGCTAGCCAATTGCGCCACGGAGACAGTCCTGCTCCACTCTCACCACCATCAGAACATATCTTCAGAGCTATCAGCCCATGGAATGAAAAGCAACACACCACTCCCGGGAGGGCTCGAACCTCCAACCTTTCAGTTAACAGCCGATCGCGCTAGCCAATTGCGCCACGGAGACAGTCGTGCTCCACTCTCACCACCATCAGAACATATCTTAAAAGCTATCAGCCTAAAGAAAAAAAAGCGCCGCACCACCACCGGGTGCGCTCGAACCTCCAACATTCCGGTTAACAGCTGATCGCGCTAGCCAATCGCGCCACGAAGACAGTCGTGCTCCACTCTCACCACCATCAGAACATATCTTCAAAGCTATCAGCCCAAAGAATGAAAAGCAACACACCACTCCCGGGAGGGCTCGAACCTCCAACGTTTCAATTAACAGCCGATCGCGCTAGCCAATTGCGCCACGGAGACAGTCATGCTCCACTCTCACCACCATCAGAACATATCTTCAAAGCTATCAGCCCAAAGAAAAAAAAGCGCCGCACCACCACCGGGTGGGCTCGAACCTCCAACTTTTCGGTTAACAGCCGATCGCGCTAGCCAATTGCGCCACGGAGACAGTCGTGCTCCACTCTCACCACCATCAGAACATATCTTCAAAGCTATTAGCGCAAAGAAAAAAAAGCGCCACACCACCACCGGGAGGGCTCGAACTTCCAACCTTTCGGTTAACAGCCGATCGCGCTAGCCAATTGCGCCACAAAGACAGACGTGCTCCACTCTCACCACCATCAGAACATATCTTCAAAGCTATCAGCGCAAAGAAAAAAAAGCGACACACCGTCCCCGGGTGGGCTCAAACCTCCAACCTTTTGGTTAACAGCCGACCACGCTAGCCAATTGCGCCACGGAGACAGTCCTGCTCCACTCTCACCACCATCAGAACATATCTTCAAAGCTATCAGCCTAAAGAAAAAAAAGCGCCGCACCACTCTCGGGAGGGCTCGAACCTCCAACCTTTCAGTTAACAGCCGATCGCGCTAGCCAATTGCGCCACGGAGACAGTCCTGCTCCACTCTCGTCACCATCAGAACATATCTTCAAAGCTATCAGTCCAAAGAAAAAAAAGCGCCGCACCACCGCCGGGTGAGCTCGCACCTCCAACCTTTCAGTTAACAGCCGACCGCGCTAGCCAATTGCGCCACGGAGACAGTCGTGCTCCGCTCTCACCACCATCAGAACATATCTTAAAAGCTATCAGCCTAAAGAAAAAAAAGCGCCGCACCACCACTGGGTGGGCTCGAACCTCCAACTTTTCGGTTAACAGCTGATCGCGGTAGCCAATCGCGCCACGAAGACAGTCGTGCTCCACTCTCACCACCATCAGAACATATCTTCAAAGCTATCAGCGCAAAGACAAAAGCAACACACCCCTCCCGGGAGTGCTCGAAACTCCAACCTTTCGGTTAACAGCCGATCGCGCTAGCCAATTGCGCCACGGAGACAGCCCTGCTCCACTCTCACCACTATCAGAACATATCTTCAAAGCTATCGGCCCAAAGAAAAAAAAGCGCCGCAACACCACCGGGTGGGCTCGAACCTCCAACTTTTCGGTTAACAGCCGATCGCGCTAGCCAATTGCGCCACGGGTACAGTCGTGCTCCACTCTCACCACCATCAGAACATATCTTGAAAGCTATCAGCCTAAAGAAAAAAAAAAGCGCCGCACCACAACCGGGTGGACTCGAACCTCCAACATATCGGTTAACAGCTGATCGCGCTAGCCAATCGCGCCACGAAGACAGTCGTGCTCCACTCTCATCACCATCAGAACATATCTTAAAAGCTATCAGCCTAAAGAAAAAAAAGCGCCGCACCACCACCGGGTGGACTCGAACCTCCAACCTTTCAGTTAACAGCCGATCGAGCTAGCCAATTGCGCCACGGAGACAGTCCTGCTCCACTTTCACCACCATTAGAACGTATCTTCAAAACTATCAGCCCAAAGAAAAAAAAGAGCCGCACCCCCAACGGGTGGGCTCGAAACTCTAACCTTTCGGTTAAAAGCCGATCACGCAAGCCAATTGCGCCATGGAGACAGTCCTGCTCCACACACACCACCATCAGAACATATCTTCAAAGCTATCAGCCCAAAGAAAAAAAAGCGCCGCACCACCACCGGGTGGGCTCGAAACTCCAACCTTTCGGTTAACAGCCGATCGCGCTAGCCAATTGCGCCAAGCTGGCAGTCCTGCTCCACTCTCACCACCATCAGAACATATCTTCAAAGCTATCAGCGAAAAGAAAAAAGCAACACACCACTCCCGGGAGGGCTCGAACCTCCTACTTTTCGGTTAACAGCCGATCGCGCTAGCCAATTGCGCCACGAAGACAGTCCTGCTCCACGCTCACCACCATCAGAACATATCTTCAAAGCTATCAGCCTAAAGAAAAAAAAGCGCCGCACCACTCTCGGGAGGGCTCGAACCTCCAACCTTTCAGTTAACAGCCGATCGCGCTAGCCAATCGCGCCACGGAAACAGTCGTGCTCCACTCTCACCACCATCAGAACACATCTTAAAAGCTATCAGCCTAAAGAAAAAAAAGCGCCGCACCAACCGGGTGGACTCGAACCTCCAACATTTCGGTTAACAGCTGATCGCGCTAGCCAATCGCGCCACGAAGACAGTCGTGCTCCACTCTCACCACCATCAGAACATATCTTCAAAGCTATCAGCCCAAAGAATGAAAAGCAACACACCACTCCCGGGAGGGCTCAAACCTCCAACCTTTCAGTTAACAGCCGATCGCGCTAGCCAATTGCGCCACGGAGACAGCCCTGCTCCACTCTCACCACTATCAGAACATATCTTCAAAGCTATCAGCCCAAAGAAAAAAAGCGCCGCACCACCACCGGGTGGGCTCGAACCTCCAACTTTTCGGTTAACACCCGATCGCGCTAGCCAATTGCGCCACGGAGACAGGCGTGCTCCACTCTCACCACCATCAGAACATATCCTAAAAGCTATCAGCCTAAAGAAAAAAAAGCGCCGCACCACAACCGGGTGGTCTCGAACCTCCAACATATCGGTTAACAGCTGACCGCGCTAGCCAATCGCGCCACGAAGACAGTCGTGCTCCACTCTCATCACCATCAGAACATATCTTAAAAGCTATCAGCCCAAAGAAAAAAAAGCGCCGCACCACCACCGGGTGGGCTTGAACCTCCAACCTTTCGGTTAACAGCCGATCGCGCTAGCCAATTGCGCCATGGAGACAGTCGTGCTTCACTCTCACCACCATCAGAACATAGCTTCAAAGCTATCAGCGGAAAGAAAAAAGCAACACACCACTCCCGGGAGGGCTCGAAACTCCAACCTATCGATTAACAGCCGAGCGCGCTAGCCATTTGCGCCACGGAGACAGTCCTGCTCCACTCTTACCACCATCACAACATATCTTCAAAGCTATTAGCGCAAAGAAAAAAAAAGCGCCGCACCACCACCGGGTGGGCTCGAAACTCCAACCTTTCGGTTAACAGCCGATCGCGCTAGCCTATTGCGTCAAGCAGACAGTCCTGCTCCACTCTCACCACCATCAGAACATATCTTCAAAGCTATCAGCGAAAAGAAAAAAGCAACACACCACTCCCGGGAGGGCTCGAACCTCCAACTTTTCGGTTAACAGCCGATCGCGCTAGCCAATTGCGCCACGGAGACAGTCCTGCTCCACTCTCACCACCATCAGAACATATCTTCAAAGCTATCAGCCTAAAGA